>NW_026294606.1:111811953-112556953 GCF_007827085.1 Peromyscus californicus insignis
AGGGCCTTTTTACCTCAGGTGCATTTTGTTCCCTGGATTTTTCTTGGATGTGATTTAGTGTCAACGTGACAAACATTTACATTTAATTTATAAGACATGGCCATTCTTGTTGGATGTCAGAAGATAGCTATAGATCCCAAACTGGTTACTGTGCCCTGAATCTGCATATGGCACTCTCTCTGGTTTTCATGCTTTCTCAGATATAACTTACAGTTTAAGCTAAACAAGGATGTTTCAACTGGTCTATTCTGAGAAAGCTCTGGGAAAGGGCTACTCTGTTAATATTTAGTATATGCTTATTGACATTTATTTACATGTTTTTCTGAACTCAAACAATCTTCCTCACATCACTGCTTTCTTTGCTTCATTTCTTTATAAAGGTACACTGAAAATGAAAGATTGTCTACAGCATTAGACTATAATGTGTCCCATTCCTTCACGTCCTCAGATCTCAAGTCCAGCAGACAAGATTTGCACAGGTTGGCTGAAAAATCAACAATATATGGTAATATTATGTTGTTTACTTGACATTTGATAAGAATACAGAATTTAAATATCTTAACCATATTCAAACACACAGGGTCAAAATGTGTATTGAAGGATGTGTTCATTAGTTTGAATGTAATAATCACTACATTGTGTAAAGATTTAGAAAATCATCACACTATTTACCTTGACTATATATATTGTTTTCAACTATATAGGTTTTTTTTACATCAAAATATTATTTGATGGGGAAGGTGAGAATGAGTGGAACTCTAACTCTTGTGGTTGTTATAATTATAAGGAACTGATGAGACATAAAGAAAACAGATATTGAAATCATTAATAAAATATATTCTAAGTAAAGTGAGAGGACAATGGAAAGAAGGTAGTTTTAATCAAAGAACCAATGACATTGGAATAAATGACAGCCACTTAGTTCAACAAAGAAAGGTTTGTGGTAGGACAACCAATGGAGGCTGAAGAACTTGGAATTGTATTCATCCTTACATCAATTTCTCTGAATACACAACCCAGTTTGGAGCAATTCTGCTGAGGTGCAATCCAAAAACCACACAGGCTTTAAATTTATCACTTCAGCAAAGTTATTGTTCCTTCAAAAAAAGGTATACAAGGTATTTTAGCTGCAGGGTGCATAACTAGAGAAAGCATCTCCTGCAGCGATTCTCTGGCTTTCTACTAAATTAACCGCACAAGAACCGATCATGTTACCGTGTGACATTTAGTTTTTCTAATCTGTTTAATGCCATGGTTTGCACATGAAGTATTCTGATGTGCTTTCATGTTTCAGATGCTAAAAAAACACATTAGAAGTGCAGTAGGGATCCCTTTACAGACAATATAACTTGTTACAAATTGCATTTTCAGAAAAAATTATACCAAAAAATCCAATCTTATCTTATGATTTTTTCCCTCAAAATTACATTTTACCTCCTGCTTGTCTTCTGTCTCTTGTGTCTAAGCATCTCCACTTTGAGATCCTCCTGACTTATTCTCCTTTCCTCTCTGCCCTGTGGTAAATGAATTCAAATCTATTTTTAAGGTAAAAAATCGACAGCACTCGGCAATGCAGTCAGCAGCATTTATGTGATGCTAAGACTTTCAGAGATACTGTGAGGCAACTTTTGAACACATTTCTGACTCCTGTATAGATTTCAATTCTTTCATCACTTTGTTTCTGGCAAAAATGGACTATGACCTTTGGCTCTGCACTCAGCATGTGTTTATAAAATATCAAATTAGTAACACAAAGGCTTATGTCCATTCTTCTATATCCTCAGCATTATGTTACAAAATATAATAAAATAGTATAAAATTTCTCAGAGAAACTGTCAAATAAAGTGTGTGATTCAGTATATGAATGTTCTCAATGCTCACATGTTTATGTTTTATGCTGCATATGCATGAAAACTTAGAGAAATGCAGAACCATCATGCTTGTTTATTGTTTGGTTATTTCTTTTCTGTTCAAGAAACCATATGCAGATGAGGGATCTCCTAATTTAATGGATATATCAGTTTTGGATTTTGTAATAATAATGTCTTTAAGTAAATATGTGAAATTCTTTATTGTTCTTTTATCTCGCATTTTAAAATTTTGTGTATTATTCTCATCACTTTCCTCTTCTAAGGGTTAGTTTATATTCAGCAATCACTTTCACAGTTTTTAGGGGTATATCAACCCAGATTGCAACAAATGATGCAAACTCAAAGCCTGTATAAATAACAATTCAATAGCTTTAAATTCAAATACATTAGAACATGATTCCATGATGTTTTTGTTCATAACTAAGAAACCAAAATCCTGCTTTCAGCTGGATTGAAATTGGGACTTGCTGGGAGTTCACTATTCTCAGCTGTACCCATAGGGAGCTCTAAACAAGATTCTGACACATATATCTACACGTCAAAAGCTTTCAGTTGCTATAACAAACTAGATGAGTTTACTTCTCAGAACAGAACAGCTAAAAGCTTCTGCATTCACCCCAGTTCATAGTCAAGTGAAGCTAATTCTGGGAGTGGCATTTGTCTGTGGGTATCAACAAAGATCTTCATAAGAAAGTTTAAGTTGTGTCAATTTAGCTAAATAACAACTTTAAGTTCTCCCCTAGGGCCTATGATCTTCAAAACCATGGGTTTCTGAGACATTTTACAGCACCAGACCTGAGGAAAGCCTCAAGGTCAACTAGAGAGTGATTGTTACTCCCATAATAGTTGTACCACTACCACAACAATAGACACAGCTTGTCTAGTGTTTTGATGGTGTAGTTCATAGGGTTCACAGCCATACTAGACGCTGATTCCTTTCCTCCCCTATCAGCATGCATAGCAACTCCAGACAAGATGAAAGTTAGACATCAGGGGCACTTCTTACCTTCATATTGATCAGTGAGATGATATGGTAGTCTCAGAAATCCTCTGGGATTGGATTTCAATTTGTTAAAATCAAAACACATAGTTTTGTTCTTTCACTTTAAATGGGGTTTCCAATGAAAGTACTATACAGTAGCAGATTTTCAGCTGGAAAAGGAGATAGGCCTTAAACAAATATTATCATGTCAGAATTCTTGATTCTCTGCTGATGAAACACTTCAATCACGTTGTAAAATGAGAGACTACATTGCATTCCATTGGCCCCACAGCATTCCCTGTCTTTCCACCCTGTTTAGGTTTTGTCAGTGAGAGATTCTACAGTTTAGGGATTTCTAACAAAATTGTAGTCATTTAAAAGATAATGGCAATTACCTACAATTTGATAAAATAAACTGAATGTAACATAAAAGCTTCTTGAAAGAGAAACTTCTCTTCTGGATGCCAGGGGTGATGTACATACAAATAACCATTTCTACAAACAATGGTATAGAGGTCAAAGTCAATTTGAAATGTGATATTCAGTTAGTCAGGTGGAAATAATCCTTTTAACTTCATCAGCAACGCTGGTTACTCATTGTCAAATACTTTTACTAGAATTAAGACTTCAGAAAAAAATCAGGAACTCAATTTTTTTGCTTTGCTTTTCCCAGGAATATAAATGACAAAAGAATTGCATTGGCTGTGATTACTCACTGTAGACAAATACTGAAGCTTTTGAACAATGTGTCACTTACTCCTTATTGCAAATAGAAACCTTGTAGGGCTAATCTATTGGTATTTCTTTGAAATTCAAGAAACTATAGCTCAGCACTCAATGCTCTATGTACCCACAATTTGGGGTCAGTGAGGAAGGTCCCCTGCCTGGATAAATTATTTCTTCAAGTTGAAAATGTTTAAAAGGAAAATGCCTCATTTGCAACTTGTCATTTGGAGACAAAGCACTAATCTCTTAAGAGATTTCTTTGAAAGAGAATGTAAATGCAGTAGAAAATTCTTTAGCAAAGGTGGTGAGATTGTTAATGTAATTGGAAACTATGAGGAATTAAACATCTAGCCAGTATCAATATACCACTTACAAACTCTCCATGAATGACTAGGAGTAGGATTTTATAATATGTATTTCAAGAAGAAATGATTATCTCAAAACAATGTTTTAATAGCAGTGATTTAGATCCATGACCATCATGATGGGGAGTGTGGGAGCAGGCAGTCAGGCATGGTATTGGATCAGAAGCTGAGAGTGTACATACTTTTTGTAAGTACCGGGGGTGGGGGGGAAGAGAGAGAGAGAGAGAGAGAGAGAGAGAGAGAGAGAGAGAGAGAGAATGATTTACCTCCTAGTTCAATGTATGTATTCATTCTTGTTATTTGAGAAAGTCAGTTCCTCTAGACATTTGCCTCCTTATAGGTTTAAGTTAATAATGGCACCAAAATCTTGAGACAAACAAAAACTTAGGTTTACAACTTGCCACAGAAATCAAATGGAAAATAATGCTAGAAAGATAGGAAGGCGATTTTAATCAAATAGGTACACCAAAAAGACAAAGGAGAGCTTGCTCTTCATCTATCTTTTTTTGAATTATGTAGAGGAAAGACAGAAGTTGGGGAATGGGTATGTATAAACTGTATTCGTCAATAACGATTAGAAATTGTTTGAGATCCCTCTTGTGACAGATAGGTATGATACATAAACTTTTATCATGAGGATGCTACAGAAAAAAAAAAAAAAAAGGAAATACTGTTAAATGTTAAACAGGACCTGGATAACATTAGTGAAGGTTAGCTGCTCCTCTTAACCTATCCTATGTTGTTTGCCCTTAACTGATTTCCATTGTCTTCTCCTTTGCTCACACTTCTTACCTGTAACTTGGAATAGACATTATATACTTTGGTCTCAGAGATTCAGCTCCACTACTTCACTTCTTCCAGACTTGCCAAAGGCATTTTAATTCATAATTGTAAGTGGCACACTTGTCACGTATTTTCTCATTTAAGGAGAGGAGATTTTTGCCTCTGGCTTTCCAACAGGCATTTTCTTAGCCACTGCGCAGTTTTCTTTTGAAATGGCTAGTGATAAAAACATCGGTAAGCAGAGGAGACAGCCAGAAGCTTAGTTTTGACAGGGAAGATTTCTGCCTGTGATGTCCATAAAGACAAAAAAGCTTTGCAACTACACAATTAGTTGAATGAAAAGTGATCATTTGTGTCTCAGCAGGTCTAACAGAATAAGAATTATCCAGCAACTTTCTCCCTCAAATTCTTTTCTTCAAATGAGCTTTTGGAAAAAGCTGGAGGACACCTTTTATAAAGCACTTCATATATCACAGTGGTTGAAAACTGTGTATTTTCCTTAGATACATTATGTGATGGGTGGGAAATAGTCAGTGTTAAAACAGCCTAAATACATTAAATACATAGAAATGCTGAGATGTGTGTGAATCCTAGGACATTTCTCTTTATTTACTTTTGCATAGTGTAACATTCGGTTAGAATATCCAATTTAGGCTGGGTGGCAGTGGTGCACACCTTTAATCCCAGCTCTCAGGAGGCAGAGCCAGGCGGATCTCAGTGAGTTCGAGGCCAGCCTGGTCTACAGAGCAAGATCCAGGACAGGCACCAAAACTACATGAAGGAACCCTGTCTGGAACAAACAAAACAAAACAAACAAATAAAAAATAATCCAATTTAAATTAGTGAATAATCTTCTTCAACATCTTGAATTACTTTGTGAGCAAAAGTTTCTAGAGCAATATACAAGGCTGACTGTTTGATTAGTGCATCAATGATTTGGAGAGGTTAGAGTATCACAGAGCTACAATCTAATTACAATTCATCTTGAGCTAACTTGAACCTCATTAAGTGGTCATTTATTCTCCACCTCGGTAAGTGGTTTAACGTTCTTGTGGTTGTTATATCAATCATTTGCAATTGGTATTTTCTATCAATCCAAAGGCTAAGAATGTCATTGGATAGCATCTGAAGCCCATAACAGATTTCTCTGTTTGATTATAATCTGCCCACCTTATGGACTCAACTGTAGTTGGAGTTTTCCTGCCTGGCCCACAGTCAGGACAAATCTCTGTCACCCTCCAGTCCCACAGCAACTCAGACCCGACCAAGTAAACACAGAGACTTATACTGGTTACAAACTGTATGGCCGTGGCAGGCTTCTTGCTAACTGTTCTTACAGCTTAAATTAATCCATTTCCATTAATCTATACCTTGCCACATGGCTCGTGGCTTACCGGTATCTTCACATTCTGTTTCTCATCGTGGCGGCTGGCAGCGTCTCTCTGACTCAGCCTTCCACTTCCCAGCTTTATTCTCCTCCTTGTTCCGCCTACACTTCCTGCCTAGCCAATGGCCAATCAGTGTTTTATTTATTAACTAATTAGCAACAAACACATTTGCCATACAGAACATTCCACAGCACTTCCCCCCCTTTTTTTTTCCAAAAGGAAGGTTTTAACCTTAACAAAGTAAAATTACATACAATTTGGGAATTTGGGCGTAGCTTCTCTTACTACTTCCTGCTGGAGGGGGGCGCTGTATCTTATGGGGAAACAAAGAAAATTTTAGGATTATGGAATAGTCCATGAGGGTGTATCATCTGAGCCAGTTGCTTTCAAACCATTCTGGATGTTGGATCATCTGGGCCATGGTGTCATCGGAGACCTTTCAGGGGGTCTTGGCTGGTCAAACCTGATGTGTCTTAATCTGGAACAAATCCATAGCCTCTGGCTTTCTGTGGAAACAAAAGCAAAGTCTCCTTTCCAAAGTAACATATCCTTATATCCAAATTTTGAAGTCAAGGTACCTTTAAAATATACATTTTGGCATAACTCAACAGCTTTTACAATCAAATGTTTTTCTGCAGTTAAAAGTCCCAAAGACAACACAATGCAGATTCTCTGTGTAATATCCATTTTTACGTGGCTTATTTTTTTATACTACCTTTACTGTCTCTTTAAAGACTTTATTTTTTAAAACTATGTATTTGTTTCTATAACTCTATATATCACCTTTTTTTGTCTCTTTTAAGCCTACGTATCTTTTACACACATTGTAAACTATTACATGTGAATCTGTCTTATTGTGAATCTATTGCCTTAAACTGCAGCAGCTGTGGCTGCTGGCTCCACCCACCTCAGCTTCCCAACATGGCCATGGTTTACGGCCAGCTCTGGGAGCTATCGGGGGTCTATGCTTTTAGCCAAGCAGCGTGTAGCCCAGAAACCTCCCCTTTTGCTCTGCACCAGCAAAGGCTAAATCCACCATGCAGCTCAAAGTGCCACTTGCAAAGGCCTCATTCCCGCCATAGGCAGGTCGAGCACGCACGCTAGGAACCCACCAGTAGCTCAAACCAGCAGCTGCCGCTCATTTGAGAGAGACAATTAGGAACTGTTTTTAGCTCCGTTTTAGAATCTTTTCTCAGGTTTTAGGTGGAAACTCTTGCCACCA
The DNA here is from genome assembly GCF_007827085.1 of Peromyscus californicus insignis. Taxonomy (NCBI): domain Eukaryota; kingdom Metazoa; phylum Chordata; class Mammalia; order Rodentia; family Cricetidae; genus Peromyscus; species Peromyscus californicus. Next base: position 111,819,291 of record NW_026294606.1, read on the forward strand.
TGTTGGACGCCATTTGTAGACAGAGATTTGTCCTGACTGTGGGCCAGGCAGGAAAACTCCAACTACACTCAACAGTGTATTTTAAAAGTGTTTTGACTCAAGATGTTCTATTTGTGTCCTAGAAAACCTTCATGAAATTGTTACCCTGTTGGGAAGTAAAATTTGTGATAAGCTAAATCTGTGTTTCTGAGTCATGGTCACTCCTGTTTGACTTCAGCACGAACTTTCTGTCACCTCCTTTGTGGTATATGTTGTTTTGTATTGACAGCTCCTTATAATTTGTCAGTCTATTATCTTCTAAAATGTGGTACATATGGGTCTTACCTCAGAGCTATACCAAGAATAAGGTGTACAATGACAAGGAGAATGAGGAACTAAATTGTCATTAATATAGGAAAGTAAGACCTTTTGGGTGTCAAGACATCCAAGGCACAAAAATTCAATGGATTATTTGAAATCTTAAGCCAAAATTGTTAATGTCTACACCTAAGTCATTTATACTCAAATTCTTTTGTTTTCCTTATTAATGCTATTATCAAAATTATATGTTCAGGGAATAGGAGAGGAATGAAGGAAGGGAGGGAGAGAAGAAAGGAGGGAGAGAGGAATGGAGGGAGGAAAACATTCATGTGACTAATAATTTCCAGGTTCCTCGGGGATCAGATGGTGAGGCAATTCATATATAGAGTGAAAACACATGGGACCTTATAGGTATTAAAGGACAATTAATATTAATATGAGTTAAGTTATATTCTGTATCCCTCTTTCCTTGAAAACAAGCATCCAAGGGGAATGTGTTTGTCAACTGCACTTTTAAAAACAAACAACAACAAAATAAAACTGAGATCATAAGCCAATAATGGAAAGAGGTCTCTTTTGGCACACAGTTTAGAGTGTCAAAATCCATAGCTGGTTTGACCATGCTGCTCTTGGCTGAGGCAAGAGAGCATGATGAATGGTGGAGAGTGTGCAGTATGAAAAAGCTATTCATGTCATGCTGAATAAAGAAAAGAAGAGGCTGGCAACCCATTATTCCCTTTAAAATCACACTCTCCATGACCTGATGACCTCCCATTCTAGGCCACACATCACCAAGTCCCCAACAATTCCCACCATTATGAAGCTTAGGATGTAGCCTTTAATGCACCAGTCTGTAAGAGGCATTTCGGGTCCAGATGACAGAGTCTGTACACATCCTTTAGAAAGATCTCTAGATATTTTTCATCCTACATTATTTCTTTTTTCCATAAGTAGCTGCCACACATAGTCTGTAAGTGGTTAAACTTGTTCCTCTTTTGATTACCCTGTTTCACTCACTTCCCTAACAGCATCCCTGCTTATTCCTCACACATCTCTTGACAGTCATGCCTCCACTAAAATTTGATCTCCTGTTGAAGGAAGATGTCTGACATTTGAACTTACCTGGAAAGAAGTGTGTGGAGTCTTCTGAAGCATATTTATCAGTCTGCTTTTGAACTCAAGATGCTCTTCTTAAACAAACATCCATTCAACTTTGTTTCTTTTACATCTAAGAGCAGCAGAAATCAAGACAATAACCTGGCCTTTTTTATTTTACTTAGTCCTACTTCTCATATCACTTATCATAGCATTATCATCTTCCTGTGGCCTCTTTAGCATTTATTCTTCTTTTTCAGTCTTAAGGACTCCCTCCAGTGGTCTGGTTTGGTGCACATGATTACTTTATCTTCATATATCACAGATTTTTTTTTATTGTACAACTATGGCAGGTAGTTTGCTAGGTATACTAGCTTTGATTGGCATCTACAGTCTTTCAGGACTTGAAGTGTACCACTCCAAGCATCATTGGCTTTTAAGTTTCCACTGACAAATCATCTGTTACTCTTCCATGCTTACCTACATAAGTGACATGTAACTTCTCTCATGGTGCTTTCAACACCTTTTCTTTGGTCTATATATTTAGTTTTTAAACTTTGGTATGGCACGGAGATTTTCTATTCTGGTTCTGTCCACAAAATTTATATTGTGAGCTTTTTATACCTATATGGGGATCCCCTTCCTGACTTTGGGGAAATTTTTATTCTGAGTTTACTGAAGATGTGTAATATCTTTGGTCTGGAATTTTCCTTCTGCTATGTCTATAATTAATAGATTTGGTCTTTTCACGACATTCTGAAAGTCCTGAATATTCTGCTCTTGGGTTATTTTTTAAAGTTTTTCAGTTACTTTGATTGAACAATCTACCTACAATTTCTCTGTTTTAGTCTAGTCTTTATATTACATATTATATATAACTGATTCTCTCAGTGATACATTCCACTGAGTTTTTTTAATTGACTCATTGAATTTTTCATTTCCACCTTATTACAATTTGAGTTTAATTCGACATTTCTCTCTTCTGAACTCATTTTTTGTACCTGAATTTTCTTTATTATTTCATCTGGCTGTTTGTGGTTGTTTGAAATTCAATAAGGAATTTATTCTTTTTTTAGGTTCATTAGGGTGTCTTCTTTGAACTTTTGAACTTTTTGAACATATTTTTAACAGTTCATTTAAATTCTAGGTCTTTAGATTCATCTAAGTTTTTATTATTATGGACCATTATTATAGGACTGGTGGTCTTTGGTGGGAAATATACTGCCTTAGCTTTTCATATTCCTTATGTTTATGAGATAAAATCTAGAAATCTAGAGTTGACTCGTTCATTGTTTCTTTTCATGTGAATTTGCAGCTGTTGAATGTGAGTGTTTTAGACTCCATTCTGTTGCTATGAAGAGACACCATGACTGAAGCAACTTTTATAAAAGGAAGTATTTAATTGGGATCTTCTTATAGTTTTAGAGGTTTAGTCTATGGTCAGCATGGCAGAGCACCAACAGGAATGATGCTGAAGCAGTAACTGAGAAATTTACATTCCAATTGATCTACAGACAGCAGACACACAGAGAGAGGCACATACATACAATTTTGAAACCTCAAAGCCCACTACTGGTGACCCACCTCCTCCAAGGACATACTCATACCAACAAGGCCACATCTTCTGATACTTTTAAACATTTCATGAACTGTAGACTAAGCATGCAAATATATGAGCATCTGGTGTCATTCCCAGTAAAACCACCAGAGTGAGTTTGGTTCTGTTTTTACTATTACTCTAACTTTACTGGTTTTAGATCAGGTTTGAAAGGCTCAAAGTTCAGTCTTTTGGTCAGTTAGTTTTGACTAACTAACGGGAAAGGTGGGGTTATTAGGGTGTGACTGCATTATTACCAATGGCTTGTATGGATGCTTGGGGAAGGCAAAGGGGAAGGCAGTTGTGTAGGGCCAAGTAGTTCTACCAAAGGAGGCTCTGTATGAAATTGTTTGAGTAAGATACTAGGGCAGGCAATGCAATGGGTCAGGGTTTAGGGCTCTTATCACTGGAGGCTATGTGCATGGGTGCTTGAAAAATAATGGGTAAGAGATCCACCAGATTTTCTGTATTTCATTATAGCTCCCTTCCTCCTAGATGGTGCAGAAATCTTTTTGCATGGATATCCATTTACCTATAAATAAATAATGTAGATCAAAGAAATTCCTTATGGTCATTTTTTTTACGTGGGAAGGTAGGAATAGTCAAGGGTGATAGTTTTAAGGTTTTTATCCCTGCTTTGGTAATAAAAGAAGTTCTGGTTCCAATGATCAACCTTGAGAAAGGGAAATGTGAGTTTTATGGATTGCCTAGGGAAAGAATGGAAAGTGAGACAAGAGCAGGAAAAATGACAGAGCAAGCTTGCTCTGCAGCTTTCATCTGGGCACCATTTCCTGAGAGTACTCATTTCCATGCTCTGATTTTCATTTTTCCTCAAGTCATATGAGCCCCTCTTGACAGCACACAGAAAGACCAGTTTACAGAACCTGTATCTGTTCACAGTATGAACACTTTCTTTGATCCCACTGACATTCAATATGTCTTAGACAAGAAGGAAAAAAGGGAGGAGAAAAAAGATAATTAAGGGTAAGAATAAGTGATCAAGAAAGAAATTAAATATTCATTAAATATTCTAGAGAAGCTAGCTAACAAGGAGGAACCAAAGAGGGATGCATGGATTGCCCTGGGAAGGGGAAATAGGTGAGATCTCCATGAGTAAACTGGGGATGAGGGGTGGGCAATGGAGGGTAGGGGGTGGGGGATGAGAATCTAATGTAATATTTTTTTTAATGCAGACAGACTCAGCTTTTGAAAGTCACTTTGCCCCTTACTTGCTTTGTGACCTTGGCTATGTTTTGTGTTAACCTGGTCATTAGTCTTTGAGTCTATAGAAAAAAAATACCAGAATAAGGATATGCTGTCATATAAACCTCTTACCATAAATAATGGTAGCTACAGGTATGCTGGGCAATAGATTTTCTTATTTTTATCATTACTATTAATAATAAATAAGAGTAAAAATACCCTTTGTAGTGCTTGGAATCACCTCTTTATGCTATGCTCTATTTTTCACCACAGAAACAATCCTTAGCCACATGGAAAGTTTTAAAGAAGAAGAAACAAGGTTAAATCATGAAGCATGAGAATAGAGGGAATGAGTGCCTGCATGCATGCTCTTTTAGCATACTCGGTAATTACCATGGCTTCTCTAGGTGCTTCATTCAGTTTTACTTCTGGGAATAAAATGTTGTACACCAAAGTCTCTAACTGAGCACTTAACATGCACATGGCACAAATTTAAACCAATAAACATAAAGTGAATAAACCAATAATGATTCAATAATGGCTCTGTTATTTTTTATGATTATATTAGCACCTCATAAATGTCAAAGCACTACAGAGGAGACTGGTGCTCATTCTTATCGTGTGTCTTTTTAACATCCCCTACTTGTATTGAGAATGCCCAAGGCCATGGGCCATACAGTTTATATGAATGTAGTTTGTATGATGGTATGGGTAGAAACAGAGAGAAAACACAGAAGAAAAAAATATTTATACATACTTTCACTAATATTAATTTTAAATTTGGTGGATAATTAAACAAGAAGCCATAGTTCTCAAGAGAGACACATTGAATAATATGTTTTAAGATATGTGCATATGAAAGATGAGAACAACTATACATGTAATCCTAACACTGGGGAAGTGGCATAAGGAGGATCACACGTTCGAGATCATTCTTAGCTATCAGAGTTCAAGACCAGCTTGTGCTGAATTAGACTGTCATCAAACCAACAAAATCATTAGGTTCACAGAAAAACTAACTATAAACCAGTAATAAATAGGGACTGCTGAATGCTTTGGGGCATCCCATGTGATATATACATTAGTAATTATAGTAAGAAAAACAATAATCAGACATTAATTAGCTTCAATATTTTTAAAAAATGAATATTTCTATATCTATGTGTGTATGTGAACATATTTCTCATGGGTTTATCTAATATGTTCATCACCATTTTTGTAAAATATCAAGTAATACATTTAACAATTTTTTTTTTGAGACAGGGTTTCTTTGTGTAGCTTTGCACCTTTCCTGGAACTCACTCTGTAGCCCAGGCTGGCCTCAGACTCACAGAGATCTGCCTGGCTCTGCCTCCTGAGTGCTGGGATTCAAGGCATGCACCACCACCACCCTTTGAACAAATTTTAAAGATTTAAATTTGCCTGAGACAGCATATGAAAAGCCTGGCATGTTGCTAGTTGAATCTGTGCTGGAGATAGCCAAGGACGAGGACATCAATCCCTCCGGGCCTGCCCCACCAGATATTCTACTATGTCTGCCTTCTGTGGGCCAGGGAGAAAACAACCCTTGTGTCCCGAGGGCAGACTTTATGGTATATGCCTGTCATGTTCTCACCCATCCAACTGCCACTGGTTCTTGTAATCCTCCTACTCTACTTGTTCTTTATGATTTTTTTTCTCTCCTGCGGTGGTTTCCATGAAATTAGAAATGATATTGAGATTGTGATAATGGCAGGAGTTAAGGTTGTTATGCAGATCATGGGAAAAACCCAGAAGGCTGGTGACAAAACCTGTAGGTGGAGTGACATATAGATGGGATAAAAGACAAGAGTTATCCAGAACTAGTTAGAAGACAACTTGATGAATTACAGAGAGATGAAGAAAGACTTAGGCTGAGAGGAAGCTGGCAGTCTGGTACTTTAAACCATCGCTTGTACTTCTGTGTTTTCTGAAAAACTGCAAGTAGATGGCCTCTGGGGTGATTACCTCAGATGTTCTGATAATAATTAACCTGCAAAAGTATAAGCTGGTATACTTTGACTTTCTTTCTGGGAACTTCTATGTGCAATCAAGGGGCATGGGTACATTTTGCTGATTTACAAAAAGAACTTTTGAAACTATTGTGAAGAACCCAATCACCTGTTGAATTTCCTCATCCCCTATTTCCTTGTATTATTACAATAAAAGACTGGGGTTGAGTCAGATCGGGAGGAGGTGGAGAAGACGCACATCTCCAGATCTGACAAGACTGGTCAGCTTGCACCAATGCTTGTGTCCAGTCTTTTCTTGCACCTGACAGACATGCCTGCCCTTCAAGCCCCTCGAAACTGCTGAGGCTGTTTCCTGGCAAAAATTATTTCCAAAATCATATTTATCTTCTATCTTCCTATCATCTATCTATCTGTAACATATATTATTAAAATAGATTCTTTTATCATACAATATATCCTGATTATAGTTTGTCCTCTCTCCACTCCTCAAAGCTGCTTCCTCACTTGCCCTTTTATTCCCTCCTCTCCTCTCTGGGTCCACTCCCTTTCTGTCTCTCATTAGAAAAGAATAGGCTGTTACGAGATAACAGCAGAATATGACAAAGTAAAATATAACAAGATGAAGCAAACCCTTTTATATTAAAGTTAGACACAGCAACCCAACAGGAGAAAAAGAATCCTAAGAGCAGGTCTAAGAGTCAGAGATCTTGATCCAGCTGGGATCTCCCGCTCCCCTAAGCTCTCTTTCCCTTGACCCTCGCCCTTCATTACCCCCACTCATGTCCAGGTTGTTCATGTAGATCTCATCCATTTCTCTGTCATTGGGTGATCCCTGTGTCTTTCTTGGGGTCCTGATTTCTAGGTAGCCTCCCTGGAGATGTGAGTAGCATTCTAGTCATCTTTGTTTTACATCTAGTATCCTCCTTTGAGTGAGTAAATACCATGTTTGTCTTTCTGAGTCTGAGTTACCTCACTCAGGATGATTTTTTCTAAATCCATCCATTTGCCTGCAAACCTCATGATATCATTGTTTTTCTCTGCTGCGTAGTATTCCATTGTGTATATGTACCACATTTTATTTATCCATTCTTCAGTTGAAGGACATCCAGGTTGTTTCCAGGTTCTGGCTATTACAAACAATGCTGATATGAACATAGCTGAGCAAGTACCCTTGTGGTATGATTGAGCATTCCTTGGGTATATGCCCAAGAGTGATATAGCTGGGTCTTGGAGGAGATTGATTCCCAATTTTCTAAGGAAGTGCCATATTGATTTCCAAAGTAGTTGTGCAAGCTTGCATTCCCACCAGCAGTGGAGGAGAGTTCCCCTAGCTCCACATCCTCTCCAGCATAAGCTGTCTTCAGTGTTTTTCATCTTAGCCATTCTGACAGGTGTAAGGTGGTATCTCAGAGGTGTTTTGATTTGCATTTCCCTGATGATTAGGGATGTTGAGCAATTCCTTAAATGTCTTTCAGCCATTTGAGCTTCCTCTGTTGAGAATTCTCTGTTTAGTTCTATAGCCCATTTCTTAATTGGACTGTTGGGCATTTCGATGTCTAATTTCTTGAGTTCTTTATATATATTCTGGATATCAGTCCTCTGTCAGATGTGGGGTTGGTGAAGACCTTTTCCCATTCTGTAGGTTGTCACTTTGCCTTGTTGACCATATCCTTTGCTCTACAAAAGCTTCTCAGTTTCAAGAGGTCCCATTGATTGATTGTTTCTCTCAGTGTCTGTGCTACTGGTGTTATATTTAGGAAGTGATCTCCTATGCCAATGTGTTCAAGATTACTTCCTACTTTCTCTTCTATCAGGTTCAGTGTAACTGGATTTATGTTGAGGTCTTTGATCCACTTGGACTTAAGTTTTGTGCACAGTGACAGATATGGATCTATTTGCAGTCTTCTACATATTAATATCCAGTTATGCCAGCACCATTTGTTGAAGATGCTTTCTTTTTTTCCATTGTACAGTACTGGCAATGGTCGAGAGAAAGCCCAAACTGACCTACTCTGGTGATAGGATGGCCAAACACCCTAATTGTTGTGCTAGAAACCTCATCCAATGACTGAGAGAACCGGATGCAGAGATCCACGGCCAGGCCCCAGGTGGAGCTCCAGGAGTCCAATTGGCGAGAAAGAGGAGGGTTTGTATGAATGAGAATTTTTGAGACCAAGATTGGAAAAAGCACAGGGACAAATAGCCAAACAAATGGAAACACATGAACTATGAACCAATAGCTGAGGAGCCTCCAACTGGATTAGGCCCTCTGGATAAGTGAGACAGTTGATTAGCTTGATCTGTTTGGGAGGCATCTAGGCAGTGGGACTGGGACCTGTCCTCAGTGCATGAGCTGGCTGTTTGGAACCTGGGGCTTATACAGGGACACTTGGCTCAGCCTGGGAGGAGGGGACTGAACCTGCCTGGACTGAATCTACCAAGTTGAACTCAATCCCCAGGGGAGTCTTTGCCCTGGAGGAGATGGGAATGAGGGGTGGGCTGGGGGGAAGGTAGGAGGGGGGCACAGGAGGGGGGTGAACAAGGGGATCCGTGGCTGATATGTAAAATTAAATTAAATTATAAAATAAAATAAAAATAAAAAAGATACTTAAGCAATTAAGTAAAGCTATTGTCATACATTTAGTAGAAAATTATGCTGAATGAATTATTTTCAGACAGTAAATTATTAATTATAATTATGATTTTCTGAGGCTAGAGATTGAACTGAGGACATGATATGGGCCTGGCAAGTACTCTATCATTAAACAGCGATTTTATCCCCCCCTCCCCCCCAAAAAAAAGAGTCAGAGATCTCCTTGTTCTCATAGTCAGGAGTCCTATAAAAATATTAAGCTATAGCTGTAATATATACTCAGAGGACCTGGTCTAGACCCATGTAGGCCCTGTGAATGCTGCTTCAGTCTCTTTGAGTTCATATGTTCCTGCTTAGTTGATTCAGAGGGCCTTGTTCTCCATCCCCTCTTATTCTTACAATCATTCCACCTCTTCTTCCTCGGGATTCCCTGAGCTCTGAGGGCAGGGATTTGATGGAGACCTTCTCTTTAGATCATCTCTCTATATAATGTCTGGCTGTAGGTCTCTGCATCTGTTCCCACCCACTGCCAGAGAAGGCCTTTCTGATGATGACTGAATAGGGGACTTAATTATGAGTAAAGCAGAATGTCATTAAAAATCAAATTTTTTGTTATTTTTATTGTTGTTGCTGCTGTTTTTTGTTTGTTTGCTTGTTTTTAACCAGTCCTTTTTGGTTTTACCTTAGGATTTGTGCTGTCTAGTCTCTGGTTCTCAATTACTCAATCAGTCTTAGGTATGAATTCCTTCTCATGAAGTGGACCTTAAGTCGAATCAGACATTGGTTGCCTATTCCCACAAGTTCCTTGCCACCACTGCCCTAGCATATTTTTCAGGCAGACAGATTGAAGGTCAAAGGTTTTGTGGCTAGATTGGTGTTTATGTTTCTCTTTTGGCAGCCTAAGAGTACCTTCCTGCAACAAAGAGAGTAGAACATAGGGATGAAGGCTTCATTTAGTAATCAACTTGGATTCTCCAGATTCAATGAGTTGTGTGGATACTGTCCTTGGCAGTAGGGCCCCACTGTAAGTTTCCAGAGAACAACCTTTTGTCTTAACATCTGCCTGAGTTGTTTGGGCATTTCCATGGGACCTGCTTGGTACATGTTGGGGGGTCCCACGGAAATACAATTGAGCTGCATTTGCAACTCAATACAACTGAGTTGCAACACCTCTTCTTTATGTAACTTCTCTGGGTCTATGTTTTGTAGCTTGTTAATACTTACTTAACAGTTAATATTCACTTGTAAGTAAATACATACCATATTTGTTTTTCTGGGTCTGGGTTACCTCACTCAGGATGATTTTTTCTAGTTCTATACCTTTGCTTTCAAATTTTATGATATCATTTTTTAACTTGCTGGGTAATGATCCATTATGTAAATGTACCATAGATTCTTTATCCATTTTTATGTTGAGAGACATCTAGGTGTTTTCCAGTTTCTGGCCATTATGAATAAAGCCACAGTGGACATAGTTGTGTCCCTGTAGTAAGCTGGTGCATCCCTTAGGTATGTGCAAGAGTAGTATAGTTGGATCATGAGGTAGATGCTTTATCCCTGTTGAGTTTGAGCCTTAAACATTTGAACTGATTATTGAATTGAAGAATATTTAACATCAAAATTAAAGTTTAAACCATAAATACAGTTCACGTGGAGACTGGGGAAATTTCATGATCCTTTCATAGAGCACCATTACAGAATATCACAGTTTCTTGTAAGAGTCAGTTCATCCAAATAGCTTAGCTTGGTAAAGTTAGCAAAGACAAAAAGACTAGACATATATTTTAAGTCAGTTACTATTAACCTGAATAGACTCTAGAAATATATAAACCTTATTTGTTAAAGATACCTCATTCATCAATCATATGTTTTTACTTACCTAAATATATTTTAGAACCTGGTGTTGAACAATTAGCAAAGACATAAGCAGTCAAACATACATCTCTAAGTCAGTTTCTGTTAATTTGAGTACGTCTGTATAATCTTAATAATTTATACAAAAATTCCGTGTAATTCAAAATATTATGGAGACCTGCCATTGTCTCTGTAGTCTAAAAAGGAGATACAATGACAAGTAACTGGCTCAGTGGTACTTAGAAGTTTTATAGGTGCTGGCTTAGTTGGTTTATACCACATGCTCTTCTTAGTCAAGATGGTGGTAAAGTCACATGGCATGTACTCTTTCTAACCTTGATAAAGATGACTGCTAGCCAAGTGGTAGCTTCCATCCTGATGAAGTCATAAATCAAGATGGAGGCAAGTCACATGGTCGCTATTTAACAACACTTACTTTTCTAAGATCTATTCTTTCTTCAAAAAAAGTTGAATCCAAGTCACACCTAGAAACACACACCTAGAAACACACACACACACACACACACACACACACACACACACACATTATCATGTAGATATGTAAATGACACATGATTTTTTTTTTATGGTTTTACAAGATAAGATTTATCTGTGTAGCTTTGGTGCCTTTCCTGGAACTCACTCTGTAGCCAAGGCTGGCCTTGAACTCATAGAGATCCACCTGCCTCTGCCTCTCAAGTGCTGGGATTAAAGGCATGTGCCACCACCACCCAGTTTCATTATCATGTAGAAAGTTAAGATTACCTATGAATAGATTTTTTTTTTAACTATTCAACCTTTTGTTACAAGTTTTAACCTAACTTTTTGTTACAAATTTTATAAATTCTTTGACCACACCTAATGAATTTGCAAGTCTCAAATGATTTCTTGAGACTAGAGCTCAGAAAAACTGTAGACATAAAATATTTTCAAGAGTAGAAAGTTGAAAAACTTTAGATATAAGAGACTTTGGGATCATTTGCTTGTTCTGTATAGCTGACAGTTTTCCTGTGCCTGCTCAGCACCCACTGCCCTGAGATCCCACAGCTGCTCAGACCCAAGTAAACACACAGAGGCTTATATTAATTAAAACTGCTTGGCCGTTAGCTCATCTTACTACTGACTAGCTTTTACACTTAAACTCAGCCCATTTCTCTTAATCTATATGTGTTCCATGGCTTTACCTGTGTGCTATTACATGCTGCTCCCTGGACAGCTGGCATCTCCTGACTCAGCCTTCCTCTTTCAGAATTCTCCTAGTCTGCTTATACCGCCTATACTTCCTGCCTGGCTACTGGCCAATCAGTGTTTTATTAAACCACTGTTCAAAAGCATTATCCCACAGCAGTGCTGTAGAAGAAGTTGTTACAATCTGCAAGAATTTGGAAATCTAGTTTGCCATCTTTGGCAATTGAGCTATACTGAGGTCAAGCCATTTGCAACAAGACAGCAAGACTTCAATAAAATTTCTGAGTGGAAAGAAGAAAGGAGAAAGGGTTGCAAAATGAACTCCACCTGAAGGTGGGTTCCAATAAGCTCCAAACAGGAGCTGAGAGACAGAGAACAATGTAGCCATGATGGAAAAGGGTAGGAAATAAGAATTCTACCCTAGGGACATTCCAATATCGTATCATAGAGGTGTAGAGAGCTACAGGACTGCAGCTCATAGTGGGAGGTGAGGAGCTTTGAGGGACAATGGTCATATTGTACGATGACATAAGAAGAGAGAGAGCAAGTAGCTCTGAAGTGGAGGAGGCAAGAAAAAGGTCACAGGACCAGGAGGACATATGGAAACTAGTGGCCTAGGAGAGCATAAGAAAGCACTGGGATGTAGGAGAGGAGAGATAGATGGTTAGACCAGGTAAAGGGAAGTGACTGAAGAGGGGAACTCTAGAGTTTTGAGTCAAATTTGGTGAGAAGCAGAAGCCCACAGAAGTAAATGACCCATGCATACCTTAGGAGAGTCAAGTCAGCAGCTTGGTTTGGAGAGGCCAAGTCCTTGCCAGGGGGCTCATATATGCCAACACCAGGTGTTGGCATCAGATTAATGAAAATAAGGACATGATCACACCTAGGTATGGTTGAAGAGAAGGTTTTGTTGTAGATATGAGGGAGAGTACAGCCAGAGGCATCTGGAAGTGTGCAGACTGAACCAGGCCATGAGGAGAAGTGAAAGAGAAAGAGAAGAGAGATGGGGACAAGAAAGGCAAGAGAGAAGCTGTGGACCAAGAGGCCAGGAGAATACATTGGTCAAGAGAGCTAATAGCCAAAATGACTGAGTTATATAGAAAAGAGAAGCTGGGGGGAGGGAATCAGAAGCCCTACCCCTGGGAGGTAGAGCTTTATGATAAGCGGTGGAATGAGAAGTGCTGGAAGGGGTCACTGGTACTAAGGACACTTGTCCTTGGTTTGTTTGGGACCTGACAATTAAGATCTTCATTTTTATTTTTGCTTAATTTTTTTCTGAACTATTTTGCTTGGAATTCTAAGCAATAAATTAATAAAGAACTGAGTGTTGAAATGGTTTTGTAAACACTGATCTAATTGTTTCCTTTCATTCGGCTATCTACTGAGTATTACAACATGCCAACTAGAAAACAGTTATCTCTTTATTCTATCTACAGTCTCCATACAGTTTCCCATATTTGCTGTATTATTTTCAATTCCAACATCAAAGAATAAGCATTCACCTTCTGCAGTATTCTCTCTAACATCTGTGATTTGTACATGGGCTCTTCAGTAGGAAAGACTCTGTGTTACAGTATTATCTCACTGTGTTTTTTATTCTGTTTTGCTGTTGCCTAGTAATATTGAATATTTTCATAATGCATTCTGAAAATGCCTGCTCAGATCCTTTCCCCATGGTATAACTAGAGGTTTTTGGTTCCTATGCTGTTGAGTTGCTTAAGATCACTTTTATACTTATTAGTATCATTCTGTCAGATTAATAGTTTGCAAATACACCATTCAGGTCTGACAGTTGCCCTTTCATTCAATCGATTGTTTCCTTCAATGGAGAAGATTCTTAGTTGATAAGAATATAATGTGCTTATTTGCCCATTTATTACCCATACTTTTGTGTCCTTGTCTAAAAACATAATTGCCTAGATTTAAATTTTAAAGAATTATTACCATGCCTTCCTGTAGTATCTATATAGATTTAAGACTTGGTTAATTCTTGGTATATTGTGAAGTATAAAGATCAGCTGTTAATCTTTTTCATGTGAATATTGTGTTTTCTCTGCAGCATTCATAAAAATATCTACCCTTTCTTCAATGTAAGTACTTGGGAACTTCTTAAAATACATTGGCTGTGCAATTGTGGACTTGTTTCTGCGATCTTACTCTTCAATGATTGACATGTTGGCTTTTATCCCAACACTTAGCTGTCTTACTTATATGAGTCTGTTATGTGTCTTGAGACAAGATATTTTTAAATAATCCAGTTTTCTTTTTCTTTTTCCCTAAGCTCTTCTTTGGCTATTAGGGAACTTTTCAGTTCCTTTGAGAACTTTGGAATTTTTTTAAAATTTAATATATATTTCAATGAAAATTATATTGAAACCATAACTCTATTTGGGTGATATTGATATTTTAACAACTTAATTATTTTACTCCATCAATGTATGTCTTTATACTATGTTTATGATTTTTCAATTTTTTTCATTAGTGTTTAATAAGTCTTATTATGGAGTCATTCATTTAATTGGATAAAACTATCCATAGTTTGTAGCTATGGCAAATGGAATTGTTTTCTCTTTTTCTTTTAATGAAGTGTATTATTGGTTTATAAATTATTACAAGTTTTACATGTTATTTTATATCATGTTTTGTTGCTGAATTTACCACTTTTAATTTTCTATTGATATAATATTTAGTTTTTTTTCTGTGTGTAAAAATAATTTTATGTTATCTGTGAACCGGAATAATTTGACTTCCTCTTTTCCAGTTCATATGTACATTATTTCTTTCTTTTTCCTAAGGTTCTGGCCAAAGTTTCCAGTATACTGAGTTGCAGTATTGAACATGGGCATGTTTGTCATGCTCCACACTTTTGAGAAAATCATTTCAAGTATTCCTCATAAAACACATCAACTGAAGGATTACTGCACTGAGTCTTCATTATGGCATGATCTTTTCCCTCTCTGCCTTGCTGAGGATTTTTTTTTTTCTGAATGAATACTGAATTTTAAGTTTTTACCCCCTGTATCTTTTGAAATGTTCACACAGATTTCATTCTGTTAATATGACGTGTTGTTTATTTATTTTTATGTGTGAAACTATCCTTACTGTCTTAAATATATCTCACTTACCACTCTCTGTAATCTTCTTGATGTTTGTCTGACTTTTCTTTTATAGTTGAGTGCTTGAGTGCTTATGTAGTTTTGATTATGTGGTGAAAAGGCTTCAGGAGATGAGTCTAGCAGAGTTTCAGACCTTTCATTTTAAGAATTTGAGAGGAATTCTTCTTTAATTACTTCATAATCAGCATTAAACCCATCCTCTCCCTGGCTAGTCTTTGTTGGGAGACTTTATTGCTGATTTAGTTGTTGCTTACTAATGGTTTGCTCGGGTTAAATTTGGCTGGGTCATGTGTTAGAAATTTAACTTCTTCTGCTAAGTAGTTCTATTTACTGGACTATAATTGCCATAAAAGTCCCTAACGATTCTGTCTTCTGTGTTACTTCTAATGACTCTGTTTTAATCTGTGAGTTTTATATATCTTGGTTTTCTTTTATTTGATTGGTCAAGCTAAAGTGTTTACAACATTGTTTATCTTTTCAGAAGAAACATTTCATTAAATATTCATATGTTCTACTTTTTTTTTCTTCTAAGACCTGAATTTTTCATCTAATTTTGAGTTTTGATTAATTTTACTTTCTATTTCTTGTTATGCTGAGTACAACTGTGGTTTAGTTCTAATTTTATTTTTTAATTAAAAATTTATATGTGTCTGTGAGTGCCTGCCTGTGCACCACATGAATGCCTGGTGTCCACAGATGCTAGAAGATGATGTTTGATCTCCAGGAGCTTGAGTTCCAGGCAGAATAGATCCATGTGATGTGAGTGCTGGCACCCGGACCTGGCTCTTCTGTAAGTGCACCAAGTCCTGTTATCCACTGATGACTCTCTCTAGCCCTCCTTCTGTTTTGGTTGTGAATGTTTGTTTATTGCTATAATTTTCTGTCAGCATTCATGCAACTCCATCTCAAAATTTTGGCATACTGTATGCTCATTTTCATTTATTTGACAAGTTTTAATGTACCTTTTGACTTCTTTTCTTGCCTTTATCCTTCAAAATCATTGCTCAATGCCCATGAATATGCACAATTTCCTGTTTGTTTTGTTAATTTCTAGTTTTATCTCATGGTAGTTGTAAAAGATGCTTAATACAATTTATTTTTAAAAGAAAATATATTTTCTCATATATTATGATCAGTGTTTTCCCTCCCCCAGCTCTTCTGAGGTCCTCCCAATATAATTTCAGCCATTAAAATCTTTGCTTTTTCTTGGTGATTCTACAAGCAGGTAAAGAGAACAACACTAAAAAGGAAGTATTTGAAAATTTTGTATGATAGAAGTCCCTGGCTACTATTGCACCTAGTGGGTATGTATACTTAGAGACTATGCTGTGTGACCAGCACAGTGATACTACTTGCAGCATCCATATTTTATTCCTTAGAAAATTAGCACAAGTCCAAGGAATGTTGGCCCAAGTTTATGACCCAACCGAGATTTGAATGGATGGAAGGATAGATGGATAGATAAAGGCTATCACAGTTGAAAGAGCATTTATGGTCAACTTTATATATTCTTCAATAAACTGTGTAACATTAGCATTTGAGTCTGTAACCTTAAGTTTCCTATCAGGGAGATGGAACCATAGGAAAAACTGACCATCCCCATCATTTACAAATACCACAATATCAGAAGAATGAAGTTAGACCTTTGGGATGAATAAACTATTCTATCTATCCATCTACACTGAAAATAAATTTTTTGCTTTTTTTCTGCTATAGAAATATCTGATATTGTACACCTCTTCTCACAGTATATTATGGTCTTCAATTAATATTGTGATAAATGATAACTTGCATTTATGACACTATTATGAAGTGGGATAAAGCTACAGAATTAAAAAATTTATTAATTAAAAATATTATTTAACATTTATGATATATCATGTACTATGATTATAAGATAGAGGGTATAGGTATAATCTTCAGTTTTACAGAGTATATCGTTTGATTAATACCTCAGAATATTTTTTTAATCTATAGAGCCAGGGCCTCATTATGAATCCTAGGGTTGTTTTAAACTTGTGGTTCTCTTGTCTCAGCCATATTTATGTTAGGAGTGCAGGCATGCAATAACATTCCTATGTGCTTTTAAAGGCTGTAAATCTAGGAGGCACAATCTCACAGCAAACTTCCTATTCTTCTGACTCTTAAATCTTTCTGCCCTCCCGTTAACAATTATCCTTGAGCCTTAGGTGCAGGAATTGTGTTGTAGATGTATTGCTGGGATTGAGTACCATATGGTTCCTCAGTCTATGCATTTTGATCTGTTGTGGTTTTCTGTAATAGACTCCATCTTCTGCAAAGAGAAGTTTCTTTGGTGAAGAGTGAGAAATATATTTTGGGGATATTGGGATAAATAGAGCATATTTAGGAATTCTTCAGACTGAGAGGGTTGTATTTATATACTTAGGAGAGAGAGAGAGAGAGAGAGAGAGAGAGAGAGAGAGAGAGAGAGAGAGAGAAAGAGAGAGAGAGAGAATATAGAAGGAAGCTATAAATTTGAGAGAGAACAAGGGTGTTGCTTGGGAGGGAAGGGAAGATTGAAAGGAAAGGGAAAATAATATGAATAATATTTCCAAAAATTTAAAGAAACAAAATATTAAAGGCTTTTTAAATAACAAAATTAGAATTGAAATTAAAAAGTAAATGGCATCCCTGAAGAATTTTACAAGATAGTTGCTGGGATTAGGTAAATCTGGATTGTTATGTTCCCAAAGGGGATCAAGAAATATATTTTACATTTCTTTGACACCTCTCTCTCTCTCTCTCTCTCTCTCTCTCTCTCTCTCTCTCTCTCTCTCTCTCTCTCTCTCTCTTTCTCTCTCTCTCTTCCTCCCTTCCTCTCTCTCCTATTTGGAATTCATATATGCACCTGATGAAATCATGACTAGACACATACTCTTTTCCAACAATGAGAATGTTCACATCCACAGAATCTTTTCTGCAATTCTGTTCAAAGAGGATCAATATTGACACACATGGGCTGTCTAAGACTTTATGAGCTTAGTTAACAGAGGCGCATTCAGTTTTGCTTTATTTTTTATTTTTTGAAAAGGTGGAATAGCAAAGGCACAAACATTTTGAAGATTTTTTTTCCTTTTTTTGTATCAGGTGTATAATGATTCTCTTCCTGATAACACTCTTTCTGGAAGATTATTTCTCACAGCCATCTTGTGACATCTTGTATCACATTATGGAGGGGACAAGGAGAGAGAGGGGCATGGAGGGAGAGGGAGAGTGAGAGATAGATGGAGCAGAACATCAGAGAAAAGGAGATTGTCACCATCATTAATGCTAATCTATGTGATAGTGAAAATAGTCTGCTTACACAACAAAGAACAAGAACATAGAAGTTATTCATAAATTTTGTTACAGATTTTTATCTAGAGAAATTAAAAAATTGTCATTTGGAAGTTGAGGGGAGAATGGGACTTTTCTGATAGATTTGGATCCTAATTCACAGTAATAAATTTTACTGTCTATGAATTTAACCAAGGTTGTTTTCATTACCAGGTCACATTAGCCTACCATGGTAACCAAAAAATAAATATGCGTTACTTGAAACTTTTCTTTTCTCTTTCAGCAGTAGTGTTTGTTACCTGACTCCCAGCTTCAGAGGCTGTGTTCAGCTTCCTTCAGGCTTCTGAAACAGATGGCTTTTTCTCATTTGGGCACATCGATCTCATCCAGACATACTAGCATCTTTGTTTTATCCCCTTTTGTGCTGAACTCTTTCTTTTGTTTAGGAGTTTCCCACTTGGAGGCACTAGAATACTGCCTTGGTTTTACAACCTATTGGGCACAAAGATTATCATCTGGGCAACAGTGCTCCAATTAAACTAGTCTGGCCAAGTTAGTTTCCACTTTTGAGTTTTTATTACCACCTGGGAGCTATTTGGAGGCAGGAATGAAGTGTGTGTGTGTGTGTGTGTGTGTGTGTGTGTGTGTGTGTGTGTTTGTGTGTGTCGCCATTCAAGATTTCCTATGGTCTGTGCTTACTTATTCTACTTGAACAGATAGATCAGTCTTCAACAATTCAGCCAAAGGGTGAGGGGACTGAATAACTCATTCCTCTTTGTCTATGAAGTAAGATCAAATCATCATGTTCTCAACTCAGTTGAAGCTTTCCAAACAATATCTAAACACTGTATTATTTCAACATTTTCTCCATCTTATTTCTACTGCTCTTATTATTAAGTCTACGGTATTGATATTTCTGTTTAACAGTAGGATTAATAACATAAAATCTCTCCAATATGAGAGATAATGAGGGAAATACAGATATTCTGTGTGGTTTGTCAGTCTCCTCTAGCCTTTCAGTGACAGTTGTGTCTCCTTCTTGAAGTTTTTCCTTTATCTTTTGACTTAAGCCAGTGGTTAAAAACAACCAATTGCTTGATGTAAGACAAAGACAAGTAATTTGTTTTGGTAGTAGTGGTGTTTTGTTTTATGTTTTTTGCTTTGTTTATTATGACTGTCTTCTCATATCCTGGAGATACTGGTGTCACACATCACAACAAGTTCAGTCTAAAAGGACATTTACCTATAACTCATCCAATTATACTGTAATTGCTGGCTTCTGTTGTGTATTTTGAATCTATTCTTTACAATGGTAGACGTGGGAAAAGGGTGATGGACATTAATCACTGTGAAAGCGATGACACATGGAAGAAATATTATAGTAAGAAACACTGAACAAGATGTTGCTTAAATGCAAAAGCATGCAAGATAAACCACATGCAGAATTTGGACAATCCACTTCCTGAACTGCCTTGGTCATTAATTCAGATATATGAATTTGGATAGCACTTTTTATTTACCCTTTTTCTTATTTTATACTCATAAAGTGACATAGAAGTGAAGTCATGTGTTGTAAAGGTTTACCTACTTTATTTCTTATGAATTGCTTGCTGAGTTCTGCAAATTGGTAATGTCATATTACAACTGATATTATGCAATATCATTATTTGAGTTTGAATTTATAGAATGGAAAGAAAGAGTCAAGTGTACTTCATATGTAGCAGAAAGTAGAATTTGCCCAACTGGGTATTCATTAACACACCGTGCTCTATCAGTATTTGAGAAATGTAGTGTAAGAATATTTTTCTGCGAATTTTACGTTTTAACTTTCCTAGAACTAAGAGCCATAAATCAGAGGAAATAGTCCACCTATAGGTTTTAGTTACATAATTAGTAAGGAAAATTTTGGCGTTACTTAAAATTTTTCTCCTATGGACAAAATTGTCTTGTCTCTCCCACTTTATTGAGTCCTTTGTGAACTTCATCTTCTAGTCTTAGTCTCTCAGAAACTATTAGCAACATAAATTTGTGTAGGTATGTGCAATACATTTTAGTTACTATGATTAATAGGTGTAAATTATTAAGTATAAAAACATCAGAAATCTGGCTTTTCCTCCGAGGAAACCTCTTCTTCCTTTCAGGCATTACCTCTTTTCATTGTTTCTTGTTTTCCACCCTTCATTTGGCAAGGAGTCATATCAGGTCTTAGACAAACAAAGCTCACTAAGCAACTATCTGTAGAGCATAAAAGGCTTGGCTGTTTGATCTCAAGAGTATTCCAGGTTGAGTCTGGCTCCCCTCATCTTGTTCTTTTGCTTTCTACTTGTTTCCATTTACACAGAAGGATGCTGTATCAGTTGTTCAGTCTGAGAGAAGGCAAAGGTGTTATGACTAGGCTGTACCAGAGTCAGGGTTTCAGTGTAGTCTTTCTGATTGGCATCTGAGTGGTGATATTAGACTTTAAGTCATGGAGGAAAAGTTTTTTAAATAAAATATTTGTAAAGATACACATATCTAATTTAAAATAATTTCCAGCAGTATTTAATTACACATTGAACACACACACACACATATACACACAAACCACTGTGTTTTTAATGACTCAATATGAACTTCTCATTGTGTAGTTGCAGGAAGTACTCAGGTAGAATAAGTAAGAAAATAAGTCTTTCTTGAATTTATATTTCACTGGGAAATAAGTATATAACTACAGATTAATTTCTTAGTAAAAATAAATTATATGAAGAAAACAAAGGACTTAATATTTTCAATAATTTAACAAGGTATTTTTAACTTTACTAATCGTATTTTTCAGTTTGTAAAAAAAAATAATTACTAAAAATGACATTGAATTTCTTTTTTGTGGAAAAAGTTGGGCTAAAACTAGTTGAGAAACATGAAGAAGTTGTCTGATCAATGGAATATTCTCTTGAGTTGGCTTTAAAAAGCACCATTTCTTTTTACTCACATAAACACCGCAATTGTCCAGGAATGTCAAATTGCCGCTCTTTTTTTTTTTTTTTAAATCCATCTGTTCCATTTTCCTCAATATGTGCCTTCCTTTGTTTCCCCTTTGATTAGGTAGCTTGTAACAAATCCCAACAAATGTTCACACAGATTTTTAATAATTTGAGCAATTCATATGGAAAAACCTTTGTGTTGAATGCTCAGACCTCTGTAATCTGAATTGGTGAGTTGGAAATAACAGAAAGGAAAATCTGAAAAGAGGCAAAAAATAAGTATATTAGTGAAAATGAAGTCTTGATCCCAGGCCACTGAATCATGTTTAAGCAAATGAGAGGTTCTTGCTTATGTCTGTGCACAATTATGATCCAAAAACTTTGGGTTTGTGATTCTTCCCCAAAGGAAGATGTTTCAAAATATCAGAGTTGACTCTTTAAGTTGAATATCCATTTATTTCGAATAAAACTATTCTAATAGATTTTGCATGTTAAAAAGTAGGAATCATTCCTCCACAAATTATCCCTGCTTAGGGTATCCACAGCCATAGCTATGAAAAGGAACTGGTCTTATATTTCAGAAGAACAAAGGATTTTCAGGATCTAAGTGAGTCAAGTTTTCTCCCTACTCTGGATACAACATACTTGTAAACACCTTTTGAGAAAGTGATAATTCAGATAGTGGGAACCCATAAAAACATGGGGTCCTCATAATGTTATCTGTTTTTCTTGAATAGTAGCAATAATAGCTTTAAGTGGTAAGTAATTACTATGCATGAACAATTAAACTTAGTATCATGTATATGTCATTCATGAGTCCCAACATAGATCATAAAGGTAACTTTTGTCCCTCATAGCTTAAAAAATATTGTGCTAGATAAGACAGGCCATTCTCTCATCTAAGTAAAAGCAGAATTGTAGGCTGAGTCTCATACAGTAGATTATCAGTATTGCTGGGACTAGTCTGCAGGTCAATTAATGTTAACATGTACCTTATGTTATGCTAAAAGAAATCAACTACTAAACCCCAGTCAACAAATTAGTGTTTAGGACACAAAAAAGAAGAGAAAACAAAGGTCAATATAATTTTTTTGTGGATTTCCTGTTACCTCTTATGAGCCATACAATTAACTAGCAAGCCTCAAATCTGAGATAGTTTTATGTTCCTGTAATACTCCCATAGCAACATATGTGTCCTTTATTATTTTTTTTAAAAAAGGAAGCATTTCAGATGTCTCTATTATGGTACAATTTATCTCCTTTTCCTGTAAGAACATTTATATATACTCTACTAACTTTACATTTTTGCTTTCATAGTATGCATTTTTATATGTTCAGAAATCTTACTGGGTGATTTTTATGAGTCTCTACTTCCTTATACTCTATGGAGGTGAATTATATTAATTCTTTAATGTCTTCTCAGGTATTTATTTAACTCAGTTGCACTAATTCATTAGGCTCAGATATCAGTCATAATAAAATGTTTATATATATGCTACTATTTACCTTATGTTTTATAATTGCTACACAATTGGTTTCTTTACCATGGTAAAGCTTTTTAAAGTCTAATTCACATCGTAGACATTGGTTGAATATGTACCCAAGGCTAATACCCTCCAGTCTTTATCTTATATTTATTCTTTGATTGCCACTAAATGTCAAACCAACATAAAAGCCCTGATAGCAAATCTAATGACCTAGATAATAATGTAAAATGCCAATGAAATAAATTTTTAAAATTACACAAAGAGTTGATTTTTACAATTATAAATATGCTCAGTAATTTACAATATCTAATTTCTTTGTAAGTAACTATTTGTCTACAGTCCATATGTTTCCTAGGCTGAACAAATAAGTTATATATTTTTTTGTATCATTGCTTTCAAAACATTATAACTTCATTATAACTTGCATAACTATTTTATTTGAAAGTTCTGCTAGGCTCTTAAAAAACAGATTTATGATTCTACTTTCTTTGCTTTGTATTGCATCAAGATCAGCACACCTGATGGGCAGTATAACTACTTTTTCCAAGATGATTTCACTGTGGAGGAAATGGTATATGCAGTTTCGCATCCTAAATTTATATCGTATCAGCAAATTTTCT
Source organism: Peromyscus californicus insignis (assembly GCF_007827085.1). Taxonomy (NCBI): domain Eukaryota; kingdom Metazoa; phylum Chordata; class Mammalia; order Rodentia; family Cricetidae; genus Peromyscus; species Peromyscus californicus. The sequence continues at coordinate 111,842,592 of NW_026294606.1, forward strand.
TCTTCTTCATAATTGATATCAATGATTCTGAGGAGCTACTAGATACATATTGTTTCTCATTGTGTTGCTTTCACAAGCAATATTAGATGCTAAAATCTAACCCTTGATTTTATTTTACTCTATATGTTTTATCAATGCCTACCTTTGACATATTAACTTGACTAACGTCAGATGTCCCTTTTGCTTTATATGATCATAGATTTAAGTAAGACTCAAATAAAGCCATTATGTCAAGTGAAAGGTAGTCAGCATTTCCCAGCACATTAAACAGGAAAATAAATATATGATTTTGAAACAATTAATTTATTTGTCATCATGATAGCATGTTGAGAGTTTTTAATATTATTTTCTAAAATTACTTTATACTACATCATTTTTGAAATAAGCTTCCAAAACTTTTTATAGAATCATATCTGAAGATATTGATACATTTTAAAATATTTGCTGAGTATTTATTCTTGTTTTCAGTCACTTCCCATACATACAAGGAGAATTTGGGAGAAATCACCTTCTCTTTCACATGACTTATCTTGGTTCTCTGTGCAATTCAAAGACATTTACAATATAATTCAAATAAACAAATGCATATGAGTGTTCATCTCTGGCTAGATACATATGAAAATCAATAACCATGAACACAGCATGGTTTCTAATAGCTTCTTGATAATATGCCCAAGGCAACTTTGCTAAAACTATTATGCTTCTGAAAAAAGTTGCTGTGCATACATTATGCTAGTGTAGTCAGCAAGACTCTGGTCTCCTTGTAGCATTTAAGCACTAAAGACTCCCAGTAGTTAATGTAAACAAGAAAACCCAAGCCAGGGAAATTGCATGTAATATTTGCCTATAATATGTCCTAAGAGGAGGTATCTACTGAGACTTGTCAAGGAGTATCTATTTACCACCAGTGTTGTTTGCAAGCTTTTGCTGGATCTTCAGTTTATAAACTTGCTTCTAAAACTTTATCTTCTTTAATATTTAAATAACTGATTTTCTTCTATTAGACTACCTCATTGTCTTGCTCAATTACAAAAAGAATTTAAACCTAACACATGAGTAATCTCTCTCATTGATGTTTTTTTTCTTCTGTTTCAAAATAGTAGATGAGTACTCTTTTGTTTCAGTTTTTTTTTCTCAAAATTGTTTTCTTTGTGACCTGAACAGACTGAGACTAACTGAGACTAGAACTTGAGTATGCTTTTAAAACCATGAGATATTCCATCACACTTATTATTCCCTGCTCTACATAACAGCCATGAAATTTTAGGGTTTGCTCTGTGTGGTTATAGAAAACAAATGATCTTTTTCTTACTATACTTCAATACAACAGAGAACAAGATTGTGATCAGATATGTAGATCTTTTTCCCCTACATTGAACAGTTTTCTGACAGCACTTCAGAGTCTTACAATTCAATTCATTTATGTCACAACTTACTAGAAGTAGTAGCAGGTCATATACACTAGTAAGAATCAGTCTCCGAGCCTGCTCCCAACTCTAAGCACTATTTACAGTTGTTAGTTCTGTAGACAGTCCACAAATTCTATAGAACTTGGTGACATATTAGAAAAGTATTTGGTACAACTTAATAGATTCAGAAAAAAATGTGTGTTTACTGATAAGTATACTACTGAAAGTAAACCAGAAGGCTATAATCAAGGCTAAAACTTGGTGATAGACAGATGAAAGAGATTCATATGGATTTGTCTGAGAGAAACAGTGCAGACTTTCAACGACCTCTCTGAGTATATAGTCCTCTAGAAGACTGCACATTTTCAACAATGAAACTCTCCAAAAAAGCATCCTCTTGTATTTCTGTGAGGGTATCATTGCATAGGCAAGCTTAAGTACCTTACCAGGTGTTCAACTCAACATCTACTCTTCTTTCCCTGAAAGCTGGGGAGCCAGCTCCCACCATAAAGATGTCCAACATGTCACAGGTCAACTTGTTGTTACCAAAGATTCTGACTATTTCAACCTCATCTAAAATTCATTCTCCTATTGCTTCTAATTCCTGAGTGCTGAGATTACAAATGCCTTTCTCACAACTGTCCTATCTCTCTTTCTTAGTATATCATACAACACAGCTGCAGACTCCATTCTAATTAGTAATCTCCAACATTTCTCAGTTATTAAATATTTTAAGTTTTAATTTTTTTAATAAATTTGTGTATATATGTGTCTGCTTGTTTTGTTGTTGTTGTTGTTTTTGTTTTTTGAGACAGGGTTTTTCTGTGTAACTTTGCCCCTTTCCTAGAACTAGCTCTGTAGACCACGCTGGCCTTGAACTCAAAGAGATCCAACTGGCTCTGCCCCCCGAGTGCTGGGATTAAAGGCGTGTGTTACTACCGCCCCTGTCTGCTTGTTTGTATGTGTACTGTTTCTATGTAGGTTCTTGCAAGGCTAGGAAGGGTGTTGGAATTCCTGGAATTGGTGATATTTAGGAAGTCGTAGGCTACCTTAAATGAGTCCTGGGAATTTGGACCTGTTGCTCTGCAAGAGCAGCAAGTGTGTTAACTGTAGATCATCTCTCTAGCTCTTCTAAAGACTCCTTTTTAGGTCTCTTTTTTAAATCCGAGTATTTCATATAAAACAGTTCAACACTTATTCTCCTACTTCTCTCCCTTAATCTTCCAGTCCACTCCACTCTCACCCCTGCAACTCTGTATCCTCTGACTTTTTATGTGTCTTTTACCCTTGATTATTCTCATCTACTTCATAGAGCAGTGCCTGTGTGTTTGTGTTCCTTATAGGATAATATGAAGAATAATATGGCAAGGTTGTGAAGTGCTCACAATCCTTTGGGTCATATGCTCAGCTTTTCTTTACTGTTAATATGTAATATTTCATGTAGATATATGATAGACAAAGATAGATAGATAGATACATAGATAGATAGATAGATAGATGGATGATAGATGACAGATATTGTAGATATAGACAAAGATATATGTCTGAATATTTTATGTTAACTTATTTGTATGTATGAGAGCAAGAAATGTAGTGAAATAGCCATGGAGCATCACAGGGCATTCAGTTTCTCTTGGACAGCTCTGCCTTCAGTATCCTGATGTCACCCCTCTTAATCAATCATGTATTTTATACTACCATGGAGAGATCTTGCTACACTTTTTTCATATTGGCTAATAAATAATGGAGTATGACCTAAACTAAATGTCATCTGGAAAAGATTGCCATGTTGCTTTGTTCTGAACATTTCTTTCTTGAGAAAACTCAGGCAGGTATAGATGGGAAGAGACTTCATCATGTAGAACTTGAGTATGCTTTTAAAACCATGAGATATTCCATCACACTTATTACCCTTAAGTCTTCATCACTTAGGATTTTAATGGGAAAGTATCCCTATACTTCATTTGTATTGAATCACTTCTGAGTCCTGTTTGTATTTCAAAAGGGTATTGTTTTGCTAATTGTAGTTGTACTTTTCTGTCCTGCCAGTGAGCACCCAAATAACTGCACAGAGATTTATTATAATTATGAAAGCTCTGCTTATAACTTAGGCTTGTTATAACTACCTCTTATAACTTAACCCATTTCTATCAATTTACTGTTTGCCTCATGGCTTTATTACCTTTACTCTGTACTGCCCATGCTATTTTCCTGCTTCCTCCATGTCTGGCTAATGACTGTGCCTGCTTCTTCCCAGCATTCTCTCTGCCTTGAAAATCCTAGCTAGCTATTGGCAATTCAGCTTTTTATTAAACCTGTCATAATGACATATCTTCACAGTGTACAAAAAGATTATTCCACAACATTTTCCTCATTTTGCCTCAATAAAAAGGAAATATTTTAATTCTAATATAGTAAAACTATATACAATAAGAACAATTATCAGGTATTGTCTAAATAGAAAGCAAAGGTATTAACTTTAACAAATGAAACTATATAAAACAAGAACAATCATCAAGTAAGTATTACATTTATAATGTCCAGTCCATTGGTACTTGGGAAATTTAGAAAAAAAATTACTCCTTATCTATCCTTTCTTGATGACTGCAAAGTTTTGTACCTAATTTATCTTCTGTCATAACTAAGGAAAATTATAACTATAGCTATCTAGTTTTCAATCTTAATCAGAGACATAACAAGGATAAAATGTTACCAGTACTGTAGAATAAACCAGAAATGTAGAGAAAGCAACTTCCAAAACTATAGAAAATGCAGAAGCAATTAGCTACCTGAACAGTTTCTCAAAGGTTCCTCTGCAATGTTGGAGCATCCATCTTTAGTTAACAGGCCTAGATTTTCTGATAGTCCTTTTGTGAAGCAGGAAATTATGAAGGACCATCCTTCAGCAGTCCTTTCTTTTGTGTCTTGCTTGTCCAGTTTGGACAGCATACTGTCAGCAGTCAAGGCAAGGTCATTTTCTTGCACAGCGGCTAACTTTTGCCACAAAGAAAGCAAACTCCATATGGAGGTTCTTCAATGTCCATCATCTTCTCTGAAGTAGATTGGTGCTGACAGGAGCAGATGTTTCCCATTTTCATGAAAAGCCTTATTAATACTTCTTCAATGTCTTATATAACAATACCTCATTTGGCCTTGAAAACACACTTAACATGACTAAAAGTTTGATTGTTGTATGTGACTAACTACTAACTTACATTTCTTTATTATCCTTAATAGTTTGTAATAATAACTTTCAAGGACTAGAAATTTACATTGTATGTTTAAATGAGCTGCATAGGTACAATATCTTAAACAAGAGTCAAAATGTATATACAGTATGTTCTAACAAAAATAAACTTAAATTTGTATAAATATAAAAAAATACCTTAAACAAGAGTGGAAACATATATATAGTATAACAAAAATAACAGTAAGTTTGTATCAATATACAAAAATTATATCAATGTAAACTATTTGAGAGTAGTGGTTGTTCAAAAGTAGACTCAACAATCCACCCTTTTATCCCATAATTTCTTTATTATAACACCCCATTATCCTTTCAGAAAGAGATCCTTGAATCTAATCTTTGTTCAGCTTTCTCTCTGACCATAACCAATAACAACTTGCAACCAATCCCCCTAATCAATGACAAATATCCATAACCACTGAATAACAAAAAAACACCCCCCTCCACTTTTGAAAATGTGGGCATCGTGTTCTTGAGACTGCTTCCTGTTGTCTGGGGGCACTGGCATCTTTTAAGGGACTCTGAGAAAACTGAATAGTATTCAAGTCCTGGGAAAGCTAGCTATTGTCTAGTCTTGGTGTGATAGGAAAATGTAGGGCTTACCTGAAATCTGGCTGGAGTAGTCTGTGAGGCTGAACCATCTCAGCCACAAGCCGTAAAGCTGTTCTGGATGTTGAATTCTGAGGAAACTATAACAATGGCACTCTGAGAATCTGGATCACTTGATTCAGCCACTTTCCTTGGTATCTGGTCCCCTTGCTCTGAAAACACACAGACTTTCAAAGGTAATACACATATCTGCATTAACAGAAGTATGGAATGTTCATTGTACACATGTCAGTTAAAGATGATTTTTTTGCTTTATGTTTGAGCAAGTAAAATATATGTCATCTGTCTTTTAGTTATTTTAAATTTATTTTTTTTTATGTCTGTAATCAGGATTTTCAAGTTGGGGGGTGATTCCCCAATCAAATCTCAACCAACCTTGAATGAACCCACAGGCTTTCTTTTCCTCTGAAAACCAAAGCATCACCTCATCCCTGAAGCAATATTTTTTTTTTAGTTCTACTTTAAAATTGGGCATTCTTAAAGTTTTTAGGCAGATTTATTTCAGCAGTTTCTTTCACAATCCCATGTCTCCCAGAAGCTGCCTTTTGCTTATTAGCAAACAAAAAATTCAAAGACAATGCAATAACACACAGGGTCCAGACTCCTTGTGTATTTCCCATGTCTACACAACTAATTCCTTTTATTATTACTTTGCTCTTTCTTTAAAACTTTATTTTTTAAACTATTTGATTTTTATGACTGTCTATATACTTTTCCTTTTTTTCTTAAGCTTATGAACAATCTTAAACACACTGTAACCAGTTTAGAGGTTTTTCTGTCTGAACTTGCTTTACTGCATATCTGTAATTTTTAGTCACCTAACTGACTAGAAGTTACCAAGCAATGTTTATTTTATACATGTATATTTGTGTGTAGAGGTGGGGCTAACTTGCAAGCTTTTTGGAAGTAGAGGCCAGAAGGTAGTCTCAGATGTCCCCCTTCGGAACATTGTCCACTTTGTTTTGAGACAGGGATTTGATTTTCCTTGGCCTATAACTAACAAATTAGGCTATATTGGCATCCAGTAAACTCCAGGGATCAAGTTGACTTCATCTCCACTAAGTGTTATGATTATAGACTGTCTATGACACCCAGTACCTTCATATTGGTTGTGGCGAAGGAAATCAGGTCTTCATGCTTGCCAAGAGAAACTTCACCAACTTAGTTAGCTCTTCAGTGCATTGGCAATGATTTTTTATGCTCATATTGTTTTAGGTTATTCAGTATGGCAAGGCCAAAAATTTTGATATCTTTGATTTGAAAAAAACAAAAAACTACACACAGTGGAGCTCTGTCACACTCTTTGAAAATCTCATTGCTCTTTGAGCTGGATAGATAGATAGCTTAGTGGGCAAATTGTTTGCTGTCAAGTGTGATACCCCACATTCAGATCCCCAATACCCAGGTCAAATCAGGACAAGACAGTAGGCACTTGCAGTCCTAGCAGTGGAAATGTCTAGAAAGCAGATGAAGGAAGCATCAGTGCCAGCCAGTCTAGCAGAAATAGTGAGCTCCAGATTCAGGGAAATATGCTTACTCTAAAACTAAGGTGAAGAACAATAAAAGATACCTAAGCACCACACAGGCCTAACTTGGGGTGTCTTTTTGCTCTTTTTGGATTTATATAGCCATGTAAATATCATCCAAGGTATATAATTAGTTTTAAGGTATTTTCCCATGCATTTCTCTCCCTCCCTCCTCTCTCTCTCTCTCTGTCTCTCTCTCTCTCTCTCTCTCTCTCTCTCTCTCTCTCTCTCTCTCTCTCTCTTTCTTTACCAGCATTTATAGCACATGGAGTCAGGATTCTCATCTGCTGATCTCAGCATTGAACCTGAAGAGTCACATATATGTAAGTCAGCACATAAAACGGAACACATGGATACATGGGTGCAATCATGAATCATGTCTCTAGTGTTTTTCAAGATAACTAATTTTGTGTTTCAATAAATACATTGAGATGTTATAAAAATAATAAATATGGCAAATAAGTTTAGACCAAAGTAAACACTCAGGGTTAATGACACTGCACATTTCAATCACAGTGTGGTAGAAAAGGAGCGTAGATTCTGTATAGGTGAGCAATGGGTTCCCCAGATACTAAAATGTTAATAAGCTGAGAGATCCACATTAAGTATGTTCACATTTACACCCAAACACCTCTGAAGAAAGGCTAAGAGTTTGGGAATTGATGTCCTTTTTTATTGAAAATAGAGTCATTTCTCAAACAATATATTCTGATAATCATTTCTCCTCCCTTTACTCCTCCCAATTCCTCCCCACCTCCCTTCCCACACCAATTCACTCTATTTCTGTTTATCATTCAACAAGCTTCCTTGGTCCTGCCTCAAATAGATATGCCAGGCTTTGTTGACTCCCCATGGGAGGCATTACACTCTCTGAGGAGTGGACGGTGGGTGGGGTGGGGAAGAGGTGGGGGGGACAAGAAGAGGGGAGGGAGGGGGAACTGTGGTTGGTATATAAAATGAAAAAAAACCTTTTAAATAAAAAATGAAAAAATATAACAAGATAAATTATAAGATTAAAAAAGCAATAACATAGAGGCTGGATAAGGCAAACCAACAGAAAGAAAAGAGACCAACAGCAAGCACAAGAATCAGAGAGTCATTCATTTACACACTCAGACATCTCATAAAAATACTAAGCTGAAAGCTATATTGTATGCACATGAACCTGATGCAGACCCATGTAGGCCCTGTGCTTGCTGCTTCAGTCTCTGTGACTTCATGTGAGCATTGCTCAGTTAATTTAGAGGGCTTTGTTTTCCTAATGTCCTCCATCCCCTGTAGCTGGAGTTTTCTCCCGTCCCATCTGGGCCCTCAGCCACTCAAACACAAATAAACACACAGACATTTATATTAATTAAAACTGTTTGGCCTAATGGCTCAGGCGTCTTGCTAACTAGATCTTACACTTAAATTAATCCACAATTCTTACCCATGTTTAGCCACGTGGCCTGGTACCTTTTCCCAGTTCTGCCTTCACATCTTGCTTCCTCTATATCTGGCTGGTGACTCCTGACTCAGCCTTCCTGTTCCCAGAATTCTCCTCTCTCTTTGTCCTACCTATACGTCCTGCCTGGCTACTGGCCAATCAGCACTTTATTTATTAACCAATCATAGCAACACATTCACAACATACAGAGCAATATCCACAGCAATCCTCTCTGACTCTTACACTCTTTCTGCCTCCTCTTCAACTGGATTTACTGAGCTTTGAGTGGAGGAATTTGATGGAGGCATCCCACTTAGAGCTTTATGTTCTAAGATATCTCTCTCTCTCATGTGTAATGTTTGGTTTCAGTTCACTGCATCTGTTCCCATCTGCTGGAGGAGGCAGCTTCTCTCATGATGATGTAATAAGGCACTGATCTATGAGTATAGCAGATTATCATGAGAAGTTCCTCCTTTAAAAAAAAAAAGTCGTGTTTAGTTTTACCCCAGATTTCTAGGCTATCCAGTCTCTGGTTTGTGGTCACCCAAGCACTGTTGGCTATGGGTAGCATCTGGTGGAGTAAGTATTAAGTGAAATCAGATATTGGTTCTCTACTCCCAAAAGTTCTATGCCAACATTGCTCTGCCATATCTTTCATGCAGGACATGATTGTAGGTCAGAGGTTTTGTGGCTGGGATGGTGTTTATGTATCTCTTATGACAGCCTGCAGAGTACCTTTCTGAATCAAAGACCTTAGAATGTAGGTCTGAAGGCTCCATGTAGGCATCATCTTGACTTCTCCATGTAAAATGACTTCTGAGGGTGTTGTCTTCAGCAATGTGTCAAGGCTGTCAGTTTGCAGAAAGTAAACCACTGTCTTGCCAATAGCCTAGGTTGTTTCCATCAGATATGCTGGCCAACAACTTAGCTGAAAGCAATGCAGTACTGGTACTGGAAGCTTGATTTGGTGAGAAGAGAAGGCCAAATGGGACGCCATCTTCCCCATTATTAGGAGAACTCATTAAGATCACTCTGATATATTTTTGGAAAGTTCCACTTCACTATGTTCCCATACCATCCCTCAAGCACTCCTCAATTTGAGTTGTCTCTCTGCATGTACCTTCCTTCACTCAACCCTATTTCCCCTATACCAAACCACTCTGAGTCTATGGAATGTAGCTCATTTATTATTTATTCAGTAGATATTATCCATATATAAGTAAATAATACAACATCTATCTTTCTGTATCTGGGTGACCATGCTGAGGATATTTTTTTTTCTAGTTTCTTCCATTTTCCAGCAAATTTCATGATGACATTATTTTAACAGCTGGGTAATACTTCATTGTGTTAATATACCACATTTTCTCTATATCAATTTTTCTCTTCATGGACATCTGACTTGTTTCCAATTCCTGGCTTTTATGAATAGAGCAGAAATGAACACAGCTGAGCAAGTGTCCTTGTTGTAGGTATAGTGTCCTTTGGGTATATACCAAAGAGTGGTATATCTGGATCTTCAGGTAGATCAATTCCCATCTTTCTGAGAAACTGCCATACTGCTTTTAATAATGGCTGTAAAAGTTTGCATTCCCACCAGCAATGGATGAGTATTCCCCTTATTCCACATCTTCACCAGCAAGAGCTGTCAGTTATGTTATAGATTCATTCATTCTGACAGGTATGAGATGGATTCTCAGAATCATGATTTGCATTTCCCTAATTGCTAAGGATGTTGATTATTTTTTAAAGTATTTATAGATCATTTGACATTCCTTTATTGAGAATTCTCTATTTAGAATTGTATTCAATTTTTAATTGGATTATTTGTATGTTTGTTATCTAGTTTCTTGAGTTCTTTATATATTTCAGATATTAGTCCTCTATCATATTTGGAGTTGGTAAAAATCTTTTCCTATTTTATAGGATTCCTCTTTGTTCAAATGATGGTATCCTTTGCCTTACAAAAGCTTTTCAGTGTCATGCAGTCCCACTTATGATTTGTTTCATTTTGTTTATTTATTTATGTATTTATTTATGTATTTATTTATTTATTTATTTTTCTATTATCAGCTTGATACAGTATAAATTCTTATCCTAATAGTGAAATGTTTCATTGAGGCTTGCCCAGTAATTGAGTAAAAACAAAACTTATTATAAGTCACAGTCATCCTAGTGTCCTACCTGTTATATAACCTCCCTGGTTCTGTGGGTTGCAGTCTGATTGCTCTTTGCTTTATATCTAGTATCCACTTATGAGTGGATAAACTCATAGCATGTTTGTCCTTCTGGGTTTGGGTTATCTCACTCAGGATGATATTTTCTAGTTCTATCCATTTGCCTGCAAATTTCATGCTGTCATTGTTTTTCTCTGCTGCGTAGTACACCATTGTGTATATGTACCATATTTTCTTAATCCATTCTTCAGTTGACAGGCATGTAGGTTGTTTCTAGTTTATGGATATTATGAATAGTGTTTCTATGAACATAGTTGAGCATGTATCTTTATGGTATGGTTGAGCATTCCTTGGGTATATGCCCAAGAGTGGTATGGCTGGGTCTTGAATTAGATCGATTCCCAATTTTCTGAGAAACTGCCATACTGATTTCCACAGTGGTTGTACTAGTTCGCATTCCAACCAACAGTGGAGGAGTGTTCACTTTTCTCTGCATCCTTTCCAACATAGACTGTCTTTAGTGATTTTGATTATAGCCATTCTGACAGGTGCAAGGTGGTATCTCAGAGTCGTTTTGATTTGCAATAGCCACAAATAATATAAAATACCTTGGGATAATACTAACTAAACAAGTGAAGGATAATAACAAGTTTTTTGATAATAACTTTAAATTTCTAAAGAAAGAAATTGAAGAAGATATCAGAAAATGGAAGGATCTCCCATGCTCATGGATAGGTAGGATCAACATAGTAAAAATGGCAATTTTTGCCAAAAGCAATCTACAGATTCGATGCAATGCCCGTCAAAATCCCAACACAATTCTTCACAGACCTGAGAAAAAATACTCAATTTCATATGGAAAAACAAAAGACCCAGGAGAGCTAAAAGAATCCTGTATAATAAAGTAACCTCTGGAGGCATCACGATCCTGACCTCAAGCTTTTCTATGGAGCTATAGTAATAAAAACAGGTTGGTCCTGGCATAAAAACCAACATATAGACCAATGGAATCAAATTGAAGACCCTGACATTAATCCACGCACATATGAACACCTGATTTTTGACAAAGAAGCCAAAACTATACATTGGAAAAAAGAAAGTATCTTCAACAAATGGTGCTGGTATAACTGGATGTCAATATGTAAAAGATTATGAATAGATCCATATCTGTCACCATGCACAAAGCTCAAGTCCAAGTGGGTCAAAGACCTCAACACTAAACTTAATAGAAGAGAAAGTAGGAAGTACTCTTGAATGCATTGGCACAGATCATTTCCTAAATATAACACCAGCAGCACAGACACTGAGCACAACAATAAATAAATGAGACCTCTTTAAACTGAGAAGCTTTTGTAGGGCAAAAGACATGGTCAATAAGACATTTATGAATTTTTGATCTCATGCCTGTACTATCAGTGTTTTTTTTTTTTTCCAGGAAATCTCCTGTGTCAATGTGTTCAAGACAATTGCCCCACTTGCAATATTAATTTAAGTGTTTCAGCTCTATGTAGAGGTCTTTGACCCATTTGGAGTTCCTTTTTGTGTAGGATGATAAGTACTGTTCTATTTGCAATCTTCTAAATGTAGAGATCCAGTTTGACCTGCACCATTCATTGACAATACTCTTTTTGTCCAATGTACTTTTCAGGTGTCTTTATAAAAAGTCATATATAGAACTGCTATTTTTTTGTTCTGTACATTTGGGTATGTTGTGTATTCATCTTCATTGAATTTTAGAAAGTATTTAAATTTCTTTATTTTTATCTTGATCCATTTTTCATTCAGTAGAGAGTTGTTCAGTTTCCATAGGTTTGTAAGTTTTCTGTTGTTGATATTCAGCTTTAAACCATGGTGTTCTGAAAGGATGTAGGGAATTTTTTCAATTTTCTTGTATATGTTTAAACTTGATGTATGACTAAGTATGTGGATAATTACAGAGAAAACTTTTTTGAGGTGCAGAGAAGAAGGTATATTCTTTTGTGTTTAGGTGAAATATTCTGTAAATATCTGTTAGGTCCATTTGATTTGTAACATCTGTTAGTGCCCACATTCCTTTGTTTCATTTTTTTCTTGAATGACCTGCCTATTGGTGAGAGTGGGATATTGAAGTCTCCTGTTTATAAGTATTTTATTGTAATTTTTGTGTATATGTTCAGCATATTATCCTATAATATTCTTTTATGGGTGAGTCTATATGTGATTTGGTATCAAGATAATAGTGACTTCACACACACACACACACACACACACACACACACACACACGCACACAAATTGAAGAGATCATTTTCATTTGGGGGATTATTTTAAAATATTCTTTGAAGTTCTGGAATAATTGTACTCTGAATCTGTCTGGCCCTGATTTGTACTTGGCTGATGTTAAATGATTATTTCTTCCCATTATGCTGATTTGAGGTGTTGTTTGTTCCTGTTTTTCTAAGGCCTTCAGGTATAATATTATGTTATTAAGATGAGAGCACTAAAGCTTTGATATAGGCATTTAATACTATAAAGATTCCTCTTAGTACAGCTTCCATTGTGTCCAGTAGACTTTGGCATAAAATATTTTTATTAATTATAGTCTCATAAAAAATGACAATTCTGATTTCCCCCTTGACCAAATGGTCCTTCATTCATATATTGTTTAGTTTCTATGAGTTTGCTTACTTTCTGTGGTTTCTATTCTTCCTGGTATCCAGATCTTTTCTTTTTTAATCAAGTACTATTTATGATGCTATTTTAATTGTATAATATTTCTTGAAACTGGCTTTGTGCCTTAATATGTGTCCAATTTCAGATAAATTTGCAGCAGAGAAAAATGTGTATTCTTTTGTGCTTCAATAGAATTTTTTTGTGGATGCCTGTTAGATTTACTTTATTTATTATATAATTTTAATTCAAAATTTTTCTGATTAGGTTTTGTCTGGATGACCCATCTGTTGGTATAGTAGAGTATTGAAGTCCTCCACTATCACCATGTTTAGAGTAAACATGTGGTTTCAGATCTAATGTTGTTTCATAAATGAAATTGGATTTTTTTGTGTTTGGTGCACAAAATTTAGAATTGCAATATTCTTTGGGTGGATTTTTTTTCTTTAGTGAATATGAGTGTTCTTTCCTATTTCCGATGACTACTTTTGGTTTGAAATCAGTTTTGCCAGATATTTAAAATGCTATGCCTGCTAACTTCCTAGTTTCATTTGCTTGGAAAACCTTTGCCATTCTTCTATCCCCAGATGAAGTCTTTCATGGATGTTGGGGTATGTTTCATGGAAGCAGAAAAAAAAATGATGGATTCTGTTTTCTGATTTTAGTCTATAAGTCTTTATTGTAAATTTGGAACACTTAGTATTAAGAGTTATTAGTGAAAATGCATACTAATTACAAGTATTTTGTGTAGTGGGTAGCCATTCCAGCTTTGATCTGGAAGTTCCAACCCTCATTGAGACTTCGGCAACTGTCACGCCTACAAGATGGGGCCAAGGAAGGCGCCGAGAGACCCAAGATCTGGATCGAGCACTTTCTCTGTTCTGGGACCCTGGATGGTGGAGGTGGGCTAAGCAGAGCTCCAGAGAACACCACTGGACTGTGATACACCTTCCCCAGACCCCGCAACCTACCTATCCCTTAATTTGTAAGTTACACCATTAAATAAATCTTTTAACTACGTGGAGTGGCCTTAATAATTTCACCAATAATTTTGTTGTGGTGATTTTTTTCCATAGGTCTCCTTTGATTAGCTGTGTTGGAACTTCATATTTATTCATTGTGTCCTCTTGGATGTGTCTAACCTTTTCTTCAGACTAAAACAATACTTCAGATATCCTCTGGAACTTAAGAAGTACACATTACTTAAATCTGTTTTATCATGGAAAGTTTTTTCTTTATCCTTTAATTGAAATTTATGGTTTTCCTGGGTATGGCAATGTGGGCCAGCATCTGAGGTCTTTCAGAACTTTTAGGACAGTGCAGGTATATCTGTCTTTAAAAGGCTGAACTAAAACATCAGCTGTTAGATTCTGTTAGGCCTGCCTTTATATGTGGCTTGGTCATTTTCTCTTTCAGTTTTCTTTATTTTGTATATTTAGTATTTTGATTATTATATGATTGATGAATTTCATTTCTTTTCTTATGTCTTGATGTTCTTTATGCCTGTCATACCTTGATAGACATTTAAAAAGTTTTGGGAAATTTTCTTCTATAATATTGTTGAAATGGTTTTGTGTGCCTTTGACCTGGATTTCTTCTCCTTTGTCTATATTTAACAATCAGAAGTTGTATCTTTTACAATATCTCAGATCTCAGAGTACTTGAATGATACATTTCCATTTTGTTTTGTGAGTTTTTTTATTTTTATGTAATATTTTCTTTATTAAGTTATCCAATTTCTCTATCCTCTCCTCAACATCTGATATTCTCTCACTTAATCCAATCTAATGGGCAGGCTTTTCTCTGTTCTTTGTGCTTCACTCCCTTAATTTATTTATTTGGCTCTTCCCCCCAGTAATTATATCTCTTTATTAAATTTTATTTTCTATCTGGTTTTTATTATTTCATTAAATTGTTTTTACACTCTTCATTCTGTCTTTAATTTCCTTTAGCATAGTCATATGTAAGTGCTATTTGGAAAGGATTGTCTTATGAGCCGTCCAAGTTAATTTTCTCAGAGAAAATTATTGTCATAATACTTAATATTGTAGGATATATATTATCTTGGTTATTTATCTTTGTGTTTCAGCATTGGGACCTAGTATGGGAATTAGGTCTCTGGAAGCAATTCATCATAAGGACGGTTGTCCTCTGCTTTCTATGAATGTATCCATCTGTGCTTGTTATTCCCTAACACATCAGTTCATGTACCAGTTGAACTACACCTAGGATTCAATCTTGGAAAAAACTCTGAATTTGTGTACAACTGTAGTATGAGAGATGGTCTTAGCTTAGCTGGAATCAAGCACAAATTCTGAAACTGAGCACAAACCTGTCGAGTTATGATATTATAACTGCTGAATAATTTCAGTTCATAGTTTCTGAGATGTTGTTTAGAAGCTGTCTGTATGAATTGCTTTGGGCATGAAGTGAGACAGGCCACATGAACAGGTGTCAGAGGCTGGAGAGTAAACACATTTAGCTTGACTAGTAGTCTTCATTCTTCCCTTCTCTTCCATTTAGTCCCAAGCATATTGAATGTTGCATTTTATATTCCTCATTGAGTTAATTCATTCACAAACACCCTTACAGACACACACACACCTAGGAGTGTTTTTTTACACATTACCTAGATATTCTGAAATGTAATTAAGTTTTGACAATCAAGATCAAAATTAGATTAATGTTCTGTATGTGATTGTAGGATTGTATAATATTGGCCACTTGGCATTTTCTTACTGATATTCTGTTGTGTTTCCCTATACATTGTTCATAAATGGAAGTTGAGTATTGATTTCTACTGTTATTATTTTACTGACAATGTTTCCATTCCATCTGTTAATATTTGTTTTATTTACTTAGGTGCAGTGATATTAAATGCACATAGGTAGTCATCTCTACTTGCAGGTATAGCAAAAAGACAGTTCTCCATCATTCCCCTAGGTCTCCAATTCCATCAGCACCTCCAGTGAAGCAAGAGAAAATTAGTCCCTCAGTCATTGCTTTGAGGTCAAAGAATGTTAGACATGGACTTCACTCTCTTACTCCACTAAAAAACTCACAGAAAGGACACACTACCTTACCACTGAGCTGTGCTTCCCCAGAGTAATAGCTGATTCAAGTAGAATTGTCCATTTGAACCTCTTCAGTGCATCTGCTCTAGGCTCTGGCTTCCTTATGAGAATTATTTATCTACCCTGGACATGGGCTTCTTTTTAAGGTATACTAATTTCTGTGGAAGGCTTGGACTTTAAAAGTTTCTTTATGTTTCAGAATTTCACACATGTATATAATGAAATGGATGGTATTTTTCCTCCTCCAACTTTCCCCATATCTTCCCATTATTCTTCCTCCCAACTATATGAGACTTTGTTTTGGTAATCACTTAGTGCTATCCATATGTGCATGTATGTCTATCCACTGGAGCATGAGAAACCAAAAAATGGCCACATTCTAATAATGAATGATTCTTTCTCAACCAGCAACTATCCACTATCAATAGCTCTTCAGTATGGAATAGGTTCTAGAGATCATCTACTCTATTGCTGCCAGAATTTTGTGTAGCTCTTGTGCAGGCAATCACATGCTGGGGGTTCAAGACAGTTATAGCCATGTCATGTCCAGAAGACAACATTTCACAGATACCTCCCAATCCTTCATGCCACTGAAGAAGTCAAATGCAGGAGCCATTTGGAAAATTCTTGACAGAGCCTTCCAATGTAAACAAGAGTTTTCCATGTGACTACGCAATCCCACATTTAAGATATAACACAGTGAAATAGAAACATATGGCCACAGAAAGACTTGTGTCTCATAAATACCCATGTCCTAGATTCATAGGAGCCACAAATAGAAACAATGAACACATTCACCTGCTATGACTCAATAGACAACATGTGGGATAGTCACGTAATGGAGCACTGATGAGCAATAGACAAATGGATATATCTCCAAGTATATCAAGTATATTCTCCAATCACAAAAATTAACTATTTCATATACATTTCATAAGAAATATTGAGGAAGCAGATTATCTAAGACTAGTGCTGAGATTGAGAAAGATTGCTCAGGTGCTATGGGATGGTCTGTATGTCAAATGCTCAGATTGGTCAATAAATAAAACACTGATTGGCCAGTGGCCAGGCAGGAAGTATAGGCGGGACTAACAGAGAGGAAAATTGAGAGAACAGGAAGGTGGGAGGAGACACTGCTAGCCGCTGCCATGACAAGCAGCATGTGAAGATGCCGGTAAGCCACGAACCACGTGGCAAGGTATAGATCTATAGGAATGGATTAATTTAAGATATAAGAACAGTTACGAAGAAGCCTGCCATGGCCATACAGTTTATAAGCAATATAAGTCTTTGTGTTTACTTGGTTGGGTCTGAGCGGCTGTGGGACTGGTGGGTGACAGAGATTTGTCCTGACTGTGAGCCAGGCAGGAAACCGAGGATTAACAGGAACAAGTCTAAAATTGATTTATTAGGATTGTATAGTTTATAAACAGACTGATTTAAATAAATTATAATCTTACAAAGTAATTTTGTGGCATTTAAATTATATCAATAAATGGATGAAAGACAACCTGAAACGGAAAAAAAAATTTTTTTTTGAAATAATTTTAATGCTATGTTGATAAGTATTAAATCTAAATGATGAATACAGAGATTCATTCTACTTTCCTATCCATATTTTTGTACATTTGAAAGTTTAATAAATTGTTACAAAATTTAAATGAGGTCAGTGGCCTTTGACTCAGAATTATTCAGGAGGAAAAAAAAGATTGTCAGGGCCTGTGGAGTTTCTTTAACAGATACAAGAACAGAATTTCTCTGATTCATCATTTAATTTTCAAAGCTCTATTTTATATTAAATATTCAAGGATAGTCATTTAGATTGACTGAGGAAGCACATATCCAATGATACTACAGTCTAAAATAAGGCAGTTTCCTTTGGAATTTCAGGAAGAAAATTATATAGAGAACTGAAAAAATTTCTAAAGAAAATTATTTAAAAATTGTACCTGTGTCTTCTAGGGTCCAGGAAATATTCACTGTTCAATGTCTTGCTTTTCTATCTTTTTATATTGGAGTATATTTACTTTTCATCTTTTCTTTTCCCTCTTTCTCTTATTGTCTTCTTCTTTCCCACCATTTGTATGTATTATAAATAAAAACACAAGTACAGTAAAAGAATATACATTTTTCATAAGTAATATTTTGCTAATATATAATACAAAAAAATAACATTTTTTAAAGAGAAAATGGGTCTTTGTTCTTAATATCTCCATCTATCAGCTATTCAGAAGTCTTCTACTGTGCCAAAACATTTAAGGCTATTCCCCCCTTTCTCTTCTATCAGGTTCACTGTATCTTGTTTTATGTTGATGTCTTTGATCGATTTGGAATTGAGTTTTGTGCAGGGCAATAGATATGGATCTATTTTCATTCGTCTATATGCAGACATCCAGTTTGACCAACGGATTTTGTTGAATTTGCTTTCTTTTTTCCAGTTTTTCTGGCTTTTTTTCTAATAAAGAATCAGGTGTCCAGAGGTATATGGATTTATGTCTGGCCTTCATTTTGATTCCATTGATCAATTTGTCTATCTTTATGTCAATACCATGTGGTTTTCATTACCATAGCTCTGTAGTAAAACTTGAAATAGAGAATGGTGATACCTTCAGTAGTTCTTTTATTGTTTGGAATTGTATTAACTATCCTGGGTTCCTTGTTTTCCCATATGAACTTGGGAACTGTTCTTTCAAGGTGTATCATCCAATTGTGTGTGTGGCTTTTTTTTAATTTGATAGGGATTGTATTGAATCTGTTGATTGCTTTTGACAAGATGACCATTTTTACTATATTGATCCTAAAAATCCATGAGCATAGGGGATCTTTCAATCTTCTGATATCTTCTTCAATTTCTTTCTTTAAAGACTTTAAGTTTTTATCATATGAGTCTTTTACTTGCCTAATTAAAGTAAGCCCAAGATATTTTATATTACTTGAGGCTATTGTGAATGGCTTTGTTTCCCTGCTTTCTTTCTCAGTACATTTTTCACTTATATATAGGAGGGCAATTGGTTTTTATGAGTTGATTTTATGTCTATCTACTTTGATAAAAGTGTTTGTCAACTGTAGTAGTTCTCCAGTGGATATTTTAGGACCACTTCTGTATACTAAGATATCATCTGCAAACAATGATATTTGGAGTTCTTCCTTTAAGATTTGTATTGCCGTGATTTCTTTCAGTTCTCTTATTGTTTTAGCTAAGACTTAAGCACTATATTGAATAGATACCAAGAGTGTGGAATACCTTGTTGTTCCTGATTTTATTGGAATTGCTTTGAGTTTCTCTCCATTTAATTTTATGTTTGCTATGGAATTTCTGTAAATTACTTTTATTATTTTAGGTATGTCCCTCATATTTCTAATCTCTCCAATAACTTTATCATGAAGCATCTAATGAGATGATTATGTGTTTTTCTTTCAATTTGTTTGTATAGTGAATTACATTTATTCACTTTTATATCTTAAACCATCCCTGCATCTATGGAATAATACCTACTTGATTATGGTGGTTGATCTTTTTGATATGTTCTTGGATTCTGTTTGCAAGAATTTTATTGAGTATTTTTACATCCATGATCATAAAGTAAATTGGTCTGTAATTCTCTTTCTTTGTTGGGTCTTTATGTGGATTCAGTATCAAGGTATCTCTGGATTCATAAAATGAAATGGACAATGTTCCTTCTGTTTCAATTTGGTCACATATTTTGAAGAGGATTGATGTTAACTCTTCTTTGAAAATGTAGAAATCTTCACTAAAACCATCTGGCCTTGGGATTTTTGATGGTTGAAAGGATTTTAATGATTGCTTCTGTTTCACTAAGGGCTACAGATTTGTTTCAATTGCTTATCTGATTTTGTTTTAACTTGAGTAAGTAGTACCTATAAAATTTTTTTTTCATTATTTTAGGTTTTCAGATTTGGTAGAGTACATGTGTTCAAAGTATGTCCTTATGACTTTCTGGATTTCATTATTATCTTTTGTAATGCTTTCATCTTTGTTTCTGGTTTTGTTAATTTGGAAATTCTCTCTTAATCCTTAGTTAGTTTGGATAGGGTCAGTCCAGGTGAAAGAAAAGATATTTTGAGACTGAGGGCTGAGAGGACTAGAAAACAAAACAAAACAAAACAAACAAAAACCCAACACATCCTTGAGGTCTAGGACTGAAAAGTAAGAGGTACTACCCTTCCCAATGGAAAGGAAGGGTAACACCCTGTGATATCATGCCTTTTGTTATCTTCCTCATCTTCTCTAAACATTGTAACAGAGTGTCTTATACATAGACCATTCCCTTTGCAAAAATTGTTAATCTGAAACCACACAAAGAATTTAAACCACTTACTTAGAGTCAGAAGATATAAGATGACATACCTTCAAATTCTAAATTAGATTTCTTTCCTCAAAAATAGAAATATGTTGGGGCTGGAGAAATGGCTCATCTGTAGTTAAGAGCATTTACTTTTTTTCAGAGGACCACATTCACTTTTAAGTCTCAATGTCTGCAAGTTCACAATCAACTGTAACTCCAGCTCCAGGGGATTCAATGCCTCTTGACTCCCAGGGCATCTGAGCTCACATGCATATACCCACTCACACGTAAGTAAGCATATTGAAAAAAAATTCTTAAAGAAATAAACACACTGTCTAGGGAGATGGTTTTCTGTTAGTGTTTGTTTTTAAAAGCATGTCTAAATGAAGCCTTTAGCTGAATTAAAGTGAATTGATGAAAACATCTGTCGAGAAAAATCCTGAAAACAAGTTTTCATCATCTGTCTTGTCACTCTTCATGCCACAGGTTCCTTAAATTTGAATCACAAACCTAAGGAAATATGACAAATGACATCACCAAAAATCCAGTAAGTGGAAGATCAATTTATTCACCACAGAATATTGCATAAGCAAGTAATTCCAACCACATTGTGTGCAACTCACCATCAACTAACAGTGAACAGGTATGTAAGTGTATTACAGAATCCATAGAATTAAAAATGGATCTGTGTGCATCTTTCCCAGGGCAGCATGTTGGCATGGATTAGTCTTCATTTTTCACTCAGATTTTATTGCTGTTGACAGAAAGGAACATTATCTTGAAGTATCTGATCAATATTATCCCAATATTTACAAATTTTATCTCTGATTATTGGCATTTGAAAACACATCTTTGGTCACCAGGTTTTATAAATCCCTTCAGGGCGTTTTAATGCATTAATCCTTGAAAAATGTATGACATATTTTGGAACAAATTCCATGGAAAATCAAGGCAATTTCATGTTAATATACAAATTTAGTATTAAAACTAAAGTAATCTAATATCTTGCAGATCTGTGTTTACTTGGATTTATATAATTAATGCCAAGAGTAGCATATGTATTGTATAATGATAAATATACTTACCAAAATACCATTACTACATGTCAGATATAAATAGTTTAAAGAATATCTCACTGACCTTGTAGGTATATCTTTCTTTTGCTTATGACAGTTTACCATGGCAAATGGATAGAAGATAATTTCTGATATAAATACAATGCTTTATACAAAGATTATTTTCGAGCATACTTATATCATTTTAGAAGAAACATTTCTAAGAATTACATTTCCTTTGATCTTTAGAATATATATTAACCTTCTTTTAGTAAAAAAAACATAAATCCACCTTTTATGTGTTAGATTTTAAATAGTACCTGTGCATATAAATACAAACTCCTCTATCTATCTATCTATCTATCTATCTATCTATCTATCTATCTATCTATCTAACATCTGTCTGTCTACCTATCTACCTATCTATCCATCCATCCTATCTTTTTTTCTTTTCTATTTGTCTGTCTAAAAACATAAGATCAGAATCAAGAACATCACAAACAGACCTTTTATTTCAGACAGGATTGTAAATACCTGGCTGACATAGAACTTGTTTTGCAGTTCACAATGGCTTGAGCTTGTGTTCATCTTCCTGCCTCAGTTTCCTTTGTGCTGACATTACAGGTATGGCTACCATACTTGGCTAGTGAGCACCTCTTACATGCCAGGACAAAACTAATCAGTTTGGAGGGAACAGGCTCATTGACAGTTCAAACCCTTCAAAGTAAATATTCTTCAAAAGTTTTGAGAAATTAAGTTACTCTATCATCCCAGAGGACCATTCTGTAGATTAGTATTCTTAAAATAAAATTAAATAACATTTTTTCAAGTATCATTTCCAATTGCCATAAGCTACCAGGTGATTCAAAAATTAACTAAAGAATTAGTTTAAAACCTCCAAGCCCACCAACAATGAATGACACACCTCTTCTAACAAAGCCATACCTCTTAGTCCTTTCTAAACAGTTCCACCAACAGTGGAACAATTATTCAAATGAATGAGTCTTTGGGGGATATTTCCTTTCAAGTTACAACATGTAATCTTCAGTGACACTTAAATTCCTTTTATTATTGTTATTTATTAAGCGGCACTGTGTTGCTAGAGTTTTTCTGCCTGGCCCACAGTCAGGGCAAATCTCTCTCACCCGCCAGTCCCAAGCCACTCAAACCCGATCAAGTAAACACAGAGACTTATATTGGTTACAAACTGTATGGCCGTGGCAGGCTTCTTGCTAACTGTTCTTACAGCTTAAATTAATCCATTTCTATTAATCTATACCTTGCCACATGGCCCGTGGCTTACCGGCATCTTCACATGTGGCTTGTCATCATGGCGGCTGGCAGTGTCTCTCTGACTCAGCCTTCCACTTCCCAGCTCTATTCTCCTCCTTGTCCCGCCTATACTTCCTGCCTGGCCACTGACCAATCAGTGATTTATTCATTGACCAATCAGCAACACATTTGACATACAGACCATCCCACAGCACCTCCCCTTTTCTTTTCTTAAAAAGGAAGGTTTTAACCTTTACACATTTCCAAAGTCAGCTTGGTATATTTGGGAATTTGGGCGTAGCTTCTCTTACTACTTCCTGCTGGAGGGGGGCGCTGTATCTTATGGGAACACAAAGAATATTTTAGGATTATGGAGTAGTCCATGAGGGTGTATCATCTGAGCCAGTTGCCTTAAAACGGTTCTGGATGTTGGATCATCTGGGCCATGGTGTCATCGGAGACCTTTCAGGGGGTCTTGGCTGGTCAAATCTGATGTATCTTAATCTGGAACAAATCCATAGTCTCTTGCTTTCTGTGGAAACAAAAGAGACTCTTTTCCAAAGCAACATATCCTTACATCCAAATTTTGAAGTCAAAGTATCTTTAAAATATACATACTGGTTTAACTCAGCTTCCTTTACAATCAAATATCTCTCTGTAGTTAAGAATCCCAAAGACAACACAATCCAGACTCTCTGTGTAATAGTCATCTTTACGTGGCTTATTTTTTATATTAATTTTACTGTCTCTTTAAAGACTTTATTTTTTAAAACTATGTATTTGTTTCTATACTGTATATATCACCTTTTTTTGTCTCTTTTAAGCCTACGTATATTTTACACACATTTTAAACTATTACATCTGAATCTGTCTTATTGTGAATCTGTTGCTTTAAGCTGCAGCAGCTGTGGCTGCTGGCTCCGCCCACCTCAGCTTCCCAACATGGCGGCATGCTTACCGCCAACTCTGGGAGCTATCGTGGGTCTATGCTTTTATCCAAGCAGCATGTAGCCCAGAAACCTCTTTTTTTGTTTTGTACTAGCAAAGGCTAAATCCACAATGCAGCTTAATGTGCCACTTGCAGAGGCCTCATTCCCGCCATATGGCGGCAGGTCGAGCGCACACGCTAGCAACCCGCCAGTAGCTCAAACCGGCAGCTGCCGCTCATTTGAGAGAAACAATTAGGAACTGTTTTTAGCTCCGTTTTAGAATCTTTTTTCTCAGTTTTTAGGTGGAAACTCTTGCCCCACGTTGGACGCCATTTGTTGCTAGAGTTTTCCTGCCTGGCCCACAGTCAGGGCAAATCTCTCTCACCCGCCAGTCCCAAGCCACTCAAACCCGATCAAGTAAACACAGAGATTTATATTGGTTACAAACTGTATGGCCGTGGCAGGCTTCTTGCTAACTTTTCTTACAGCTTAAATTAATCCATTTCTATTAATCTATACCTTGCCACATGGCCCGTGGCTTACCGGCATCTTCACATGTGGCTTGTCATCATGGCGGCTGGCAGTGTCTCTCTGACTCAGCCTTCCACTTCCCAGCTCTATTCTCCTCCTTGTCCCGCCTATACTTCCTGCCTGGCCACTGACCAATCAGTGATTTATTCATTGACCAATCAGCAACACATTTGACATACAGACCATCCCACAGCAGCACTGTTTATCATGCAATAGAAACCACAATGCACAGCACCCCTTCTATAAGAGTTTATTAAGGGAAGAGAATAGAAGGGGTGTGCATAGGCCTATGGAATTACCATGCAGGAAGAGGGGAAGGAAGAGGTGGAACCCAGTTTATAGGTACCACCCATACATGTGCATATGGACTTATGTAGCTTTGCCACACGTGCACATAGATTAAGTGATACATTTAGGGATTGCCCCTGTGCCAATTGGAAGGCATGGGTGAGAGCTATTAGCTCAGCCTGTTGGTTAGTAGTGTGTTTAGGTAATGCCTGTGTGCTTCTACCACCTCAACATCTGACACTAAGGCATAGCCCAATTTATGAGTCCCTCATGTAAAAAGGAGCTGCCTTCTGTATATGAGATATAAGTGGCCTGAGGCAATGTGCCCTTCTGTATATGTGAAGGGTGGGGCAGTAGTTCCTCTAAGGTTTCAGTGCAGGAATAAGATGGAGAGTAGTCAGCATTAGATCAAGGAAGGAGGCTTGAAATATTAAGGGGTAGACAAGTCTGGAAAGTAGGTGTGGCTTCTTCCAGTAATGCCACTTGGAGAGAAAGAACTTAGGGAGGAGGTAAAGTTTGTAGGTCTTTATAAGTTAAAAGATGGGATAGGTTATGGTGAAAGAAGATAGTGGTGGGTGACTCAAAGATTAGTTTCTTTGATTCCTCAATAAGGAGCTCAGCAGCTGCTAAAGCACAAATTCAAGTACCCATCCCTGAGTGGAAAGGTCTAGTTTTTTTTGATCGGTATGCTACAGGTACAAAAGAAGGTTCCAGCTGGTGCCCTAGGGTTCCAAAGTCATATCCCTCGCTTTCTGCTACATAGAGGGAGAAGGGACGGGTTAGGTCTGGGAGGTGAAGTGCTGGGGCCTGGAGGAGAGCCTGTGGAGCTTCTAGAAGGATTTAGTAATGGACTGAAGTAGGGGTTCATGCAGGGAGTCCAGAGCTGTCTCATATAAGGGATGATCAAGGAGAGAAAAAGATGGAACCCAGGACTGTAAGAAGCCAGCTATTCCCAGAAAGGATATAATATCCTTTTTAGTAGAGGGGACTGCAAGAGACTTGATTAGATGCTTTCTGTCTACTGTGATAGCCTTGTGGGTTGGGGTAATGGTTAGACACAAATGGGTGACCTGAGGAGTGGACAGATGGACTTGGGAAGGCAAGACCCTATAACCCCAGCTGGATAAAAAAATTAGGAGAGGAGAGCTGTTAGTTTGGCTAAGTTGTAAAGACAGACTGCAGAGCAGAATGTTCTCTACATATTGTATTAGTTAAGAGCCAGGGAGAGACAAAGAGAGCAGGTCAGAGGCTAGGGCCTGACCAAATAGGTGTGGACTGTCCCTGAATCCCTGTGGCAAGACAGTCCAGGTCAGCTGCATTGACAGGTGAGTGTCAGGGTCAGTCCAGATGAAAGGAAAGATATTTTGAAACTGAGGGCTGAGAGTAATAGAAATAACAACAACAACAGCAACAACAAAAAACAAACAAAAACAAAAACAAACAAAAACAAAAGAACATGCACCCTTGAGGTCTAGGACTGAAAAGTGAGAGGTTCCTAAAGGAATAGTTGAGAGAAGAGTATAAAGGTTAGGCACTACAGGATGGAGAGGGACTGCTGCAGAATTAATGAGCCAGAGTTCTTGAACCTTCATTAGTCTATTGCCAAGTCTAGGAGATCAGCTAGAGGTGGTCTTCATTTGATGGTCCCATGCCACGAGGTTCACAAGGACAGTTAACTGACCAGTTTTTTTTCTTGGTAGCATTTTGGACAAGGCCCAGATGGTGGCCCACGTGAGGCAGGGAAGGCATAAGCCAACTGGCTTTCTCTAGCACATTTAAAACAGAGACCTGGAGACCTTCAGATAGCATGTGCCAGCATTTGGCAGTTCTGTTTACAGGCTTTCTCATTTCTCCCTTGGTACACTTTATGTGCCACCTCTAAAACTGCTGCCTATGGGGTCAGAGGCCCTCTCTCCAGATGCTTAAGTTGGGGAAGGTCTGTGAGACAAAGTGGGTCATAAGGAGCTGTCTGCCCTCTGGGCTCTCAGGGGGCCTTTGTAAGCCATTCTAAAATATAAGATGGATTTTCTTTCTTATCTAGAATTATGTTTTTTAGATTTTCATAGTTTACTGGTTTGAGGGCAGCCTTAAGAAGACCTACCAGGAAACAAGTTGTAAACCTATCCCTAGCTAGAGAGCCACTTGGGGTATTATAATCCCAACATGGGTCCTGATCAGGAACCGCCTCATGCTGTGGATGATTGATTGATAAAAAACACTGATTGGCCAGTAGCCAGGCAGGAAGTATGGGCAGGACTAGCAGAGAGGAGAATGGAGAGAACAGGAAGGCAGAGAAGAGGAGACGCCAGCCTGCCATTCAGGGAGCATCATGTAAAGGCAGCAGGTAAAGCCACGGAACACATGGCGACATATAGATTAACAGAAATGGGCTGTATATAAGAGTAAGAGCTAGACAATGGTAGGCCTGAGCTAATGGCTGAGCAGTTTAAATAATATAAGCATCTGTATGGTTATTTTATAAGTGGGCTATGGGACTTCCTGGGCTTGGCAGGACCCAAAGAGAAAAACTCTAATTACAAATGGCGCCCAACGGGTTGGCAAGAATTCCACCTAAAACCTGAGAAAGAAGATTCTAAAATGGAGCTAAAAACAGCTTCCTAGTTGTCTCTCTCAAGTTGGTGGGTTCCTGGCGTGTGCGTTTGACCAGCAGTATGGCAGGAATGAGGCATCTACAAGTGGGACATTATGCTGCATGGTAGATTTAGTCTTTGTTAGTAATAAAAAAAAAAAAAAAGAGGTTTCTGGGTTACAGGCTGCTTTGATAGAAGCACTGTTTCTAAGAGTTGAGGGCTCCCAGAGCTGGTGGTGGCCCAGAGCTGGTGGCAAATGTACCACTGCCATGCTGGGAAGCTGAGGTGGGCGGAGCCACCAGCCAAAGCTGCTATTTTAGCCCTAGTAATGCTGCAGTTTAAAACAATAAATTCGCAATATGACAGATTCAGATGGAACAAGACTTTAAATACTTTACAATGTGTGTAAAAATGTACATAGGCTTGGAAGAGAAAAAAGAAGAAATATATACAGTTATACAAAAAAATAGATTTTAAAAATAAAGTCTTTAAAGAGACAGTAAAGGTAGTATAAAAATAAGCCACGTAAAGAAGGATATTACACAGAGAAACTGGATTGTGTTGTTTTGTGGATTTTTAACTACAAAAAAACATTTGATCATAAAAGCTATTGACTTAAGCAAATATGTATATTTTAAAGGTACCTTGACTTCAAAATTTGGATGTAAGGATATGATGCTTTGGAAACTTTTGTCTCCACTCAAAGCCAAAGGCTATGGATTTGTTCCAGGTTAAGATACATCAGGTTTGACCAGCCAAGACCCCCCGGAAAGGTCTCCAATGACACCACAGCCCAGAGATTCCAACATCCAGAACAGTTTCAAGGCAACTGGCTCAGACGATACACCCTCACGGACTACTCCATAATCCTAAAATTTTCTTTGTGTCCCCATAAGACACGGTGTCCCCCTCCAGCAGCAAGTAGGAAGAGAAGCTATGCAAAAATTCCAAAGCTGGTTTTAGAGATGGAATTGACTCACTCCTTCTCTAAACCCAAACATATTGCTAAAAAAAAAAAAAAAAAAAAAAAAAAAAAAAAAGTTAAATTCTTTTGTCCCATATCAGAAGAGCCCTCTGGTGTGGGACAGAGAAAAAACAATATTTTTATTTAAATCAGGTTGATTATAAATGTGATCTCTTTCTAAAGAAGAAAAGGGGATATGATATAGATATGATATGATGAAAGGGTAGATTATTGAATCTACTTTTAAAGAGCAACTTGTTTAAAATGTGTTACAATACTATGGATTTTAGTTTACTGATACATGTTTAAACTTAATTTTGTTATGCTGTATATATATTTCTATTCTTGTTTGAGGTATTATGTTTATGTAACTCATTTAAATTGTAATGGATAATTAAGAAATACAGATTAATAATTATTCTTCTATGATAGTCAAACTTATAGTCATGTTGTTTTCTAGGTATACATAGATATATTTCAGATAGATAGGTAATCTTCAAACACTTCAAAGATCTACAGAATATGGTGTTTAAAATGTTTCAAAAATTTAGACGTTCTGGACAGTGAGACATGTCTGCTCCTGGCAGTACCGATCTACTTCAGAGAGGAGGATGGGCATCAAAGACACTCCATATGGAGTTTATCTTCACCTTGTCAAAAATAGCATTTGGGCAAGAAACTGTTCTTTCCTAGACTGCTTGATCAACTAGACATACAGAACCCATAGGAAGGTTACCACTGAACTTTTCTTGGCAAAATGGTCCTTCAGGTTCCTGCTTCACTGAGGAAACTGCCAGACATTCTACAGGGCACAAAGAGAAATGACTGAGAGACTCTAGGCCTGTAGGCTGAAGACAGATGCCCCAACTTTACAAAGGAACATTAGGTGACTGTCCAGGCTGCCAGCTGTCTCTGTCTACTCTTGAAAGTTGCTTACATCAATCTTCCATTTCTCATGTACCATTATATTCCTTCTCAGGTCTTTGATGGGATTGAAGACTAACAGTTACAGTTACAAATTAGTATATATATATATATATATATATATATATATATATATATATATATATATATATATTATCTTAGATAGAACATATTAAGTATTAGATTCAGGTTCTTTAGGATAGGACACCTTTTGGAATGATCTTTGTAACATGCCATTTACCTACGCTCTATACGTCTCTGGATTTTAGTATGTGTTTCTTACTTGATATTGTTTACATTGGTTGTAGTTCCATCTTATCTAGGTCATTATCCCTCATTACTCCTGGACAATATTTGAAAACCATTCCTTTGTATATAGTCTTGTATTAGGTTAGAAACTTCTTATTTAGACATAAGGGGGAGATGTAGTGGGTAGCCATTACAGCTTTGATCTGGAAGTTCCAACCCCCATTGAGGCTTTGGTAACTGTCACGCCTACAAGATGGGGGCTGAGAGAGGACCCTGAAGACCAGAGATCTGGATGCGTCAGCTCTCTTGGTTCCTGGACCCTGGACGCTGGAGGTAGACCTAGTAGAGTTCTCCAGAGAACACCGCCGGACTGTGCTATACCTTTCCCAGACCCTGTAGCCTGTCCCTTCACTTATAAGTTACCCCACAAAACAAACCTCCCTTTCAACTACATGGAATGGCCTTAATAATTTCACTAATAGCTAGAGAGCCACTTGGGGTATTATAATCCCAATGTAGGTCCTGATCAGGAACCACCTCAGCCCCAGGTAGACGGGCAGCATTAGTTTGATGAAACTCCTGTGCATTTTTCCATTTGCCCATTTGCTGGCAGAAGTTCGATAATTCCCACAAAATATCGGGGTCTAGTGAGCCATTATGTGGCCATTTTTTATTGTTATATAAGGGATATTTAGGCCATTTTATAGTGTGTAGTTGGACAAGCTTAGAGGTCTTTAAGTAAGGCATTAAGCTAAGAGGCTTAAGAGTTTCCAGAAGACATCCCAGAGGAGAGCTGGGACTAATAGTGTTGGAAGCCCTGTTTACCATGGCTGTGGTGGAGAGAAAAAAGTAAAAAAAAACAAAAAAAATTAAAAAAATGTGATTGAAGACTACAATATCAGGCACCCCTGAAATCACGTGAGGATCAGTGATTGGCACAAGTCATTCAATGCTTCATCAAGCCAGAGAATGAGCACCAGGGAATATGTAGTCCAAGTACAAGAGTCTGACAGTGACTGGCAGAAGTGATTCAATACTTCAGCAAGAGAGAGAATGAGGGCAGGGCATATGTAGCCTGAGGACGAGGGTCCAACAGCGAGAATGATATCTCAGATTGCAGTTGTGAGAAATGGCTAAAGATTTAAGCCTGTGATGGGGGCCTACCATAGATGATGAAGGCCATGGATGGGGGTTCCCCCATCCCAAGGACACCAGAAGGACACTGGATAATCTACCATCATTCCCATGGGTCCAGGGAACTGTTTACACTGGCTGGTAAAGGGAAAACTCACCAATCAAAGCAGCCAGTGTGGTGGGAAGCATTTTTGGAGCCAGGCAAATGGAAAAGTGGGCAGTTGTAGGTAGAGCAAACCTCAGTACAGGGTCCTGGGTGAAAGGTGCCAGGAGAGACCACTTTGTCTCAGCATCAATGTTATTTATTAAGCGACACTGTTTACTATAAGAAAGAAACCGCAAGGTACAAAACTCACTAAAAGAGTTTATTAAGGGAAGGGAAAAGAAGAAGTGTGCATAGGCCTATGGAATGACTATGCAGAAGGTAATGAATAGGTGGAACCTGCTTTTATAGGTCCCCTGCCCCACACATATGCATAGAGGCTTACATAAGCTATACCATGCACGCACATAGATTATGTGATCATACAGCACAGAGATTACATAGGACATAAGGCCCTGGAATGACTAGGCATCTTGCCTGGCTACTGGACAGCATACACGTGGTCCTGGAGCTGGGGGAGTGGCTAGGAATTCTAACAGTTATTTATCAGAGAGAGTGTCTCTTGTTTGCTGAAAGTTTAGAGAAAACACATTCTTCATTCCTATACTATTTAGTTATAATTTTGCATTTTGGATCAGCTTTCATATTTGAACATGAAATATTTGAGAAAACATCTTAGAATTTCTTTCTGTGTTGGATGTATAACCTACTTATTTTATGAATTATTTTTTCTCAAAATATTTATTTTTTATTATTTACTTTTAATTTTTGTTATTACTTTAAATCTAAATTCATTTAACAATTATTCTTGCTCAATGAAATTGAAGAATTGCTTTGTCTGTTTACTTAAATTACACAACTATTTAATTTTATTTTTATGTATTATTATTTGGGTTGGGGGCACAAACATACAACATTATGCATATGGGGTCTGGGTATTGAACTCAGATCAGTATATTTGTGTAGCAAGTACCTTACTCTCTGAGCCATATAGCCATCCTAGAATTAAATAATCCTTAATCATATATTTATCTTCTACTAATAGACTTCATCATTTGGACAGATTTTAATTTATTCTCTTTTGTATGTGTTAAATTACCCAACCTTGAGGACTAGGGAGTTGGCTCTGCAGTTAATAGTACATGCTCTGTTCTTCAGTGCCCAGCAACTGAACCAAACAATTCACAACTCCTTATAACTGTAGTTCCTGGGAATCTAGTACCTTCGTCTGGCCATTGTGAGCACCCGCATGCATGCACACACACACAGACACACACACAAATTATAAAAACATTTTAAAAATTTCCCAACCTACAACGTGTTTCCTGTTATTCAGTTTCCCATACTTCAAAACTTAATATGTGATAAAAATTAAACTGGAAGGCATTGTTTCTAATCAGTGGATTGCAGAAATCTAAATTTGAATGACATTTTATGACTAGTAATTAGACAGGAAAGAGAAAGTGGCTAGTTTGTAAGACATTTATTGTCTGCGAACACAGTTGGTTCCTCACAATCTGCTGCTAATAGAAATTTTTAAGCCTTTTTCTTTTCTTTCTTTTTTTATGAGTGTGGTTTTTTGGTGAATTTGGTGAAGTAGAAACTTCTAGAATAAAGTAGGGGCTATGTAATTATTGTAATTCTATACAGCAATGTTTAACAGGAATAATGACCATTCAAATCAGCATTCCTGCACTTTAGGTCCTGAGAACAGCAGCTTGGATCTGAATCTGACAACTTGATAGAGAGGGGAGTTGCTAAACTTCACACCAGAACTAGTAGTTAAAGTATGTAGGTTCCTAGAACTTATGTTGTAACAAGATCACCAGGTGAATACGTAGACACACATGAGTTGAAAAATACATCTAAACTGTTGTTTTTTGGCTAGTAGTATTTGCCTTT
This sequence comes from Peromyscus californicus insignis, assembly GCF_007827085.1. NCBI lineage: Eukaryota > Metazoa > Chordata > Mammalia > Rodentia > Cricetidae > Peromyscus > Peromyscus californicus. The sequence goes on from NW_026294606.1 coordinate 111,874,957, forward strand.
GATGCTAAATGGTAAATTTCTTAGATACATCAATTTCCAGGTTTCACTTTAAATAGAACAAAGTATAAACAAAAGAACCCACCATCTCTTCTTAATTAAACCTATACAGTAAACATCTGAGGCATTTCAAATTTAAAGTCCCCAGTACAGGTGAACATTTTATATTCTTATTAGACGGTAATTACCAGGGAAATCAATTAAAATAGCAAATATTCCCCCAATATCCTGAGTGTGATGTGGCCAGAGAGGATTCATTTTTGTGAGTTGTCAGATGACATTGGTCACCCTTGAATCACAGTTAGAAAGCTGCTCCTGTGAAGAACAAACCATGCCTGTATTATCAACCTCAAAACACAGAAACTTCTGGAGACAGTTCTTCAAGACGGAAGAAAACTTTCCTTAGATGGTATTTAGCTTTAAAAAGTTTTCAGGTGTCTGAATTAAATTAATTACCCCATCATTCTTCTCATTTTCTCAAACTCAATCCTTCTAGCACAGAAGAGATAACCCCCTGTTGGTACATTAGTATCCAGAATGCTGAGACTGATGCTGTAGATGCCGTTTTTAACCTCATCCGTGACACCAGGAATACAATCACAGCATTATGAGTACACCAGTTTCAGTGCCTCTGGGAGAAAATACAATTTCTGCCTCATCAAGTTTTATTGATAAAACACAGATGTAGTTATATTATTCATATGACTTTCTGAATTTGTTTTTTGTCTTTTCCAACTTTTTTCAACATAATCTTTATGTTCTTATGGGATAAGTAATCATTTGAAATAAATTTAAATGAACAAAAATTGGATTTCTTAAAATTTATTTTCAGACTATGTTGGCGAAATAGACAATAAAGACAATAAAACATGCTCTGCAGTTCTCTCTGACAGTTACGTGGAGAAGACTCATTTACCTTTCCCACAGTGGCAGAAGAGATAGCATCCGTAGAGTATCATTGACCCATTCAATGCCACCTACATATGTGTGGCTGTAAAACTGAAAACCCTGCCTGAGGACTTCAATAACATTAGGAGGTAAATTCATAGCAGTAGAACAGGAGTGACTGATTGTAATTAAAGAACCCTGAGCCACACAAAAGGAAATAAAAACAAGGATACATACTGGTCTTTATAAACATGAGAAGTAAGAGTTCATGGCCAATCTGTTATTTATTTTCTTGATAAGCATTTGCTTATTGAAATTGTGTTTTCATGAGAACTACTAAACCCAAATCTGAAGTATTTCCAAAAATTAAGACCAGTATTAGTATATATCATATGATTAACTATATATGTACATGTCGTATGATAATTTTAAGTTTGTGGTTGTTTTTTGTGAATCAGTACCTATTTTTCTTTCATGGTAATTATGATGATAGCATATGAGAGATGCTAGGGCTGAGGCTTAAGTACTAAGTGGTTAGACAGAACTAATTAATACATGTACTTTTAAATAGTAATTGAATGACATTATGGAGATATTATAATCTTTGTGTTAAAACAGTATTGTAGAACTCATTTCCAAAATAAATTTTTACTTGAACTTGATTATTGGCTGCAAATAGTTTCTCCAACTGTGTTTTTGTTTGTTCAATAGTTTGTGCCAATGATGTCTCTTTCAACAACCTACATCCACTTTGTATGCAATCTTCACAAAATCAAGCTATTTAATGGCATCTAGATGAACCTCACGAGGTTACCCTTAGTCATGAGTTCTTTGAAGTGGGTGGAGTCTTTAGAAACCATTTAATGAATATCTTAAGACATAATAATCATTTTGAAGAAATCAAGTCAAATTTCAGAAAAAGACAGGCATTCATAAAAATATGTTATTATCAAAAGAAAGATAATCGAATTATACTTACTTCAAATCCAGTAGTTTATCCAATTTAGAGAAATTTAGAAAAAATTTCTAGGAGATGTATTTCCTTTAATCACATACCATAAGCTCTGAGTCACCATATATTGCTTACTACTGTGTATTTATTACATTTATTTTTATATCAGCTACTGATGCAATACTTTATTGTTTGCAATTCTCTAAATATTAAGTTTTGGCTAACAAGATTGCCTATGTAGCAATCTTGTAAAAACCTATTCATTAATTTTAATGATTTACTGGGGGTTATTTTGATATTCTTCACACATGACAAGAATTACATCTTTATTATGCTATTTACACTCTTAAATGCTTCAATTTTATCATCTTTATAACATAAAATTAAGCTAATAAAAGAATGTATAAAATTTGAAATATTTTTGTATTATAATATAATGCTAGATAATAATTGTAGAAAACATGTTTGGTTTCTGATTATTTTAATTTTTAGTTTTTAAATTGTGTCTATATATATATATATAGCTATGTGAAAATGAGTACATGTGGCATTGCAGGCCAGAATATAGCACTAAATTCCTTGGAACTAGAGTCAGAGCCGATTGTGAACCTCAAGTTCTAGCTGCTAAGATACAAAATTGGGTTCTCTGTGAGAGAAGAATTTCAACCATTTTGAGCCCTCTGTCTATGTAAACACTCCCCATTTTCTTTGTTAAAAATCTTTTTTTTCTTTTTATGTATGAGTGTTTTGCCTGGATGTATATTTGTGCACCAGATGAGTGCCTATTGTCCATGGAGGCCAGAAGAAGTTGTCAGATCCCCTGAAACTAGTTCTGTACATGGTTGCGTGCTAGGGTGTAGGTAATGGTAACAAGCCAAGTCCTCTATAAGAGCACCAAGGTGCTTGTTTCTTTTAAAACTTGAACATAAGTATATCATAGAAGCAAGCAGGTACATCCCTATCCACATTTCCAACAGAAATACATGTTCATGATTCCTAAACGACACATATAAGAATTATAAACAATTGTTGCTGAAATCCCCAAATAGTTAATAACTTATTTATATTGACAGTACTCTATAAAACTAGTTAAAGTATATTCATATCAATCAATATGGATACATGGATCTCAAATATGCACAATATGCACCAAAATAGTAATGCATTTCAACATCAGAATATAAGCAAAATATATCACTTTTACACAACTATGCACATAAGGGCACACTGTATGGTTTATGTATATTAAGTGTAAAAATACAAAAAAGCAAATCTATATGATAAAATTGATAATGTTTAGCTTTTGGGTATATTTACATGGGGAATTGAGCACTAAAGATGCTTCTTTACCCAAACTTCTACAGAAGAACTCAAGGTCCCTGTGCCCAAGGGTAGAGAAGGTAAATAGTTTTAGGAATGTTTTAAAATAACTTGAAGAGTCAGCAAAAGAAGAAGACTTGTAATAAAGTAGATGCAGGTTAACAACTTAAATAGTTAAAGTAAATTATTTCTCTTGTGAACATGTCTCCTGATTGCTACAGGATTTCCTTGGAAGCGTCCAATGCTGAGGGATGTCTTTGTGTATGTTCTGAATATATGTTGTTCCTATTGGTTAATAAATAAGCTGCTTTGGCCTACAGCAAGGCAGCTTAGAATCAGGTGGGGAATCCAAAGAGAGAGACAGGAAAAAGAAAGGCAGAGTCTGGAGAAATTCCAGTCTGCTGCCCAAGGAGATGCAAGATGCCAGCAAACTAGTAAAGCCATGGAACACGTGGCAAAATATAAATAGAAATGGGTTGTTTTAAGATATAAGAGCTAGCTAGCAAGAGACCTGACATAAGCCATACAGTTTGTAAATAATATTAAGCCTCTGAATGATTATTTTACAAGTGGCTGAGGGACAGTGGGGCTGAGTGGGACTGGAGAAACCATTCCGACTACTTTTGGCACTCAACATGGTAGCAAGAATTTCCACTCAAAACCGAAGAAAGCTTTAAAAAAGATTCTAAAATGGAGCTAAAAACAGCTTCCTAGATGTGTCTCTCAGGCAAGCCATGAGTTACACTATGGCAGGTTTGCAGTTTGTGGGCTTGACCTACAGCATGGCTGATTCCTGCCATGGTACAGAGAGGCATCTCCAAGCTGTGCAGGGTACTATATGGTGGATTTAGAATACTCATATAGATAAAAACGTCTATGGGCCAACTGCACACTACCTGGTGGTAGAATTGACCCCAGAGTTGGCAGGGTGAGCATGACAATCCTGGGTATCGCCACCATGTTGGGAAGCTAAGGTGGACAGAGTCAGCAGCCAAGGCTGCTGCTTTTCATCTGAGGCATGCAGTTTAACAGTTTAAAATCTCTCCTGGTCTAAAAGGATTATAGATTTACAATAACTCAGATTCAGATAGAATAAACCTCTAAATGGTTCACATTATATATAAAAATGTACGTAGACTTGGAAGAAAGAGGAAAAGGAAGATAGACAGTTATATGAAGAAATAGTTTTAAAAATAAAGTCTTTAAAGAGAGAGTAAAGTAATATAAAAATAAGCCACGTAAAGATGGAAATTACCTAGAGTCTGGATTATATTGTCTTTGTGATTTTTAACTGCAGAAAGGCATTTGATTATAAAAGTTGCTGAAGTAAACATATATATACATATTATTATATATACAAGATTATATATATATATATATAATCTTGACTTCAAAATTTGTGTCTAAGGATATGTTGCTTTTGAAAAGAGGTTCTGCTTTTCTTTCCACAGAAGATGAGAACCTGTGGATTGCTTCCAGGCTAATATGTTTTGATCAGGCAAGACTCCCTGAAAAGTCTTCAATGACACCATGAAACAGATGATCCAACATCCAAAATCAGCTTCAAAGCAACTAGCTGAGACAATCCATCCTCACAGACTACTACAGCCAAGATTTAACTATAATTCTTAATTTTCTCAGCATCCCCATAGGATTGTCAGTGCCCCCAATCAGTAGGAAGTAGTAAGAAAAGCTACAGCCAAACTTCCAGACTATTGTTTATAAGTGTTTATTTTTATTTAAGGGAGGTTGATTATAAATGCAATCTCTTTCTAAAAAAGAAAAGGGGATAGTATAGATATGATAGGATAAAAGGGTAGATTATTGAATCTACTTTTAAAGAGCAATAACTTGTTTAAAATATTTTACATTGCTATGGATTTTAGTTTATTGATACAAATTTAAAGTTAACTTTGTTATACTATATATACTCTCACTTTTGTTTAAGGTATTGTGTGTATGCAACTCATTTAAAAATGTAATATGTAGTTAAATACAAATTAATAGTGAAATTTATGGTCATATTAAGTTTTTTAGGTATACAAAGATATATTTCAATTAGGTAGGTAATCTTTAAACCCTTGAAAGACACACAGAATACAGGATTCATATCCTTCTGGGGTATTTGATGTACTTGAAAAGTAGATTAGTTATAATTATAAATTTCCCTTGGTTATGATAAAAGATAAATTAGACATGAAACTTTATACTCACAAATATAGGATAGATGAATTTTTTTAATTTTGCCAAATACAAATAGACTAGATATTATAACTGTAATTCTTGCTTGATAACTTTTGTTATATATAACTTTACTATATTAAAGCTAAAACCTTCCTTTTTTGATTAGATAGAAAAGGGGAAGTGCTGGGGGATATCTTTCTGTACACTGTGAATATAAGTTATTCCCATTGGTTAATAAATAACCTGCTTTGGCCTATGGCAAGGCAGCTTAGAGGCAGGCAGGAAATCCAATGAGAGAGACAGGAAAGAGAAAGGCAGATTCTGGATAAACGCCAGCCTGCCACCCAAGGAGAATCAAGATGCCAGCAGACTGGTAAAGCCAAGGAACATGTGACAAAATATAGATGAATAGAAACGAGTTAATTTCTAGCTAGCAAGAGACCTGCCATAGACCATACAGTTTGTAAATAATGTTAAGCCTCTGAATGATTATTTTATAAGCAGTTGAGAGACTGTGACTCTGTCTGGGATCAAAGGAACATGGGACACATGGCCAGGCTGGACTGGAGAAACCTTTTTGGCTATACTCCAATATGTCCATTCATGAAGAAGGACACTAGAATGCACTGTTTATTCTCTGGTGATGTGGTTTCTCATGCATTCATCTGTTTCATTGCAATGGATTCTGATCTGTTGTGTGACTGAGAGGTATTTAAATATTTTTGTCACCGTCCACATTGACTGAGTACAGCTTGAGGAAGTTTCTCCTGCAACCTTGGTGACACTGTGCTGTTGGTGACTAAAGACAGCTTCACTTACTTTTCTTCTTGTTTTGTGTCATTTTTCCTTCATCTAAATTTCTCTGAAAACTTATCTTTTTTTCCCCTGCAAACTTATTTTTTTCTTCTTCTATAGCAAGTTTTTCTTTTGAAATGCAATAAAGTCTTGTAAAGTGGACATAATGTGTTTGTCCAAAATGGTTTTTTAAATGGGAAGTGGCATGACATGCTAAAATGGAAGAGTTTTGTAGGCAAAGATTTAAAGCAAATACTTAGTTCTAAATAATGTGTTAAATCCTAATGACAACTGATCAGTAAATAGGATTTATTACAATTATGTTATTTAATTGTGTACTCATTGTCCCCGCAATGAATCTACATGTGATACCTCATAGCCTCATTCCATTAACACAGTCCACTCAGGGTATAATTGCTAGAAACTCTTCTGATTAGGAGTTGACATATTTGGCTAAATATAGTATAACAAAGAAAGATCTTCTGCTGTATTATTAAAAATTTTGCCAAATGTTGAAATTCATGGGCTGATTTAGGCTAGGTCACTCAAAATGGCAGTATAAAGTCATAAAGCCAGCTGATACTTGACTGGCAGGCTCAATCTTTCTGTAACATTTTACTGTCTTTCATCTTCTAGGAAGCAGTATGTAGCACCTTAAATGCACTAAAATTCAAAATTATGAATATTATCATCATTGAACCAATTCTCACTATAGTGTCTCATTGAGCCATTTGACTGGTTTTTGTCATGTTCTATTTAAACATCTATGATAAAGTAGAGACAAAGGTAGTTAATGAAGTTAAGAATCTTACTAAGTCCATTAGTTAGCACAAGGACTAATTGTAGTTTGAACCCAAGTAGCCAGAAGAAAAAAATTCCCCTTTGACATGTAACATGACCTCCAGAACAAAAACTTTGTAGAACAGGGAAAATGGATACAAAACTTCAGATTATTAGTGATAGTAGAATTTGCATTGCATGGATATGTGTGTATAATTTACTCCTAGTTTTCTGTATATTGCTAGCTATATGTAATAAACTTGATAATTTTAATAGAATAAAGAATATGTATAAATTTTGAAGTGATGTATGCAAAATGAAAACATCCTCTGCAATATAATCCAGCATATAGAGTTCCAATTAAAGCCATGCTGAGGCTGCTTATCATTAAAAAAAAGTTAACGTATGTATTTAAATACATGCACATAATTAAAAAGAAACCAGTCAGTTGTCTGAGGAAGATTCATTTTTATGGCAAGAAGAAACAGGAAAAAAATTGTTAGAATCATATGTACATTTGTCTTGCTCATAATGGAAAAAAGAGGGGGCAGAGAAGAAAGTAGCCATGCTTCGTGAAAGAATCTGAATCAAGAATCCATTACCAAGGGGTGTCCTTCGTTCCCAACTATATTATAGACCTTGAATACCCCCAGCTAGAAATATCTGTGATAATTCAGTGCTGAAACTTTCAAAGGAGAAGTAAATCAAAAACTTAAATTGAATAAAATCTGCTAAGGACATCTGGTTCCTAAAAACCGGGATTTTATAATCAGAATATTCATGGGCAATGTCAGAGTCCAACGCAGGTGCTTCTGCCAAGGAGGATTCGCTGTGTGCAGGAAGTATACTGAGATCTGCATACACACTGACACTCTTTTAGACATTCCATTTGCATGGCTGCTTTTTTAGCACTCAGAATCAGAGTTTGCTGTATTGAATGCTAGTCACTGCTCGCCTCAGTTTGAATCACTTAGGGTCAGTTTCCCTTTTTCTTTGCCTATCAAATCTATTCAGTTTTCAGCTCTTTCCTCATCACTCACTGACTAGTTGTTTTGGGTTTTTTTTCTTAAGATTTATTTATTTATTATGTATACAGTATTCTGTCTGCATGTATGTATGCAGGCCAGAAGAGGACAACAGGTTTTATTATGGATGGTCGTGAGCTATCATGTGATTGCTGGGGATTGAACTCAGGACCTCTGGAAAAGCAAGCAGTGCTCTCAACCACTGAGCCATCTCTCCAGCCAGTTGCTTTGTATGAAGAGGAGAAGGAGAAAATAAAGGTGCTGAAAACATGTGACACAGACAAATAATGACCAGTAATTATGACAAAGATGGTGCTGTTATGAGATGAAACAGAGAACTGTAAAGAACTGAACAGACCCCATAGCCTAGCCTTTGTGCACTTCTAGGAATATTACTAGGAGAGAGTTGGTAGATGCCTGGGGATGTCAATTGAATTGAGCTTGTTGGAGAGTAAAAATGTCAGTCAGCTGAAAAGACAAAGAGGCATCCAGGGCAAAACCCAGCAGATAGAGGAACAGAATGTTCATTTCTAAACAATATAGCTCCAAAGTTGAAGGGACAGAATTCCTGATGTTCAGTAAAGTGAAATACCCCATGGAGCACACTATTTTCCATTTGGGGGAAAGGAAAGCATTGGGGTAAGATTTACAACTGGAGGTGTCAGTTTATCAGGTTGGAGCAGGTGTCAGGAGCAGCAAGAAATCAAGTCCAGGAGGAATAAAATCAGAAATAGAGAGATGAGCAAGAGTGGTAAGTAATGGCCATGGCAAAAGGCCATCTGAGATAGCACAAAATCTCCAGCATGAAAATGAAACCCAGACCTTGTAAGAGAGAAGGGCTGTAAATAGCTCAGGAGCAATTAAAGATGTCTGCAGGTTAGGCACTGCCTCACTGTTGGTATAAAAATAGCAATTCATTTTCACAAACCAACAGCAAACTCTGGGCCTGGGAAGTTTAGAATCTGCAAATGAGAATAAATAATAATCAGGATTATAATGACAGCTAAGATGAAATATTGAGTGCCCTGTATGTGATCAGAGAAGGCTAGGAAGTCATTTTTGTTGTTGCTGTTGTTGTCGTTAAAAACAGTTGTGAAAAATAATCATGAGTGTTTTTTTGTATGAATCATATTCAATATAGAAATGATTTGATTTCTTTCAATAAAACCTTCGTCAGTTTTTAACATCTCTTCACTATTAGCATTTTATACTCTCTAAAACTCTCACTGACAAAGGAGAGATTAATTCTAATGTGTTCAGTGTGAACTCAAGCCACCGTTGTTATTAAAAATGTTTCCCTTTCCCTTGTAATAGAAAGACACAAGCCCAGGATAGAAAATGCCAAAAATACATATAAAATTAATAATATTCACAATTCCTGCAGCTAAAGGACTTCAGTGTTATCTCTACAGAAATGTCCTTTCAGACAAAATTGAAGTGATGTATATGGGAGACCTAACAAAATATAAAATTTTTGCCTTGCTTTTTTTCTACTTTAGCAGTTCTAGGTCCTTTTCCAAGTCATCAAAATAATATTTCCAACCTATCATAAGTATAAAAGGTGGGTACGATTATTGCATGTATGTGATGTAACCATAAACAATATTTTTCCTAATATCTATACATTCCTCTAGAAGTAACAGAAGAAACTGAATTTCTAAGCATATTTCTCTGTAGATATCTCTGATTTCTCTTTTAGGATGAATTTTTAAACATGGAATTGTATTAAAGGACATAAACATTCCTCGCTGGGAAATGATCTTTTGTCTAAACCATATGGCATAGTGCATTTTATTTTATTATAAGCAAGAGAAAAATACTTTAAGATGTTTGATATATAGAAGAAATCCACTCAACAACTTTAACTAAAATACATTGGTTATATTTGGAGCGCTATCTATGAGATGATTAAGTATGACTTTTTTTTCTTATCCTGAAATTTTAGTAGAGATGACTCAAAGAAGTTTGAGTTATATGAATTATATGCATATTTGTCCACACGAATCTTGTTGTTTAATTTTAAAATTTCTTTAAAATAGAACTAGAGGGGTTGGTGATCTGGCTCAGTAGGCTGATGCATGCTGTCAAGCCAGACAATCTGAGTTTGAGTCTCAAAATCTACATGGTGGAAGGAGAGAACTTACTTAAGCAAGTTGTTCTCTGACCACCATACACATGCCATGGCACATGTACACACAAGCACACACACACACACACACACACACACACACACACACACACACACACTACTTATAAACTAAACAAATAGACAGATAAGTAAATTTTAAAAATTAAAGCAGAATTAGAATTGGACAGATTTGCCCCTTCTATGTGTTTTGATTTCTTTCTTTTGAACTTTTAAAGGAATGAATGGACACATCTTAGTCCAGGATATTAGAGGGATAGTTTATTGGCTTATGTATAAGGCAGATTGAAGTATTTGTGATCCTTTCTGAGACCTCTGAAAGTACTCATGTCATTCATGCTTAGAATTTTCATGGTTAGTGAATTTATCTTATAATTGCAATGCTTTTCCATCTATATCACATGGCCCAAAAATTAGTGTTCATTTTGGAGTTTAATAAATCTGGTATATTGGTATAAAAATTAAAGCTAAGTAAAGATAATAACTATAGAGTTCCAGATACAGTGCTTTGAAGGCTACTTGAGGGCTTTTTTATTTAGTCCACACATTGCTGTGGCAAATAAGTTTTCTCACCTTATTTGTTTGTAAGTGAGTAAATTGAGGCTTAATCTATTTTTATTAGCAAAAGAGTTGTGATTATAGTATTTGCATTCAAACAGGCACTCAGAGAAAGGCTATGTTAAACACCGTGAATAAATAAGATCTGTACAATGCTCAAAAGTTTGTCTGAGATAGAAACCCAGAGGCTCATTCTCAAGTACAGAAAAAAAAATGAAACCACAGGAAGCCCAGAGATTCTTTCTGTGGAGTATAATGAAAGATTTAAATCTTCCCATGTTAGTAGAATTTGGCCAGATGAAACAGAGCAGAGTATATGGAATCCCTTGTGTATATGTTCTGTAGTATGATTCTAAGTAGATGTCTACTACATTTATTTTAAAATATGTATTCATCTATTAAGCATTGCTTATATTCAAGGTAAACAAATAAGATGGTTTGGCTGACATAGACATTAAAAGATGGACTTGTGCCCAATCTTTATTAAAGACCACTGTTTATTTCCGATACCAAAGTGTACCTACAATGAGCACCATCTTTTGATTTTTAGAAATATTTTGCCAATTACATGGATGTAGAAATGGAGCCCAAACAGATTGATGAATTTTGCACTCCTTGATCTTCTTAGAATTCAGATTCTGATATGTTGAACATCAGAGCCTGTACATTTAACACGGTAGTGAGTTCTGTATACCATACAGGACAAAGGATGGTTGTGTAGTGAAGCATTGTGCCATCAACACAACCTAAAAGCTGTTTAGCCTTGAGTCAACACAATGTCTGGCATATGAACAAACAGCCACTGAAAGAGTAAAAATCATGAGTTCTCTGTGTGACTGGGAGGAGGGCATATGCATGTATGTGTGTACATGAGCATCTGTGGAGACCAAGGGTCAAAACTGAGAGATTCTTCTTCATATATCTCTACACATTTAGTTAACCTGGAGAATATTTTTTGTCTAGACCAGCAATCCAGCACAGTCCAAGAGTCCTTCTGTTGGTTCCTTCTCAATGCTAAGATTCCTGGCATTCCCTGCTGTGCCTACCTTTTTGTGGGCTGCAGATATCTGACCTTAGATCCTCCCTCATGCCTGAATGGCAAGCCTTGTACTGACTTAAGTTTACTCCCTAACTCTAGAAGTTCTGCCAAGAAGTGTGACATCAAGGAAAGATCCTGACAAACTTTTAATTTTCTATTCTGCTATCAGTGAATCCCTCTTGGGTTTAAGCCATTGTATGTGTATGTGTGAGTGGGGGAATGTTGTTTTCTAATGTGTTGCTAAACTGAATCCAATACAAAGCAAATTCAAATTAGTGAAATCAGAAGGGTGAGAAGCCAGAGTCAGAATTGATGGCCAAGGGAGTGAATTGGCTCAAATCAGTTTTCAGTAACTTCTGCATGTGCCTATTTCAATAATGCATTTGTCCATGTAGTTAAAAAAAAAAAAGACAAGTATCTGAATAGTGAGTCAGGGGACAAATATCAGTTCCCAAAAAATAAAGTGATATGAAACCAAAACAAGCTTAAAGAATCAGGACAATAAAACAGACCTGGAATGAAACAACAACATTTAGTAGTTTTGAAACTATTAGCAGTGTTGAGGAGCTAGCTTTGTGGATACAGGGCTTGCTGTACAGCATGAAGCCTGGAATTCAGATCCTCAGAACATATTGAAATGTCATATTGAAAGGATATGGTAGCCCATTTATCATTTCAGCAGTCAGAAAGTGGAGGTGCTATCCCCAGTGCAAAAGGGCTTCTTCAACCAGCTAGATCAACTTGCTCTGACTTCAGTTGGGAGACTCTGTCTCAATGAGTAAGGTAGAGACCAACACAGGAAGACTCATGACGTCAACCTGTAGTCTCCACATACATACTCAAACACATTCATGTACACCATCAAACGTGTACATACACACATGCAAACATGCACACATTCATGACTACATATACATGTACACCACACATCTGCATATGAAAAACCAAAACCAAAACTCAAAACACCATTAACAGATCATAGTGACTCTATGGTCTGTACATAATTAAAATGAGTGTTTTAAATTTCAATATTCTTTATATTCTTTCCTCAAGATTCAAAGTCTTAAGAATTTAATTACCCTGAACATGTCCTCCCACTCTGGATGCACATGTATGCTTTCAAGCAGAGCATGGAAACAGGATTTTTAAATCGGACTTTGGAAATTCCTTCTGTGAAGATTAGATTTAATGTAGCCTTTCTCCAAAGAGAGAATGTAATGTTATAGGAATTTGTATCCCATTAAAAGAACGGAACAACAAATGTCTAAACCACCCTCAGACCTTGTTTATGGTGCGATCCTTTTCTGTTCATGAATCCCAGTTCTACACAAAAAGTCTGAATTCTGGTACCAGCTCCTTCAATGATCAAGTGAGTGGCATAGGTATGATAGAGGAGATGAAAAGGAAGAATTAGTATTCGAGACTTATGACTGAGGAATTTGGCTCCTGGACTTAAATTCTGTTACAAATAATCCCTAGGCATCCATGCATGCTGGTAGATATGGCACAACACTTTAATCGCCATTGGCTATGGGCCTAATAAAAGGCGGGTAATAAAATCAAATTCTGCTGGGCTCCATTTTTATAGGCAATATCAAGCCCTGTGAACTTTAATGCCCACTGTCTATTTAGATAGTCATGGCTCAGAGCTGGTATTAAAAGTAGCTAGGAAAACTTGTTCTAAACTATTGAAATATATTGCAAATTACACTGCAGTATGGGCTAGTTGGAATTCAACCTGCCCAGGACTGACCTTCACAAAATCAGTTCTGTTTTCCTTGGAAGCTTCATTTCTACTACGTCTCTTTGTCTTGTTCCCTGAAGTTCCATCTTTATTTCATCTGGGGTCAAGGATAGATATAAAGTGGCTTCAGGGTTTTAGGTATGTTTGTGTGAATGCTTGTGATAGGTTTTGCTTCTGTGGAACCCAAACAAACCTATTTTTTTCATTCTCTTTCTTTCCCAGCCTCATTTTCATCTCAGCACTCTCTATTCCTAATACACCATCAAACACTTTACCCTGGTAAAACAATGTATATGTTATTCTGTTCTGTGCTTTTTCTAGGACTGAAAAGAAAGAGTGGAGTTCTCCTGTTTTAATACACATTAAAAGGAAAATACTATATACTAGATTTACACCTTTGTGTCAAGTAATTTGACCAAAAAGAGCAGTAAATTAGTCATAGTAAGGGAGTAAAAGCTGTATCCAGGATGTTTCCCAATTTTTCTTAAGAGGATGATTTTTGAGGGGAAAATATATGGAGCAGAGAAGGCATCATTTGAAAGAAGATGGAGAGCAGCTGAGGAGACCTGAATTAATTTAAACAGAGAAGTGGTTTTTGACCTTTAGAATTTAGCCAAAAGCTTGAACACCCTCACTTCTGTGTCTGTGTGTGCAGAGAAGGCACTAATCTCAGTTCCGCTTTAATAACACTTTATCAAATGTTTTGTGTGGGGTTTGATGGGAGAATCACTCAGATTGCCTGTGCCCAGCTGTGGCTTGTGGCACAGTCAAATACCAACTGGGCTTCAGATCTTTGTGGGCAACTGGAAAAGAAGACACACTCTACCAGTGGAATAGAGTCAGATAAAGCACAACATAAACAAAGAATAAAATCCAGGCCCCACTTTGCAAGAGGTGGTGCTTTAATTTTCACATCCAAACACTGTATTTTTCTATAACTGCGATTTCTGTACTTTGGTTTAATTAACACTCATAAGGAACTTGAAAATCTGTATTCTCAGAAGATACTGTTTTATTAATGTTTATTAATTATACAAAATAGCTTTATTATGACATCTCTGCAAATGAATGTAATGTACATTGATCACATTCATTCCCGCTGCTCTGTGTCTCACCCCTTTCCATCTTTTGTCTTCCTTTCTGCTCCCCTTCCTGCACTCTCATTATCTCACTTTTAATCTCATGCCACATTTTCCCAGTCCTACTTCACCCAGATGAGAAGAAACAGATACAATTTTCTTTTAGAGTTTGGCTTTTTTACTTAACATGATGATGTCCAGTTCTGCCTATTTTTCTGCAACTTCATTTTAATGTTTTTGATTTCAATTTTCCTTATGGCTAAGAGAGCTCCATTGTATATTTATGTCATGTTTTACTATCCACTCATGTGTTGATAGGCAGCTAGTTGGATTCCATGGTTTCCGAATGAGCCAGTGAGTACATAGTTGTCACTATGGTAAGCTGGCGTTGGTTCCTGTGTGTACATCTCAAAACGGATATGACAGGGTCACATGAAAGTTTCATGTTTAATTTCTTCAGGGGAGCACATACTGATTAACAGTGAGTGTGCTAGTGTATGCTCTTAACTCTGAGTAACGTTTGTATCTCTCACGTCTCAAGCCAGCATTCATTTTATTGTTGCTGTTATGTTTTGGGTATGTTACTGTTACTTTTTTATATGTAATTCACGAAGCCTATTTAGTGACGGTTATATGCACATCCACTGGGCATGGGCAACTAGCCGATGGCTTCCCTCCCCACTAAAGAAAACTAACTTTCCCTTTCCCAACAGCCATCAATTGCCATTAGCTACTCAACTAGATATGGGTGCATCGGGAGCCCTTTCCAAACTGCACTGAAATTTATAACTTCTTTGATTTTGTGGAGGTCTTTCATAGCACTCTCACATTCTTCTGCTTTTACATATTTTTATAGGTATAGGTTTATTTGTTACAGAATAAAGTATAGTAGATAACCCCCCTACATTAATAGGAGAATTATTTTTTTCACTTTTCTTTATTAAGAAATTTTCTACTCACTCCACATCCCACCCACAGATCCCATCTCCTTCCTACTCCCACCCCCCAGCCCTCTCTCCCAAGCCACCGCACATCCCCACATCCCCCAAATGGCTCAGTGTGCTTGGCTCTGCTTTTACATTTTTTTTTAAACCCTCAAGGCAAATCAGCAAGAGAGAGGAGGGATTATATGAGCAAGAGATATGGAGACCATGACTGGAAAAAGCACAGGGACAAATAGCCAAACTAGTGGAAACACATGAACTGTGAACCAATAGCTGAGGAGCCCCCTTGGAACTGGACCATGCCCTCTGGATAAGTGAGACAGTTGATGAGCTTGAACTGTTTGGGAGGTCCCCAGGCAGTGGGACCAGGACCAGTCCTTGGTACATGAGCTGGCTTTTTGGAATCTAGGGCCTATGCTGAGACACTTTGCTCAGCCTTGGTGCAGGGAGGAGGGGACTGGACCTGCCTTCACTGAATGTACCAGGCTGGGTTGACTCCCCAGGGGAGACCTTGCCTTGGAGGAGGTGAGAATAGGGCGATGAATTCGGGAGGAAGCCTAGAGGGTGGGAGGAAGGAGGGCAGGGGAATCCATGGTTGATATGTAAAATTAAATTAATCATAAAATAAAAATATTTATTTAAAAAAACCCTCTTCTAAGATGTGTCCTAAGACATGGGCTACAGGGGAGGTTTCTGCTCTATTCATAACAGCTGGGAAATGGAAACAACCTAGATATCAATTGACAAATAGATAATGATAATGTAGAACAAATACACAATAAAGTATTACTTAGCTGTAAAGAAAAAATAAAATGTGAAATGTGCAATAAATGAATGGAACTTGTGGGGGGAGCTCTTAGTGAAGTTATGCAGACCTAAAAAGACAAATACTGAATGTTATCTCTTACACATGCGAGTTAGCTTTAAATCCTATATTCTGTGTGTTTAAATTGGAGTGTAGGGGTAAGTCAGGAAACTATAAGTTATGGTCCAGTAGGTAGGAGATTGCATTTGGAGAGGGGGTGAATAAGAAAATAAAGGTGAGATAAAAGTAGAAATGGGGGTATGTGGGGGATAGAAAGGTTTTAGAAACCTATGTAGTTGATTGGTGAAGATGGATAAACAAGGAGGCAAGTGAAGGCTTACCAAAAATAAAGTATTAAGTAAAAAAAATAGTAAAAGATTATCATAGAACAATGTGATATGAAAGAATTTTGAGGGTAATATTTGGAACTAAATGTTTAATTTAGGATGTGGGCAGGAGATTGGATAATTGAGAGGTGGGGTAACTTAAACAAAACTAAGGATGTATGAAGCCATATGAGTCCCCAGTAGTTTTCAAACAAATTAAATAATAATTTAATACTTTATATAGTGAAAAAAACGTTGCTCCAAACAGACATGAACTATGAAATGAAAAGTTACCTCCCTATAAGTTAATGGTTGAGATGTCCCAGAGGCATTGAAAGATTAGCTATTGCTGTTATTCTTGTTTACTCATCATAACTGATGGTAAGGCTAAATTGGTGAAGATATCACATTCATGGGCAGCAGGACATAGAGAAATCATTCTTAAACTGAACAGGAAAATCTCTTCTTCTAGTTAGTTTTTCACAGTGCTAAAAAGGGCTGCATAGGAACATCAGCATTCTTACACAGTATTAGACCCTTCATGCTACAGTAATGACCTACAATGAAAGAAGTGTGATGATAGCAGATTGTTTATGGAAATAACTTGCCAGTGTCTTGATTGGATGTGAGGTCTACTCCACAAGAAGAAATTCATACGTTGTACTATCATCATTATCAAAATCTTTGGCTAGGGAAGTCACAGGCCTTAGTAAGAATTCATTGGTGTTTTACTAAATGATCATGTTGTCAAAATTTTTTTTCTAAATGTTATTAATTTTTGATAACTGTTATGACTCAAATGAGATGGAATCTTGATATATATATAATATGTATATATAATTTTGCTGTTTCTGATGGTTAAAGTGTGTATCATTTCACATTTTCATTTAAAAGTGTGTATTAGGGACAGTGAGATGGCTTAACTGGTAACATACATTTTGAGCAATCCTAACACACTAGGTTTAATATCTGGGTCTTACAGTAGATGGAAAAAAAATGACTCCCAAATGTTCTCTGATCTCACCAAATGTGTGTGCACTGCACTCACACATGTACGTCAAATATACGCACAATCATAATAAAATTATCACAATGATAACTTTTTAATACATGCATATTTTCCTTATTGTCCATCTTTATTTGATTAGTTTTTATTTTTATAGATCAAACATATCCTATAACTTCGGAGGCAGAGTGTTTTGTACTAGCATTGGGAATTTGTAATTGTTCAAGGTACATTAAAATATTCAGTCAGTCTAACTGACTGATCTATACTCTAGAAATACTAGCTGGTTTCTTATTTCTACATATTTCAGTGATTCTTAATCTATAAAATATGTGAAATTTTTTATCAATTTAACAATCCAGTTGATTCTTTATCTTAGCCTTATTTTTCTTTTTCTTTGAAACCAGAACTGTTAAGTTTTATAGCTTATCTTTGTGCTGAGGACTTTGATGAAAAAGAGTTCTTTTATTTGAGGATAGTAGCACAATGATGGGCTGAACATACAGGGGTTAAAACTGCTGATTGACGTGCTGTGGAGCCAGCATGTTACCCTCCTCCCCCTCCCCCACGCAATCTTAGTGTGTCTGGGATAATTGGTTGTCCTGTCTCATCAGCATCAACGGAGTGAGGAGGGAGACACATAACACCTAAGCTGTAAGTGGTTATTTTTTTTTATCCTTACCCTTTCTTTCTTTGTCCTCTTCTTAATGATAAGAGAACAATGAAAGAGGAGGGAGAACTCGAGTCTGAGATGAACAGAATATGATGAGAAAATGTTGTCTTGTAGACATAGCCATTGTACATAAGGAAATTAGATATATTTTACTTCAAAATATCATTGTCCTTCAATGAGAATTTTTACCTCCTTGGCTCTACGTATTACTAGCATTAAAATTAATACAAGACATATCTGATGGGAAAGGTTTCTATAGGAAGCAAGTGTACGAGAAATGACAAAACATGTTTCCTACCGATAACTTGTAAGCTTCCCCTTCCTAGCAAGCTATGTTCACCCGAAACGCTCTTAGATATTCTCATGTTCACTAATTAAGACAGAAAATTAGTTGGATATTTGTAACTTTTTTCACTGGTTACTTGGTTTAACTCTAATGGTTTGATTTTTCAACAATTAATCTACATATTCATCCAATATCCATAACATATTTGCAATTACAAGATGTATTTAGTGAACTCAGCTTAACTGAGTTGTGTAGATAGTATGGAGGAGTATTTGAGGCTCATGCCTATTGTTACAACTTGCCTTAGTTTATATGTTTCTGTGATATCTATGTGTGGAAATGATAAATAGATCTATTTTTAATAACATATTACTTACAAGTAAGATGGATTGGATTAGAATTGACATTCCCCTTCTTTCCTACTTCTCATCTAAGTTTATCCTTGTCTGTTCATGCTCAGTTAATGTCAGAAGTCTAAAGAAAGTGTTTTCACTTAATGTCCTGGTGCCAGTATATAAAGAAACTCATAACTCCCATAAGGAAAGCACTGCTAGGCCACACATGAAGACATGCATACACTGTGATCACTAAATGAGAAAGTCTACAAACAGCTAAGGCTAGTTTGGCTATTGCTTCAAAGAGATGTACTCAGGAGTAGACAGGAAGGTGGAGATTTCTATACTTTAGCCTTTGTTTGTAAAGCACCCTTGACTCACAGTGTGGTTGCAATTGTGCTAGGTACATCGAATAGAGTCAGAAACTAGATTTTCCTTGATTTCTTTCTTCTTACCCTGAAATAAAAGCTCCAAGAAAAGAGCCTTAGGGAGAATGCATTACAAGAGGCCTAGGTGTGCAGCTTAGTAATATAACAGTGGACTATCAAGCATGAGGTCCTAGATTCAACCCAAGTATCAAACTAAAAACAAAATAACATATGAAATTATATATATATATACACTCATATGCATATATATCCTATATTTTAAATGAAAAAACAAAATGACAAAGGTTAAATATATGATCAAGATAATGCAGACATTAATAACAACACAGAAGTGATCTAACTAAATTTTGATTGAAATTATAAAAAAAGAAATAATACAGAAGTGAACATGAAATTGTAAATCTCTTCCAAATCTGATTTCATTTCCTTTGGATTAATTTGCACAAGTGTGGTTCCTGTTCTACTTTCAAGTTAAAATTGTACTTTACATCAATTTCTTTGTGATTCCCCCAAAACATGTTATATTTGAGTGTTCTATGCTAGTTTTCCCATGTCAAAGTACTGTCCTGAAGGAAAGAAAAGAATAGTGGCATTGTATCACTTAACCCTTTTAGATTTTTCCTGATTACATGTTAAGTTGTGAAATCCTGAAAACCATAAGCTGAATCCTCAGGGGAGACCTTGCCTTGAAAGAGTTGGGGAATGGGGGGAGGATTGGGGGTTGGGGGGGAAGGCTGGGAGGTGGGAGGAGGGAGGACAGGGGAATCCATGGCTGATATGTAAAATTAAATTAATTATAAAATAAAATTATAAAAAAGACTTTTGAGGACTCATTGCTTAATACAGTGACATGAGATCCCTCTGGGAAATGGTTAGGCCTTGTTTGGGGCTTGAGTTTGTAAGACTTACCTACAGGAGTAGGGCATTTCCTTCTGGCATCTGTAAGTGGAACACTGAACTGGCCTGTTCTAGCTTTGTTCACCTTTCTCCTGGACTTGTAAAACTACTTGATCTCAATCAACAAATCAAATTTTCAGGAATTATCTCTCACAAAATATGTCTCTCAAAGTAAATATCATTCAGTCAACATCATAGTTTAGGCTGCTTCATCTGATCAGAGTTAGAAAAAAAAGAGAATTTGAGGAACTATTTTGGCATATAATCCAGGTAATGTGTTTTATATAGAGATTGGATTTCTCTATGTAACCCTGGCTGTTCTGGAAGTTGCTATGTAGCCCAGGCTGCCTTCCAACTCTGCGTTGTCAGTGCTGGCTTTAACAGCATGTGTTACCATACCCAACATTGGGTTAGGTGTTCATTTACTTGTATTATTTGAATATTTTTCTTTCAGATTTCAGAAAGGATGATTTACTTTTCTCCTATTATAGATACAGAAACTGAGTCATAGTTAATTAGCTTACTAGATGCTATGTACGACTCTACATCTAACACAAGATGTCTCCTAGGTCCAAGCATATGTATCATTCACATAGTAGTGCAAGAAGAAGTTTTGTTTTAATGTTTTTCACATATGAGACATTGTAATATTTTAAATTAAAGATCACAACAATTGTACTTGGAATATAAAATTTGACCTTCAATGTTATAGATGAAGAAACACAGAAAGTTTAGTTTGCATGTTGAGATTTCCTGTTAGAAAATAGAATAAACTTTATTCGATCTGACAATAAAGCTAACTTGATAACTTTTCTACTGATTCAAAATGTGCATGGAGTGTCAGATGCTTTTCAATATTAAAACAAATATCTGTTAGTGTCTTAACAAAGAGGGAAGATTGTACTTCCTGGTAAAGATCTGTTAGTGTCTTAACAAAGAGGGAAGATTGTACTTCCTGGTAAAGCCCCAGTCTCAGGACAGACTGTCACTTTTGTTACTCATGGAAGTGTGGACATGGCAAATCCATGAAGATTTTCACCTTCCTTTTCCAAGGGTCATTTGACCCACGCTAATATAATTTTACTCATTTGCATTCTCTGGATTCTCATACTTATGATGGACTCTAGAGCAATACCTAGAACCAGAGTTCAGTTTCAGTTAGATTTGGCTGACTTCGTGAACAAGAACTTTGACAGCCCAGCTGATCTCAACAGTGTGTACTCTGTCTAAGGTTCAAAGCTTTGCTCTCATCTGAGAATGAGAAAGAAAATCATAATGTTAGAGTGGTCAGCACCCAAGCCTGCCAAGGACTGGCTGTTTCAGGAAAGAATTCTTTCTGGTAAACCACTGGAGCTTTTCCAAAGACACAGAGTTTTCTTTGGATTCTACTACATTTGCTAAATGTGAAGCCAGACCACCAGAATGTAGAGTTAAAGTTTAAGCTGAGAATAGGGATGGCTAGTTTTCAAGGCCAAGTGGAGATGTTTTTGTTGGGAAGCTAAAGCCACTCAGCAGGGTTTCATGGAAGTTTGCAGTCCACATCCTGTGATTATCAGACAGATGGTAGACATGGAATGTTCCCAATACAAGGGTGATGATATTTATATCTGAATCTTCATATCTATTAAAATATCTGACTCACTTTATGTCCTCTATAGCAGATGACTTTGATTGACTAGTTACTCTAAAGAGAATACTGATCATGAGTTCAAAGAACGAAGAATCTAGCTATCTTCCTCCATTTGTTAAAGAACTAATACTACCTTTATTACATAGTAAATTGCAACAAATGTTTTGTGGAGCAGTTTCATATGAATGCCTTATAACTGCCCTAGGGAGCACCGCTGGGTGATGCAATGTTTTAGTTATTTTGCCATTTGACACATATGTAGGGTACATTCACATTTATTAATAACCACAGTCCTTTTGTTGCTCAAATATTACCAACATCCTTGTTGAAGGTAATAAACATTTTCCGGATCTAGAAATGCATGTCCTCATGGGTTCACCTCAAAGGAACTGAGCATTTAGACCTCTGCTACTTGTCATGGGTAGTTCACACTATCAAGACAGTCTGTGTTGATTACTTGAGATACTTAAGTTATCCAGGGAATCTCTCTGTCGGGTATAAGTTTTATGTTCAAAATATTTTGCAAACTGTTACTAGCCCACAGTTTCCACAGACAACAATAAAAGAGCTATCAGATGAGGGGCCTTCCCTCCAATGAGATTCCATTCATGTTTTCATTATTATTAGTTAATTTAAAGCATAATTTGAGTACTCACTAATGCCAAATTATTCTAGGTATAAGCAAAATTGTTGAAAAATATCTCAATATCTTTTTGTGAAATTATAGACTTAAAAGATTAAAATACCATTACATCATTTCCCTCGTCCTTTTCCTCCATCCTATACTTCCATGTTCATACCCTTCCAAAGTTCATACCCCTTCCAAACTCAATGCCTCCTTTTAAAAATCATTGTTGTTACAAATTCATATAAATGAATAAATATAAGACTATAAGCAGCAGAGTCCATTTAGTGTTCTTTGTTTGTATATGTTTCTAGGACTGACTGTAGACAGAAGTTTCTCAGGTCCTGCCTGGCCCTGTGTTCCCATGTTCCACCACTCCTGCCTTGCCCCACAGTCCCCCATCTGCTTATAAAATAATCACTCAGAGGGTTATATTAATTACCAACTGTATGGCCTATGGCAGACTTCTTGCTAGCTAGCTCTCTCATCTTAAATTAACACATTTCTATAAATTTATATATCACCACGTGTTCCGTGGCTTTACCTGCATCCCATTACGTGTTACTCCTTGGACTGTGCTTTGGAGTCTCCCCAGACTCCACCTTTCTCTCTGTATATCTACTTGGATTTCCTGTCTGCCTTTAAGCTGTCTTGCCATAGTCCAATGCAGCTTTATTTATCAACCAATCAGAGCAACACATATTCAAAGCATACAGAAAGATATCCCACAGCAACTGACCACTCAGTATTAGATAGCCAATCAAAGCAATAATCATTGGGGAAGATTTTTCTCTCTGTCTTGGTAGTTTTTAATTGTTTGTAGCTCTTTGTCTTGGTGTAAAGCCCCATAAGGTTTTCTCCATTCATAATTTTACATTTCAACATTGTTGTTCAGGTCTGGTTTAGGCAGCCATATTGTTAAGATTTCATTTGAACACCTTCCACATTATAGCTAGAAGTCACAATCTTACAGGAGACTTACTGTTCCTTTGGATCTTACAATCTCTCTGGCCACTGAACCTTGGGTGCAAGAGTTGTATTATAGATGTACCAATTTTACCTGAGCATCTTGTGGTCATCTGTTCTCCATATTTTGACTAGTTGTGGCTTTCTATAATGGAAACTTTCTGCTGCATAGAGAAACTTCTTTAATGAAGTTGAGATCTACATGTAAATCTAAATATTTGGAGCTACAAACTAAAGATAAAAGAGAATATGTGGCATCTTTCTGGGTCTGGGTCACATCAGTCAATGTTTTTTCAGTTTTCATTTACCTGACAATTCCATGATTTTAGTTTTCTTTACTTCTAAATATTATCTCATTGTGTATGTGTACCATATATCTTTGTTATTCATTCATCAGTTGGACATTTGGTTTTTCCCATTTCCTAGCTATTATGAATATGACAGTAGTGTACATGGTTGAGCAAGCATCTGTGGAGTGAGATGTCAAGTCCTTTGAGTATATGTATGTTGTGGAATATTATTTTAAGATGTGTTACATTTGTTTATACTGTGGAGCACATGTTTAATGATGTAAAGATGTGTTACATTCTTTTATGTTGCATTTGTTTAACTCTGTGAAGCTGTGTTACTTTTCCTGTCTAAAACACCTGATTGGTCTAATAAAGAGCTGGATGGCCAATAGCAATGCAGGAGAAGGAATAGGTAGGACTTGCAGGCAGAGAGAATAAATAGGAGGAGAAATCTGGGAAGAAAAGATCAAGGAATGAGAAATGGAGGAGGAGGATGGCGGGGGCCAGCCACCCAGAGACACAGTCAGCCACAGAGTAAGAAGTAAAGAAAAGTATACAGAATAGAGAGAGGAAAACACAGAGGCAAAGGGTAGATGGGCTATTTTAAGAAAAGCTGGCTAGAAATAAGCCAAACTTAGGCTGGGCATTCATAAGTAAAAATAAGCCTCTGTGTGATATATTTGGGAGCTTAGTGTCAGGCCCCACAAAAGTGCCAAAGAGTAAAGAGTAAAAAGTCACCAACATATGCCAAAGAGTGGCACAGCTGGGTAACATGGTAGATATATTTTTAGCCTCTTGAGGATTCTTTGTAGTGAATTCCAGAGTAGAATGACCAGTTTGCATTCCTATGAGCAGTAAATGATGGTTCCCCTTTCCTCACATCTTCAGTTTTGTTGTCAGTTGTTTTCTTGATCTTTGCCATTTGGACTGTGGTGAGATGAAATCTCAAAGTTATCAAAATTGTTTCAATTGCAATATACAAATTCCCAAGGATGATGAATACTTTTTGAAATTTCTTATAGAGATTTTTGTTTCTTCTTTTGATAATTCTCTACTTACTTCCATAGCCCAATTTCTAACATGACTGCTTGTTTTCCTGCCTCTTACGGTTTTTGTTTTTTTGTTGTTGTTGTTTTAGGCTTTTGTATACTCTAAATATTAATCCTCTGGCAGGTGTGTAACTAACAAAGATTCCAATTCTATATGTTTCTTCTTCACTCGATTCATTGTTTCCTTAGCTGTGTAGCTTTTAGTATTATGCAGTTCCCCTTGTCTTAATATCATGAAAAGTTTAGGCTTTATGATAGGATGTGTTGTTTGTCCCACAATCTTTCCTAGAGAAAGAGGCAGTATGCCTATTCACTTGTAGGGTCTCCAAACAATGTTACTTAGGCTTCTTTTGTTATAATCTATTTTAGGACTCAGATTCAGAATCCACTTAGTCTTGGATCGTGGACCATTTTTTTTTTTACACTTCCATATGAATAAAATGCTAACCTGATATGACAGTATTTCTGCCTACTTGAAAATAGTCTATTGTTTGCCTAAGAGGTCCCTTATCTGTATAAGTACACAAAAAAAGTTGCCAGCCTATTTACCTTAAGAAAAAGCCCTTGATAAAATACATGTGCCATGGAATACTCAAAACAGAACTGAAGTGTCTGTGGAGTCATCTGTGTGGACTGCTTAGCTGCAGAGGAAGCCTCTTTTGTATGATGCACTAAAAAGTAAATGAGTACTCGATTGTGTCATAGTGCTCTGTCCAAGACCTTAACAGCATCACACTATATAGGCTATCCTTGGACATATATAGGTTTTCCAAAATCAGTGCATGTCCTGAACATATTGTTGATTTCCAGAGTAAATTTTAACTTCTTTTACTGCCACCACAGTTCAACATAGGCTATACATTTTGAAATGGAATGACATGAGAATCAAAAATGAAATTAAAAGCTGCATTAGCAAAACAGGATAGTATTTCTGCCCTTTTGATTCTTCTGTACTTTTTACAAATATTAATAGATAACTTTTTCAAAATCTTCTGGCATATGTAGGATATTTTGATATGCTTTAAAATCATTAAAGTTATCATACATTATAAATTTATATTTTAAGGAAATGATTGTAAATGACAAATTCTCGGTGCAACTATATTGATATCATTACAGAGTTTCATATATTTGTAGCTTTACACAATGGTAAAATCAATAGCAAATTTACAAATTTTCCTCTCCTGACAAATATAATTTTTAATTTTTAAATATCATTTGTTTAATGAATTAAATAACTTACTTATTTATGTGCATGTCAAAGTCATGGCATGTAGGTAGAGGCCAAAGATAATCTGTAGAGTTTGGTTCTCCCTTTCCATCATGTGGATCTCACAGCCTGAATGCAGGTCAACTTACCAGTGCATAAATCTGTTTCTTTCAGTGTGAACTAAAACTTAACTATAGGAAAGTTTACCTATTACAGAAGCACAGTGTGCAAATTCTCTCTCACACATACATCCAAAAAGAAAGCAAACAGCAAGACAATATTTCCCTCTGTATGCTTCCTTCCAGTGTCTATTACACTCTTACTTTTTGTTAAGTAGAAATGAAATCATATATTGCATATCTTTATTTAACCTGTAATTGTGTATGCCTAGGTTATGTAAGCATTGAATTTGTGAAATCATATTTCTGTGTGGTTGTATGTTGTTGATTCTCATTGTCATCATTTACATTATGATAGTCTATACAATCTTGAGTCAATTATATTGATTTCCCAGTTAGAATAAAATTTGGGGCAAATTATTCATTTTTCATACATTATAAAATGTCAAACTAAAGGCTAAACTAATTTTCATGATTATTGTGGTTTTACTGAGTTAAAGCATCTACATTGTGCCTAGATGCACATTTAACTTAGAACTGGGCTTCCCACTTTTCAGGATAATTTCTGCTAAGTAGTTTCATACTCGGATGCTATTTTCCCTAGGCGTCTTTTCAGAATTGTTAGGGAGAGCATGTTATTATGGATCATAAAGTACTTTCACAATCAAAACACATTTTGACCATTTCAAAAATGAGTGAGTAGAGTCACGGGAAATGTAAGTTGTTCGTGCAAAGTCATCCGTTCTGTTAATGGTGAAAACAAGGTAAAAAACCTGAGTCATTTTTTTTTTCACAGCCACATTCAACTTTTCCTGTTTTCAAGTTTCATATGGAAGTTTTGTGATATAACACATCAAATGTAATAAATTTAAACTAAATCCACTAAAGGCAAACACATTTTCCTCTCCTCCTTCATTCTTAACATTTTCCCATAGTGCTAGGCACAAAGCCAACAGTTATATTTGATGACAAAATTAAAATGCAATGACTTTGGATTGACAGATACGTTAGGCTAAATAAGTTCCCCAAGGCATGTCCATTCCTGGGGCTACAGAGTTAGCTCAGTGATTAAGAGCACATATTTTTCTTGCACTTGCAAGGTATTCAAGATGCTAGTTCCTAGCATCCATGTTGGGCAGCTAACAGCTGCTTTAACTCCAGCTCTGGAGAATCTGTCACCCTTTTCTGGCCTGATTGGGAACCTGCACTAACACACACATTCCTACACATAAAAACATATACATACATAATTTCTAAAAATTAAAAAAAAAAACTTCAAAAGAAAAATTCAAAGGCTAACAACCTGTAAACACCCTAAGCTTGTGAAGATGCTATGGCATGGGAAATTAATGTATTTTGGTAGCCAGCTGTGACATGGGGAGAGCACTTTGGAATGTTCTAGTGGATCCAATGGAATCATGATAGACTTTTAAACATAAGAGAAATGTAAAGAGAAGACTAGAGCTAGAGGTCTGAAGAAATTTTGATAGTGGTCTGGAAAATGTTGGAAGAGAAGAAAGCTTGCTCCCTTCCCCCCAAAAATAAGGTCAGACAACAAATACTTCTCAGCTGGTACCTTGCTTATAACTTATTGAGACTAATCATGAATTTTTGGCTACAGTAACAAAAAGATGGCAAGTCTTCGTTTTTTTTTTAAAGGGATTTGTCCATTGTTACAGCAAGAACAGGAATCTTGCTCAAAAGTTATGAGTAAATAATTAACAAGTTTCTTCTATTTGGGATCCAGGAAAAAAGTGTGAAAGGGGGCAGGCAAGAGAACTCTTCTTTCTCTGAATCTGATAACTGTTTCACATTCCCACTCAAGCTAGGAGCAGATGATTGTGTAGCAAATTCTTTGCTTTAATTCCCGAGTAAGAAGACACTTTGTAAAATGAATGCAAATCTACTTCTCTTTCAGCCAGAAAAAAAAATATTTGCATTCCGTTTAAGTGAAATGTGGATATGGAAGAAATGAAGCCCATGCTCCCTTAATCTTGCCTCTCAATTACCAATTTTTGTTCTGCTTCCTAAGGATGTAAGGGTAAATTCATGGGGGAAAGGAACAAGGTCCTTTGCCTTTGAAACCCCAAGGAGCTAATGCAGGACTTTCCTTCAAGACCTCTTCCAGAATTTATCCCACATTGTGTTAAAAATAGTGTCACTACTTAAGTTTAATTATAATTGTTTTCTTCATGTTTCCATAAGAAACATTTCAGAATGTGAAAATCTGGCACATATGGAAATAGGAAATTCATAGGGATTCTGGATACCTTAGTTCACAGTAATGTACAGAGCCTGTTTCATTTGCAATGCCGAAATTGCTCCAACAAATCTGGAGTTTTGTCACTGAGTGAGAAATTACAGTTAAGGACCCAGAGCTAGTGCTGACTCTGAGACACAGAAATGGAAGGAACCTGGGAGGACAGGAAGGTGTCCTTATACTTTTTTAAAGCAATAAACTCAAAATCCTTAGGCTCTTAAGACAGAAAAAGATGACTGGAATTTTTGGAATGTCTGTCTCATGGGCTAGCTAAGACTTTCAGAATGGCCTGTATCATGGTCTAATGCCAGCAACTGCATGATTTGACTGAGCATGGATATTAAGACCAAGAGGAGAAGCAGCACAAGGGCTGTTCATTTTCCTGGGTGCACTAATCAATACCTTCTCCTGGACTTGCAGTTTCTCATTTGTGAATAGCCTGTCTTCTGTCCCCTTTGACCTCTGCAAATGGTAGCAGTCATACCAGACTCAAATAATCCATGAATGGAAGTAATGGGAAGAGAAACGTAAAAATACCTAATAGAAATAACAAAGAGTATACTCTGAAAATCACGATGCTTAGTTTCCCTTTTTTCCTACACATGCAAAGAACTGTTTTGATAATGGAGGGGAGTTAAGCAAATTCAGTATTTGATGAAAGCATAGTATATATCAGTATTGTTGCTTGGTAAATTGGTACTTAGTATTTGGGAAAAATCATCTCAATGTGCATGATTCTCTCATGTTTCAAATAAGGATTTAGCTTAGAATAATTTTCCTACCCTCTCAGTGGCTATGTTACTGAATTTTATTATTGAACACAAAACCAAAGAGGGACAAATCTCAAATCATAAGCTATTATAGAGGGTTATCATTTTTCATTTGTCCTGTGGTTTCATTACTACATAAACTTTCTATCCATACTTATTCCTCCTAGACTCTGATTATTTCATGCACTTTCTCTCATCCTTTACATACTTAGGTGTTATGTTTAAACATTTAAAAAGGTATCTAGAATCCCATTTAGCATTGAGAACAAAGCTTAGCTCTGCGTAGTTGGCTGCATTAGCTGACCAATACAAAATGGAGCTTATCCACATGTGAGACTTCAAAGCCTTAAGCCAGAGCTACTCTCTTAGTTCACTTTTTGTTCTTATAACTGAATGTTTACAAAGGATGAGGCTTATTCATCTCATTATTCTAAAAGCTAGGAGGTCTGTCTTTGATGGACTGAATCTACTGAGGTTTTCTTGCTCATGAGGAATATTTGCACAGTCCCAAGGCAGTTGTGCAGCACCCACATGGTGAGAAGGGACAAGATTACATGCATCTTTATTCCTCCTCTTATATTACAACTTTCAAAATTGAGTGTCTCACTCTCATGAGGTCATCTGATCTTAGTTACCATACAATGCCTACATATGGTAATCAGTTACATAGGACTTTAATGATGATTCACTTTCAATACAAATTTTAAGGTGACAAGCATATCGACCACAGCAGTTGTGTTGGTCCCATTATACTCCTAGAACTAAGAGCCTCAGTTCAGGTTATACAAATACAGTGTTTAGAAGCATTAGGCTTTGGTAAAAATATTCTTTCTGATATTTATCAATTTTAAGACCATAACTGATGTCCACAATCCCTCTCTGCCTTAGCTTCCTAGTGCTTTAAGTGGAATTAGCAACAACAGCTGCTGAAGAAAGTTATTGCAGGGACAAAAAAATTTGCTCAGTGATTAGGAGCACTGGTTTCTCTTCCAAAGGACCCAGGTTTGGGTCCCAGTATCCACATAGCAACTCACAACTGTATGTAACTCTACTTCCATAGGATCTCATGATTTCTTCTGGCCTCCATGGGTACTACATACATGTGGTACACAGACATACAGCAGGCAAAACACCCTTACACAATTTTTTTTTGTTTGTTTGTTTTTTGTTTTTTGTTTTTCGAGACAGGGTTTCTCTGTGTAGCTTTGCGCCTTTCCTGGAACTCACTTGGTAGTCCAGGCTGGCCTCGAACTCACAGAGATCCGCCTGGCTCTGCCTCCCGAGTGCTGGGATTAAAGGCGTGCGCCACCACCGCCCGGCTACAATTTTTTTTTTTTTTTAAAAAAAGAAGTGATTTTGGGCATGAAATTAGTACAAACATGTAATGTACCTAGGAGGTGAACAGAAGTGAAGCACCCAGTAAAACCAGTAGAACTGAATGTCATCAAATAAGTGTATACATTTACATAGCGTAGAATGTACAGTATTATTTCTAGGGAAATAGAAATAAATTAGAACAATTTAAAAGGAAGCACGGCCTGCTACTATACTACCCTCAGCACTGCAATATTGATCTCTTGATCTTTAACAAGCAGTGATTCAATCATATACAACCATAGCACAGGCAGCAACCAGCAAGCTGATGGCAACATGTTGCTACCACCCAGAACACTTTTCCTTCATGCTTCGCCACCTGCATTGCCATATTCCTCAAAGTGTAACTACACAATACAAAATCACACATTTTTCTAGTTAGCGAGAGAAGAGTCAGAAAACGGTTATCTTGGTTTTTCTATTATAATAGGAAAGATAACTTTTTAAATAAACCTCTGTTTGGATCTTATTGATAGGCCCTAATGATTCAATTTAAAGTTTGTTTCTTAAACCTTAGTATCGCAAGAGAATTGTCATGTTTTCTTCTGCTGCATCCTGCATAGCAAAATATGAGTTAGTCAGTTATTACCGCTATGTCAACCCTGATCATTCGAATATGATGAGCTTTAACAGTTCTGATATACACAGCTTTTATTTTTCTCACTAATATCTTTTTTTTTTTTACTGAGAATAGGGTGGTAATGAGATAATTTGAAATCTTATAAATATCAAAATCTGTATCAAGCATTTTTCTATTAATAGTGCTTGATACTGGGCTGTGCCAATCATTTTCCTTATGGGTACTAAGTCCAGGTCTTTCAAATTACTCCATTTCTTCTAATTCTATTAGGTGGCACTCTCTAACAATTAAATTCTGTTTCCTCATTTGCATATTCATAAATTTATATAATTCTGGGCTTTTTGTTTACTTGAATGTTGAAATTTGTTTAGAGTTGGCAGGATTCTATTGTACACTTCTTTACTGTATACCTTGAATACTGAAAAACTTATGAACCTCTCCTTTCATCCTGGACACAAAAATAAAAGGTTGTCACAATCTAAATGTTGGAATAACTCATATCTGAGAATGAATTTTATTTCTATCCTGTTCCTTTTGATGGTCCTGTGCTATTTATGTATATTATAGAAATGTGTGAGTAAAGATTCAAATGATATTAAAATGGTAAAAATAGATTTTGTCCTATATACATTAGGTATTATTATTATTATTATTATTAAGCAATTTGAATAGGAGAATTTTCTACCATTCAATCCTGTAATTATTCAATTTTCCTGGGAATGAGGATGGAAAAAAAGCCTGTCATTGCAGATGAAATAAATCAACAAGACTTTTGGCAATTTTGACAGGGTTTTCTTCTTTCCTAGAAGACAATTGTTTTAGCTCCCTAAAGGGCTTTTAAATAGAGCTACTAAGATGTCAATAGTTTATCAGTATGCTTTATAAAAGTTTTTAGGAAGTAATATCCTTATATTAAAATATCCAGTTCCACAACAATGCAAATCCAGGCTTATTTCACTCCCACTTAGAATTAATATTCCAGTCAGGATCAAATGAAAATGGAAATCTATTAGGCTAGGATGCCTTTCCTGTGCCAAAGGAAACAGATATGTCATCTGACATACATGCTGAAGAATTTAGTGTGATTATTTGTGATTTCAAAACTTGACACCAGAGTGTGGAGACTGGAGTTCATTCCTAGATTTAGTATTCTTTTTTTTTTTTTTTTTTTTTTTTTTTTTTGGTTTTTCGAGACAGGGTTTCTCTGTGTAGCTTTGCGCCTTTCCTGGAACTCACTTGGTAGCCCAGGCTGGCCTCGAACTCACAGAGATCCGCCTGGCTCTGCCTCCCGAGTGCTGGGATTAAAGGCATGCGCCACCACCGCCCGGCCAGATTTAGTATTCTTAAAGTCTATAATTAATCCTTTCTTACTCTTGAATCAAAACTTTTGTTATAGATTCAAAAAGAAAATTTAGACAAAGAAAATAAAATAGTCTATATCATATTTTACCATGTCAGAATACAAATCCTATACAAGAAAGAAATGGGTTTTTTAATACAACATTTAGCCACAGACACTGGCCAATTCTTAGCACTTAGTAGGTATTTTGTAAGGAAAATATGAGGTCACTGAATTATTCAATGCTGTTTCCAAAGGCTTCATGTGGTGTATTCTATTTCACATTGATATTTCAGGACAGGGGCAGGAATCAGAGTACTTTGTAAAATGTGTGACATTTAAGATAATCAGCAACAGCAGCAGCAGCAATACACACCCTAAATGTTAAAATACATTTAATAGAAGTGATGCACCTGGAGTCTTCATACACATTAGGTGATGGATGAAACGATAACAGGGAAAGTAAAATTAATATAATGATGTCCTTGATTTGATGTCTGTATTTCTTGTTCTTTGTGTTTTGTAAAGAACTGACAAATCCATTCATTTGTTTATCACCCTGACATCTTCCCAGGGAATGTTTTCTATCTCCAGCTCCCCACTTATTTTAGTGCTCTCCCCACAGCTCAGGGTCACAAAGTTACCACATAGCAGATAAGTTTACAAAGGTAAAGAGAAAGATATTGTAATCATGTCAGCCTGTCAAATGCCTGGTTCAAAAGAACAAAGGAAGAGGTGTCCAACTATATCTGACCCTGGCCACCCTTAGGGAAAAAAGTTCTTGGTGCTGGCTTCTATTATTAAAACCATAAAAAAATGAGCATCAGTCATTTACTGAGGACTTATGATGTACAGAATCCTTTACATTTTTATTCTAATCTTCACAACAGTCCTTTCTGAAATATCTTCAAACTGCAGTCGATACATTCCCAAGTGCCTGTGTCTATATTTAAAAATGTCCTTACTTCTCTATACACATGGACTTCTATTACAAGGCATTAGTTTTACATTAAGAACTATCAGGATCCTGTGGATGGCCACATTATGACCACCTTCTGCCACTCACATTAGAACCTACAGGAGTCTGATGCGATCATAGCCAGAGTGTGTCTGACTTTAACATCAAGGAACGTTATCTTTTCCACGGAGTGGCTTTGACATATGGGATGTTTGTGGGATTCTTCGTGGTCTTTATATGGTCCTATTTGAAAAACTTTGTAAAGAACATTGTTTTTGGAGTCAAATAGGTCAGCACTTTTATCTATGTGATCTTCACAAAATTATATAGAACTCTTTTATTTTCTTATCTATAAAATGGTACTTAGCAGATTGGAAAAGATTGAAGAGAAAAATGATGTATAAAAATTAAATATAACTCATGCTTATGATTTTATCATGTTAGCAATCAATAGATAATATATTTTAAAACTGTACTAATTTACCTGGACAGTATAGCACAATCTATATGTTACACAGAGAGGAACAGTGTATGAATCAAACCTCCCAAAACATGTTGGTGCTTATTTATATAAATGAATTTATAAATGTTTAGAAAAGATTCACTTTACAATCACTTGAATGACATTAAAGAATAAAATAGTGAAGTCTGAACAATGGATCTCTAACAGTAATCCGTTTATATTCACCCACTCTAATGAAGATCTGAAGATCTGTGTTTTCATTCTGATGTTAGTTTATTGGCTTATGCAACATCTGCACTTTTAAAAATAACCTTTCCATCTTTCATTAATTATGATGCGAGTTTATCACATGCTTAAATAGCTTTAGCAGTGAGAACTCATAAAATATTCATTAAGAAATATACAAGCATTGAAAATATTAAAATGTTGGCATAGAACATTAAAATGTATTTGTTGGTGTTCTGTGGCTAATATGGTAGCAATACATTGCAGCGTTCCAAACTGAGAAAATCCCCAGGCAGTTGTTTTATTGTTAGAAATCACTTGAACTAATATTTGACATTTTGCAAACTCTTCATGATTCCATTATGGTTCACAATCTCTGAAAGTTTCACAGTCTTAGCTCCACCCTCATTAGCAGATGCTGAAACTGCTTCAGTTCCAAAACATGCTTTCAGTGACTTGGAAAATGTTCTGCAATAACACTCATCGAAAGCATTTATAACAATATTCCTCATTATGTGTTGAAGAAATATTGGCTCACAAAAACAAATTGAACCAAGTGGAGAGGTTCTTGAAAATGAATTCATACATTTCAGGAGTAGCTCCAAAGAATGTACTTTGGGGATTTCTGCAATGAACCATATAATTCTGGGCTATTTTCTTTCTAGAGTTTCTATTCATCCTTCTATTTGTACCTATTTACTAAAGCCATAGAACTTTTCAATGTAAAATGAATCAGCAAAGAAAGAACCAACATTTCATAAAAGTATGTTCAGCTATTAATTTCAAAGCTCACACCATCACTGTGCAAAGTTATGATGTTGATTTGAGACTCCCTGTTCTATTTGCATTGAACTGGCTTAAAAGAAAGGGGGGAATTTATTGACTAATATATCCCAAATTACAACATTAGTTACGTTTTGCATCATAGGTAAGAGGAATTTAAGACATACTGTCAAAGTAATTTGGTTACTTTTATGTGTATCAAAAGTTAAGTAAGAAAAGTATACAAAGAGAGATGACAAATAGATGATCTTTGGAGAAGCAGGCATTCTATGTAAATTTTAATATTGTTATAGGTAATTAGGAGACTGTCATAAAAGACCTCTATTATTTTCCATATTCATGTAAATTTCCATGAGAAAATGGGAAAATTTCCTGAGAATCTGATTTTTTCTCCAATGCATTTCCTTAGTGTGTCAAAAACATTTATAATATTCCTTGCTGAAATGCTTTCACGTAACTAGACACAAATTATATGGACAATTCTTATGAATGTTTCAGTGAATTGCACTGATTATCCTTCGACCACATGTATACAGACAAATCACTAAAGTTGTGAGGTTATGATACTCTGGTTGGCTAAAACAGAGCCACATATTCTGAGTGATGGGTGAATTTACTCTCACATACTAAGATGGAGACTTGGAGATGATCACAGAACCTAAAGTACCTATGGACTAAAACCATAGGTCTTTTCATTGTACAAATTTCAGTTCCGAGACATTCAGATTTGATGTATAGAACACTGGACTTATAAGAAATGTAACTCTTTATATTAGATCTAAAACAACTTCTTTTTTTTTAACAACTTCTTAATCCATGTAAGTTACTTGTCTTCTCAACAAGCTGAGTAATGCAATGCTAGTAAGTAGAATCATCAGTGTTTCACTTGCTGTTGGATGGTAGTGGTACTCCCTAAGAGCTATAGCAGATGAAATGAAAACAGAGTATTTCAAGACTTTTGTGCATCACACTGACTCAGAAATGGTGTTAGCACACTACTTTCCATAAACAGCCTTCTATGTGAGGAACCATATAGTGAATATATGGATATTTGCCTTGATTTCTTATAGTAACAAGTCCTGATTACCAAGTGTCACTCAAGGGGGTAATACAAATATTTGATTAGATCAGTGGGATAGAAATTTAAATAGAAAATTCCAATGCATGTTCCCCATAGTATTGTTAACACAAAGTCCACTCTTTCTCATAAATTTCAAGAACGAATTCTAACATGCACTTTAATAAAATGCATGCAGCCAAATTTGCATTGAAGACATGGATTCAAAACTTAGCTTACCCTTGAGCAAATAAGCAATAGCAAGTAACCTTATTTTTGACAGCTGCTACAGATTATTACTAGAAAACTTAGAATCCTGGTATGTAACAAGTGTCCATACATGGTAGATATAGAGATACATAGATGCACTGAGAATATACATAGACACAGATACAGAAATGCTACTTAGATACATAGATATTGAAATCTTTAAATATCAAACAGTAAGGAATTGGCTTTTTCATTTCTAATAAATAGCCCCAAGATTATATGTCTAGCCATGATCACATATGTTCCTGCAAATGCACAAATCAGAAAAAAATGACATTGAACCAATTTACAAACAAACAAACAAAAATCCCTGAAATTCTGCATTTTGGAGATCTTTTTGCTGTCTTTTGCATTGGTGACTTTAGCTAAAGTTCGGAGATGAAAAACTTATGGCATATTGTTGCTAAGAGAAGTTTTCTAGTTTTTAATATGTGAATTTTGTCTTCTTTGCCTCCAGAAGGCACATAAACTTTAAAAAGAGTCCAACAAGGTTTTTATTATCTTCCATTTACATGTAGTCCTCATGCACAGAAATAGTTTCACTCTATGACATCAGTTGCTTCAGAAATATAACATCAATTCATAATAGATTTTTCCAATTTACTATGGTTGATTTAGCCTCGTGACTGAGGATATTATATGTGATATTTCATGGATAAAATTAGTCTTCTAGATGAGCAGAGTGAGGCATGCAAGAAGGAATGATACAGTATTTTAATCGCTCCTTTTATTGACACAGTGCAGACATCAATATCTCCAGAGCACTTGTTGCCAGGCTTCACTTAGTTTCATGGGCACCAAAGCCCTTATTTTCTTTCTTCATGCTCAGTTTAGTTCTTAGTTCAGCTAGACTATTCCCGCCCTCCAGCAATAGACATTGATGAGTTTGGCTACAAATTTTTAGTCAAAGAATGCTTTCTCTCAAAACATTCTCAGAGACCAGAAGAAAAAAAAAATAATCATATAATTTACTGTCGTTTTCTAAACGATAAGTGGAATCTGGCAGTGACCATAGTCTTTGCAGCTAAGTTTAGTCATGAGGTTAAAACACTGCCCTCAAGCCAACTTCAGAAAAGTGACAGCCAGTTTTTGTTCTCCTCATTTTTGTCTTTTCTGCAGCAGGTCTAATCAGCTGTTCAGTTTTATATGAGTTTTAACTAAAGTCCCTTTTCTATTTCTACACAGTGTAAGGGCAGATGGTATTTTCCAGCTTATCAAAGCCAATATTCTGGAAATACAGGCATTTTTTTGTTGTTGTTCGATCCTGAAAAAATTAACAGGGTTCCTCTCATTCAATTTCTTGTTTACCATATTTTCTTGACTTAGAGAATCATTGAAACACAATTTCATTCTTTATTTCTGGTAAGAGATGTCATTGAGTACCAACTTTACGTATTTTTGTGCATACTTTCTACTATATGCTTGCATTATCCTCATGAATACTCTTCTTAAAAAAGACTTATTTTATTTTATTGATGAATATTTTGTCTTCATATATGAATGTGCATTATGTGAGTGTGTGGTGCCTGTGTAGGTAAGAGAATATCAGATCCCCTGGACTGGAATTATGGATGGTTTTGAGTTAGGGATGTAGGGAATTGAACCTGTGTCCTCTGCAAAAGCAAGAAGTGCTCTAAACATTCCTTCCTGCCCCATAGATTAAAAACTCTTTTTATTTACTTTATTTAATTCTCATCTATATCCTTTAGCTTTAAAAATATATAATCAAACATAGAAAGAAACCCAAAGTTCTGTTGCTAATCCATGCCGTAAAAACCTTTGTGATCTCATGCAAACATGATTCTTTAATGCCTTTTAAATAAGAGAACACAAAATGAGGAAGGACCCATTTGTCAAACTCCCACTCACACTTCCCATTTTCCTACCAGTGACAGACTTAGTGTGGTTAGTCACAACTAAACTTTATTAAAGTCTATTAAAAGCACACATCTTGAGACAATAACTGCATTTATAGACCCAAAAGTACTAGATAAAGCCCACAGATGTCCTGAGTACCTGTCTATGAAGAATGTCTCTTTCACATGCTCAGGCTATAGATTTGAAGGTATGTCTGACTGCTAGATGTTTAAAGGATTAAAATTTGGAATTTGTATTCAGCTAATTTTGTCAAATATCCTTTAGCTGCTCATCACCTTGATTGACAGAAGAATGAATATAAGAGTTTGGAGAATATTTACTACTTAATATTTGCCTCCAAGAATATTTAGTTTTGACTTTCATTGGTATGAACCATATGTTTATTTATCAAGATACAAACGTGTTTAAATTTACTGTTCATAGAAAATATTTGGTGATGCGATTTTTCTGTTTTTTTAAATTTATATTTGTTTTTTTTTACATTTTTATACATTTCTAATGTCAATTTTGATTATCCTTGTCCCCCATCATCCCTTGTCTCCATTCTACCCTTCAATCCCCTACTCTCCTTACAAGTATATTTTCCATATTCATGTATTTGTGTTTTGTTTTGAGACTTACTTAGTTTAACCTGGGCCATCTGTTTGATCAGAAGTTTGGAACTCTTCACCGTAGCCTAGTGGGCTCACATGTGATGATGAGATTTTGAAAATATGTATTTAACTGTTGTAGGACTTCAAGGCATATATGAAAATACAGCTGTTGTTCCTTCCTGTATTCTGAGGTCACCCTAACTTCCAGCTACTGCAGTGGACGCTTCTTTCACTATAGATTACCTTCCACTCCAAGGACTGGAGCTATGGAGCTTTGTTTCTGTCTCTGAATCTTGTTTGATGAAGTTAGCCCCAGCAGGATTCTTCAAAGGCAGAAAATTTACCCATGGGGCATTTCTTGACCTATGGTGAGATGGAATGGAGGCAGGAAGAAATAGCCTACTGGAAAAAATGCTTCTGAATTCCATACTTCAAGTTAAAACTTGCAAAAAACATTTTCTGTATATTTCCAGAAATAACGTCATCAATGAATGTGCCTTTTCAAAGATTTTTTTTTATTTTTCAGCATTTTCCTACCTCTCATTCTTGATTCACAACATAATTTTTAATTAAACACCCTACACTCAAAGACTTATTGCAATCTCTCCATTCCTAGCAACCAGAACATTACAAAAAACATTCTTTGTATCTTGTAATATAATTTACAAAGATCAGGGTGTGGAATTCAAGTGAAAAATAGGGTTGTATTATCTTTGATCTGTTATAGAAACTGCAGGTATTGGATAGTTTCATTTATTCTTGTGTTATTTGGTCATAGTTGTATTTTAAAATAAAATAGTTATAAACCTTTAAAATCATCTGTTTTAGTAAATCACCAGCTACTTTTCTTTGCTCATCATGATTATTAAATAAAATAGTACATTGCGCTCCTAAATCACAGGTACAAACACACACACACACACACACACACACACACACACACACACACACACACACACACGTGTATCTATGTATGTGTTAATATCTTTCTTTGTATTAATGTGTACATGAGTTGTATAGTTTCAATATCTCCCCTGTTCTGTACTTCTCAGAGAATATTTTAAATCCTTTCTTAAATGCTAACAAAATTCTCATTGTACAAGGACAGTAGGAGATATGCTATAAAGAAAGAGATAAAGCAAGAACATGCATAGAGCTGTGTTTCCTCTGAAAGGACTGGGGTTATGAGAAATGATGTGCAATATGGGAAGAAATTGAATAAAGAAAGAAGACAATATAGTAAATAGATTTTAAGGGAAGAGTATTATTGATAAAAATATTATTCACATTTAAGAGAGTGGAGTCTCTTATTGTCTTAGTCTAAAAATGACTAAGGATGTCCTTGAATACAGGCCTCTACTGTGTGCACTTTAGAGGGATGTCTCCTCATGGAAAATCCCTATATTTTAAAGTAGGAATATTCAAGAGAGTTCTAGACTGGTAATCACACATCACTGCATTACATGGGACACAGTCTCACATGCCTATGTTTAAAAGGGATTATTTGTTTGAAGAGATAGAGCCACGCTATTCATGGGAACAGTCTCCTATCAATTTCTACTCCTGATGGAGTACTGGAATTCTTTAATCAAAGTTGAGGATCAAAAACCATACGTTCTACACTTTTAAGATTAAGGAGGGTAAAATAGATTCACATTTTATAAAACAAACTACATAGCAGAAATGACTCCACGAAAGTAACACAGAAAGTTCAAAGATAAAGATCATGGTATATTTTGAGTATTTATCCCAAATAACTTGCCCCCTCCAACATACTCTAGTCTTAAAGTCCTAACAATTAAAAGGGTAAAACAGGTAGGGTACTTTTTTTTTTTATATAAATCAACTGAAACTTTGCATTTACTCTAATGGCCAAGGGAAAATGTTGTATTACTACTGATTTTAGAACATGACATTTAGATATTTTGTCTCTTTTCCAGTAAAGAAATATAAGTATATTTCCTCATGATAAATTATGAACATATACCAAAAGCTAAGCTTTCTACTGGTAGTCAAGTTACAGTAACTATGCACGAGAACTAGTAGTCATGAGTAACTCTGATTTGCCTGAAATTAGATACTGAACTGTAAGAACTTTACTGCTATGAATGTTGCAGAAGCATCTCAGGTCTACGATGATGATAAAGATTTGCTTGAGTCTAAGATTTGAGGGTTGGGAAGATGAGATTTTTGTCTTCCTTTTTGCTTCACATTGCCTTCATCCCTTTAGTCAGATTTGGTCTATTTAGTTCAGAAGTACTGAGGACACATGCTCAAAATAGTAATAACAATTAGATGCCAGAAACCCAAATGACTTCACCTTCTGTCTCTGTATTTGGATTAAACTCAAATGCTCTCTGGGTGACCAGAATCCCAGGAACAGAGTCTGGAGCCAAATTGCAATCCAAAATCAGCTCTTAGCAAAACTATGATTGGCCAAACTTTGGTTCTGGCTCATGGAATAGCTGTCAAGACAGAGGTCTTCTGGTAGAGCTGAGGATGATAGACAATAAGTATACTTAGACGTAAGAATGAAGCTTGATAGTAGATCAACCAGTAGTTGATTGAAAAAAAATCAACTATACAAAATATTAGGTAGACAGTAAAAGAGAATGTACCAATAGTAACCAATGACAACAAATAAGCAAAGGAACAGCTTTCTAAAGGCACTTATTATAATAATAACCAAGCTTGCATACTTCACACTACAAGATGGACTCCTTCAGAGAAAAGTACATTTCTAAAACACCTCCAATTTCTTCATTTCAAACCTAGAAGATGGTAAACATCCCACGGAAGCTTAATAAGAATATCAGCATGAATGAAAACTGAGAAATCAATGAATAGCAGAATTAATTTCAGTGCTATAACCTTCAAATTCTCCCAGATCTTCTCCCTTCTGCAACCTGCCAAGACTTGACCTTTTCAAGATTTTCAGCATTTAGTTCCATGAAGATTATTTTATTCTCAAAATTTTATGTAAGGCATCAAAAAAGTTACTTTTCTTCAAAGAGTACAAAAAATTAAAAAAAATAGGTTATATATCAAGGAAGCCAAAAAAAATACATGATCCATCAAAAAGGTATATTAAGATTAAAATTGAAAAGTGGTGAGAAATTATAAAAGATTAATGATAGTACTTACTAAAACATATGAAATTATATTATCAAGTAATCCTGGAATTGTATCTTATTACTCAACAGTAAATGTCAACCATTGCAAATATGCCAAACATATTAAAAATAAAATACATTAGAATAGCATTCGTATCTGTCTTCCTTGGTTATTTTTAAAGGGTGTTTTTGAAAAATTCAAAGACCATTAAGTGCACTTAGCAATGTATTAGGAGGCAGCTTGTTGTAGTGTTTTTGACAATGAAAAAATGTTGAGAAGGATATTTTTTCTAATCCCTATGCTTTTTACTGGTAACTTGGGGCAGACAATATTTTCTTAAAACATATACTGCTCTTCAAATAAATCACTATGTCAAGAGACAGGAAGACAGCTGAAGCTTAACCATCTTCTCTGTCCTATCTATCTGTTCTTAGATTTTCAAGAGGGTAGAAGCCATCAGTGAATTAATGCTGGAAAGTACATGAAATTTTCAGCATGATCTCATGAACTGGAAAAGTCAGAATTGTGACTGAGTAACATCAACTAGAAATTTACACAGGACTAGAATCCTGCTGTAATAGGTTCCTGGTAGGGAAACACTTGTCCAATAGCCTCTGAGATAAGGTAGAAATAATACAGATTTACTTAAAGCTTACAGCTTATAGCACTGGGAAATGGGGTTAGAAAATTAGAAACAGCAGTTGTGTATGTGATGATGATGGTGCATTTCTGTAAGATTAATACTGGAATGTACAACATAGGGAGAAATATCCAGGTTTAAGGCCATATTTGGCAACATGGGGAGACCCTGTCAAGAAAGAAAGAAAATGAGGGAAAAGCAGGGAAGGGTGGAAGGACAGGGTAGGGGAAGGGAGTTGAGTCAGTTGTAGCTAGAGTTTTCCTGCCTGGCCCACAGTCAGGACAAATCTCTCTCACCTGCCAGTCCCACAGTCGTTCAAACCCGACCAAGTAAACACAGAGACTTATTTTGCTTACAAACTATATGGCCATGGCAGGCTTCTTGCTAACTGTTCTTACAGCTTAAATTAACCCATTTCTATTAATCTATACCTTGCCACGTGGCTTGTGGCTTACCGGCATCTTCACATGCTGTTTCTCATCGTGGCAGCTGGCAGTGTCTCTCTGACTCAGCCTTCCACTTCCCAGCTTTATTCTCCTCCTTGTCCCGCCTA
Source organism: Peromyscus californicus insignis (assembly GCF_007827085.1). NCBI lineage: Eukaryota > Metazoa > Chordata > Mammalia > Rodentia > Cricetidae > Peromyscus > Peromyscus californicus. The sequence goes on from NW_026294606.1 coordinate 111,917,871, forward strand.
CACTTCCTGCCTAGCCAATGGCCAATCAGTGTTTTATTTATTGACTAATTAGCAACACATTTGCCATACAGAACATTCCACAGCAGTCAGTAGCTATGTTCATTTGGTAACAAATACCAAATCACAACCACAATGTCCTGTGATTCAAATCCTAGAAACAATATGGAGAAATTTTTGGTTACTGCTTAGGGAACACAATGGAAGAATTTGGACCAAAGGAAACTTCTTGGGCACAAATTAGTTAAATTGTCTTTAATAAAAGATGTATTCTGTTATTTTTCTGTATTATAATTCATGTGAGTAAAGTTCTTTTTGAGTCTTTACAATAATTTTTTGAGTTCAACAAAATAACCCCATTTTTCAGTTAAAGAAACTGGATTTTTGAGCAATGCTTTTGTAAACATGGGTCAATATAGCAGCATAATATTATTCCATAATTCCATACATTCATTACTGCCTTGGGTATTATGATACTATGAATATGCCCTCCATTAGGAGTTATGGCCTTGTTGGAGAAAATGTGTCACTGGGGGTGGGCTTGGAGGTTTCAAAAGCCCATGACAGGGTCAGGTTTCTCTGTCTCTGTCTGTCTCTCTGTCTCTCTGTCTCTCTCTGTCTCTGTCTCTCTGTCTCTCTGTCTCTCTGTCTCTCTGTCTCTCTGTCTCTCTGTCTCTCTCTCTCTCTCTCTCTCTCTCTCTCTGTCCTATAGATCAGAATGTATCTCTCAAGGACTTTTCTAGCACCATGCCTACCTTCATGCTCCCAACCTTCCCACCATGATGATAATGAAATGAACCTCTGAAACCAAAAGAAAACCCCTATTTAAATGTTTTCTCTTTTAAGAATTGCGGGGTCACAGTGTCTCTTTACAGCAATAGAACAATGACAAAGACAGAAGTTAGTCCCAGGAGTGGAGATCTGAAGAGTCCCTTGACATCAGACTTGGAGATGCAGAATTTGGAGTATGCCCTGGTGGTTTTTTATATTGCCTTTGTCCATTATTTCCTCATTGTGTTCCCTTTCCTCTCTTTTGGAATGAATTATATATTCTGTGCCATTGTGCGTTTGAAGTATATGATCTGCTTTTCTATTTTGATTTTACAAGGGTTTACATTTAAGAGATTTTTATGAGTCTCTGAAGAGCCTTTGGATTTTAAACAGTGTTAAGACTGTGATAGACTATGTCTTTTGAAGTTATGATATGGCTACAAGCCCATGGAGCCCAGGGAGTAGAATGTGTTTGTCAGAGTAAGAACAGCTCTCATAGTCTTATAGATTTAAATTATTTGAGTAGAACCCTTTGAGTAGATTAGAAAGATTAGAAGTTATGGCCTTGTTGGAGGAAGTGTGTCACTGGGGATGGACTTTCAGTCTTTAGAAGACCATGCCCAGGCCTAGGTGTTCTCTATCTATCAATCTGTCTATCTATCTGTCTATCTACCTACCTATCTATCTATCTATCTATCTATCTATCTATCTATCCATCCATTCATCCATCCATCCATCCATCCATCTATCTATAGATCAGAATGTAGCTCTCAACTACTTCTCCATCACTATGTCTGCCAGCCATGCTACCATGCTCCTCACCATGATGATAACGGACTAAGCCTCTGAAACTGTAAGCAATCCCTAATTTTAATGCTTTCTCTTGTAAGAGTTGCCTTGGTAATGCTGTGTCTGTTTCAGCAATAGAACAGTGACTAAAACAGTTATGTATATTAAACTCTTGTAAGTTTCATTATTCTGGTATGAAAATGGAAGAAAATAAAGCTCACATCCCTCACAGCATTCGTTCTGATATCACAGTAAATGAGAATATACAAGTGTTAAGGATATAGACACATACAGAAAGCAGATAAAGGAAAAAGTGATTTAATTTATTACAAATGCATATTTATGCTATAAGAATTTTTCCTTTGGAATTTTGAACACCCAAATAACTCCTTGTGTTCAATTTTTATTCTTAAAATAAATCCACATGTAGAATCCAGGGATTTGATAAAGACTGTACAAAATATGTTTTCTTTGGCCTCCTGCTGAGAACTTGCTTCATTTCTGATCTCCTTCACAGCTTGCACTGTTCATCTTGGTGGCAGCAAGAGAAACCAAGGATTAGCCATTAGCCAACAAATAGTGCAGTCTCCTCACAGCATTTGGTGATGCCAACATGAAAAACAAATAATCACAAACAACGCATGCCCTGGGGAAGAGAGCACGGCCTTGGTCAATGAGGTGAAAAGAGGACAGAGTGTGATGAGCACAGTGCCTTGCCTCTTTCCATTTTACATCTTTAATAGGAAGCCAGATTAGGATTGTATGGTGTCTTTTACAGTTAGCTTCCATTTAAAATTACACCATAGTTTCTATGAAGACTTAACATTAAAACATTTTGTTCATTTATTTTTTCATCTATCTTTCAATTCGTAAACCATTATCAGGTATGTTCTTTGTGTCAAGTTAGATAACAGTTATAAGTTAGGCACAGTATGCATATATAACTATGGCTCTTGATTTCAGGGAGCTCATATAACAGAAGAGTTATAGACATGAAAACATGTGTTTCTTTTTTTTTCAGGCATTATTTTTTTGACCCCCCAAACTGGTAAGTGGATGTTATAATGAATATTAAAAGTTAAAGATCAAAACATGATGAAGCCTCATAGAATTTAAAATATGGATTTCTATATAATGAACATAACCTTGAATCTATTATTGACCTTTGATTTATGATGCCAACTTTCTTCTTAGGGACTTTAAACCTGCTGCCCTCTGGATTTCAAGCACTATATCTCTATTCTTAACCTCACAGACAATGCTGACCTTGTCCACCCAGAAAGGAATTTTCTGAACCCTTTACTATATAGTAAAGTTCTGCCTCTTTCCACCAGTACTCTAGCTTCACAATCACTTGATATTAAAACAATCATGCTAATGTGTTTATGCATTTTTCCTGATCGGAGAGTGTATACTTTATTTTGTTTACCGATGGATTTCCTTAAGTGTTTGCCAATTAAATGAATGAACAAATGAATGAACAAGGAAGAAACATGAAAAGCAATTCCTATCTAGAAACATTAGGAAGCTTTGTGCAATACAGACTGAGTGATCGGTTATGCAAATTTATGTTAAAGCAGAAACTGGACAGAGAGGAGGCACATCCTTAATGCCATGGACTGTAGGTAGTACATCTTAAAGAAGCTTTAAGTGATGAAGCCATCTTTGTGAATTGGAAAGGGGTGGGGAATCTGTGGGCTGTGGAAAAACCACGACTTCATGAGTAAGTGAAGGAGCTTGGACATTATCCTGAGATGAACAGTGAGAACAAATCATTTCAAATTAGAAAACAACACAAGCCTTGGTTTTACAATTTACTTGACAGTAGTTTGCAATATGAAAACTGTGAAGTTGAATGTAAGCCCCATTTTACATTAAACTCTTCATTTGGCTTGTTTTCCTACACTTGGTATCACATTGTGGGTATCAAGAAATTTAAGAAAGCGCCCTACTACCGACCTTAATCCCAGCCCGCTTGAAGTTGCTTACCCAGCCAAGAGAGATTTTTGAGGAAATTAGTTTCTGAAATATTGACTACCATAAGACTAGCATAGAACAGACTATTACAATATTGGCAAAATGGCAAATAGTACCTAACTGACTGCGGAAGTAAGTGAGAATAGTGAGGACCAGGATGCTACCTGAGCATATCTGTAATTGGTGCCATGTCTGAAATCAGAATAAAAGAAGGCATGTTTAGGGCTGAGAAGAAATGGATAATTCTGTGGGACCTTGCCTTTGTGTTGTGCTTATGGTATCAAGAAACAGCTGACCAGATACTCTAGAAAAGAGTTACTTGTTGGGAATGACTATTTCAAGAAATTAGCATAGGAGCTGTTGATACCAGACAGACATGGAACGTTTGCTTAGAAAAGTGGATTCATTACCACAGAAGGAAAGAAGGAAGGAAGGAAGAGGGGAGGAGGAGAGAGGGAAAGAGAGCAGTGCGGATGTACTAATGTACCAGTTTACTGGTGAAAAGCAAGCGAGTTTCTGCAGGTGTTTTGAGTTTCTTACTAACCATTAAGTGTAATGTGGCACACACAACATTCATGTTTTCTAAAGACTCTCCAAGATAAACCAATCACTGTTTCTGAAGAGTTGTACTTGACGAACCAGTTTATGATGGCCTGAGGTCAGTAACTAAGCCTAGGTTTTCATGTCTGTGTCAATAATGGTCATGTGGAACATTGATGAAATTCCACTTATATATGGAAACTCCAAACAATTCTCTACCAGCCAGCAGACTTCAGCCTGTGCTGGGCTTTTTTGTTACCAGAGACACCTGCTCAGGCTAGTTTTCTATCTGAGAACATTTCTTCATCTTAGCCCAAGAAGGATAATAATAAATGCATAAGGTTGCTGTGAGGATCCATGATAATATGCTGTACATGTGGCTGAAGATGAATAAGATAGTAATGATGCATGGTTAATGATATGTCTATGAACACAGCTAAAGTCAATTTTGTTCTTTGTATAATAAATATCCATCCTTCTGGCTTTTAACATACATGCAGGATTGCATTTGTACCTCAATTCCTGCTCAGCACAAGGAATGCCCTTTGCCTCTTGCAAAGAGAATGCCTGAATCAAAGGGCTGGAAGGAGTTTTATTTTCCTATTTCTGTGCCACAGAAATGGTGCAACGCTATCAGCTGAGATAATACTGCCTGCAAATAGCTCTGAGTGAATTTGGTTGGCAAAATCGCAGAAGAAGATTGACAGGATCTTAAACAGCAGTAGTCAGGGAGGCCGTGGCTGGAGTATTGACAGCCAGTGATTTCGTGAGTAATGAAGAGGGTTATATGATTAAGTTTCCCGAAGTGTGGAGCGCCTGCCGTGTGCACTTGCTGCCGATCGCCACCCTTCTGTGTTGTGGACCAGCCTCGCTGCTTTCCAGGCAGGATCAATAGGATTAGAGGTTTTAAGCAGAAAGCTTGCCCATGGCTTCTTGTTAAGGGTGTAGGGTGCCTTGCAGCTCTCCTCTAGTGCATTTTGCACCATGCCATGCATTAATCATATAAAAAGCCACCCCTTGGTTCATTCCTGGGCCATTTCCCCAATGCTTTTTTTTTTTTTTGAAACCTCAGATTTAGATTTTATTTTTATGCTAGAGATTTACAGAAATAAGATAACGCTGAAGACAGCATCCTTTACAGCCAACTCTGCACATTCTGCAAGATCTGACTAGATATGACCTACAACATGAGCCTTCCAGATGGCCTGGTCTGTCTGGGGCAGCTCCTGTATTTTCCTAACTTTTATTATTATTATCACCATTGCTGTTATTATTTCATGTACCAAATAACAAGCTTCATTACGGCATTTGATTACATCATTGTACTCTGCTTCATGCCCATTCCAGTTCTAGTTGTTATATGGTAAATCTGCTTGTGCCAGTTTTCCCTGCTAGACTGTTAATTTATATAGGACAGAAATTCTGTTTCATATCTTATTAAACATATATGCATACACGTATCAATAAGTTCATCCCACAGTTCACAAATTTGTTTATTTTCCTGCAGTGTGCTAGAGAAGTTTAAATGTAATTATCCTAAGTCATTCTCTTGAAAAATAAGACTGACTTTTGGGATTGATGCAAAAGATTAAGCAAGCTTGAGGGAGGTTTAAAAACACTAGTCAAGACAGAGGTAGTTAGTGATAAGACTAGTTTTAAAATCCACACTATTCTGATTTTAAGTCTGTAAATCTGACCAGTTTCTTTTAGTCTTTCATATGTTTTGTAAATTGCGTATGGGATAAATATGTACACGGGTGCACAAAAAATTGTTTTCATAAATAAACCCACAATTTTAATGTTCTTTACATAATCCATGTACTTCTATGAAACCCGATTTAACTTCATTTAAATCAGGGTTATACAAGTAAAATAGTCTGGTATTCTGTGCACTTCTGAAGTTAAACGCCATGCGCAGGGTCAGGTGAGCAGAGCCGACAAGGATTCAAGAGAAGTGAGGAGTTTTGGATCATCCCACTCATTTCACCTTGGGAAGTGTCTTCCTCAGTTGAGCACAGACTCCTAACAACTAGCAAACAGGAGTGTACCTAAGATAAACACTACATTTCCTTCTCTCCTTGTATGTCCTCAGCTATTAACAGTCTTTATATTTAAGTGTCGCAGGCTGGCCTGATTACTTTCATAGCATCACCTCCCCAGGCACACCAATTTTCTAGCCCAGCTGCTTCCACTTGCCTTGGCTGCTTGCAGAGCTCTCTACTGTCTTCCTATGAACTGCCAGGCTGTCACAGGCAGTCAGGGAGTGGAAGGACTTTTTTTTTTTAATTCATACACCTGTATTAAGATGTCTTAGAACTTCAGGTACAAAGAAGTAGAAAAGTAAATCCATTTATAATCCAAGCACACACTTTTCTCACACAGCCTAATCTTGTTTATATTTTACTTTACCATGCTTCTCCCAATATAAAGTTTTCTATATTGCATCATCAGAATGATCAGTTAATTAAAAATGGCAAATGATTACTACAAGAGAGATTAAATGGGCTTTGTTAACAAATCCCTCTTTTTAAAGGTATGTGTTGGCTATAAATGTATAACCAGTCTATATCCTCTGAAATTATTTTAGCTTAATGAAACAGTTTCTGCCATGACTCTGAAAATGCAATTTGGAGAACCTACTGTGAAGAAGAGTTGCCATAATTTTTTTGTTATACATTATAAAGCACATATTTACTATTTCTTCCTCTGTCACTTTGCTTCTCTCTGTCTCTATTTCTCTGTATCTCCTTCTGTCTCCCTGTCTCTGTGTGTGTGTGTGTATATATATATATATATATATATATATATAATACATATGTAATATATATGTATATACAATTTAGCATAATGTAATCTGTAAATTCATTATATGCCTCCAAGGGAAAGTCTATGAAGTAAATGCCTAATCTTTGGTGCATTATTTGTTTGTATGTATGCATGTTTAACTGTTTGTATATATTTTGTTTTGATATGGTTTGATTTGATGAGATGGAGTTTCACATGGCCCAGACTGGTGTTCAACTTCTCATCTTCCTTCTTCAGTTTCCCAAGTTCATGAATCATGGATGTGTACCATGTTCTGTTTAAATAGTTGTGTTCTTGGGGAACAAAGTAATACTATATAAGATATGGATATCTAAATATATATGCAGTCCTAATATAATGTTCTATATTTTAAAATTAATAAAATAGAAAATATAAAATCTGAAATATATTTTTGCATGGACAGTAAAATTAATTGATCACAAGCATTAATGAGTTGAAGAAAGTAGGCTATGGATATTTTTGGAGAGAATTAGCCAGTATAAGCAGTAGATATATGGTGATTGGCATTTGAGAAACATGAGAAAGAGCAATACTGATAAGATACTCCTCCATTTTATTAGGCACTTAAAGGTAGATAAATCAATTTCCATTGAGAGAGGAGGAGAATTCCTTTCATTTTATCAAAGTCCACAAAGTCTCTCCCATTCTTCTACCTATCCATTGGATGCCACAGAAACAGAACAAGCTTTGCTCTGGAAGACTTCACTGCTGGTGTAAATAAGCAAATGAGTAGGTCTTGGTGGGCCTTTGACAGAACATAAAGATTATGGCCAGAACTGAGTCTGTTATTATTCCTGAATGATCTCAGGCGACTAAAAATTCTAAGTTACGGTGGAAATAATAGACTCCAGTGTGCTTGAAATTCATCATTTTACCTTGTGCTCTTGAGCTGCTTATACCAGATGAGGTCTGTCAATCCCAAAGCTGATTGGATTTTGTTTTATACCTGTATATGTAATTGCTTAACAACTAAAGTTATATTTAAGAATTAATCATCTACTGCCCTGGGTTAAATAGTATACTCCTCCCAAATTCACACATATTGAGGACAAGAGAAAGATAGCTCATGTAAGGCTGGGATGAAGGTTCTATGTAAGCACTAGTTCAATATCTTCATGTTCAATGAACTGTGTAGGTGCTGTTTTCAGGAATGGGCCTTGCTATCAGTTTGTGGAGAGAAACCGCCTGAGAAAATATTTTTTATGAACTCTGGGTTGTTCTTATTTTATTCCATAAGTGTATGGGTTCTGAACATAAATAATACATCAGCCCGAAGTTGACATGGAAATTTGACTTTGGCTCTGCCATATCAATACATTCTCTTATAACATAGTAAAAGTGTGATGGTTTGAATAAGAATGGCCCCCATAGGTCATAAATTTGCATGCTTAGTCCTCAGTTGATGAGCAATCAGGGGAGGGGTAGGAGCTGGAGGTCTTCTTGGAAGAGGTGTGTCCACATTGGAGGTATGTCACTAGGGTGTGTGAAAAGCCAATACCAGGCCTGTTTCTCTCTTCTCTTCTCTTCTCTTCTCTTCTCTTCTCTTCTCTTCTCTTCTCTTCTCTTCTCTTCTCTTCTCTTCTCTTCTCTTCTCTTCTCTTCTCTTCTCTCTCTCTCTCTCTCTCTCTCTCTCTCTCTCTCTCTCTCTTTCTCTCTCTCTCCCTCTCTCTCTCCCTCCCTCTCTCTCTCCCTGCTGCCTGAGAATCAGGGTCTAAAGTTCTTAGCTATTCCCCAACCCTATGGCTGCCAGTGTGCTGCTATGTTCTCTGCCATGATGATAATGATAATGGACTAAGGCTTTGAATTAAACGCAAGGCCCCAATTAAATGCTTTGATTTAAAAGAGTTGCATTAGTCATCATGTCTCCTCACAGCAGTAGATCATTCAGACATAAGGTAAATGTGGAATGATGCACTTGCCTGCTTTACTGTGAACCATGGTTTACTGGATGATATCTGTATTAGGGAATCTGTAAAATGACTTATAGGTCATGGAAAAGAATGATAGGAAAAAATGTAAGCCTGTTTGGGAGTCCAGGATCATGACTGACTGGTGTCAGTGTGACCCATGTTCACTTCACTCTGAAGTATCAGTACATTCACAGTATAAAGGAAACAGTAAAATTCCATTTTCATGGCATGGCTTCTGAATTTCTAAGTGGGATTATAAAACACTATTAACACTTAAGGAAAAAGTGTTTGTCTAATGGCAAGGATAGCTTTTATCTCTAATGTCTTTTACTTTGTATTAAATGATTTAAAACTCCTGAAAGAGGAAGGATCAATTTTGCAATGATGTGTTTTATTCTTTTTAAACATCCTGATTGGGATCTATGGTATCAATGCCTGAGTATTCATGTACTTCATTAGGGATGAGAAATAACAGCCACTTTAGTTGACATATTTACATTGCTGCTAGCTCATTGTGACAGTCATACTTGGGTTACTGTTCAGAATCCTCTCTCCTGACCCCACCTGGGATTCCACTCTCCATGTAGACTGGATCTTTCTCCACCAGTTCTTTTAACAACACTTTTCTCTTCCCTGTCCTCTACGTTAGTGTCCTATACAGACTATAACTTCACAAATATAGACCCTATTTTGTTATTTTTCTCTTTAATTAGAGCTATTCTTTAGTTTATCTTTTTGCATTTAATTTTTCTTATGCTGAGATTTTTACATCTTTTTCATAAAATCATTTTTATGGTTTATATGCAATGTTTTCAAATTTAAGTCGTATGTACTTTTTTACAATTCTTTTATGAAATATAGTTCCATTCTTCAGTATGCTTGAGATGTTAATACTCTAAGATATTATGTCTATTTGTTATCACTTACAGAAGATGGTTATCTTGATTGTTTTGCAATGGGAAATTCTATGCTCAACTATGCACCACTTTTTCTGGGAATGCGACCTAACTATTTTATAAGAACAAACTTCATTGAGGTTATAGATTCTTTGTTAGGAATGCTAAAATTGTTATCCTTCCAGGACTCGGCTTTATGTTAATTTCTTAACTTCTGTATCCTGGGCCATATGGGGAGCATACATTTGGCCTATATGAATGATAAGCCCACTCAGTTTCTCAAGTGAGGCTTATGCATGTGTGAAAGTGTGTGTGTGTGTGTGTGTGTGTGTGTTTTCATGGACTTTGTTACTCAAGTAGAAACTGACAGATTTGCCTTGCCATCTTCCTGTATGTTAGGTACAAATACTTTCATAAGCAAGGCAATTTAAAGTTCTCAGCATTAAGTGTAAAGACAATATAGCTGCTTCAGTCTTTTCCAAAAAACATGTACTTTTTTTCTCTTATCCTTTCTCTTCCTCCTCCACATCTTCCACAACCAACACCACCTTTTCTTGCATTTCTTATATGGATAAACTATTCTTAGCCTGGTCATAATGCTAATTCATGTGCTTCATGCTTTTACTTCAAACTCTATTTTTGCATTTGCTTCCTAAGGATTTAATTTGCTATTCAATTCAGCAAGGCATTCACATTTTTGGTTGTTGCTACATATCATCTAACACATCTAAAGACGTATTTCTGGAGGGATTTAGGTTAACTTAGTCTGCCATGCTGCCAGATTCTTGTGCTATTCATTTGACATATTATTTTGTGTTTAATGTTCTCTAAAGCCTTGTGAGATGGAGTCCTCAATTAAAGATTAGATTTTTAAATTTGTGACAACAGATAGTAAGTTTTGAAACTAACTAGACAGAGGCAAATTTGAGATTGGGACTTTAGCATAACATATACTGAGCTCAGGGAGTCTCTCATACTGAAAATAACTAGAACTATAGGCTCAAATCATTGGGATATAAATCCAGGCATCTTTGTGGTCCATTCTGGCACTATATTGTGCAAATGAGGTTATTGATACCCAGTAAAGACCAATGATCTGACCCATATCCAAACCCACATAGTTTTAGGATCCCATTTCCAATAGCTTTTTTTTTTTTTAATTTCAAGTGGTACGTTTTTCTCCACTTCATCTTGTTTGCAATTGACAAAATGTGGATTGCTATGAAACACTATTTAGACACTAGAGATTTATGCCATCTGCCTCTGCAGTCTCCTGAGCAGTATTGAAAGGCATAGGCACAACCTCCCTAAGTGCATGTTTCAGCTCTCAGATGTCAACACTTGAAGTTCCCAACAGACAACAAAGGGGGAATTGTAGGCGAGAGATGTTTTTTTTTCTTGGAAGACACTCATTCTGTGTCAATTTGAAGACCGTATCTATGGATGTGCTTTCAAACATAAGTAAAAGAAACTGGCAGTCAAGAGTTTGAAAATAATAACATATGCACCATGCACAAGCTTAAAGCTTGTGACTCAACTTTCCCAGTAGAAGCAAAGACATTTCCAATGTCCTTTGGGTAGGGCTATGAACTATGTATGGTTCATGGTTAACATGAAAAATTTTAGTAGTGCTTATAAACAAAGAAAAAATGTCATCTCAAGTAGAGTGCTAAACCTTTGAGAAACAATGCATTCAGGAACTGTTGGTTAAAAATAACAATTATGCTGATCTGCTTTTTATTGGAAAGGCAACACTATGGCCTGACTGTAGACAAATTTCTAAACAGTCTTATTAAATAAGACACAGAGCTAAATGCAGAGGCAATAACCGAAGAGATCAGAGCAAATAGTCATGACTAGCCTTAACTTACCACCATGCAGTAGCTTCCACAGAGAGCTTCTTCTTGTCTAAACTGTGCTTTTATTGCCTTCCTGTTCTGCCTTCTCATTGGCTCTAAGCCCAGCTACATGACTTCCTCATCACTGACTGTATATACAGACCTACAGGTCTCTATGGTTGGTACTGGTATTAAAGGCTTGTGTCACCATGCTTGGCTGTGTCCTTGACCACACAGAGACTTCTGCTTGCCATGTGATCAGATTAAGGGCGTGGGCTACCACCACCTGACTTCTGTTTATGGCTTGCTGACCTCTTATCTCCAGGCAAACTTTATTTATTAACATACAAATAAAATATAACATTTTAGCACAAATAAAGTATCACCACATTACCCTGAACTAGTGGCTGAACAGTTTTAATTAATATAAGCCTCTGAACAGGATAACTTCAACTACACCTGACTGCTTGGTTAGTCTTACCTGACCCTTGTTTTACCAAAAAAATTAGGTGAAGATTTTTTTTTCTTTTATTTATTTTCTCATGGCTGCCTTGTAAAAGGCACATGGAAGCCTGGTGATAGGGACAAATTTACCAAAGCCCAAAAAAGTCAAAGAAGAAATGTATTGACACAGACTACAAGGAAAACAGCAGGCTTGTTCCCAGAGAGGAGGTTGTATCATTAAGGAGAGCAACTTCCTTTATAACAATTGAATGGGTGTTACATGCTTGATTTTCTCTCGTGGGCCATTGGTATGGGGTCCCTATCTCAGTAGAGAGTAAATTTTACAACATGAATTGTTTTTCTTGGAAGTGACCACTTATATAAGATGCCATGTGTCTTTAGGAGTTTAATACTAGATGTCTCTATAAGACATTGTGAGTGGCCTGTTAGTAAAAGTGTGGGGATTTGTTGTTATGTGGTGCCTTTTGACTTTATGATTGCCATGACTTTGGAGGTTTTCTGGAAGGCCTCAAGGCAATTTCTCACTTATAACCTGGCCACCAACCAGGAAGTGAAGATGAAAAACGTAACCAGCAATAGGACTATAATGAGAAAAATAAATGTCATCTTTGAGATTCACTGAACTGAAAATCAACTTGTAATGAAGGGCTTAGGGCCGGAAGCACATCATATGTCTGGCTGATATGAGAAGGAATTCCCAATCTGTGATTACCTATCATTCACTGTGAGATGGTAGCAACACCCCCCAATCTGTCTTCATAATCCAGTCATAATTCAGCTTCCCAGCATGTGTTGGACCATAGTTCTTTATCATCTTCTTTGACAGGATTTTCTAATAAAGTCTTCTCCTTTGCTGCCACATGCAGCCTCTCCATCTGACTGATATGACTATAGTAGGACTAGAAGCTGCATTGACTCTGTCAACAGTAGTAATTCTACTAATGTCTTTAAATGACTAACTATATGAAAATTAGAAAATTTACAACCACTTAATGACCAAAGCAGGAGGCCAGAACATGGTTTGATGGCTTTACTTCACAGACAAAAGATTCACAGAGCTTAGCATGATTTAATATGGACACAGACTTTGGAATTTTAATGATTATGTATATAAATTTTACTATTTATACCTCCTATATCCCCAGAATCATAGAAAATCACATCTTCAAGACTAAAAACATACACTTGTATCCTTCCCCAAACATAGAGCCTTCAAATATCTATTTACTCATTATTATTGTTGTATTATTATTACTCAATATTATTATATTCACTAAGTGAATGACTGTTGAATGACTACTTCTGCCATAACAGTGAGGGTTTTTTAATATATATTTAGCATATACTCTATTTATCTAATCTTTACCTTTTTCTGGAAGTTTCTATAAATATTCCTTTTTTAGTTTGGAGAAAAGTGATTCAATGTGCTCTGAGTTCTCATTGCAGTTCATGAAGAAGCTGGGGAGAAAATAGAACAATGTCATGAAGATTTAGGCATTTTTGATATATGCCACATTCGGGTGGATGTTTGTGGATTGAAAGATACAATGACCATTTAACATGTTACCATCTCATTACTCTTCTAAATTAGTTGCCAGAGCTTGTCTCCCTTATTCATTCTGAGCCCTGTTTCCTATATTCAATTAGTAGCCTCATATAATTATACTATGTGTAAGCTAAAAGAGATATCAAAGTTTTATTTAAACAGACAAACATTTGTTTGAGATAATTTGCCAACAGCTAGGTGTAGGTAAAATGAGAAACACTGGCACAGAAATACAAAGAAATTGCAAGGATAAGAGGATGGCGGCTGTAGCAATGGGTCAACTGTTAAGACTAATAACTGCTCTTCCATAATTCTTCTAGTTCAGTTGCCGGTATCCACACTGGGCAGTTCATAACAACCCATTTCTTCAGTTCCAGAGGTTCTGATGCCCTCTTAATAGCCTCAATAAGCCACTACACATATACAGCATATTAATTAACACACACACACATGAATTAAATATAAATAAGCAAGTAAATAAATAAAAGATGGCTCATCAGCAAGTATAAGATTTTCCAAGTTTATTCTATTTATTGTAAGCTCCACCTCTGACTTCCTGTGACCTAATAATTTTTTTGAATCACAAAGATATTTTATAACTGATTGAAAAGATACATGCCTTATATTCTGGTTAAATTTGTGTGTTTTATCTCTTGATTACTTTAAAAGTACTATTTTTAATGGCTGCATGTGTTATGGTTTAAATCTGAAATGACATAAAAAGCCCCGGTTTCTTCCTCAGCTAGTAGAGCTATTAGAAGAAATAATGGAAATTTTAAAAGGTGAGGTCTAACTGGAAGAACTAAGTCACTGTGTGCTCATGCTTGAAGAGTGCATCTTGTCCTGGCCTAGCTATGTCTGTATCATTACTACTTGTCTACCTTGAAGTTAAGAAACCTCAGTTGCTATGGTCCCACCACCATCATGCTCTGCCTCACCACTGGCCCAGACACAATGCAGGTGGTCATGATGAACTAAACCCTCTAAAACTATGAGCCAAAATACTTCATTAATTTGTTACGTCTTCTCCACTGGGTGTTTTGTAACAGCAATGAGAAGCGTAATGCTCCTGGAGTTAGAAATTCATCTTTTATCTTCATTCATAAAATAGTAGTTTAAAATAGAGGATTTTTATGTCTTTCACACTTTCACCTTTCATATCCCCTCAGTCTTATATTACTAGGCTTCAATAATGTCAGCTTGATTTCATTTCCTCAAATATGCAAAGCTCTATCTCATCAAAATCCTCTTTTACCTAAGTATTCCTCTGCCTTTGAGAATTCATCACAATTTATTTGTTGTTGTTACTGTAGCAAATTACTACAACTCTGTTGTTTAAAGGAAATTTATTATTTTCTACTTCTGAAGCTCTGAAAAAAAAAAAGGAACATATTGTCAATCCTGGATTTCTTTAGGATCTCTGAAGAAAAATATTTGTCCTTTCTCGGTTTCTAGAGACTGCCCGTAGTCCTTGGTTTTGAGCCCACTTCTGGCTTTAAATTGAGCCTCCTCTATGTGTTTCCATTGATGTGTCTCTGTTTCTATTTCTGTTTCACCATAACATCACTTTCCTTCCTTTCTTTGGTCCCATTACCTTCTCTAACACTGATTCTATTTTTTTTCCTAAAAAAATAAAAAGAAAAGAAAAAAACAAAAAAACCTTGTGATTATATAGGACATACCCTTAGAAGCCAGGAACACCTCCCCATATTACTCTATGTAAACTAATATCAGCACATCCCTCCTTTCAAGGGTCATAACACATTTCAGGGATCCTGGGACCATCCATAAGATCCCATTACATCATACCATCCTTAGCCACCACCTAGACTTCATAAGATCAGTGACAATTTATATGCTATAAACCCAAACTTTCATGCACAAGGCCCAGGATATGGGGTGTACCCAACAAATCTTCATTACTTTTTTGAATAAGTGAACCATAATCACAGTAATATACATATACATATACATATACATATACATATACATATACATATACATATACATATACATATACATGGCTGATACTTTTGAGAAAGGGCTCCAGACCACATTCAAGAATTGAGATTCCACAGGCTCAAGGATCTTTCCATAGCCTTCATGAAATTGAACATCAGTTGACCAGCATTTATCAATAAATATTATTATTTTCTCCATCATTCATGCATAAAGGGCACCTTAACCAAGAACTTATTAAGTTAGTTTTCTTTTTTAATATTTTAGGTTGCCATCCATGTAGATGTGAATTGAGTTAAATGAAATGAATACAGGCTCTGGCTATAGAATGCAAGTCTCCAAAATTAAAAGTGTTCACTTTTCTACCTCAGCTTTTAAAAGGCACGCAGCTGCTCTTTCACTTCTGGTTTGTTCCTCTCCTTTTTTCTTTTATGTGATGAAGGCTGAAACAGGTTGGGGAACCGATTCCTATAAGCACTTTGCATTATTTAGTGTGAATTTACATACTGATCTCTTTTAAGTGCTTTGCAACTGGCCTACAAATACAGGGAGTTATATGAGTGTCTAGGCAAAGGAGAAGCAAGTTTGAAAAAGTAATTTGCA
The DNA here is from genome assembly GCF_007827085.1 of Peromyscus californicus insignis. Taxonomy (NCBI): domain Eukaryota; kingdom Metazoa; phylum Chordata; class Mammalia; order Rodentia; family Cricetidae; genus Peromyscus; species Peromyscus californicus. The sequence goes on from NW_026294606.1 coordinate 111,933,988, forward strand.
AATACAAATTGTCCTTCTGACAATAATGAATTCTATAGTCTCTGCATCGATTTGAAAGTTTTAAATTGATTAAAATTCTGCATCATTCAGATGTTGCAAATATTTAACTTTTTGTCTGACTAAAATAGTTACATTGAAATATTTTGTTCATGTTTGTAGTCATCCTCCCACTAAGTTTTGCTTTCACTATTTGTAAATAATACAATAAAACAATTTAAATAGAATTTATCTTTCTAAGTGAGCACACAGAAAGAGAAAAGTGGTAAATATTTACTGAAAAATAAAATGTGTTGTAAAGAGCTTTTTGATGCTTCCAGAATACAGATTGGTTATTTCCAATGAGAACAAGGCTGTACGGAAAGGTTTCTAGGGAAGAAATGACCAAGGAAGAGGTTAGGTTTAGAAAGCAGGAAACACTGCTAATGTAGAGTTGAATAATAAAAGGGCAATACCAGTTAGGAGATTGCCATAAGGATCCAAGCCAGATGTAGTAAGAACTTGACTTAATTATTGAAACTAGATGAAGGACATAAGGAAATGATGGAGATGTTGTCATTGGAGGCATCTTTTTTTTTCCTTTTTTTTGTTTGTTTGTTTGGTTGGTTGGTTTTTGAAAAAAAAAAAAAAAAAAAAAAAAAAAAAACCTGCTTATCCTGAAACTCACTCTGTAGACCCGGCTAGCTGCAAACTCACAGAGATCTGCTTGCTTCTACCTCTTGAGTGCTGGGATTAAACGCGTGAGCCACCACTGCATGGCAGAAAACATTTTGTTTCATGCAAAAATTCTCACTATGTTAAGCCAATGGGATAAAATTTTAATTTACTAACTTGGAATTGGTTAATCTTGAACAATTAATTCTCAAGATGTGAGAACTATATTTGAAAAGATTGTTTGTGTGACAATCATAACTTTTAAAGCAAAATCAACAAATCTAGAAAGTAAACTATTCCTGTTATTCAGTAATGGAGATGGTATGTTGGCACTATGTTCATATTACAAATGATACATACAATCATGCTTTCCCCAACTTTGTTCTGGTCTATAGGCTGTGAAATTATCACTTTTCTGTCCATAGCTGGACCAAAGGCTGATGTCTAAGTTGTGTGATGGGAAAGGGGTTTGCCTAGTCACTAATAATGATCAGTTCAGTGTCTGATTTAAAAAAACGAATGAGTCATGGCTTTGCTGTGTACTTCAGGATAACCTTAAACTCTTGTTCATTCTGCCTCTATTTTCTGAAATACAGGAACTGCAGACATGCACAACCTGTTTAATTATGGCCCATTTATATAACATTTATCTTATGCAATGAATTTGAAGCCTAATGAGAAATTGAAATGCGTATGTCTCAACATTCACAAAGGAGTGGCTTTGCTCATTTCTATATCACACCCTCAAGTAACTAGAATTGTTACTTCACATTAACTTTCTGTGTGTTATATTGGATTTAAATTCCTTGAATAAAAATTCTTTAAAGGGACATTTATGATTGAAGACGTAAAAATAATAATAAAATGTGATTATAAATATACTGGGGAGGGGTTCCCAATTTTTAAGCTTATGCTGTGCTTATCATTAGTCATCAGTAGCAGAATTTTCCCAGTATATCATGTCAGTGAATAATGATATTTTATATAAAGTAATCTCCAGGACCAAAGCTCAATAAAGGAATAGAGAGTTTTGTGCTCGTGAAACACTTGCCACAATGTACTGGGGTCAGTGATGAACGAAAGGGAATCTTCCAATCTTCCAACAATCCTACTGTCATCTTTTTCATTTTAAAGTTGTGGACCATAAGGAGATTTTAAACACTTACTGGGACCCTTCCTCTCTTGGATGTTCATTTGAAATAACAAAATGCAAAAAGAAGAGGATCTAGAACACATCCTAAATATTCAGTAAGATGCTAATTTTTTCCTTTATAAATAGAATGTGACCAAAGACACAGGTAATTAAGAACTCCCTGAGATGGGGATTAGAGAGATGATTGAGACGTTACGAATACTTGTTGCTCTTGCAAAATGTACATGCTCAGTTCTCAGTACCCAAGTGATGCCTCACAATGGTCTGTGACTCCAGTTCCAGGGAATCCAATGCTCTCTTTTGACGTCTGTGGGCATGAGGCATGCATGTAGTAAACAGACATACATGTAGGAAAAATATTTATACACATAAAACAAATAAATTTAAGGAGGAAGAATTTCCATGGGGTATGGATAATAGGAGTCTAGACTTGAGACAGAAGTCATAACTAGTAAGAAAGCAGAAACTTCACCGATAGTAGCAACAGCTGTAGTTAAGGGAAATGAGTCATGATGGGAATGAAAAGCTAGCAGCAGAGCCAGACAGTAGCAGAATCTCAGTTGGATTCCTAGAGCTTTGAATGATATTCAGGTGAACTGAGTGCCAGTTTATATAAAACATTTTGGAATACCCTGAAATTATCAATCTCAAATTTTAGGAATAGACATGTTGCACAATTCTGAGGGCTTGATCAGACCTGGAGGAATGCTTCCTTGCATTTAATGTCAGCTTTATGAAACATATTGAGGTGTTGTTGCTAATGAATTGTGTGAACAAATTTCTTACATATTATTCAATTCAGTTGTTTACTCCTAGAAATGAGTCAAAGAGAAAGGGTAATTGTGAGAATTTTAGATGAAACTCATCCTCCACATATGAATAGCTCTCTGAGATCATCAGTTTTATATTTTATTCAATATTGAAGTGTTATCTCGTAGTTCTTATTTTTTGTTTGTTTTTTATTCTTTTGCTCTTTTGAGGGGGGGTTACTTTTTCTTATAAATGCCTGGCTTTAGCTTGTCTTATTTCTAGCCAACTTTTCTTAATGTAAATTATCCCATCTATCTTTTGCTCTGGGCTTTTACCTTTCTCTACTTTCTGCATATCTTTCTTTATTTCTTATTCTTTGGCTTGCTGTGTAGCTGGATGGCTGGCCCCTGATGTCTTTCTCCTTTTCTTGCTCCTCAGTCTTCTCCTATTCCCGGATTTTTCCTCCCATTTATTCTCTCTGTCTCCCAGTCCCACCTTTCCTTTCTCTGCTTAGCTATTGGCCATTCAGCTCTTTCTTAGACCAATCAGGTGTTTTAGACAGGCAAAGTTACCACAGCTTCACAGAGTTAAAGGAATGCCTTGCATCTTTGCATCAGTAAAACAAATGTTCCACAATATAAACAAATGTAACGTATCTTAAAATAATATTCCACAACATCATCTCTAAGTTTAGACCCTGAAAAAAGCCATTTTACTTTTGCTAGACTCAGAAGTCCATACCTTGACCATTTCATGATGTAGGGTGTTGCGGAGATAGAATTACTTCTTCAGACAAGGCTGCTTTCATGATGCTGTAGTTATCATTCTAAAAGGAAACAATCAGGTTCCTTTCCAGAATATAATCCCTTCATCTCTTCAACTCATCATCTCCCTGTCTGCACCAGACTATGCACCCACTGCTTGTAAAATGCACAATTATTTACTAATCTATCCAGTGAACTAATGAAAAAAAAAAAAAAAACTACCCTTGATCCTTTACCTAGACTTCTTTTACCATAGAATGTTTAGAATTTAACCTAATAAATGATGCTGAAATAGCCTAAATATCTGCAATTTTACAGCTAAGGCTACCTCAGCTCTTCACTATCTCATGTAGTATATGGCATACAACAGCCACCTGGATGCTTGAAGGAAAGTTTGAATAGAGCTGAATTAAATATGATAGTTGGTGGATAATAAGAACAATCTGAACTCGGATGGCAGCCTTGCTGATGTGTATTATTGGTGTTTCTGGGTGTACAAAATTTAGATAGTAATAAAAATAGTTTAAAAGGCCCTAAAGAGATATGCCCTTTGGTTTAAAGTCCTCTGGGCTTTTAAGACAATAAATTTGTTTGGGTAATTTTGAGTGAGAATTTTCTTGTAGACACTGGGGACTGCTCAGTTTAATCGTGTTACATCTGGTGCTGGCTCTAGATTTTGTTTGTTTGTTTGGTTGGTTGGTTTTGGATTTTTATTTTTTGTTTTGTTTTTCCAAAATAGTTCTCCTTTTATGTTGTATGCATTGGGTAGGGACAATATTTCTCTTTTTTCTCTGTCACTGTCTCTTTCACTGACTCTGCCTCAGTCCTTCTCACTTTTATCTCCATCTGTCCATGCTTAAGACATCTCTAACAAACATAAACATACAAACAGCGTAGACTGCATTTACCATAGCCATGAATTTGTCCTCCAGTTTGCTAACACTCAATTGCTACAGTGTTATTTATTCAGGTTTGCATTGATCTGCTATTCCTCTCTTCTGTGTTCCAATTAAATTTTCATGAACAAACTTCTAGTGATGTTAAGACATGAATTTAGGTTTATCCCACTAAAGGTGGTTAAATCAAAGATATCTAGTACATAATGAACTCATATACTGCAAGAAAAATAAAATCCCCTTAACTCTGTTAAATCTCCCGATTTTGGTAGACACTTTGTGTGTGTGTACTCTCTTTAGATCACATACAGAGATACTAACTTGTTATACAAGCGTTCTCTCAGGCAGATAATGCAATCGTACACAAAATACTTTAAGAAGTTTAGAAATAGTTCATATATTAGTTCCTTCACTGTTGTTATATGAACGTTTCAGTTCTAGCATCTTATAACATGTTTACTCTAAGTTATAGCTGAACAGGAATTTCTCATTTTGTATTTCTTTGCTGTGAACCTTTTCTTTCTATTTTGTGTGAAATTCACAATATTCCACTAATTGTCTGAACTCTATCTCACTCCTTACCGATATTTAAAGGCAGAGTTTGATACTGTCAATGAGACCAAGTGTCAATGTATTATATACTATATTACATTATGTCTCCTCTGAAAATATTAAAACAACAATCACTGAATCATGTCATTTAATTGGCATATTGCTCTCCTAAAAACTGAAAGCCCTCATAGCAAGAACAAGCATTTTTACAATATCTCGAATCACGCACACTGTCTAGTGTATGGGATATTAAATATGTCGTGCATGAAACTGAATGCACTTGTCAAAACACAGATGGATGAATTTTCAGATATTTGTATTCATATAGGATGGAATATTTACAAGGTAAACACAATCACTTTGTAACTAACATATTAGATTTTAAATAATAGTGAAGAGTGACATATTTGGAGACTGCTAGGTAAGACACGGGCAGCTATGTTCAAGCTGCAGTTTGCTTATTTATTCTTTTTTTTTATTTATTTCCCTTGAAGGGTAACACCTGTGAACTCTTCATGCTAATTAGTGTCACCTGGTGGTGATTGCTTAAGGAGAGCCTATGAATTAAATTGTTGATTGGATGACTGTTCAGAATCTTTTTCAAATATTCCTCTTCCTTTGTAAATACGCTATGGTTTTTTTTTTTTTTTTTTTTTTTTGGCATTCTCTTTTTCTCATTTAAAGAACTTGACAATCTGCTTTATGTTTTTCCTTTGAATCAGCACATAGCATGCTATCAGTCAAAATCATTTGGCAAAGCATGGTGTTGGCCATGGAACAGCAAGAAAGGTTTCAAGGTGAAAGAAGGCAATCACGGGGTTGTAAGCCTGGGTGCTCTTCACTCCTGTGCCCTTCACCCTCTCCGAAGCTCGGGCACTGAACCCCCTCTCACCAACTTGCAGCTCGCTCAGGGCTTATCTCGCATACCCATGTGTTTTGGACATGAGGTAAGGAGGTGGAGGAGGGGGAATGAGAATGTAATAGTAGACTGGAGTGCAGGGAAACTGCAAAGCAAGAAAATAGATGAGAGCAGCAGGAGGTAGTGGGAAGGCCTGCTGAGTGCAGAGACAGGCAGCATTTATATCCCAACCTTATGTCTCCCAGGCCAGTTTTGGCTCTGTATTCTTCCTCACCATGCTGGTGTTTCCTCTGTCTGCAATGTCCTTGTCACTTGAATGTTCATGTTGCCCTCAAGACCCAACTTAAAGATCAGCTCACAGGCTCCTGTGGATGAACACCGTTTGGTGTTCTATTCTGCTTTGACATCACTTTGTTTACAGACATTACTTCTATTTAAGTAGATGTAAGGGCTAAAAGTGAATGATTTGAGTTTATGTACATATGCACTTTAGGTAAGTGAGGGGCTTAAGGGTAGGGCTGGATAAATGTTAAATAAATGAAAAAATGTTATTAAAGCCCTATTTCTTTACACTTTCCCATTATATATGGACCCAAAATCATTTATAGGTTTAGATGGGTGACTCAAGTGATATATATTTTATGTGTTTAATGTTTTTCTGTTTCCTTTATAAATAACCTCTACACTAAAGGCTGCATGAGTCACCACGGAAAGTGAACCACACATACATTCAAATCGGCAGTCTCTGCAGAGGAGGTTGATAATTCCATTACCTCCAACCCACCAGCAACCCTGATGCTAGGCATCAGAAACCTCCCTTCAAGTTCTTATTTTAGGGTGTTAAAGAGATCCCTCAAGAGTATAGACTATTGGTGACACCCTAGGTTGCTTTCCAGAACTTGAAAACAATACCTTATTGTGGAACATCCCACACCCTTCAGACACAGGGTTTGGAGGAATTGAGCTCCAAATTCTCCTTCCCCAGAATACTCTGTTAGTATTAGGTGTTATGCAAGCAGCCAAGGGAGAAAAGCATTCAATAGTCATATGACACTGGAAACTGACCAGAATGGCAAGGTACTCATAAAAGTACAATAGAGCACTTTAATTTGGGGAGTAACCAAGAGCTGTCTAATTGGACTTAAGGTCCACTCAGTAGCAGGGAATTCATGCTTAGTACCATAAACCCAGCTTATATAGACAGCATTTAAGTAAAGAGCAAAGAAGTAACAGTGAAAGGGGCAAAGTTTAAGTGAGAGAGAAAGTATACAGGCTGGAGGTGTAAGCCGTGGTAGAGGTACTCTTATAGAGTAAAAACGTATAAAAGATATTGTAGGTGCACAAATATAAGGGACAGTCATGAGAGTGTTTTCCAGTGAGACAGGAGTTAAAACACAGGAGCATTAAAATTAAGAGAAAAACATAGATAATATTTAAAACAAAAAAATATAGATAAAAACTTAAAAAAATAAAAATAAACAATGATATGAAGTAGAAGTTACTCCTCTAGAAATGTTCCTCTTCATTGGGCTGTTGTGATTTTTACCAAAGATTGTCAGTCTGCTCAGGGGGGAGGGAGAAGAAATAGTCTGGAGCTCGCACAAGTCAGCATGTCTATCGCTGAGGAAGAATTCCCTGAGTGCAGACTGCCTTCTGCCAGAATTCCTAGGCTAGAGCACGGGCCCTCCCCTGCCCTCATCCTCAGAAAATTACAGTTTTCCTCCAAATGAATTAAGGATCTCATTTTTTCTACACAAGACTTTTTTTTGTGTGTGGCTCGGGTTCTGAAGGGATATGGGAGGCCAGTGCACCTGAGTATCTTTATGTGCTGGGTTTTAGCAGCATACTTCTAGGGCCCTGTGTAGTTGACCTCTGGTAATGGTAGGAGAAAGGAGTTATTTGTTTGCTTGTCTGTCTTGGGCTCATTTCTGCTTCTCCTGCTTCTCACACTTCTTCTTCTCTCTGCTCAGGTCCAACCTCTATGTTTGCTTTTCAGCTGCATAATCTTCTACTCACACTGCCAGTGCAGATCCTAGAAGCAGTTTCCTGGCATATACTGTGATCAATGAGTTGTGTGTGACTCTGGTGGCCATGCTAGTGTCACCAAGAGCAGTGGCAGTGACTGGGTCCTTAAGAGTCCAGACCCTTTCATGGGAGGTCAATAGTGCATAGCCCAAATGCTGGTCAGGGACTTGGTGAGTTCAGCTTGGTATAGTTACACATAAGCCCTGTTCATTCTTTTTATTGTCTTCCAACACAGCTTCTAATCTGCCATCTTCCCACAAGACCTCAAAGTTTGAAAACATGTTTCCTTGTATTTTCCCTGACCCACATCTCTGAATGAACATTCAAGAAATTGTAGGTTTAAAAGTTTCTGAAACCTCACTGTTAAGCTCTGATAAGCAGTTGAGCTGGTCAGAGATATCTGGCATTGACTTCTGTGGATTTTGGAATATATTCTACACTTTTTGTTTTTGAGAAATTAGTTCCAAAAATGAATCCATTGAATTTAATTTCTAATTTACACATACCATGTGATAGTAGACATTGTTTTTGCCCTTTTAAAAGCAGTAATGTTAAAACATTATCTTAATTTTTTATATGCAGGACCTTATCTGGTTCTTAATGCATGTCGTTTTGAATAAGTTATTGTGAAATACTGTAATCTTGCTTCTGGGTGTCATGGTGAAATGTGTGCTCATTAAGCCAGGGCGCAGGCATGACCCTGACATGTCTACTGTCTCAGCATGCATCTCAGATGTCTGTTTCATAGGTTAGAGATTTCTATTGATCAAACAGTATGACCTAAAATATATCCTTCTCTCCTTCCCCATTGCTGACCCACACACAAAGTATGCATAAGTGCAGGTGATCACTCCCTTTCTAGAAAATCTTTTAAAACACATGTGATGGTTGAGAAAAGATCAAGAGGGAAAGAGAAAGAGGTAGAGAAAGAGAGAAATTTGAGTTTTGAGGGCAGAAGGTACAGAATTGATCAATTACCAAATTATATCTGTCCTGTAGATTCCTCATCACAACCCAGTGCTTGGTTTCCCAACCACAAGATGGGAAGCAGCTATATAAAAATAGTATGTAACAAAAGAACTATCAAAATATATGAATGCTAAAATGATGCAGTATGTGCTGGTACAGATGTGATTATGCCAGTATACCAATCAGCAAAAGCAGCTGTTTGGGGACTGCATTTCATTGACTTCAGATTAGCAAAGACGTGGAAAGGTATTCACTGGCTGTGTCATTGCGCCTGTCTATTTCATCCCTGAAAGACTGCTCTGTGAGACACTGTTATGATTCAAATGTCATTCACACTAGAGTAGCAAGAACAAAGCAGGATTGCCAATAGAAGAAGATCTAATTAAGAGAATAATATTTGCTTATTGTCAGCGCCTAATTAGTTTCCCCTGTATTCATGTTTATAGAGGTGGCTCTGTTATAATTACAGTTCAACAAGGAGTAGCTGTGTAATGTGTTCCAGTGCAGAAAATGCAGCTAAGAGACATGGAGGTCTTCCCCGTTCCTTCTTTATGCACACCAACACACCCGCACAATAGAGATATCAGAGGGCTACATTTCAGTCCTTTTCTTCACAGTGTGAGAAACACACTAATAAGCTCAGTGAAGGGAAGAAAGAACGTGCTGTTATTTTACCATTCAATGAATCTGACTTGAGTATATTACGAGCTAGTGAATTTGAGGTGGAGTACTAGAAGTTCATGGTATTTTTCTCTTGAATTTTCAAATTAGCATTTCTTGTCTTTTTGTTTCTCATGCCCCACAAAGAGATAATAGGAGACAGGGACGACAGTCATGGATTGCAAAATGTATTCAAAAATCTCAAAATATAAATGTGTTCTGTGCTAATGGGGGAGGTACATTGGGATTAAACAAAATCCAGTAATGTTCTCTGCTTATATCTCAAAGGAGAGTATTTACCAGGCCAAGACACTGGCATCTTTGAGAAAACCTCCCATCTTGGATCAGAAATGTAGAGAAGCCTACTCTGAGGTCTCTCCAACCTTTCAAGTCTTCTTTCCCACATGGCTTTGCTATTCTAACTAAAAACCATATACTACAGGAACAGCAGAGGATAAAACTGTGTGCCTTCATGGAATTTCAACATTTCTATAACTTAACCAAGTAGGATTAATCTATGAGGATGCTCTTACCTAGCTCATTTTTTGAGTCATTGTCATATGATGATACAGGCCCCAGGCTGATCAGAATCTCCAGGCTTTCTAATTTTGCTTTGAACCAAAATAAAGACCAGAGACAATGAAAATATATTTCCTAATATCTTGCCTCATAAGTGACATACATCACTTAAGCTTCATTTCCATCAATGCTAACTCACCAAGCATGTTTGTGAGCCAGGGTTCTTGGCTGGGTAACCTTATCCTGCTGTCAATTACAAATAATTGAGAAAACAAACTGCTAGAACACCAACCATCCTTTGTACATCATTTCAGGTAGCCTGCTGCTTGCTTTAGGCCATGTCATTTGGCAAACTCACACTGAACATTTAAGCATTATTTCTCTTTATAATTATCTATTGTCTTATAAGACAATAAATTGCCTCTTCCTTATGGTTGAAACGCCTGTAAGTCATTCAAGAAAAAAAATATATAGGCACATATATATGTAAGTATAGAAATTTAATAGTTTGGCTTAAAGGTTCTCTCTTCTCTTATTTTCATTACTCCTTCTCTCCTCCTCCTTTTCCTCCCTCCTCCTGACTTTTGCATCCCGGGGAATTTCCCTTACCAACGTGGCTTAGATTATTATGTATGAATTGCTGACTTTCATTTCTGTATATTTGGCATGATACTTTTGTTAGCTCTTTAGATTTGTATAGCCATTCTGGAAATATATTTAGGATGGTATTGTTCATTATTTATTTATTTATTTATTTATTTATTTATTTGGTTTTTCAAGACAGGGTTTCTCTGTGTAGCTTTGCGCCTTTCCTGAAACTCACTCTGTAGCCCAGGCTGGCCTTGTACTCACAGAGATTCTCCCACCTCTACCTCCCAAGTGCTGGGATTAAAGGTGTGCGCCACACCACCGCTGCCCAGCTAGTATTGTTCATTATTACATTTCAAACTTCCATAACATTTAGTGCAAATCACTTTAGTTTACTGGAGAATGTGCAGGTCAGGACTTTAGGCCAAGCCCAGAAAAAAGTATTTTATCTGTGATCCAGGATGAAGGAGACCCTTGACTAGATAACTCAATGTTGGGGATGACTCATTTTTTTTTTTTTTTTTTTTTTTTTTTTTTTGGTTTTTCGAGACAGGGTTTCTCTGTGTAGCTTTGTGCCTTTCCTGGAACTCACTTGGTAGTCCAGGCTGGCCTCGAACTCACAGAGATCCTCCTGGCTCTGCCTCCCGAGTGCTGGGATTAAAGGCGTGCGCCACCACCGCCCGGCTCAGGGGGATGACTCATTTTGATTAACTGTGCCTATTTATTTATTTATTTATTCATTCTAGCTTCAGTTGAACTGATACTTTCTCCCCCTATTCTTTCCTCTGAGCCTAAAATTGTAAAGTAGGCTTCTTTACATACATGTCCAATGACTGCATAGAGAGACAGAGGATGGCCTGTTCCCTGAACACCTGCTTCTCTGTCTCTTTCACTTACTTCTCCTTCCCTTGCTCCCTTCTACTCTAGCTCTTCCTCCCCCTACTTCCCTGTGTGTGCATCAGCCTGATTGTCTGGCTGATTATAGGGACAAGACCTATACTATTATCTTGGTCATGACTGTTTTCTTGCTTATCAGTCAATCCTGTCACACATTCTAAACCATAAAAGATTACAAGCAAAACAACACAAACTATCAATCAAACAAACAAATAAAAACAAAAAAAAATATGCTTTTAAAAAGATGAGTACAGCCAAAATAGCCAAAGGCATTCTAAGACTGGAAAAACACCTCAGCAGGTGAGGGATTGAGTAGTACTATCAGAAAGACTGAGTTCAGTTGCTGGTACACACACTGGGGTCTTACAACTGCTTATAACTCCAGATCCAGGCTATTGGTTGCTTCATCTAGCCTCTTCAGGCACTACACACAGGAATAGATTCATATACTCACACATACACATTCACATACACATACCCCCCCACACACACAAAAAAAAAGAGAGAGACAGAGACAGACAGACAGAAAGACAGACAATTAACAATTGAAAAAAATGGTCTTGCAACACTGTTAGATTCTAATCATTGAACCTTATCTTAACTGATGCCTGTTCTCTCCTTTTCTATTTATAAAGAATGTCATTTGGAGTCATTTGGAGGCCGATATGGCCAGAATTAGTAAAGACAACATTACAAAAGGGCCAATACTTCAGCCTCATTCTGTGATCTCAATTGATGGTTCATTGTAGCAGTTAAGAAGTCTTTCCTATCTCACTATATACATATTTCAGTTTTTCCCCTAGGAGCCTGGACTTCCTTCTAATGTTTTACACTAACCAAGGAGATCTATTTGACTTCCTTGTTTGCCTTATGAAAAAGAAATTCCTAAGTAGGGGCCTCTATCATCATGGGACACCATGGCATATGTCCTACGGATAAAAGAAAGTAGATAATGAATGCTCAATATATTTTAAACCATCTATGATTTTTAGGTGTGCTGGAAAACAGTATATGATCTCATGGGCTATTAATTTAAATGTATTAGGTATATGATTGTCCAGATATTAACATACATAGAACTTATCAGAGATAAATTGAAATGGGTTGTTCAAATCAAAATCCAATTTCTGAATAGAAGTGAGGAGAAAAAAGTTTAAACTAGTATAACAGTACTTGAGATTGGTCAGAAAGGGACCACAAGTTCAAAGAAAAGAAAATTATGAAATCAAAAAGGTGATATCTCAATCAGACAAATGAGCAAAACAGCAACACAGGGTCATGTGGCTCGGTACCTCTAATACATCAGATTCATGAGCCTGAGCTCTTAGGTGTACAGGCTTCCCTGATTGATTTATGACTTTTGTGTGTTAGAAGAGTCTTAGCCTATAGTTAGTCTCCATACTATAAGTGAAAAAGTGAAGTGGGCTCATATCCAAATATAAGTGTAAATATATTATTTCCTAATCACTTGTTGATATGCATAGGCACATGGTTCCATGTGTGCATATAAACAGGAACAGACAATACTCACTTACATTCAAACTCCATCTCTGATTTGTGGGCAGGGGGGAGAGAGAGAGAGAGAGAGAGAGAGAGAGAGAGAGAGAGAGAGAGAGAGAGAGAGAGAGAGAGAGAGAGAGAGAGAGAGAGAATCCAAGTCTTATATCTTAGAAAATAATAGGGGGTTTCCAAATCAGAAGCTCTCATCTCTCCTTCCAAACCCTAAAAATCAACAAGGAGAGAGAGAGTAAAACAACTCTTCTTACCCACTTGCCATATAACTATAAAGAATTTGGCAATTTTAAAGGTAAAAGACAGAAAACATGCAGATTGCTTCAAAGTGTACACTCAAAGAGTCAAATAGAAAATCATGAAAATAGAAAAGAGCAGATACCCTTTGCAACATAAAACAGATGAGAATCACCTTAAAAGATGCTGCACTAACTGACAAATATTGAGAACATACTTCAGGTCTAGTAGATCATGGCAAATAAGATGGAGAAGCTAGAAAATGTTGAGAACAAGAGCAACAGACAAAATTTTAGTACTGTAAAGGAGATTTTTTAAACTTAGAAATAACATTAGACAGACAGACACAGAGAGACATCCTTGGGTGAAGGATGTACATTTTTAAAAGATCTGAACTTTATTGTTCCCACAACATAGACAGAGATGCTTATAAACTATAGACTCCTCATAAGCAACAGTTTTCCATTTTGTATGCACTGTATGTACTATCAGTTGTTATTACTTGAATAGAATAACATAGACACTTAAAATTTAACTAAAGATTTTCAATTTTAATGAGGGCATAAGAAATAATATCCCTATATTGAGTACCATTTTTCGAGATAAATGGCAGAGCAAGAGCCCTGGCCACTAATGATTAAAGATGAGTTTATCCACATATTGGTCTCCCTGCCTGGATCTTACAGTTATGTCTCAATGTACATAATTCGGGGCTTTCATTTCACATTTTTGTATGGTGAAGGTGAGATAGAGAATGTCTTTCTCTTATATTTTGAGCAAAACTAAAACACGTACACACACACACACACACACACACACACACACACACACACACACACACACTCATTTTTCTCTTAATATGAACAAGTGGTCAGCCCCAGCAGGCTGGAAAGCCTGTAACCTCCTGTAATATAATCAGTCATAACACTTCAGTAAAAAGAAAAATCAGACAATAAAAGCTATTGAAAATTATTTTTTAAAATGCCACCCCTCAACATAAAAATACTCAGTTTCTACATGGCACTGTGCTATATCATGACTTCTTAATTTGTACTAGGTATTTGTCAATGTGTCTTCACACTAACTAACTAACTAAATAAATAAATAAAAATGTGGTGTCAAACACTGAAAAGTACAGGAGAAAAAGGCCAAAAGAATAAAGATGCAAAGTCAAAATTATAAAAACTTGCAAAATAAATTAATGAACAAAGGAAAAAACTACAAGTAAATAATAAATTATGATTGCATCCAGAGAAAATGAGAAAGAAAGAACTGAAAGAAGATTAAAACTGGCAAAGCAGTGAGACAGTCCCTTAGATGAGCAACAGCCAAGGATTATCCATCTCTGAACTTAAAAATAATCATACTTGAAAAGTGATACATAAGCCAGAATCAGGAAGATCCAAGCACCATTCAAACAAATCCAAGCATGCATATTTTAAAGTATACTGTTATAATGAGAAAACTGATCTCGAATTATGAACTCTAACAGTCTCTACTATAGAAATATACTAATCCTCAGGCATTCTGAATAATGGTGGCATTAGTGACTATCAAACTTGTTCCTAAATTGTAATATATCACCAAAAAGGAAAGAAAAATGAACTGGAGAAGAAGTGAGGCAGAATAGAAATCCTAAGGACAACGGAAAGAAGTACCTCACTTCAGAGTCTGGCGTAAGCCCCTTGCCTGCAGAGAACCAAGAATTCCAACGTAAGTGACAGTATTTCCTTATTCCTCCTTTCCAGCTGAAAAATTCCCATTTCATAAAACTCTCATCATAAGACCCTTGAAGGAAAGGCATATGGTAACTTCTGGGCAAATCTAGTGTCTTTTGGTTTTAGCTAATCAGACTGTAAACCCACCCAAGGTACATTTAGCCATGTCACCCTACAATCTCATTTATCAAAATCTGTCAGGAGGATGTTCTTCACAACCCTTAGAGATATAACTTGAGAACCACCAAAACACTATATATGGTTAATGCTAAGGCACTTAAGTGTCAATCTCCTTTGAGAGGCTCCCATCTTTGCTCTTAGGTATACCTTCATCTTTAACCATATTCTTAAAGTCTATGTTAAAAAAATGTCTTTTACTTAACTTTGCTTCACACTGGCTCATTCTGATTTTTTTTTTCTGCAATGAATTCAAAGTTCTCCTTTTACCTAAGCTAAGGTCCTTAATGTATTAAAAGAACCTCCTGGGCTACTGTGGGCCACAATGTGGAGTTATGCCTCTGTCCTTGCCTTGTCAAAAAGGAAATAAGTACAAACACAACTACAGACAACTCACTCTTTAGTGAAAGCAAAGTCTTTTATGTTTTATGTAGAATAAATAAAAATGGGGAACACATTATTCCATAATGGGAGAAACATTCAAGAAAAATAGATGTGTCCAAAGGACACAGATTAGCTTGAAGAGGTTGCCCTACCATTGTCTAAATTTTGAACAATATGACCTCAATAATAATAGTGTTAGGTACACATAATCATGTTCAAATCAGTTGTCAATAACAGTAACATCCTGAAATGAGAAATCTGCTGGATATATAGGAAAGACATTTAGGAATCTGTAAGGAATCACATTCTCTGTTTCTACCCTCACACTAAATCCCTTCGATGTAAACATCTGAAAATTGAAAGCCTCATTATAGAACCATGTCATGTGAAAAAAAATACAATCACAAGACAGAAATGCCTGGCAAACATTATTTTTTAAAACCACTAATGGGCAAGATTGATGTCACAATGTACATTTAGGGTAATAAAAGTAGTTGCCAAACTTTTGAGTTATGGTGTAGATAATATATTTTACCAGTGTTGAAGCTCAATGATGTTCAGAAATAAAAAGAAAATAAAGTCTCAATTGAGAAATATCTGGGAAATAAACATGAGCTCCTCTTAGTTCCATCCAGAGTTTGCCTAGGTCAGGTCTATTGTGTGACTTTGTCAAGGATGCTAGTAGATGAGTTATTACTGATGCTCAAATGGTCTCTCGGGGAATATAATTCAGATAATGAAAAATCTTGGGAAATTTTTTTTTTTTTTGCTTATTAGCCTGAGTAATATAAACTTCCATTCACGCAAAATTAACTGGAAATCATTGTCCAATAAATAAGCACCTAGCAGACTTCCTAACCTACTGTCTATCTTGGGGATCCAGGTTCTAAGCTGCAAGAGGACAAGGGTACAGATTTTATTTACCCTTTGACAACACTGCATAGATTTCAAGTCAATGTATCTATTGGATCACTGTGGAGATGAACTTCATCCTATTGACAGATTTTTTTTCATACAGAGAGGAATCTAAACCAAATCACCTCCTGCTCTCTCACACAAACTTTGTTTCTATACTTCCACTTTTTAAATGATTTCAAGATCATTTTTCAGGATTCTACTTTGAAACATAACTGGTTTATGATGTCTATATAATCATAACTTTTATTCCAGCTAGTAATCAACTTTTTTCTATATTCACTATGGACTATTTACAGTATAAAGTGTTCCTTTTTATATTTATCTAAATTTAATTGGGAGTTAAGTGTCTCTCACAAAATAACTAGCAATATTTATGAAATGTCCAAGCCTTTTTCTTTAACCTATATTTTAAGCTTTAAATCTTATGATACGCAATGCAGGCTGAGTTTCTAACTGATGTAGTCAATAGGGGACCTGGGGAAGAATGTAAATGTGAGACCCATGTTTGACATAATGATTG
The DNA here is from genome assembly GCF_007827085.1 of Peromyscus californicus insignis. Classification (NCBI taxonomy): domain Eukaryota; kingdom Metazoa; phylum Chordata; class Mammalia; order Rodentia; family Cricetidae; genus Peromyscus; species Peromyscus californicus. Next base: position 111,950,737 of record NW_026294606.1, read on the forward strand.
CACCTCACCTAGATAAACATTATTAAATCTAATCTCTTAGATGACAACCATCAAAGATTGTCAAAGATTTGGTAAGTCACTTCTTTATTTTTTTTATTCCTTGAAAATTTCAAACATGTATACAATGTACTTTAGTCATATCAATCTCTCACACCCCTTCCAAATCCACACAGGATTGCCTGTCACAGCTCTCTCCCAGTTTTATCTCTTTTTCACATGTTTTGTTTATTTTAGCCCATTGATCCAATTAGTTCTGCCCATATGTTCATAGACATGGGATCACCCACTTTGGCATGTGGTGCCCACCTGTGGCCACACTTCTAAAAATAGATGATTCTCCTTTATTGTTTTAGGTAGGCTTTTATTGTTATAATGAGACAGCATGACCACAGCAACCCTTATGATGGAAAACATTTAATTGTAGGTGACTTAAAGTTCAGAAATTTTGTCCACTATGATCATAATTGGAAGCATGACATCAGGCAGGCAAACATGGTGCTAGAGTGGTAGTTGAGAGATATACATCTGGATCAGCAGGCAGCAGGATGGACCAGTGAACCACTGGTCCTGGCTTGAGCTGCTGAAACCTCAAAGTCCACCCTCAGTGTTGTACTTCCTCCAGCAAGGCTACACCTCCTACTCCTTATGAGCCTTTGGTGTCTATGTTTATTCAAACCACCATACTCTCAGCACCCATCAACTCCTAATAAACCAATTCCTTCTTAATAATGTTAAAAAAACTGGAAATTTTTCATTATGTGACATCATTACTGGTCTTTTCTTTTTTCTTTCTTTCACCTCCTTCTTCTTGTTTTTTTTTCCTTCTCCTTCTCCTTCTTCTATGTCTTCTCCTTCTCCTTTTTTCTTCTGTTTTACTGCATCAAATCTTGTTCACAAGGCTGAAATGCTAACTTGTGACTGGACACTACCTTTGATCTTGACTTTACCATTTCAAATTCACTATAATGTTCTTGACTTTGATATGTCCACATGCAAACACCCCTGCCATGTTAAGTGAATGAAATGCCTTGAGTTGTTTAAGTACCTTCTTCTGCTATGTAAAATTCTAGGGCACACACTGCAACAGACTCCCATACCCCCACTTTCTTCCTCATCCTCAGCTCAGAGGACAGCTCTTCTCCCTTCTTCATCACTCTCTTCCAAATAGTTGTAATGTCACTTTGCGACTGCATCTCTAAATGTCTGGGTCACAGTGAAGAGCATTTGATTAGATAAATTACCAAGATAACCTTTTGCTGAGATTGTTAACATGATTGATAGGAGTCATTATGTAAGTTAGAGATTATTATATTGTATTGGTAAAATAGGATTTCCCCAAGCAGTCTCTAACTGAGACAGAAAGAAGTCTCTTTAAGGATACTAGTTAGTCTTGTGTCTGAGCTTTTGGGAGTTTCAATATCTAATCCTAAAGTCAAAACGTCATGGGCTGGGGTCACCAATTGCTTCTGTAGAGGAGTCCTTTTCAGACGGGAGTGGACATTCCAATATTACCTGGAGGGTTCTTAAAGCAGGAAGCTTGGCTATTCTGAATCAGCAGGTGAACCTGAAAAGGTGCATTTCTAGCAAATTCACAGAGACTGTTCCTGCTGGGGTCTGGGTCTATACTCTGAGGAAGCATCTTTAAATGATGTTTTGTTTACACTACAGGCTCTAAAGCAACACGACGTCCCCAAGTCCAGCTCTTCCAAGGGATTCAAATACAGTTTGTTCGGTACTTGGAGGTGAAACTCCTTGTCTAATGAATAGGAATAAAAATAGTGTATATAATAACAATCATAATGCCAGCTCCATATAAAGAATTTTATACTCAATGGCCAGTGCTCCAATCTCCTCTGGCAAGCCTTGACTTCTCTTCTCCACACTTAGGAAAGCAATGCACTCATACATTACAATCTCACTGTCTCTTCAGAAACATGCCTGCAAGAAGTTGCTTTCAACAATCTCCCCCCAGCATTAGGGCTTACACACTTTGTTTTCCACATTAATAGAAGCGCTGGCCCTTTGCTTTCCAACTCAATTCCTGTAAACCCAGAAAACAGGGACTAGCACATATCACGTCAGCCCCATATTCACACAGCATTAAGTCCTCTAACAACAAGATGTCTCTGCCTTCTCAGATATTCCCACTACACCAGGATCAAGTGCTTGGGCCATTTAGTAAGACATGCAAGAATATCCTAAGTTAATTATAGGCCAGAACTAGTTCATCTTGTGTCTGAAGCTTTTCTTCTCACAAGTATATTGAGATGAGCACCTTATAAACTCTCACTATCTGGATTGTTGCACAGATTAGCCCATGGGCCTTTCTGCTTAAGAAATATAGATCTCTTCCTAAGGGAAAAGTAAGAGTTAAAATACCACAATTACAATGAATTAATAAAAGTTATAAAGCTTTCACACATTTTCAAAGTTGGACTTTTTAAATGGATATATTTAAACCCTAGTGTTTGTTTTTAATCACTTTCTTGCCCTGGATATAAGATCTTCTTTCTTGTGAAAGGAACCAGTTCCTCTACATTATCTTTATAAAGTGAGACATTCTGGGTCTGTGAGAGAGCTCAGTGAGTAAGAGAGCTTGCTCCAAGACTGAAGACCAGAATTCAATTTCGGGAACCAACATGACAGAGAGAGAGAAATAACACCTGCAAGTTGTGCTCTGACCTACATAGGTGCAGATAGATAGATAGACAGATAGACAGATAGATAGACAGACAGACAGACAGACAGACAGATAGATAGATAGATAGATAGATAGATAGATAGATAGAGCAAATAAATATAAAGAATAATATTTTTAAGAAAGATTTTACAGGAAATGTTGGACTACTTTTAAAGATTAAAGTTGAAAGACAGTATTGTTTTCAAAGACCTGAAGGATGGCATGTTTTTTAGGAATTTTTTCCTCCTGAGGGATCAAACACTACAGAAAAAGGACAGTGAAATGAAGGGATTAAAAATGACAAGGAGAAAAGAGTTTTGATATAATGAATTACCTGACCTCATTTCTAACTTGAATGAGCTAAAATGACTGTAAAGTAAGGGAAAAAAATTATGAAAACCAAGTGTATAATTTTGTCTTATGAGACTAATAAAATACTGATTAGAGTATTTGTCACTTCCTAAGCAAGTGAATCAGAAACTTCTCAGTATCAGCTTTTTTGGCATCCCTTAGAAATTTAGATTAGTGTCCCATTATGGCAAAAAATATTATTAAAAACTATTTTATTTGCCAATTAATTAGTTTTTGAAGAAAAATGACACTGTTTTCCTGCTTTTTACATTTTATTAATTGTTAGTGAAACATTTTCTCTCAATTAATCAAACTGCAACATTATCAAAATTTTCCCATACAGAATGAGACATTCCCACACATCTCAATAACTATTTTGGACACTTGCAGTTAAGCACATTAAGATGCTTATTAGTGGAGAGTTGTGGAATGAGCCTCAATTAGTGAATTAGACTGTATTCATTACACTTCACCAAATGCTCATTAACAGATTGTTTGATTTTTTTTCCCCTTTCTAAGCAAGGAGGGGGAAAAAAAAGAAGCAGTACTGGAGAGCTAGCCTGTCTTAGCAGCAATATGGAAATGAAGTCACATGGAAGTCTTTTGCTTACAGCTGCCTGGATTAGAGAAAGTTTGGAGCTTTTATTAGTAAGCCATTGTTGGAAACTTGACACTCAATGAATAGGCTAATTCTTCCATGTCACTAGAGGGGTCGTTTTTATTGTTTTTATGAAACAATGATTTTTCTTCTATTAAAATAGATCTAAATGAAATCATCCTTATTTCTATGGAAGAGTGAAATCATTTGATTACTGATTTTAGTTCAAGGACACATAATAGTCTTCAGCAAACCTACGTGTGCATAAACTGCCATCCAAGATGCTTCTGTTCTGCCTTCCCTGAGTCCCTTTTATCTTAGGGACAGAGCCCTCTGAGCTCTCTGGTCTTCTCACCTTACTTCTGTCTTTGGTGACGCTGACTAGAGGATGGAGAAATAGATGCAAGAGTTGGACAAGTCAAATGCTTCGATTGAGCCATTTTACAAAGCGATAACTACTAGATTCTCCTTATAACTGGGGACTTAGTCTAGGCTTCATAGAGAAAGCTTCCATCTATCAACTTACTGTTCTCTAGTGAGCACTGCTATGTCTACCTCTTATTTCTAGGTCTAATTTTAGTGTTTCAGTAATTATATTCTTTATTTTTAAGAGAATGTACTCAGTCAACATTAAATAATTTTTTGTTCATTTTCTATCCACCCAATAATGAGAATGTCTGTTGTTTGAATCTTAGATGATCTTTTAATAAAAAAATAAAATAAAAACCTGGAGCCAGATATTAGGATGAAAGCTGAAAGATCAGAGAAGCAGAGCAAGGCACAGCCAATCTCACCTCACCAACTCCATGAATTCTCTGACTGAAAGCTTCTGAGTCCTCACGCAAAAGGGTCTCCACTGAACTGCTTTAGTTCGTGTTTCCTCATGCCTTATATACCTTTCTCAGCCCAGCCATGTCACTTCCTGGGATTAAAGACCTCTGTGCTTTCCAGTACTGGGATTAAAGGTGTTTGCCACCATTGTCGGATTCTGTTCCCAGTGTGGCCTTGAACTCACAGAGATCCAGAGGGATCTCTGCCTCTGGAATGATAGGATTAAGGGTGCATGCCACCATTGTCTGACCTCTGTCTAATCTAGTGGCTGCCTCTGTCCTCCAACCCACAGGCAAGTTTATTAGTGTACAAAATATATCACTACAAATGTCTTTCAAATGTCACATATAAACAGTACAAAAATAAGCTTATGCTATGAAAACCCTATCCTAACAGAAGAAACATTAGTACTGCAGGCATATGTTGTGCATTTCCTAGCGGCCCAACTGTGGGATATGCGTGTGTGTGTGTGTGTGTGTGTGTGTGTGTGTGTGTGTGTGTATGTGTGTGTGTGTGTGTGTGTGTGTGTGTGTGTATGTGTGTGTGTGTGTGTGTGTATAATTTTATATGTACTCTCATTTCACTCTTAAAACTCTATCAGTTGCTCCTGTTTTGTTAATCAGAATAATAGAACTAAGGGAATTTAAGAAATTTGCCAATCAACTCCAGAACACATGCAGATTGGACCAACACATATTGTTTTTTATTTTCTACCAATAATAAAATCATCAAAGCCTATCTCAACTCACCTGAACATCCATGTTTATTGTGGCACTATTAACAAGAGTCTAATCACAGAATCAGCCAATATGCTGATGACTGGATGAATGGGAATATAATATATACAAAATAGACTATCAACCATAATGAAGAACAAACTAGTCATTTAGAACAGAGATGGAACTGGAGCTACTCCTACCAAACAAGTGAAAGGCATGAGTCTCAGAATGATAAGTGTCACATGTTTTTTCTCATATGTGTGAGGCACAGGGAGACCGCTACCAAAGTAGGAAGGCACCATGAGGGAAGCAAATGAAGCAACAGAGAGGAAGATGGTAGAGGGAGTGGGAAAGAATGCAATTCAAGTGCACTAGATGCATCTCTGAGACCTCAGGGCTACAAAAATGTCAAAATGAAGCCTATTGCTTTGAACATTTAATACGCACTAACAAAATTTGAACAAAAATCATTTCCTGTGACAATCTAAGTCAAGCTTCACCCCTTTTTCTTATTGTGTACAAACTTATACAAACACCATTGTAGTAGCATGTTTTTATTTTCTATGCTTATCTACCTGTAGAACACCATTATCCAAACTATACTTCATAGCAATCTGTATCCAAAAGATCCTTATAATTAAAATAAAACATTCACCTGAATGTTGAATGAGGATGGTACTTTACACTGTATAATTCCTCACCCTGAATGCTAAGTATCCACTTCCTCAAACTCACAGAGATCTGCCTGGCTCTGCCTCCCCGAGTGCTGGGACTAAAGGCGCCACCACAGCCCAGCCTAAGTGTCCACTTTTAATGGACTAGTAGATTATTAAAGATTTATCAAATTGCTTTCTTCTGTATTAACTTAATCCCTGTTATGTCATAAAGACATTCAATTAGTAGCTTAACATTCAAAACCATTCCACAATAATTTTTTTCTGGTTGGAATTGATATCCAGAGATCTACATCTTAAAAAAAAAATAAAAAGTGTCTTCAAAAATTTTCTTGTCTTCTTCTCATCACTCCACCTGCGTATTAACTAGGCATTTGATGAGAAGATTTCATTAAGTCAAGTCACAGGGGTCTAGAAATTCCATCTCCAACTCTCACTAATTAAATTGTCTTAATCCTACTGAAGCTGTCAGTTGCGCGTGGAGCTATTTCCTATGAAATCCATGAGTCTGCTATTTAAACATCATGCTTCTTTATTATTGTTTATTTATATCTAATTTATTAGCTGAATGCATTGCTGTAGCCCCAGGATATTGGTATCTTTAAATATAATTAAGAAACCCATTCTGAGTATTATGACCACCAAATAAATGTGGGAACTGAGAATAGAAGATAACACACAAGTACATAGACGTGCTCATTCTTAGGTGATACAGTCTCCAGTCAGTTCATAAACTCAGAGGAACTAGAAAAGACGCATGACAGGAATTCCTTAATTAAAAGATTAAGATCACGTCTACATGGTTTTCTCCTAGTTGTTCTGGAATTTTCACAGCGACAAAACCATAATCCTATTGGCTGTGACATTTTTTCATCACACAGTCATCGCTTCTGGTATAAGCAAATGCCCTGTTAAAACACTGGAAAGAGATGAGTTGAGAACAAACTCTTATTTTATGTATGTATATATTAAACAAAATTAGATTAAAAATATTGAGGGATCATTGCACAAGTCGTGGAAATTGTTTTATAAAGCTTAGCATTTCAACAGGTTCAATATTGTGTTTCATTGAAAATTACAATAATAATCACATCTACAGTGCTGGCACCATTTTCATTATGGACTCCATTGACTTAGGCCACATGTAGAGTTCAAAAGAACTTGAATATCTACTGTCTCACCAGGTGGTCATAGAAAGGTGTCATATTATCAATGTATTTCTTTAAGCCTGATATGCAACAAAACAGAAATGGAGTTGGAGTTTACCAGCTGACTTGCTTGTATAATTTAAGAGGAAAACTATCATTTAGAATTATCTTTGCTAGCTATTTAATAATCCTTATAACTTTACTTTGGAACACTGGCAATACGACTCTTTTGCCTGCTTTTGAGACTCATTTCCTCCTATTGGGTTGCCTTGTCTAGCCTCAATATGAGGGCTTTTACCTTGTCTTATTCTATCTTGTGTCCTCCTTGATTGTCCTCTCTTGGAGGCCTCCTTTTTTTTCTGAAGAGGAAACAGAGTAGGAGGGGTGGATTTGGGAGAGAGGAAAGGTAAGAGGGGGAGCTAGGAGAAGTGGAGGGACAGAAACTGTGGTTGGGATGTATTATATGAGAGAATAATATGTTTTCAATTTAAAAAGAAAAAGAAAAAAAAGATATACTGAAGTAGCTTCAATATGTTTATTATGCGAGATGAACATTAACTCCAATATGATAGCTGACAATCATTTTTATATGATTTCAATCCATGTTTGATGGTTCGTAAGGTTGGAGAGTAAACACATGTGTGGGGAAGGGTATATCTATTTTCAGTCCAGAAGAGGACATTGATTTTCCTGCTTTATTCACTTGAGAGAGGATAGCTCACTCACTTTGGAGCTAGATTGGTACCCACCAAGTCCTGGAAACCCTCCAGTCTCCATCCCCACAGCACTGAGGTTACAGAAGCGTATTACCACCCAGCTTTGTATGTGAGTGCTGAGATCTAAACTGAGGCTCTGATGCTTGTAATACAATCAGTCTTACCTACTGAGTCATCTCTCTAAGCCTCCATGTTTGTATTTTTTAATTATATTTGTATTTATTGATTCAATCTGATCCAAGAGTCTCCACACTTACCTCGTTTTTGGAAAACTGCCCGTTCAATGGGCTCTATTTTAAAACAAGTCGTTTTATGTTCTATTTGTAGCCAATCTACTTCCCTTTCCTTTGATCAGGAGCAGTGAAAACAAAGTGTCAATAGACTCAGAGGAATAAAAAGAACATCTGTTTCATGTGTCTTCCATCATAGGGCCATTTGAAGTGTGAGGTTCTTTTTCTGAACGATCCACACTTTAAAATTCAATGTGATGACAAACTGTGCCTACTTCCAGATCATGTGGCAGGAAAACACTATTACATAGCTCATCACACCGGGGATGAAATGTCGGTGGCAGAACATGATTTATGTGCATATTCAACATTTGTTTGGGGAGCCAAACTGACTCCTCTCTTAATTCGTTGTGATTAAAATAGTCTCTACTTAATTTTCCATAGTCATCAACTCTTCATTCTGTCTAATAATGCCATTTCATAGAAAGCATTACCCCCACCTTGTATTTCTGCAAGAATCCCCCTCGGTGCCCTTAATTTTGCACTGACATTGCTATGTTGTGGTTGTGGACTTTCACATGGTGCTGTGTACAGCATGGCTCATAGAACCTAATGAGAATAAGTTCATCAAATTAATCCCAATAATGAAGAAATTTGCTGCCGGCTTCTCAAATGTCTAATTTGTGACGCCAAGTTGGCAAACATTTTCAACTGTGGAAGAACAGGTAAAGCCAAAAAGCCTTTCTGAATAATGAAAAGTCATCTTTATTAGACGTTCTTCATCAAATATACGTGTTGATGTATCTTAAGGGAAAAAAATAACTAATTAGAAATGAAAACATTTATAGAATAAAATAAAATGTTGATCAAATGAGAGAGAGTTCCTGGTCAATTTTCTCTTGTGGGAAGTTCTTAAGAGAGAAAAATAACTTTGTTTTTGTCACAGATAGTTCATTTTTTCTGAAGTATGACTTAACCCTGTCTTTGCTCAGTGAACACTTACTCTGTATTGCTGTGCAAATATTTTCCAAAATGTTGTATGTTTCTATCCCAAACATTTGTGATATAAGTAGACATGATGGCCAGCCTTTAATGGTTTATGCATTCAATAGTTGAGGGTAAAAATTATACCTCCTATGACTCTAAAATTTTGTGAATATCCTTGTAATACACAGCAGGTTCTGAGGATACATGGTAGATGTTCAACCAAGCTGATTGGATGAATCAGGAGGTGTATTTGTAATGTTTATGAAGATGAACATATACTATTAATTTATTACTTATTTACCTTGAGGCAGAGTCTAAGATATATCAGGCTACTTTCCAACTACTATGTAGCCATGGAATGTCTTAAACTTCTGATCTTCCTGAAATGGAATTTCAGTCACAGAATTAGAATTAATTGAATAAACATACAACACCCAGTGTATGCAGTTCTAAGAATAAACCACATATACATTGTATGTGCTAGGCTAGCACTCTATCAACTAAACTACATCCAAATCATATATTTGCTTTTTCAATGGGTAATTTTTTTTTTAAATTTTCTCTGTCCTTCTCTCCATCTCTTTTCCCTCCTCACCCCACCCTCACACACATCTTATATGCTGTATCTTCCTCTGACCCACTACTCTTCTGGTTCACAGTAGTAATTGGGCTTAATGAGAATTTTCTCCTGAGCTGTCTTGTTTTATTGCTGTGGTTGTTGTTTTTCTTAATCCAGTAGGGATGCATATCAGACATGCTTACAGCAAGGAATTCTTGATGGGTTTTACACTTTGAAGAGACCTATGAAACAAATCAATGAAAATATCAAGTAATAGAGCAGCATGGAGATGTTTACAGTGATGTTATATTTATTATAAGCCCTTGTAAAGATAAAGCTATTGCTTCTGTTTACTAATTTGCATTTTGAAATCTAGCTTTGCATGACTGCTTTAGACTTGAAATTTCCCCTGAGGTCTTTATCTGATATTTGCCAGGTGAATTCCCATAAAAATTAATATGGGGTGGTATTTAATAATAGAGATTTTGTCATTGAAGATATACACGTTTGAATTCTGGATACTATATGCAGGCTGTGTTACCTACACTCAGTACTTCAGATTTTTCATCAAAAATGAAAATATGAAGAGTAGGCCGGAATAATTTGAAAGTTACCATAACAATACTTATATGAAAGTGATGAAGATATTTTAGCAATTTTTATTAAAAGAGGGACTGTTTAAGAGTGAATCACAGCTGGTCTTAAAAGAATGAAGATGATAGTGAGTTGTGGGGACAGCTGATATGGATTGATCCATATTTGATGATGGGATGGAAAGGCATGTGTAACACAGATTTCGATGTATAGGTTTTAGTTTCATATTTATCAAAAAATTGCCTACCATATTCTTTAGACATTACAGTCTCATCATTGGTTAGATTCACTTTAGACAAACTATAGAAACTTGTTGACCTGTGATATTTAAGGAAACTGACTTTATGAAAGCATATGTTCAGATGTAATGCATGACTGTCACATAGGCAGGTGTAGTGGAGTGTATGAAGTATGGACTTTAAAATTCAAATAACCTGGATTAATACTTTATATCTAAAGTAGAAAGTCCACAACCTTGTACAAGTTACCCACTATCTGAGATTCTAAGATACTATTTCTTGGATGTTAGAGTAGAGGGCATTAATTCCAGTGAAGTGTATAATAGCAGCAAAAATATCTTCAACTTTAAGGGGCACTTTTATTTGGCACATCTTATTTATAACTTATTGCTTATAAATATAAAATCACAGCTAATCAAAGTTCTAAAAAATCAAAAGTTGTTAACAACACTTTTTCAAATATCTTACTTCACATGTTTTACTATCTTAAACTTTAAAAAAAAAACAGCATAGTTATTCTCAGTGGAAATCCTAGCTCTAAGGACATTTGACAATGTCTGAGAGACAGGTGCTGGGATGTCACATTGGAGATACATGGAGACCAGTGAGCACAAGTGAGACATGCTGTGAAACATCCTGCAATGAATAGGAGAAGTCAGAACAATAGAGAATAACTTAGCCAATGCTAGTGTTGATTAAGTTGACAACCCTAAGTTAGATGAACAGCACTCTTCTAAGCAGTGTCCTACTTGCACACAATCAATTTATAAACAACATTTTTTGTGGCACACACCTGGCATTGAATAGAAATTTTTTTTCCTCATTGGTTCACTTGTCTGAACTGATTTCATAATAGCTATGGAGTTATTTTATTGATGGACTACAAGCTCTGGTAGTAGGGTGTTTGTTTTGAGTTGACTGGTTTATGGCTTCCCAGATTAACCAGTGTTTCTGGATATAACTACCCAAGTATTTCAGAATAGCACTAGCCTTTGAATCTGAGTATTCAGTATAGTATAGGGTAGGGTATCCTTCTGAATGATAATGACATCATCTAAGTCATTTTAAGTCACAAAACAAGGCAGAGGAGGGATGATTTCACTTCCTTTGTACTTCTTAAATAGGGTTTTTGTCTGGTCCTGTCTTCAGAGTCAGCTACACACCATTGGCATTCCCAGAACTCAGACCTTCACACATAGACTAGAATGATATCTCCAGTTTTCTTTAGCTTCAGCTGATAGAAAGCAGAATGTAGATTTTCTCAGCCTCCAGGATATTGAGTCCATTTGTGTGTATGTGTGTGTGTGTGTGTGTGTGTGTGTGTGTGTGTGTGTGTGTGTGTGAGACTGTGTATGTGTAACTGTGTGTATGACTGTGCGTGTGAGAGAGAGAAAGAGAGAGAGAGAGGGAGAAAGTTTATATACACTATGCTTAGCAAGGTGACATACAACCACTTATCTGAATACAGACTAGGGAGAGAGCCTCTGGAAACAGAAAGTAGTATATAAACAGTTGCACACAAGACCTAAAAAGGAACCAAAAGCACATATTGACAGGCTGTTAGTACTACAAGGAGCTAGCAATTGAGTCAGCCAGTTGAGGAAATAAAAGGGGGTGGTGGATATAGGAGGGAGAACAAACACTGTTTGGCCTCAGAACTTTGGTGAAGGAAGAATGATGCTAGGCATATTCAAAGGTTTTATGGCATAACAACATCACATAGGAAAGTCTGCCGTTTTCAAAAGTATAAAGAAGGTGAAGCTGAAACCAGAGCAGTGGAGAGGAGAAATCCAACATCCTGAAATGTTTTAATCTAGAATTCTTAGTGGAAAAACAGATACTCTTCAATATGAAATGATTACATTTAAAGTAAATAATTCTATTGTTGCAGTGGACCTGGAAGATGGACTTGAATCAGACTATTGCAATTTCACTTTTTGTAACCATTGATATTACTATCAAATGTCTAATATTCACAAAGTAATTTTTTTTTGTTTTCCTTTAAAGCTGTTGATAGTCCTGGATTGCAAAGACATTTGAGACTTACCAGACCTTCTTTTCACAGACGGTCAATGATAAACAGGATGACTACAGGAAGGGGGAAATAAGCTTTTTTTTATCTATATGTTTGGCAAAGAGAGATAGCATTGATTAAATTATTGCAGTTGAACAGAATATTAACAAAGATCCTCTGACTCATTTATAGTATATGGAATGAGTTCATAAAGGATAGTGTAGCTATAAGCAAAATGCCATGGACAAAGACACAAAACACAAGACATGGTTTAAAAAAAAATTAACTAGTGAATGGGATGTTAACCTCCGACTGGGGAAGTAATTGTATTATAATGGTGATGGGAAAAACTATCAACCAAAGAAATGAACCTGAACTGAAATGCTTCTCGATGCCAGGAATCTTGGTTACCTTTTAGTGTTTTTGTGTGTCTCATTATTTATGTCAGTGCCCTGTGCCCCAAGACCTCATCTGAGCCTAGCTATGAGAATTCTGAAAAATTTAGCCTGTACTGAATAAAGTTTTATCTACAAAGAACTTAGAGATACTCAAATGATGATTCTGCTACATATGAATGCCTGCTTTCTAGGGTAACTTCAAACCTAAGTATGACACTTGTTGACTCAAAGATCAAAGAGGACAATTTCCATCTATCTAGTAGTTATATTGCCTCACATACTGCAAAAATATGTTGCCTGGTACACGTGGGAATTTGCAAAGTATGTCTTCATATCCATTTTTCTGAGTTAGTGGAAGACAGTATTGGTTAATGAATCTGAGATATGAGGAACCTTCTGATATTAAGAAATTCAAAGAAAGAAGTTCCCTAATTATAAGCATAGTGATTATATTAGGTAGGTGGCTAGATATTAGCAGTCTTGGAGGTCATTAAGGACTGATCCCTTCTTCACAAGCTGCAACAACTTATAGCACAAGAACTCTAGCTTCAAGCCTTTGACCACTGTAAAATCAATGGAATCTGAGTCCTTACTGTTGTCCTGAGTGAGACACGACATTCTAAATTTCCAAAGTATAGACTACTGTCTAGCAGGAGGATTTCGAGTAAAGAACAATGATACAGCATTGTCTTTTCTCTTAAGATTTAATACATTTGGTAGCCTACAAGTATCTGGAAAAGACATCACCTCCCACCTAGTTTAGAGTAACTACATTTAAACATGTGTGTGTGTGTGTGTGTGTGTGTGTGTGTGTGTGTGTGTGTGTGTGTGTTTTGTAAGCTTCTACAATAGTAGGTTCCCATACAGCTGTTTCAAAGATGTTTAGTTTGGGTTATTTCTCTCCATACCCCCTCTGCTATTTTACCTTCCCATCTTCACCTTTTTAAATTGGCCTATCTCACTTTTCCTTTCTGTACTGCCTGCATTCTGTTGCTCCTTCCTTGAAATCCTCCCAACACAGCTCCTTACTGGTTTCCTCACATGCATGAGAATTCCAATTTAAGCTCACATATCTAAAATTGTAAGCTATCATCTCTATATAAGCGAAGACATGGAGCATCTGTCCTTCTGGGTCTGGATTACCTCACTCAGAATGATTGCTTCCAGCTTGATCAATTTCCCTGCAAAATTCCTTTTCCTTTAAAGCTGAATAAAAATCCAATGTGTTTACATGTTATATTTCATTATCTATTCATCAGTAGATGGATATCTATGGTATGTTCACTGAATATTGTAAGTACATCACTGATGAACATGGATAGGAAAATATCTCTATAGTAGGATTTAGAGCCTTTGAGTATAAGTCTAGAAGTAGTATAGCTGATCATATGATAAATTTATCTCTAGCTTTTCACGGAACCTTCACACTGACTCCACACTTTTTGCTTTCCAGTTTGTACTTTCACCAACAATGAAGAAATGATCCCCATTTACCTTATCCACACTGCGTATGTTGTCCTTTCTCATCCTATCCCCTTTCTTTGAGGTAAGATAAAAGCTCATCATAGCTTTAAGCTATACTTCCCTAATGGCTAAGACTGTTGAATATTTTTTAAAGTATTTCAGAAATTTATATTTTTTTAAGAACTCTCTTCTTAGTTACATGCTTCATTTTTTAAATTTGGTTGTTTGTTTGCTTAGGTTTTAGGGGGTTTTGTTGTTCTACTTCTTCTTTTTGTGTTCTAGACAGTAACTGGCAGTCACATGCATAGATGAAAAACATTTTATTCCATTTTGTAGGCAACCACTTCACTTGATTGATGGTGTCTTTGGTTACACAGAAGCATTTCAGTTCAATGAGGTCTCATCTTCCCATTTTTAACCTTCATTCGTGTTCTACTTAAGTCCTCTTCAGAAAGTCTTTTACTGAGGCTATAAGTTAAAATATATATTTTCTACTTTCTCCTCTAAGAAATTCTGCATATGAGGTTCTATGTTGAGACAGTACTTGATCAATTTGAAATTGAGTTTTGTTCAGGGTGAGTTACAAGAATCTAGTTTCATTTTTCTGTATGTATACATTCACTCTGACCATCACCATTTGTTGAACATGATATCTTGTACAAAGTGTATGTTTGGCCTCATTATCAAAAATCATTTGACTGTAGGAACATGGGCTTGTGTCTGGGTTCTCAGTTCCATTCTGTCAATGGATGCATCTGTTTTTACATTAGTACCATATTCTTTGTATTAGTATGGCTTTGTAGTATAACTTGAAATATGGGATGGTGATACTTTCAGCAGTATCCGTGTTAAGTTACCTTTTTCAAGTTCTTGGTCACTGGGATCATGTTGACCTCTCCAAACATTACAGCCTATTTCCACTGTTCTTGGTGACCTCCCAGAACTTGGCTGTATTATCCTACTGCTGAAGAAACCACATATGTGAGTCCTAGAATATGGAGAAATAAAACTAATAAATACCTGGTGACCTTCATCACTCCTGGATATCTTTCACAGTTCTGGAAGATGCTATACACACCACTGGGAGAGAAATAATCAACAGGCTTAAATAATTATGAAACTGGTGAGCTGTAATAAAAACTGTCCTGGCAAGATAGCTGAGGTATCTTCAGCAATGACATATTACCATTTGGTTATGATAGACAGCTAGAAGCATTCGCAACAGGGTATTTTGTTTGAACACCCTCTGTGTCTTTCCTATAGGCTTTATTTTTTAAAAATGGTTCTACATCAGGAAATTTGTAGAAGTGTCATGTGTCTAGCTAGTTCCAGGCTCCAGGTACTCCATTATCAATATGTCCTGCCATGATGGACCACTGATTAAAATCAATGAATAAATATTGAAATATGACCAGTTTTCAGATCTTAAAAGATTTAGTAATACATTTTGCATTTATTTCTAGAATCCTGAGGCATTTCCCATTTGTGAAATAATCAAAATCAGGATACAGGAAAGTAAATCAGAATATGACTTAATTCCTAAAGAACTCTTTCCTACTGTCCTTTCACAAATGCAATCTCTCATCCTTAAGCCTTAGCAATCACTAATCTAGTCTGTATTATAATAGTTTGGATTTTTCGAAAAGATAAAATATATATGATCACAAAGAATGAAACATGTCAAGACTGGATTATTTTATTCATTATAATTCCTGTGTGACAAAAATTTTGTTTCTGTACTTATTGAATTTTACTACTAAGTAGTATTCTATTATATGAATATACCATAATTTGTTAACTCATCAAATAACATTTAAATTATTTCCTGATTGGGTAGTTACCAATAGAGCAACTGTGATTTACCTGTTTCTATGTAGATAAATTCCTATTTCTCTAAAGTAAATAATATGAAATATCATCCCTGGAAATGTATGCTTTCACTTTGCAGCAATTCCCATCAGATACTGATCTATGCCTTGTTAGAATCATATACATGATAACAAAGAGATGCTTACACAGTGAAGAAGGCTTATTTTTTTTTGATCAGAGAAAAAGGAATAATAGAGAATAGCTTCTTTCAATCAGCTTCTAAAATGCCAAATAGAAGACTTTAAATGAGAGAAAAAATAAGGGGGGAGATTTTTGGTAATGAGTAAGTGACTATTAATCAGCACTTTTTAGTTATTATTTAATGAAGAAATGAGTAGCAGGTCTACAAAGTATGTGTGTGTTAGGGGCGGGGGGGGGGGGGGGGGGACTGGTTTTCCCTCATCTCTTCCTGTATCACAGAATTACAACCACTCAAATTGTCTAAAGAAGAGAAAGTGAAGGGAGGAATTTTCTGATATCTTAATGATGGGATGTTTTAAACTTTTAAAAGAGAGAAGGGATTGAAATATTTCTTGTTTTGAAATACATGTATAAAGGTGACTAATGGTTGTCAGATATTATCTAACAACAAAGACAATTCAGAATGAAGATCTTTATATATTAAAAAACAAACCTGTGATTTCAAAAAAAGTATGACAATGAATTAGAAACAAACACTTGATGCTACTCAGTCATATAGCAAAGAGGCAACTTGCATTTGACTTTATTTTGCACAATGAAAGTTGTGTTTAGAATATTTAAGTCACATAAAGGCATGCATTTGTTTTGTGTCTTGCTAATATTTGAAGGTCATACCTGACAAACACTGAGCTAATTATTAGAAATTAAGAAACATGAAAATTTACCCTAGTTTATTATATTAAAAACTTGCCCTTGTAAATCTTCAAGAGTACTTTGTGTTTTGATTTGCAACAAACAGATGCAAAGGATTATGACTCAACTGTCTTTCACAATTATTATTCACTCTATTTTTTGTTTTGTTTTGTTTTGTTTTTTTGAGGCAAGGTTTCTTTGTGTAGCTTTGGAGCCTTTCCTGGAACTCATTCTGTAGCCCAGGCTGGCCTCAAACTCACAGAGATCCACCCACCTCTGCCTCCCGAGTGCTGGGATTAAAGGCGTGCACCACCACTGCCTGGCATCACTCTATTTCTAAAACAAGTGAAAAATAAAAGATCTTACTCACTACTAGTTATTTGAAGTAAGTTAATTAAGTTATATGACTTATTCTAGGGAAGCATTCACAGGACTTTCCAAGCATCTTATCAAATACAAGCCCATTGTGAAGGCAAGCTGCATTATGTTCTTGTGCACCAATCATTCAGTTTGCAATTGCTCTGAACTGAGCCTCCTAGCCTGTGCTATCCTTTAGGCACTGGATGCTATTCAGAGTCTCTTCCAACTTCCTTAACTAGATAACTGTTGAGCAGGGATTACAGTCCATCTTTGACCAGCAAAACAATCTGTGAGTTCTTTCTTACTCTTAGAATGTTGAATGAATCAGTTAAACAAAAAGACTTTGTGTGGGAACTCCAGTGTTCTGTACTTTTATTTTCTTTCAGTGAGATGTGACACAGGCATGTGCTACTTACTTTTCACTAGTATGCTTACACTTTTATTTCCATGCTATAATAAAGTTTAATTTCTATTTTAAAATGCACCTGTGCCCAGGGTATGGGTATGAGCTGACACCTGTGGCCATGTTGGAATCTGAGAGAAATGTCTCTGCCAGGACCATGCCAGCCTTAGTGGCCTGCCCTGCCATCTATGGCCATGGTGTCCTCCAAATCCAAACTGCTGCTGAGGGCCATGTCTGGGTCCATGGCTCACCTCAGCCAGGGCCTGCATCAGTATCTGAGGCTCCACTTACCATGAAAGGCAGTGCAGGTTCCCCATGCCACAGGGACCATGCAGGTTGGGGTGGCTTGCACTGACACCAGAGTCCATACTGATGCTCAGGCTGAGCTGTGGCTTGGGCCATTTCTGGGGTTGTGGCCCAATAGCAGCCAGAGTTAACCTTCATGCCTTCTGTTGCCATCAGGGCCACATGCATGCCCAGAGTCTGAACTGACACATGGGGCCAGGTTGGAGCCTGGGGACCATGCTGCTGCTGGGCCTATCCAGATCTAAGAGGCCTGTGCTGCCACCTGGAGCCATGGTGACAGAGACCCCAAACTGCTGCCCATGACCATATCTAGATCCATGGTCCTGGAGCAGCTGGGTCTGTGTAAATGTCCGTTGCCCATGTTACCACAGAGCCCCATGCAAACCATGTGCTGAACCATGTGTTGAAGTACTGCTGAGCTGGTCCCACCCCGCAGAGTGACCTGTGCCCCTTTCACAGGAGAGCTGACCACAAATCTCCTGGCCCTAGGATAATGGACGCTGATGACCCCACAAAGGGAAGCTGTTCCAGCTCCCTAATAGGAGAGCTGACCCCCCCACACTTGGGAAAGCTCATACATCCCTAACCTCAGACCTGGGATATCTGGTTTCTTCCCTCACCTAACAGGAGTGGTCCTAGCAGCCCAACTCAGCTGCCACCCCAGCACACATCCAGGGCTTGGAGTAGGCACACCCCAGCATCTACCCTGTCTATGATCTGCTGGAGTGGGTGAGGGGACACATGATGTGGAACCATAGCCACAGGATCTTCATGACTCAGGGGCAACAGCAGGATTTCAGAAAGGAATGTTGGTGGGTGTCCAATATTGATGGCACACCAAAGCCAAATGCGTTGAACCAACAACTCATTACACAATGAACATTTGCAAGTAAAACTGTTTTGACAAGAGGGTGCACTAAATGATACACAGCAGCTCCCAATGCCACTAAGATGAATGAAGAAGCAATGGAGAGGTGGGAAAGATGGAGAAGTGAAGTGTTTTTTCTTCTTCTTTTATTATTATTATTGTTGTTGTTTCTGATTTTTATCTTATTTTTATTCTTTTTTAGCTTTCTTTTGGGGGGCCACTACAAGAGGAAAGGGGTGGATACAGAGTGGAAATGGGGTACATAAAATGAAATTCCCAAAGAATAAAAAAAAGTGCACCTGTCAAATATCATTAGAGTGGTAAATCTTTACAAACTTAAAACATTGGTCTAATATTCAAATTAAGAGACAAAACATTGGAAGCACTGCATGAGATTTCTCCAAACTCCTGTCCAACATTAATTTTCCATCCTCAGAGTAAATATAATCAGACTCACAGTAGTATAGTCTAGTTACATGAGCTTTCATTCTTCTTTAATCAAAGTCAGAGAGTATATGATTTCTCTTTAGCATATTGCCAAGAATCATGAATATGTATGTGTAGCTGTATAATATTAATACCTATGTTGTATCTGATAGTATAAAATTAATGCTTATATGACATTCAGCTGGAGGTCTGTAGATGTATACACAAATGTGGATACATATACAAACATACACACATTGAACTGCATGTATGTTTATATACAGCATATATATTGTGTATATACATGCCAATTTATCCAGTCTACAGTTAATGGGGAGTTCAGTAATTTCCAACATTTAGCAGCTGTGAAGTTTTATCTTGAACGTTACAATGCACTTTTTAAATGAAAATGTCTGCTCATTTGCATTGGATGTACAAAGACCAAAATTTCTCTGTCACAGAGAAAGCATATGCTTAGTCTTAGCAAGCATTGTAAATGACTTCCTTTCAAATTGCCTTCCTTCCTGTTTTGAGTGTAATGACTTTTTCTCACAGCCTGGCTCTCAATTGCATACAATTCATTCCTGTGAGGCCAAGTTCATAGTTTTAGACTTTCAAAAGGTTTCAATTCCACTGTTTCCCATATCATTGAGTATTTTTCTTATATTGCTTTGACTGTGTGTATACATAAAGAATTTGCCTTCTCTTCCAATAATTTCGTGTGATAGGAGGTATTATATGATTGAACAGCAGCAGTAAGACTAGGAAAAGTTAGAGTTCTGAATTATGTACTTTTCTTCGCTGTAAAAAATAACATCTACTCATTTCCCAGAATTTCTTGTATCTTTATTCTTTGCTGGTCAGTAGTCACTAAGTCTCAATAGGAATACAGCCTGCTAGGTACACTACAAAATTTTATGCTGGGTTGTATCCCTATAGACTAGGATAAAAACAACAAACAACAAAAAACAAAACAAAACAAAAAACCCACCTCTAAATATCCTAAATACCAGCTACTTGAGTCTTCATAAAATTAAACTTGAAAAGAAATGTGTTTGAAAGCATGCACTAAAGGGCATCTCACTGGAAGCTGCCTGGTATCATGTTCAAGGAAGTGGTATACCTGGGCAGACAGTTAAAAGCACTACAGAGTAAATGAGCTAATTTTAAAAGATTAAACTGTGAATATAAATAGTTGCAACTCGGGTTATTTTTAATTATATTTTTCTCAGTCCATGTCTTAGTAAGAAAAACAAAACATAAAGCCAGTATCTAGGCTTAGCAGTTACAATATATACAAAGATATAAACCTTTATTAACAACTTGATATTAGATACAGAGTAAAATAGCTAAAGTCACTTTTAAGGAAAATAGGGATGAATGAAACACCTTCAGAATTCTTAGATTATGTAAGACTTTAGCTCTGCAAACTCAAAGATCAGGTGTTGATGTAACAAAGACTTTGAGGCCAGTCACTGGGAACCCCCACCCAACTCTGCCCCAGTTGCTGGCCAGCAGGGAAAACTCCTGCAGGAAGCCCCCCACTACCACCAAAATCCCCCATCTGACCCAGCAATATACAAGTCCCATACCCTGACCCACCACCCATCTACCTGTGGCCCCAGTAACTGCCTGAGGCTCAGAAACCAAACCACCAGCTCTCATTGAACCAAGAGCCTGCACTCATTGGACCAAGAACTCTCATTGGACCAAGAGTAACTTCCAGAGACAGGAAATTCACAAGACCTCATTGGATCAAGAGTGGCTTTCTGAAACATAGAATCTGCCAGCTCTCATTGGACCAAAACAGAATTCCTGAGACACAGAAACTGTTAGCTCTAACTGGACCAAGAGCCCTGATAAGACCAAAAGTGGTTCCAAGAGTCACAGAATCAACTAGCTTGGGTTGGTTCAAGAGCAGCTCCCTTAGATACAGAATCTGCCAGCTCCAAATAGACCAAGAGCTAAGATTGGACCCAGAGGTACCCCCTGAGACACAGACACAACAAGCACAGAGTGGACCAATAGCAACTCACTTAGACACAGGCAACTCTTATATCTATTAGAGGAGGAAATGAGCACATATCAATGCAAAAAAAAAATACAACATAAAGAGCAATATGACATCACCAAAACCTAGCCCTCCTCCAACAGCAAGACCTGAACATCACAATATAGAAGAAGCAGAAGAAAGCAACCTTAAAAATAGCTTCATGAAGATGCTAGAGGCCTTTCAAGAAAAGAAAATGAAAAATTCCCATAAAGAAATTGAGGAAAAGGCAAACAAAAACTTGGAAGAAATCAATAATCCCTTAAGGAAAGCCAAAAAATATCATGAAAAAAAACAATTAAAAATGTGAAGGACACAGTTCAAGGCCTGAAAAGTAAAATAGAAACAATGAAGAAGACACAAACAGAGGGAATGCTGGAAATAGAAAATCTGAGTAACAAGAAAAACAGATGCAAGCATAACCAACAGAATACAAGAGATGGAAGAGAGAATCTCTGGTGTAGAGGATACAATAGAGGAAATAGATTCGTCAGTCAAAGAAAATATCAAAGCCAAAGATGTCATAACACAAAATGTCCAGGAAATCTGGGACACCATGAAAAGGCCAAACCTATGAATAATAAGAATAGAATAAGGAGAAGAATATCAGCTCAAAGGCACAGAAAATATACTCAACAAGATCATAGAAGAAAGCTTTACCAACTTAAAGAAGGAAATACCTATGAGGATACAAGAAGCCTATAGAACACCAAACAGACTAGACTCCCAAAAAAGGTCCCATCTCCAAATAATAAATAAACAACTAAACATACATAATAAAGAAAAATATTAAGAGCAGGAAAGGAAAAAGGCCAAGTGACTTATAAAGGCAGACTCATCAGAATAATACCTGACTTCTCAATGGAGACTGTGAAAGCCAGAAGGACCATGTAGTGCAGACACTAAGAGACCATGGATGCCAGCCTAGACTAATATACCCAGCAAAACTTTCAATCATCATAGATGGAGTGAACAAGACATTCCAAGCCAAAAAAAGATTTAAACAATATCTATCCACAAATGCACCCCTGCAGAAAGCACTAGAAGGAAAATTCCAACCCAAGGAAGTCAGACACACCCATGAAAACACAGGCAATAGATAACCCCCCAGCAGTAAATCCCAAAGAAGAGAAGTACATACACACTACCACCAAAAGATAACAGGAATTAACAATCACTTGTCATAAATATCCCTTAATATCAATGGACTTAATTCACCTATAAAAAGACACAGGCACCGGGCGGTGGTGGCGCACGCCTTTAATCCCAGCACTCGGGAGGCAGAGCCAGGCGGATCTCTGTGAGTTCGAGGCCAGCCTGGTCTCCAAAGCGAGTTCCAGGAAAGGCGCAAAGCTACACAGAGAAACCCTGTCTTGAAAAACCAAAACAAACAAACAAACAAACAAACAAACAAACAAAAGACACAGGCTAACAGAATGGATAAGAAAGCAGGACTCAACTTTCTGCTGCATATAAGAAACACACCTCAACTTCAAAGATAGACATTCCTTCAGAGTAAAAGGCTGGGAAAAGTCTTTCCAATCAAATGGTCTTAAGAAGCAAGCTGGTGTAGCTATCCTAATATCCAACAAAATAGACTTCAAACTGAAATCAATCAAAAGAGATCAAGAAGAACATTACATATTCATCACAGGAAAGATCCACCAAGATGAAGTTTCAATTCTGAACATTTATGCCCCAAATAAAAGGGCACCCACATATGTAATGGAAACACTACTAAAGGTTAAATCATACATAAAACCTCACACATTAATAGTGGGAGACTTTAACACCCCACTCCCAGCAATGGACAGGTCTACCAGACAGAAACTTAACAGAGAAGTAACGGAATGGATGTTATGATTCAAATGGACTTAATAGACATCTAAAGAACATTCCACCCAAACACAAGAATATACCTTCTTTTCAGCACCCCATGCAACCTTCTCTAAAGTCGACCACATACTCAGTCACAAAGCAAATCTCAGTAGATACTCCGGGCAGTGGTGGCACACGCCTTTAATCCCAGCACTCGGGAGGCAGAGCCAGGTGGATCTCTGTGAGTTCGAGGCCAGCCTGGGCTACAGAGTGAGTTCCAGGACAGGCTCCAAAGCTACACAGAGAAACCGTGTCTCGAAAAAAAAAATTGCAATAACTTCCTGTATTCTATCAGACCACCATGATTTACAGTTAGATTTCAACAACAAAAGTTACAGAAAGTCTACAACTTTATGGAAACTGAATAATGCTCAACTTAATCACCACTGCATCAAGGAGAAATAAGGAAGAAATTTAAAACTTCCTAAAGATCAATGAAAATGAAGACACCACACACCCAAACTTATGGGACACTATGAAAGCAGTGCTAGGAGGAATATTCAGAGCACTAAAGTCCCACATAGAGAAGTGAGAGAAATCTCACACTAGTGACTTAGCAGCACACCTAAAACCTCCAGAACAAGAAGACGCACACTCACCCAGGAGGCACAGATGCCAAGAAATAATCAAATTGAGAGCTACAATCAATAACATAGAAACAAAGAGAACAATACAAAGAATCAATGAAACAAAGAGCTGATTCTTTGAGAAAATCAACAAGATCGACAAGCCCTTATCCAAACTAACCAAAAGGCAGAAAGAAAGCATCCAAATTAACAAAATCAGAAATGAGAAGGGGGACCTAGTAACTGACAATGAGGAAATCCAGAGAATCATCAGGTCATGCTTCAAAAACCTCTATTCCACAAAACTGGAAAATCTAAAAGAAATGCACAATTTTCTGGAAAGCTACCACATATACATAAGTTAAATCAAGACCAGATAACTTATTTAAATAGAACAATAACGCCTAAGGAAATAGGAACAGTTATTAAAAGTCTCCCAACCCCCCACCCAAAAAAAAGCTTGGGACCAGATAGTTTCAGCACAGACTACTACCAGATTTTCAAAGAAGAGTCAATACCAGTGCTCTTCAAATTGTTCCACACAATAGAAACAGAAAAAACAGTGCCAAACTCCTTTTATGAGGCTACAGTTACTCTGATTCCCAAACCACACAAAGATGCAACAAAGAAAGAGAACTACAGACCCATCTCCTTCATGAACAGTGATGCAAAAACACTCAAGAAAATATTGGCTAACCGAATCCAAGAACACATCAAAAAAATTATCCACCATGATCAAGTAGGCTTCATCCCAGAGATGCAAGTTTGGTTCAACATACGAAAGTCTGTCAATGTAATACACCATATAAACAAACTGAAAGAAAAGGCACATGATCATTTCCTTAGATGCTGAAAAAGCCTTTGACAAACCCCAACACACCTTCATAATAAAGGTCTTGGAGCGATCAGGAATATAAGGAACATACCTAAACACAATAAAGGCAATTTACAGCAAGCTAACAGCCAAATTCAAATTAAATGGAGAGAAACTCAAACCAATTCCATTAAAATCAGGAACAAGACAAGGCTATCCACTCTTCCCATATTGATTCAATATCGTACTTGAAGTTCTAGCTAGAGCAATAAGACAACAAAAGGAGATCAAGGGGATACAAATTGGAAAGGAAGAAGTTAATCTTTCACTATCTGCAGATGATATGATAGTATACATAAGTGACCCTAAAAATTCTACCAGGTAACTTCTACAGTTGATAAACACCTTCAGTAATGTGGCAGGATACAAGATTAACTCAAAAAAAATATGTTGCCCTCCTATATACAAATGATAAAAGGGCTAAGAAAGAAATCAGAGAAACATTACCCTTTACAATAGCCACAAATAATATAAATACCTTGGGGTAACTCTAAATAAGCAAGTGAAAGACCTGTATGACAAGAACTTTAAATCTCTGCAGAAAGAAATTCAAGAAGGTATCAGAAAATGGAAAGTTTTCCCATGCTCATGGATAGGTAGGGTTAACATCATAAAAATGGCAATCTTACCAAAAACAATCTGCAGATTCAATGTAATGTCCATCAAAATCCCAACACAATTCTTCACAGACCTGGAAAGAACAATACTCAACTTCATATGGAAAAACAAAAACCCAGGATAGTCAAAACAATCCTGTACAATAAAGCAACCTCTGGAGTCATCACGATCCTTAACTTCAAGCTCTATTATAGAGCTACAGTAATAAAAACAGCTTGGTACTGGCATAAAAACATGTGGACCAATGCAATTGAATTGAAGACCCTGACATTAATCTGCACATGTATGAACACCTAATTTTTGACAAAGAAGCCAAAACTGTACAATAGAAAAAAGAAAGTATCTTCAACAAATGGTGCTAGCATAATTGGATGTCAACAATGTAGAAGATTGCAAATAGATCCATAACTGTCACCATGAACAAAACTTAAGTCCAAGTGGATCAAAGACCTCAACATAAATCTAGGTACTCTGAACCTAGCATCAGAGATCAGTTCCTAAATATAACACCAGTGGCACAGATACTGAGAACATCAATGGGATCTCTTGAAACTGAGAAGCTTTTTTGGGCAAAGACAAAATGACACCCTACAGAATGGGAAAAGATCTTCACCAACCCCACATCTGACAGAGGGCTGATCTCCAAAATATATAAAGAACTCAAGAATCTAAACATCAAAATACCTAACAATCCACTTAAAAATGGGCTATAGAGCTAAACAGAGAATTCTCAAGAGAAGAATCTCAAATGGCTGAAAGTCATTTAAGGAATTACTCAACATCCTTAATTATCAGGTAAATGCAAATCAAAACGATTCTGAGATACCATCTTACACCTGTAACAATGGCAATGATCAAATTCACTGAAGATACCTTATGTTGGAGAGGATATGGAGCAAGGGGAACACTTCTACACTGTTGGTGGGAATGCAAACTTGTATAGCTACTTTGGAAATCAGTATGATGGCTTCTCAGAAAATTGGGAATCAATCTTCCTCAAGATCCAGCTATACCACTCTTGGGCATATACCCAAGGAATGCTCAATCATACCACAAGGACACATGCTCAACTATGTTCATAGAAGCATTATTTGTAATAGCCAGAACCTGGAAACAACCTAGATGCCCCTCAACTGAAGAATGGATAAAGAAAATGTGGTACATATACACAATGAATTACTACTCCACAGAGAAAAGCACTGACATCATGAGGTTTGCAGGAAAGAACTAGAAAATGTCATCCTGAGTGAGGTAATCCAGACTCAGAAAGACAAACATGATATGAACTCATTCATAAGTGGATACTACAAAGAATAACCAGACTGCAACCCACACATCCAGGGAGACTAGATAGTAAGGAGGACCCTAGGAAAGACACAGGGATCACTCAGCAATGGAGAAATGGATGAGATCTACATGAGCAAGATGGAGTTTGGGGGGTGTGGGAAATGGAAGGCAAGTGATGGAGGAATGAATGCTTAGGGGAGTGGGAGGTTTGAGCTGGATCAAGAATTGAGTGGGAGAACAAGGAAAGAGATATCATGATAAATGAAGGCACCATAGAATAGGGAGAAGAGTACTAGGGAAGTTCCCAGGAATCCACAAAGATGAGTCCACCATAGACTATTGGCAATGGTCGAGAGGGTGCCTGAGCTGACCTACTGTGGTGACTGGATTGCTGAACACCCTAACTGTAATCATAGAACCCTCATGTAGTGACTGATGGAAGCAGATGCAGAGATCCATGGCCAGGTCCCAGGTAGAGCTCCAGGATTCTGATCAAAGAGAGAGAGGAAGGATTCTATGAGCAAGAGATATTGAGACCATGATTAGAAAGAGTACAGAGACAGCTAGCCAAACTAGTGGAGGCACATGAACTGTGGACCAATAGCTGAGGAGCCCCCATGGTACTGGACTAGCCTATCTGGATAAGTGAGACAGTTGTTTGGTTTGAACTGTTTGGGGGGCCCCCAGGCAATGGGACTGGGACCTGTCCCTGGTGCATGAGCTTCCTTTTTGGAGCCTGGTGCCTATGGTGAGACACTTTGTGCAACCTTGGTGCAGGGTGGAGGGGCTTGGACCTGCCTCAAAGGAGTGTACCAGGCTCTGCTGACTCCCCATGGGAGACTTTGCCTTGGAGGAGGTGGAAATGGGGGTGGGTTGGGTGGGAAGGCTTGGAGGTGGGAGGAGGGAGGATGGGGGGACCTGTGGTTGATATGTAAAATGAATAGAAAATCTCTTAGTTTAAAAAAAGGGAAAAAAAGAGACAAATATTAAAAAAAAAGACTTTGAGATGAGAGGTGAGGTATAGATGAATAGTAAAAAAGTAAAGTAGCATTCCTTCCATTTTTAAAAGCCCTAGAGACAAAAGCACTGAAAATGTGTATAATTAATAAGCAGTCTTCTTTAAGTCTAGAGGCAGAATATTTATGCCACAGGTCTAATGTCATATGTCTAGATTATAATTGCAATTCTTTCACCTCAGTTTGCTCATGTAAACTGGGAAGAACATAATCTTCCTAATCCATGTGTTTGGTGTGCAAATGGCTTGTTCATACAGTATTAATCTGTTGGTTATAACAAAGTTAACATATATGTCCATTCAACATTTGACATTGAGTTTCTTAATGTTTAGGTTAAATATGAATAATTCTCCTCTTGAAATTCAAATAAAGATTGTTGTATGCACATGGCTTTTATTCCTTATGTGAATACACATTATAAACTAAGTAAGGCTACATGTGATTTAACTTAAAAGACATTTTGGAATACACATGTTAATAAATAAAAAAAAATTGATGATCGCTAGGGTATTAATAAAGAACTGAGAACAAAGACACAGAAACAAGTATAATCTTGGGGAATGGAATCGTTAAAAATCTTATTGGATTATAGTAAGAATTAAACTTGAATATGCACTTACTAAAATACTTAGAACTGAATATGGAGAAAAATTAAATTTTATAATGTATGTAAATTTTACAATCAGTGAGTAACTAAATAAATATCTTACCAAAAATGCACCACTAGATATGTCAAAAACAACATGAAAACTCTGGAGATGTACCTTACTAGCTCATGTTCTTTCCATTGAGAATAAAATTCTTCCATTAGATGTTGTCTTGCTTGTGGTGATATATTGTATACCTTAATATAATGTGCCTGAAGATCAGAGAACAGAACAAGCCACTAGATTAAACATAGATGACGGGCAGTGGTGGCACACACCTTTAATCCTAGCACTTGGGAGGCAGAGATCTGTCTGGATCTCTGTAAGTTCAAAGCCACCCTGGACTATATGAGGTTGACTCAGTCTAGGAGAGAAACAGAGCCAGGCAGTGGTGGCACACACCTTTAATCCCAGTATTTGGGAATCACATGCCATTAACCCCAGCACTAGGAAGGAAGTGATGTCTGGGCAGATAAAATTATATAAGTTGTGAGGAGACAGAAACTAAAGCCTTTTCAAGCTAAGGAGTTCTAAAGGTAAGGTGTGGTAGTGGCTTGATCCTTTGTCTATCTCATCTCTCAGCATTTACCCCAATATCTGGCTTTGGGTTTTTATTAAAAGACCATTTAAGATTTGTACAACACTTGATGTATTGAGTTTAGCATTAAATGAGCTTTTATTAGAAGTTACCACTATTTGTATTATAACACCTAAAGGGAAATATTTACCTTATGTATGATCATATAGAATTTGCCTCAATGAGACACTATATCTCCAAGGTCATTCTGTAATCTAAATTTGAGTTAACTGAGGTTGTTAGCAAGGGGCTGAATAAATCAATTCTTTGGATTTGTTAAATTGCTTTTAGAATCATATTTTTAATATTTAAAAATTTTAATTACATCTATTCTAGTATTCCCATCTGTTCCCCATCATGTCATTAAGATAGCAATGAAGGCTTTAACTCCACAAGGCGTCTTTCCAAGAATACAGGTTGATATATGTACCCTCCCTCCTTACAGTCAATTAATCAATAAGTGCGTGCAGGCAGTAAAGTAACAGTGATGAGGAGTCCCGCCAATGCTAAAAAAGTTAATGGTCCTTTTCATCGAATGCTGAATAATCAGGAAATTATTCCTCCCTGTAATTGATAACTATTATTATAATTCCCCCGAGATTTACTGAAATTAAGAGAATGGAATTCCTCTATTATGTTGGACAGCAATTTCAAAACCTAAATGATAAAATCAAAACATGAGATCAGAATGTAGCAATGTTTTCTATCACAAATTGTTTAGAAAATGAACATGCAGATTATTCTGGGCTCACATTGCTTACTTGGATATTTAAAAACCACTTAAAAATTCAGTACTTACAAATTATCTATAAATACATTAAACTCTCAGAGAACCTGAAATATTAATTGCTGGCTGGGGATTTCATCGGGCAAACAAATTATGCAGACAGAATAATGTGTGTCCTTGTTTGCTGTATTTCCCCAGGAGGTAAAACAATAAATTCCAAACCTTAAAGTCATCAGATTTATTTATCTTCTGCAATAAGTACTTTTTCTCCTCTGATCCACAATAAGCCCACATGAACAGCACAACATAAAGTGGTTTAGAGTATGTTGTTTTGAGCAGAAGAAACTTTCTTCATTAGAATTGGAATGCTATGGTACAATGATCTAGAATGGGTCTAGAATGGAAAGAAAATGCTTATCATCTTCTGAATGTCTGCTGTGGAAAGCAGAGTGGGTTTCTAATATCCATGGCTTGTTTGGGCTTTCTAGAGAGATGTTCTGATTATACATTCTAAATAGGGTGCCTTGAAGAGAGCCAAAGCCTCTTGGGAAAATGAGGTATAAATTGTCAAAAGAGAAGGTGAGGGAACCAGGGCACATTATTTCCAAGTCACTGGCCCCCTCATTGTTAATGTACAAACTGGGATTGGAACCCTTTTTTCCCTAGCAATGTTCCATATAGCACATTGTTGCCTCAAATGAGTAACTTAATTCACTCTAATAATGACAGTTTTTCTTAGAGAGTTCAGTGCATTAGCTGATAATTTGCTGACTTCTAAATTTCTTTATGGGCTGAAATATCAAAGTTAGCATTGTTAGTTTGCTTTGGACTAAGGGCTGCTACATCAAAAACCAAGTAAAGGCTTGAGGATTAGACAGAATAATTACAATGAACATAGAGAAAGACATCAGAATTTTGCAATTTTTACTAGCATCAGGAGTGGCAATGGCATTTGAATTAGTCTTGTATTTTAATCCAAACTGGTTTGGGACAAGTTGTTTAACATATGCATAGCAGCCCCCTTGTGCTTGTTGAGTTTTGTCTGTCAACGAGGCAGCTAGAGACATATGAGACATGTTGGCTTCATCAAATTGACTTGTAGATATGTCTATGGGGAATTTTCTTCATATCAATTGAATGATATAGGAGGGCCAAGGCTGCAGTAGGCTGTGCCACCCCTGAGCAGGTGGACCTAGGCTATATAAGAAAGTCGACTGAGTAAGCCATGGAGAACAAGCCAGGAAGCAGACCTCTACCTTGGTTCCTGTCTCTGTTTCTACTTGTGTTTCTGGCCTGACTTACCTCAATGGTCAGGATATATAAGCCTAAGCCTTTCCTTCCCAAGTGTTTTGGGGGTCAGTGTTTTATCATAGAAAACAGCATCAAACTAGGACAGAAATCTGTACCAGAGGGTAGGATAGTACTGTGATGAAACTCACCATGCTGTTTTGGAGGAGCATTATGGAAGCATTTAGAGTGTTGGGCTGGAAAACCCATTGAGTGCTAAGAGCTTAATAAGCTATTTTGATAGTTTAGAAAATAGGAATATATGAAGAGATGCTGATGAATAAGTGGTGTTTCTGAAGGAACCAAAGTCTCTGTTGAGGCATTTGTGTAATATTTTGGATTTAGAATCGGTGGAAGTGAACCTTTTGCTTTACTAGTTAACTATGGCTAAAAATTGCTACGATTAAGAAGAAACTAGCAGCCGGGCGGTGGTGGCGCACGCCTTTAATCCCAGCACTCGGGAGGCAGAGCCAGGCGGATCTCTGTGAGTTCGAGGCCAGCCTGGGCTACCAAGTGAGTTCCAGGAAAGGCGCAAAGCTACACAGAGAAACCCTGTCTCGAAAAACCAAAAAAAAAAAAAAAAAAAACAGAAGAAGAAACTAGCAACATTGAGGTGGCATCTTATGGATAGGATGTATTCAGGGTCACTACACCAAAGCTGTAGTTTAGAGTGTCTGAGGTTACATCTAAACTGACATATGAACTTGGTAATTTATAAATATTGCCCATATGCTTCAGGTTTTGGGGTCATGAGAGTTGTATGACTGAAGGAGTCATGGAGAGGAGCTGAGGCTAGGCACTGAGAGGTCTCATAAGAGGACATTGGTAAAAGTGAAGACTCAGTTGCAGTTGAAATCTCAAGACTGGCACCATCATGGAGAGAAGTTGAGACTTGGCACCATGTTGTAAGGTCAGAGTTTCTAAAGAGTTCCCAGGAGGCCACTGGTAAAGTTAAAGCCTCTATTGAAAAGGAGATTCCCAGCACATTGGAAATGCCAAGCCTGGGGAGGAAGATCCAAGATCAAAAGCATGTATGGAAACAATAATGATCCCAGGAGATAAGCAATGTGTTGCAGATGGCAGAGCGGGAGAATTTGGGCTACGAAAGCCCCTTTAATCCCTAAGTTAGGGAATAAGTCACAAACATTGGCCACTGAGCAGTTTACAAGTCAAATTTTAGTTTTGTTTATGATTATTATTATTATTATTATTGCAATTATTATTATCTCATATTTTTCATGTTTTCCCTCTTAGAATAATAAAGTATATAATTTATGATAAATATTATAGGAGCTTACAGTTAAGAGAGTTTAGATAGCAAAAAAAAATAGACACTGAACTTGTAAATTGGTATTTTACAAAGACTTTGGGACTTTCAAACATGTACTACATTTTATATTGTGATATTAATATGAGATCTTGGAGATACACAAGAAAGGAAAAATTATGGTTTAATAGTGATATGTTTATTTGTAAAGTTGACAATGAGTCAGTCACACTGGTTAGTTTCTGTCAATTTTGACACAAACTAGCAACACCTGGGAAGAGGGAAACTGAATTGAAGGATTGCAGCCATCATATTGGCCTGTTGGCATATCTTTGAGGCATTTTCTTGATGAATGATTAATGTGAGCAGGACCAGGTAACGTGATGCAGGTGGTCCTTGGTTGTATAAGAATGCAAGCTAAGCAAGCCATGGAGAAGAAGCCAGAAAGCCGATTCTTTCCTCTGTTCTTGTCCTAACTTCCCTCAATGATGGGCTGTGATCAGATTCAATACATGCACCAAAGAAACCCTGATCTCTCCAAGTACATTTTGGTCTATAATTTACTACAGAAACAAACAGCAAACTAGGACATCCCTCCTCTCTAAAATGAAAGTAAAATAATAGTAAAAGTTTCATGAATGTTGTTTCTATATATTAGGTGTAATAATCAACATGTTATATGAATTTCACACACTTACATGTTAAGTAGATGCTGTCATTATCCCTCTATTTTGTTTTTGATGCTGAAATTGACACAGAGGAAAGGGTTTCTGTGAGGTCTCAAAACTGATGAAGCTCTAAGCAATAGAGGTGAGACTAGAAGCTAGGCACCCTGAACCTGTAGACAAAAGTGTTGTCCTGTAGGACAGAATATATAAAATGAGATAATAGGTAATTCTCTCTAGTAATCCTTCTGCAATGTCTAGTGTACAACAACTCAGTTGTATAATAAGTTTAACGGTCAAAGTAGTCAGTCATCTGTAAGCCTGGTGTAAAAGAAAGTGTAAATTTGGCTTTAAGAACCAATATGGGAACCGGATGCAGAGATCCAAGGCCAGGCCCCAGGTGGAGCTCCAGGAGTCCAATTGGTGAGAAAGAGGAGGATTTGTATGAGCGAGAATTGTTGAGACCAAGGTTGGATAAAGCACAGGGACAAATAGCCAAACGAATGGAAACACATGAACTATGAACCAATAGCTGAGGAGCCCCCAACTAGATCAGGCCCTCTGGATAAGTGAGACAGTTGATTGGCTTGATCTGTTTGGGAGGCATCCAGGCAGTGGGACTGGGTCCTGTACTCAGTGCATGAGTTGGCTGTTTGAAACCTGGGGCTTATACAGGGACACTTGGCTCAGCCTGGGAGGAGGGGACTGGACCTGCCTGGACTGAATCTACCAGGTTGAACTCAATCCTCAGGGGAGTCTTTGCCCTGGAGGACATGGGAATGGGAGGTGGGCTGAGGGGAAGGGGGGGGCAGGAGGGGGAGAACAAGGGAATCCTTGGCTGATATGTAAAATTAAATTAAATTATGAAATAAAAAAAAGAACCAATATGCTATAAAACTGCCTCTGAATGTTTGGGACTCTATGGATCCTTTCTTTAAATTTATTAATATTACTGATACTCAACAGGCAATTTTGTCCTCATCCCTTGTGACATTTGATAGTATGCACGGGTAATCTTGACTGTCATGAGTAGAGAAATATTATTACTTCAAATGTACAGGGTCCAGCTATCACTGCCCATGGAAAAATATGTAAGAATGAAATATTAGTACAATTTATAGTACTAATAAATAGTAGAAAAACACCGCTCTGTCTCAGAACAGAGTTTTAATCTATTATATACATAAAGGAGCAGGTCCTGTCTAAAGAAAGGTTGGTTAATATTTGTGTTTATTAGGAATTCCGATTTGGAAGACAAAAATCCATCCTCAGATTCTACATCTTCAACAAGTCTCACACAGCTAATTCTGATGTGTTGGTGAGGAGAAGGTTCCTCATATTGCTGTTTTACCAAGAAAATCTCCAGCTATACCAGCTTCATCTGATCCTGAGGATTAGAGAGCACACAGAAGAAGCCAGCTTAATGATAACTGTCTATGGCCTTAAACTCTTAGCATGCTTATATTCTGTGCCTTGTTCTCAGCCAGCTACCATATTAGATTCGCACCCTGTGGCCAGGAGCAGAGACGCATTACAGGCAAGGATGTGTGAGATATGGCCTGACAAGGAGGCGCTAATAACTCTGCTGAAATTCCAAATTATTGCCTTCTCCCTGTGCCCAAAGGGGAGGGGAGAGAGTGAAACAGGTGCTAAAAGAATTCAGTGTGAAGTCAAAGCCTGTAGGAGAGCCAAGACAATGTGTGTTCTGCGAAGAAGGGACAGCAAGAACAGTGAAAAAGAACTGGGGTTGGAATTTTATCCAGCCTTTCGAAGTAAGAATTGTTACATGCATTTTGAGAAGGGTTACAGTGCTGTCAATGCAGGGAGCTTTCAACAGGTTTTTGAAAGTCTCTAAGCCAGAGGTGATGCAAGAGAGAAACACCTGGGAGACTGAAATAGCATTCCTGGTCCCTGCTGTAGCTGGTTAACCCTGAATGTTGAGATGGGTGCAGACTGGCAGCAATTTGTTGTAGCCTTGTTCCAATTCCAATATATAGCTGGGGTTGAGAACCACTGCTTGAAATATTGTTTTTGTCTTTACGGTAGAATAATTAGACAATCAAAAGACTTTATATGTAAGTATTTTAATGAGGTAACTAGGATGTAGTAAGTGAGACTAATTTGTTAGCTGCTGTTGTTTTTATTACTATTATCTTTATTTTTTTTGTTTGATATCCAAATTTTGTCTCTTGTCTTATGGCATCATACAACTAGAAGTTTAAGTAAAGACTAAGAAGGTCATACCTATTGAACTGGTTGTTTTTTTTTAAGCTATAAATATAAATAGTTATTCTCTAATCCTAGCCCTTTGGAGACAGAGGCAGGCAGATTTCTCTGAGTTTGAGGTCAGCCTAGTCTATGTATCGACTTCCTGGCAAGGCAATACTTGTTTCAAATTCTATTAATCTCTGTGCATCTGGAGGCCATCTTCTCAATAATTAACACTGAGATGTCTTTTTTTTTGAAAACACACTATAAATATGATTTTATAATCTAATCAAGTTAAAATAATATTACTATTAGAAATGTTTGGAATTGGTACCCCATTATTCCATCATAAATACTATCCTAGTGTTAAATCCACAGATAACATTTACAAGACCTAGAAACAAAACAGCTCTCCCAGGATTCTCTAATACTAGGCAGTTACATGCAACTCCTCAATAAATTTCCCTCCTCTTGAGCTCAAACCCTTCTTCTCTTCTGCTTAATTCTCTCTTACTTCCATGCTTTCTTTCTGTGTGTGGCCCACTAAGTGTAGTGTTTTTACCCAAGCATTGGGGCTGTTGTACTCATGAACTCAGTGCTTAGCTTCTAAAGTGGGTCATGGGATCTGAACTTGGGTCCTCATGCTTCTCCAGCAGGAAGTTCAGTGACTGGACCAACCCTCCATATTCATCACACAGCAAAGCCCTCAAAAAGATGATAGTGCACTAAGCTGCCTACTCTCTGCTACCTTAAAGAATATCACCCTACTTATAAAAATCTATCCATAATAAGAGAAGATTCAGCATTAAAAAACTATGTTCACCTATGTATTCTGCTTGCTTGAACAATTATCTACATCCATAATTGAAACTTCTACCCCATAGATAGATTGCAAGATGAATAAGACAAAGCCCAACACACATAACTCATTGTATAGAAAAAATAACAAGGGGAATAACAGTTCACTTTATGAAATATCATACAGAAATAAGATGTATATTATTGGGTTTTGGATACTGAAAATATTATCTTTACGTGTGTTCCTGTGTTGATGTGAGTAGGTGCCTGTATGCCATAGGTGCACATAGCAAGTCAGAGAACAACCTTTGGGTGTCAATTTTCATCTTTCCAGTCTGAGAAAGGAATTTTTTCTGGGTGAGCACAGGTGGTCCATGAGCTTCTGAAGAGTCTTCTGTTTCTGTATCACATTTCCCACTATAGATGCTTCCAATACTGTGTCGAGCTTGTGTGTGAGGTCTGGGAATCAGAACTCAGGTCCTTGGGTTTGTGCAACAAGCTACCTTACCTAAAGAGTCAACTCCTTGTCCTGAGAATAGAGTTGTAATAGAGACTTTCAAATTCCACCTTATTTTTCTTTATTTAGTTGTTGTTTGAGCCAGAGTCTCACTATGTGGTCACTATGCTATACTTAAGGTCCAGGATATGATTCTATATGGAATGCCTCCCTCATCAACAGTTTTTTCTTTTGATCCTTGCAACAACTCTTGGAAAAGGATAGGTCAGAAGCCTAATTCCTTAGATAATGGAAATTGAGGTTCCAAGAGGATATTGATTTGTTGAAGTCATTGAACTCAGAGGAAAAAAGCACAAGAAAATAATATTTACATATGGAAACATGGTTTCTAAAAGTGATAAAGCAATGATCTACCAGTTGCATGCAAATCTGTATTTATTATTGTCATGAAATTGGAAGTGTGAATAAACTGCCTTCCTCCGACCTTAGAGAAAGAAAGGTGACAAAGGCTGCTTAGCTATATGTCGATCTATTATCTATTATTGCTTTTTCCTCAAAAAGGATGACACATTATGCAAAATGAATAGAATCTCAGAGTCCAGGTGCAAACAAAAGATATTAAGTTCTGATTTCTACTATTTTGAAATTGCCTTTCCTGGCTCCAAATAGATGTGTATAGATGTTTGCAGTTTAAACCTTCCTCTTCTTGAAATGTTACAATGTTATAGCCAAACTGTCATAAGCAGCTCTGGAAAAGGAAAAAGAACACACACACCAAACCTAATAATTTCATCTCTTAAACCACACCTGAGGAAGAGTTACATAGTGGATTGTGTTGATTGCCAAAAATGATTAATGAACCTTCCTAGTAAACCAATTGTGTCACAAAATTAAAGTAGGGAGTAGGAAAAACATGAAGTAAGCACAGGAAGAAGGAGCCTTCACTTTGAACTCTACTGACATTTTCATGATGGACTTTTCTTCAGCATCTAATAAATATTATTTCTTTCATAGCATCTTACAGTTTTTCTCACTGGCATCTGTGGTGGTTTTCTACTTATTTTGGATGTTCTCATTTATTTTAATTTTCACTATACATATATATATATATATATATGTATAGTTTACCTAAATTGTGCTAGTATTAATAAAAACTTGAGAGTCAGAAATTGAGATAAAAAGCTTATGAATCCAAAGAACAATAGAGGATTGATCAGCTGACCCTACTTTCCATCCATATTTTCCTGATCCCAAGGCCCCAAAACTCCCCCTCAGGCCCTTCTCTCTTCCTGTCCCTCTCACTCCAACTTCCTCACTCCTCCAACATCTCTACAGCTAATCCCAGTCAACCAATCACTGACTCCATCTTTGATTCAAGGGGACTTTACTGACACAGTGGAGTGTCTCCCACAACATTTCCCCCTTTTTATCTAAATAAAAAGGAGACAGACTCCACCAGCTCAGATTGGACCAAGAGGTGAGTCTTTGTTCTCCTAGCTGATCAAACCAACCTCTGGCCTTTAGGCCCCAGGGGCACAACCAGTGTCCCTAAACCCCTACCCATTGCAACCCCAGTTGCAGGCCAGCCGGCAGGACTCCTGTAACCTACAAGGCTCACTCCACCCCCCAAACTCACCCATCTTCCAAGACAGCAGCTACTCCACCAGCTCTAAGTGGACCAAGAGCTCTGATTGGACCAACAGTGTTCATTGGACCAAGAGTGGATCCCTGAAACACAGACACCATTTGCACTGATTGGAGGAAGAGACCTGTAAAGGCCAGTTCAAGAATACATTCAATAACATAAAGAGAAATATGGTAGTACCAGAACCTGTGGTCCTACTTCAGCAAGACCTGAACATCCCAACGTAGAAGAAACAGAAGAAAATGACCTTAAATATTATTTTAAGATGACAATAGATGCATTTAAGGAAAAAATGAAAAATTCCCTTAAAGAAATAAAGGAAAACACAAACAAAAAATTGGAAGAAATTAATAAGTCCTTTCAGGAAAACCAAGAAAAAGCAATCAAACAAATGAAGGAAACAGTTCAAGACTTGAAAACTGAAATAGAGGCAATAAAGAAGACACAAACTGAGGGAATGCTGGAAATGGAAAATCTGAGTTAACAAACAGATGCAAACATAACCAACAGAATGCTGGAGATGGAAGAGAGAATCTCTGGCATTGAAGATATGATAGAGGAAATAGAAAACACTAAAGTAAATAAAGTCATAACACAAAATGTCCAGGAAATCCAGGACACTATGAAAATACCAAACCTAAGAATAATGGAGATAGAAAAAGGAGAAGAATACCAGCTTGAAGACATGATGAATATATTCAACAAAATCATAGAAGAAAACTTTCCCAACCTAAGGAAGAAAATGCCCATGAAGATACAAGAAGCATACAGAACAACAAATAGACTGGACCCAAAAAAGAAGTCCCTTTGCCACATAATAATCAAACCACTAACATACAGAATAAAAAAAAAAAAATAAGAGCTACAAAGGAAAAAGGCCAAGTAACATATAAAGGTAGACTCATCAGAATAACACCTGAATTCTCAGTGGAGACTCTAAAATCCAGAAGGTCCTGGACAGACTTTATGCAGACACTAAGAGACTATGGATGTCAGCCCAGACTCATACCCAGCAAAACTCTCAACCGCCATCGACAGAGTAAAGAAAATGTTCCATGATAAAACTAGATTTAAACAATACCTATAGACAATCCAGCCCTATAGAAAGCACTAGAGAAAAAAATCCAACCTAAGGAAGTTAAATTCACCCATGAAAACACAGGTAATAGATAATCCCACACCAACAAATACCTGTAGCTGGAGAGCTTCTCTCCAGTCCCTGCCAAGCCCTGTCAGTTCAACAGTCTACTTATAAAAGAAACACATAGACGTTTATATTATTTAAACTGTTTGGCCTAATGGCTCAGGCTTCTTGCTAGCTGTTCTTATATCTAAAATTAACCCATCTCTATTAGTCTATAAGTTGCCACATGGCTCATGGCTTACTGGTACTTTACATCTTGCTTGTCATGGTGGCGGCTGGCAGTGTCTCTCTGACTCAGCCTTCCTGTTCCCCAGATTTTCTTCTCTCCTTGTCCTGCCTATACTTCCTGCCTGGCTACTGACCAATCAGTATTTTATTTACTAACCAATCAGAGCAACACATTTAACATACAGAACATCCCACAGCAAATACCAAAGAAGGGAAGCATACAACACTACCACCAAAAAATAACAGGAATTAATAATCACTAGTCATTAGTGTCCCTTAACATCAATGGACTTAATTTTCCTATAAAAGACATAGGTTAACAGAATAGATATGAAAACAGAATCCATCCTTCTGCTGCATACAAGAAACACATCTCAACTTCAAAGACAGACACTACCTCAGAGTAAATGGCTGGGAAAAGGGAAAAGTCTTTCCAGTCAAATGACCTTAAGAAGCAAACTCATGTAGCTATCCTAATGGCTAACAAAATAGTCTTCAAACTAAAATTATTCAAAAGAGATCAAGGAGGACATTACATATTCATCACAGGAAAAATCCATCAAGATGAAGTCTCAATTCCGAACATTTATGCCCCAAATACAAAGGTACCAACATATGTAAAAGAAAAAAAAAACCTTAACTCACACATCAAACCCAACACACTAATAGTGGGAGACTTCAACAGCCCACTCACAACAATGGACAGGTCTACAAGACAGAAACTTAACAGAGAAATAAGGGAACAGACGTTATGACTCAAATGGACTTAATAGACATCTACAAAACATTCCACCCAAACAAAAGCAAATATACCTTCTTCTCAGCACCCCATGGAACCTTCTCTAAAACTGACCACATACTTGGTCACAAAGCAAACCTCCACATATATTAAAAAAAAATGCTGTAATAACCTCTTGTATTTTTTTTTTGTTTTTCGAGACAGGGTTTCTCTGTGTAGCTTTGCGCCTTTCCTGGGACTCACTTGGTAGCCCAGGCTGGCCTCCAACTCACAGAGATCCGCCTGGCTCTGCCTCCCGAGTGCTGGGATTAAAGGCGTGCGCCACCACCGCCCGGCCCCTCTTGTATTTTATTGGAGCACCATGCATTAAAGTTAGAATTCAAAAACAACACAAATTACAGAAAGCCTACAAATTCATGGAAATTGAATAATGCTCAAGAGAATCACCAGTGCATCAAGGAAGAAATAAAGAAATTAAAGACTTCCTAGAGTTCAATGAAAATGAATGTACAACATACCCCAACTTATGGAACACTATAAAAGCAGTACTAAGAGGTAAGTTCAAAGCTCTAAATGCTACAAAAAGAAGTTAGATCTCATACTAGCAATTTAACAGCACACCAGAAAGCTCTAGAAGAAAAAGAAGCAAACTCACTCAAGAGAACTAGATACCAGGAAACAACCAAATTGAGGGCTGAAATCAATAAAATAGAAACAAGGAAAATAGTACAAAGAATCAATGAAACGAAGAGTTGGTTCTTTGAGAAAATCAACAAGATGGACTAGCCCTTATCCAAACTAACCAAAAGGCAGAGAGGGAATATACAAATTAACAAAATCAGAAACC
Source organism: Peromyscus californicus insignis (assembly GCF_007827085.1). Classification (NCBI taxonomy): domain Eukaryota; kingdom Metazoa; phylum Chordata; class Mammalia; order Rodentia; family Cricetidae; genus Peromyscus; species Peromyscus californicus. The sequence continues at coordinate 111,991,530 of NW_026294606.1, forward strand.
AAAAGTTAGATGTAACAACAGACAATGAAGAGATCCAGAGAATCATCAGGTCACACTTCAAAAACCTGTACTCCACAAAACTGGAAAAATCTAAAAGAAACGGACAATTTTCTGGATAGGTACCATATACCCAAATTAAATCAAGACAAGATAAACAATTTAAATAGACCTACAACTTCTATGGAAATGGAAGCAGTCATTAAAAGTCTCCCAACAGGCTGGGCGGTGGTGGCGCACGCCTTTAATCCCAGCACTCGGGAGGCAGAGCCAGGCGGATCTCTGTGAGTTCGAGGCCAGCCTGGACTACCAAGTGAGTTCCAGGAAAGGCGCAAAGCTACACAGAGAAACCCTGTCTCGAAAAACCAAAAAAAAAAAAAAAAAAAAAAAAAAAAAAAAAAAAAAAAAAGTCTCCCAACAACAAACAGAGCTAGATGGTTACAGTGCAGAATTCTACCAAAATTTTAAAGAAGAATTAATACCAATACTCCTCAAATTGTTCCACACAATAGAAAGAGAAGGAACTTTGCCAAACTCTTTCTATGAGGATACAGTTACTCTGATACCCAAACCACAAAAAGATGCAACAAAGAAAGAGAATTGCATTCTAATCTCCCTTATGAAAATTGATGCACAAATACTCAATAGTGACAAACCGAATCCAAGAACACATCCAAAAAAAAAAATCATCCATCATGAATAAATAGGCTTCATCCTAGAGATGCAGGAATGGTTCAACATATGAAAATTTGTCACTGTAATCCATCATATAAATAAACTGAAAGAAAAAAAAAAGATCATGTCATTAGATACTGAAAAAGCCTTTGACGAAATCCAACACCCCTTCATGACAAAGGTCCTGGAGAGATCAGGAATACAAGGAACATACCTAAACATAATAAAGGCAATTTACAGCAAGTCAACAGCCAACATCAAATTATCTAAGTAAAAAGGAGGGGTTTAACTCTAACACAGTAAAACTATATATAATAAGAACAGTTATCAAATAATAAGTACATTCGAAATATCCAATCCATTACTATTGGAAAATTCAAAGGAAATATTCCATTATCTATTCTATCCTGGAGAATCCAAAGTTTTGTATCTGATTTAGTTTCTATCAAAAATAAGGAAATCTGTAACTATAACTATCTAATATTCAACCCTATCAAAGACCTGAGACGAATATAATACCTGATTAAACAGGAAGTACACAGCAAGCAACTTCCAAAACTAAGAAACAATAGAGCCATCTGGTTTTCATTCTTGTATGGTAACTGGATAAACTAAAGTTGATTATCTAATAACTGTGTGCTGTTACTCTTCAATTTCTTAATGCAATGGTGTGGTAGGTTCTGCTTTAAATTCCTCTGTGTGTGTCTGAATATTTTTCTTATCTTCATTAGCATGTCTTTCTAAGACTTTTATCTGTCAAATTTTCATTATTTTCATTAGTAAGTCTTTCCAATACTTTTATAGGTAATTTTTGTTATTTTCTTTGGTAAGTTTTTCTAAAGTTTGCATATTATCAGTAGTAAGTCTCTCTAAGATTTGTATCTTATCAGTCAAATTTTATCAGTAAGTCTTTCAAAGGCTTATCTTATCAGTAGAAAGTCTTTCTAAAGCTTGCATCTAATCAAGAGTAAGTCTTTCTAAGTTTTGCATCTTATCAGTCAAATTTTTCATAAAATTTTAAAAATGGTTATCAAACCAGTTTTAAAGATAAAATATGAACTACCAAACTGATAGTAATTAGATCAGTATTATGCCAGTCCCAGCTAAGTGATATATCCCCTCATTTACTTTTTTTCCATTTGCAAGTCATCAGTAAGTAGCAGCAGTAAACAGGTTCCTGACTCCCTGCATTATGATATTTCTGATTTTTAACATGAGAAATATTTTCCCTTTTTAAAATAAAACCCAATTCCACGTTTTTTTTGTTTTTTTTTTTTTTGTTTTGTTTTTTGTTTTTGTTTTTTTTGGTTTTTCGAGACAGGGTTTCTCTGTGTATCTTTGTGCCTTTCCTGGAACTCGCTTTGGAGTTCAGGCTGGCATCAAACTCACAGAGATCTGCCTGGCTTTGCCTCCCGAGTGCTGGGCCCAATTCCGCGTTTAAGAATTGCCCAGTATCTCACCAGATCTGATGACTTTTTCCTTTGTCCACAGCAGAGACTATGGTGACAGTACAGGGGGCGTGGCGAGGGGGGGTGGTAGCCAGCTACAGCAGCAGTGCTGTGGTGGATTGCCCAGGCAGTCAGACTATTGCCCTATTGCCACAGTGCTGGGGTGACATCAGGCTACCATTTTCCAGAGGAGCCAGGCTGAGGGTACCTGCAGCTGCTTGTGAATAGCGGGGTTCAGGGGGTGGAGGTGGGGGGAAGAGGGCTGAGGGTGTGCAGTGGTGGCATTAGCAGCAGAATTCCAAGTGGGTGTAAGCAGGTGTCAAAGTAGCTCAGCTGGTCTGGGTTGGTAGCCTATGGAGGGGGTTCGGGGAAAGCGCTCATGGTGGAAGTGAGAGCAAGGGCAGGTGGTGGCTCACCCCAGAGGCGTTTGGGTCCATGGGCAGGCAACAGCTGGAGGCTTCTGTGGAAAGACTGCAATGGAAAAAACCCTGTACTCGCACAGGGGATCTATGGGAAGGAAGACAAAGCCAGCCCGCAGCATAGTTTAATAATTCCATGCATTGGATGCCAGATGTATTGTTTACCTAAATTGTGCTAGTATTAGTAAAAACTTATGAATTAGAAGTTGAGATCAAATTTGATAAAACCAAGAAACAGGGGTTGGGCGATCAGTTGACCCTGCTCTCTACATTTTTCTGAACCAAAAGCCTGGAAGTCCCCCTCAGCCCTTCTTTATCTCTTCCTGTCCCTCTCTCCAACTTCCGCAGTCGTCCAAAACCTCTACTGCTAGTCCTGGTCAGCCAATTGCTGACTCTATTCTTGATTCAAAGTGTCTTTATTGGCAACAGAGAGTGGCCATGTGAACAATTCTCCTGAAACACTAAATGTCATTGAGTTATTATCAGAGAAGGAAGTATTTGTAATTCACATTTTTGCAGAGAAGGAAATATTGAAATTCACAGTTGGTAGTGGGCTATTTGCATTTTGTTCCTGGATCTACTGTTTATACAATAGACTGACCTACAGGAAAACTCAGTAGCTTGTGTTCTTCATGTTGCTTGTGTTTTCTGCATATTAATGTATTTTATATGGTTTAATTATAAGCTTCTGAAGTATGCATCTTGGTTATAGATAGACAGATGGATAGATAGATAGATAGATAGATAGATAGATAGATAGATAGATAGATAATAGATTATAACTCATTTCAAAGACAGAACAAAAGCTTTTGAGGTTGCAATTTTATAGCCATTTTTATCTGTTCCTTATAAAATATTCATTTTATTCACATTAGTCAGTATGTTGAGTCATGATAAAACTAAACAACTGTATTTTTTAATTTCTCTATTTATATAATCATCTCTTTAAAACATGGAACATCATTCACCTCCCTCCACCCCCACTCCCCTACCTTTCCATCCCCCCACCCCATCTATGAACTGCTGGAGAATGTGAAGGGGCCAATCCTGCAGATCCAAAGCAGCAGGATCTCCATAATACAGGGCAAAAACAAAATATCCAAGATGAGTCCCAGTGAAGATCCAGTATCAAGAGTATAGCACAAGTCAAAGGTATTGAACCAGATCAATGATTCATTACAATGAATATTTGCAAATAATTTGTATGGATGTGACTAACTCTGTCACACTACAGCTTCCATGACAAGATGTTTTTCTCTCAAATTTTATTTTATTTTATTTGGGGGGAGGTTGCAAGGGCAGAGGGCAGATATGAGGAGATGGGGAGATGAATGGGATCAGGATGCTTGATGTGAAATCCAGAAAACAAATCAATAAAATGTTAAAAAGAAATAAATAAATAAATCATGGAATATGTAAACTTCGTTCCCAAAGAAACATCACTTATCTATCTAGCACACAAATGAAATAGGATGTTTTATAGGTGGAACTTGGGGGTTATGTTTATTTCCATATGATTAGACAGAAACATTTTGTAATTGTGTAGGTAGAGAGGTATGAAGATGTCTGTAAGTACATTATTGTATTTCATGTGGTCATCTGTTTCTTAAAATGTAATATAAAAAATGAAAACAGCACTTCAAATGAATCAGATGATGATGATGATGAAAGAAAGAAAGATACAGAGGTATTTCCAGACAGAGCAGGTGTTAGGAAAGAAAAGATAACTGCTAAGTTAAGTACTTACTTTTGAAGAATGTCCTTCTCAGTGTGGCAAGCAATGCCAGCATCAACTTGATAGTCACATTGAGGAAGTCTTCTTTCTCACACCACTCACTTACAAGGATCCTGGAATAGGGGTCAGCAACTTTCACTTTGACAAGCTTTGAGGTTCTTATGCGGTTTGATGAAATCAGGGATTCATGGTTATCATGTTACACATTACTCCTGGAAATATCTCTGAGGAACTTTTGGATGAGATTCACAATTCTTATCAGTGGACTTAGCAACATACCATCTCCAAATATACTAGCATCAGTGGAGTCCCTAAAAAGAAAAGAAAAACAAAACAAACAAAAGTTAACAAGGAAGAGAGGGTCTGTCCTTTATTTTGCTGACCATTTTGTGTCCTCTTCTACCTGTAAAGGTGACTTCTGGCCCTGTCTTATGTGTGGTCCTCGGGCTTACAGCTTCACATTGAACTCTACTGCTGTTTTTCTGAGTCTCCACATTTTCAGATGGCAGATGGTGGGAATTTTTCATGGGATGCCTCTGTGAAAAAAACTTCAGCGACTTGAGATAAATTCCTTATGGTGAGAGTACAAGTGATGATTTGGATCAGGTGACTTAGGATAAGTAGAAAATAAGAATGGTATGGGGTTATCCATTCATTAAATAGTGTTTGAATTTAAAATAGGGACCATATCATATCTAATGATTTGCTTTATGAAATGCCAATCAGAACAAAGACTGACTCTAATGGGGCCCTGTATGATCAGTTTGAGAAGTTTATTCTAGATCTTCTCATCATGTTAAATATGTAGGACTAAAAAGAATAATGCTCTGCTTTAATATAGTGTCAAACTATTATTTATTTATTTTTCCAAAGCCAAGATACAAATATTTCTACATAATTGACTCTAAACTCTCTAGATAAAGGGCTAATCTTTATATTTTAGTATATAAGGCAAATCTTTAGGACAATAATCTATTTAAAATACTTGAAGATTTTAATGGAAAATTGCTAGTTTTCAAAACTTCTTTTTCCTTCCACAGAAATAACCCTTTCACAGGGGACAAACACTACTTGTTTTCTTTCTTAAGTATTTTCTTGATTTTATTGAGTGAAAATGTGTATGTTTTCTCTGTGGTGACAGTAAGAGTTACTTTTTATTTATGAACTCAAGAGAACCTGCATTTGCAATTTGTTTTGATGTCTGAGATAAATAAGAACTGCAGAAAATGTAAAAAAATACTATAACTTTATTAACAGAACCATTGTTGTTAATAATCAAGGGGGAAACTTGGAAGAAATACATTTGTAGAACCATTTTTACTTCATTTAGAAAATATTGATTAGTATACTTTCTGAAATGTGCTTTGCAAAATCCCAAGTGTTATTAATATTCTCATACTATGGACTCTTCGTTAGTCAAGTTCATACATGAAATTCTTTGTATGTGATTTGAATGGAAGACAGAAAGTAAGGAAAGAAAGGATTGTGAAAAGAAAGACTTGTTGGTAAGCATTCTGGATCATTTGGACCTTTAGGTTTATGTTTTCAAACTATTATTACAGCAAAGATTACTATGATGTGAAATTTACTCTGAGTCAGTTTGAGGAGGCCATGGAGCCTCTTCTACTCTGCCTTTCATCGTTCTTGTGTTTGTGATGATCCTTCAGGATAGAATTCAATATTCATAGCAGTACACTGATACCTCCCTGTTGTCAGAGGGTCCGTGACACTCAGTTGAAAGCATGAAGAACATAAAAAGCTGACCTCCTCCAACTCCATTTCCCAATGAATGAAGATCTGAGCTGGGACAGTAGGGAGTGGTTTTGTTTTTGCATTTGAACTTTGAAAGACCAGCTCTTCCTGAGTCTCTAGGCAGAAGCCTCTGGATTAGAAACAGTGCCTTTGGATCTCCTGATCCTCAACTTTTTGACTCTGCCAGTGGCCATGGTATCACCTCTTCTAGGTCTCCAGTTGGTGGCAAATTATTTTAGGACTTGTTATCTCCTAATCTCCTGAGACAACTCCTTATGGCTTATGACTATTCTTAGCTATATCCATATCTGTATATAATCTACGTGGACTAATATTGACTATCTATCTATCTACTTACCTGCCTATACATAAGCAATTCTATTGGTTTTATTTCTGGGTGTCACTACAAGTAGTTTGCAGAGCTAAGAAGCTCATGTTTAATAGTGTATAGCATTAACATCAACATACACACATAAAACTGTGTGCTGCATGATTTATGATTATTTCTTCAATTTTCTCAGAGGCCAGAGAAAGGACAAACACCATGTCTCAGGTTCTCCTTCTGTCCTCCTCCCTAATTTTCCTCACTACTGTTCTCTCTCTACTCCCTCCTGTAACACGAATCTTATATGGTCCCCAGAAATCCACAAAAATACCTCCACAACAGACTACTGACAATGGTCGAGAGAAAGCCCAAACTGACCTACTCTGGTGATAGGATGGCCAAGCACCCTAACTGTCATGCTAGAAATCTCATCCAATGACTGATGGAAGCAGTCACAGAGATCCACGGCCAGGCCCCAGGTGGACCTCCAGGAATCCAATCAGAGAGAAAGAGGAGGGATTGTATGAGAAAGAATTGTTGAGAACAAGATTGGAAAAAGCACAGGGACAAAGAGCCAAACTAGTGGAAACACATGAACTATGAACCAATAGCTGAGGAGCCCCCAACTGGATCAGGCCCTCTGGATAAGTGAGACAGTTGATTAACTTGAACAGTTTGGGAGGCACCCAGGCAATGGGACCGGGATCTGTCCTTAGTGCATGAGCTGGCTGTTTGGAACCTGGGGCCTATGCAGGGACACTTTGCTCTCCTGGGACTGGATCTGCCTGGACTGAATCTACCAGGTTGAGCTGAATCCCCAGGGGAGTCCTTGCCCTGGAGGAGATGGGAATGGGGGGTGGGTTGGGGGGGGAGGGAGGCCTGGGAGGAGGGAGGACACTGGAATCCGTGGCTGATATGTAAAATTAAATCAAATTATAAAATAATAATAATAATAAATAAATAAATAAATAAATAATGTAAACAAAAAAATTGAGAGCCAGGTATTGGGGTGAATTCTGAAAGATCAGAGAAGCAGAACAAGCCACAGGTATCCTCACCTTGACAAATCCTCATCGGATTCTGTTTCCACGAATCTTCAGACTGAAAGTTTCTGAGTTCTCACCTGAATGGATCTCAGCTGAACTGCTGCTAACTTTCCAGTGTGGCCTTGAACTCACAGAGATCCAGATGGATCCTTGCCTGCCAAGTGATAGGATTAAAGGTGTGTGCTACCATTGCCTGACTTCTATTCAGTGGCTGACTTTTTCCTCTGATCTCCAGGCAAGTTTTATTTTATTGGGAGACACAGTATATTGGGGGACACAATATATCACCACATCATACACAATTCTTTGCTAAACAATTGTTCTCTTTGTGTTATTTGTAACATGGAAACCTTGTTCTGTTATGGTTTTGACTTAAACTTTTTAAGGAAAGATCTAATGACTTTATTGCTCTATTCTGATTAAAAAATCCTCAATGGTATAATGAAAGGATACATATCTGATTTCATGACTTGTTCAGCATAAAATTTGACAGTGTAAGCAAGTGCACATATGTGTTGGGGGTGGATCTTAGTCTGGTCTTTTTTATTCTAGTACTTTTATCTCCCTTGAATCTGAAAATTCTAGAGAGTATAAAGTTTAAATGAACTTATGTACTCATTTCAGCAAGTTTTATCTGCTACTAACTCACTTTAACCTGCAGGGAGGTTCTGCTTTGGATAGTTTCACAGGCAAGTACAACCTTGGCTATACTATCACAATAAGAATTCTCCTGGTACTTGTGGTAGTTTGAATGTAATTGGCCCCCATAAGCTCATAGAGAATGGTATTATTAGTAGATGTGGCCTTGTTGGAAGAAGTGTGTGACTGTGAGGTGAGCTTTGAAGTCTACTATGCTCAAGCTGCAGTGTGGACACAGATTCCTTTTGCTGCCTGCAGATCATGATGTAGAACTGTCAGCTCCTTCTCCAGGACCATGTCTGCCTGCATGCTGTCATTTCTCACTATTATCACTGTCTAGTAGACCAGCCTCTTGGAAGCTCAGGGTTTGGAGGGAATCCACAGTGCTAACAAAGATAAGACTTTTCTATCTGAGGGAGTTAGGAAAAAAATACTCACACATTCACTTGATCATTTCCTTTTCTCATCAGCCTCTTCTGATGGACTGACTGGGCTGGACTCAGCTGGCATGGGTTTGTCTGGCTTCGAGTGTTGAACAGCCACACAAAAGTGTATTTACAGATTGTTACATAAAGTATTTCCTCATACCAAGGTCCCTAACTTTAATTTACATGTCTTATTGAAGGGGACCGTCACCTGCCTCCATGACTCTAGTGCTTCATTCAGCATTGTGTACAATACACAATAATATAAGAGCCCCATGTGTGCCTGAGGTATCTTGTGACCAAGGTCATGGGATGGCTGCAAGGCCCCCTCAGTAAAACAATCATTGTTTTCCACAAGGATTCTTCAAAGTCAAGGTCCTTCTAAAAAACATCTGTTCATTCTAATCTCTAGCCCATACAATAATTTTGCTAAATTCCCACAAAGTACCAGTAACATGTTTTTCATCTCCCTTACATGATTACAAAGTCATTCCAATATCCCATAAACATTTTCATCTAAGTAACTTATTGTAGATCAACAGAACATGAGCAGACAGACAGCATCTTTTTTTAAGAAAAATTTTCCATTCATTTTACACACCAATCAAAGATCCCCCTCTTCCTTCTTCCTGCCCCTCAGCCTGCCCCTCCCAACCCAACACCCACTCCTCCCCACAAGAAGACAAGGTCTCCCATGGGGAAGTACATCAAGTAGAGGCAAGTCCAAGTCCCTCCCCCTGCCTCAAGGCTGCACAAGGTGTACCATCATAGGTAGTGGGCTCCAAAAAGCCCACTCATGCACCAGGGATGAATTCTGATCCTACCGCCAGGGGGCCCCCAAGCAGATCAGGCTATAAACTGTCTCACCGTGCAGAGGGCCTAGGGCAGTCCCATGCAGGCTTCACAGCCATTGATCCAACTTCATATGAGTTCCCACTAGTTTGGTTTGGTTGTCTCTGCAGGTTTCCCCATCATGATCCTGATGCACTTGCCCATAGAATCCCCTCCTCTCTCTTTGACTAGACTCCTGGAACTCTGCCTGGTGTTTGGCTGTCGATCTCTGCATCTGCTTCCATCAGTCACTGGAGAATAGTTCTGTGATGACAGTTAGGGTATTCACCGATCTGGTCACTGGGGTAAGCTAGTTCAGTTCAGGCACCCTCTCCACTATTTCAAGTAGTCCAAGCTGTGGTCATCCTTGGGGATTTGTGGGAACTTCCCTAGCTCCTATCCCTATGATCTCTCCCTCTATCATGGTATCTCTTTCATTGCTTTCCCACTCCATCCCTGTTCCAGCTAGACCATTCTGTTCCCTTATGTTCTCATCCCCTATCCCCTACCCTCCATTGCTCACCTCTCATCCCAGGTTTACTTACAGCAATTTCATCAATTTCCCCTTCCCAGGGCGATCCACACATCCCTCTCTGAGTCTTCCTTGTTAGCTAGCTTTTCTGGAGTTGTGAGTTGCAGATAGGTTATCCCTTTCTTTACATTAAGTATCCACTTATGAGTGAATACATACCATGTTTGTCCTCTGAGTCTGGGTTACCTCACTCAGGATGATATTTTCTAGTTTCATCCATTTGCCTTCAAATTTCATGATGTCATTGTTTTTTCTCTGCCAAGTAGTACTACATTGTGTATATGTACCACATTTTCTTTATCCATTCTTCATTGAGGGGCATCTAGGTTGTTTCCACGTTCTGGCAATTACTAATAATGCTGCTATGAACATAGTTGAGCATGTGTCCTGGTGGTATGATTGAGCATTCCTTGGGTATATGCCCAAGAGTGGAATAGTTGGGTCCTGATGAAAATTGATTTCCAATTTTCTGAGAAACTACCATACTGATTTCCAAAGTGGCTGTATAAGTTTGCATTCCCACCAATAGTGGAGGAGTGTTCCCCTAGCTCCATATTGTCTCCAACATAAGCTGTCTTCAGTGAATTTGATCATTGACGTTCTGACAGGTGTAAGATGGTATCTCAGAGTCTTTTTGATTTTCAGTTCCCTGATAACTAAGGATGTTGAGCAATTCCTTAAATGACTTTCAGCCATTTGAGATTCTTCTCTTGAGAATTCTGTTTAGCTCAGTAGCCCATTTTTAAATTGGATTGCTTGTTATTTTGATGTCAAGTTTCTTGAGTTCTTTATATATTTTGGAGATCAGTCCTCTGTCAGATGTGGGGTTGGTGAAGATCTTTTCCCATTTGGTAGGCTGTCATTTTGTCTTATTTACTGTGTCCTTTGCCTTACAGAAGTTTCTCAGTTTCAGGAGGCCACATTTATTAATTGTTGCTCTCAGTATCTGAACTACTGGCATTATATTTAGAAAGTAGTCTCACGTGCCAATGCATTCAAGACTGCTTCTTTCTTTCTCTTCTATCAGGCTCAGTGTAACTGGTTTTATATTGAGGTCTTTGATCTACTTGGACTTGAGCTTTGTTCGTGGTGATAGATATGGATCTATTTGCAATCTTCTACATGTTGACATCCAGTTATGCCAGCATCATTTGTTAAAGATGCTTTAGTTTTTCCACTGTACAGTTTTGGCTTCTTTGTCAAAAATCAGGTGCTCACAAGTGTGTGGGTTCATGTTAGTGTCTTCAGTTCGATTCCCTTAGTCCACATGTTGGTTTTTATGCTAATGCCAAGCTGTTTTTATTACTGTAGCTCTATAGTAGAGCTTGAAATCAGAAAAGGTGATGCCTCCAGAGGAGGCTTTTTTGTACAGGATTCTTTTAGATATCCTGTGTTTTCTGTTTTTCCAAATAAAATTGAGTATTATTCTTTCCAAGTCTGTGAAGAATTGTGTTGCAATTTTGATGGGAATTGCATTGCATCTGTAGATTGCTTTTGGTAAGATTACCATTTTTATGATGTTAACCCTACCTATCCATGAGCATGGGAAATCTTTCCATTTTCTGATACCTTCTAGAATTTCTTTCTGCAGAGATTTAAAGTTCTTGTCATACAGGTCTTTCACTTGCTTATTTAGAGTTACCCCAAGGTATTTTATATTATTTGTGGCTATTGTAAAGGGTGATGTTTCTCTGATTTCTTTCTTAGCCCTTTTATCATTTGTATATAGGAGGGCAACATATTTTTTTGAGTTAATCTTGTATCCTGCCACATTACTTTATCAACTGTAGAAGTTACCTGGTAGAATTTTTAGGGTCACTTATGGATGCAGATAGTGAAAGATTAACTTCTTCCTTTCCAATTTGTATCCCCTTGATCTCCTTTTGTTGTCTTATTGCTCTAGCTAGAACTTCAAGTACTATATTGAATCGATATGGGAAGAGTGGATAGCCTTGTCTTGTTCCTGATTTTAATGGAATTGGTTTGAGTTTCTCTCCATTTAATTTGAATTTGGCTGTTAGCTTGCTGTAAATTGCCTTTATTGTGTTTAGGTATGTTCCTTGTATTCCTGATCTCTCCAAGACCTTTATTATGAAGGTGTGTTGGGGTTTGTCAAAGGCTTTTTCAGCATCTAAGGAAATGATCATGTGTCTTTTCTTTCAGTTTGTTTATATGGTGTATTACATTGGCAGACTTTCGTATGTTGAACCAAACTTGCATCTCTGGGATGAAGCCTACTTGATCATGGTGGATAATTTTTTTGATGTGTTCTTGGATTCGGTTAGCCAATATTTTCTTGAGTGTTTTTGCATCACTGTTCATGAAAGAGATTGGTCTGTAGTTCTCTTTCTTTGTTGCATCTTTGTGTGGTTTGGGAATCAGAGTAACTGTAGCCTCATAAAGGGAGTTTGGCACTGTTCTTTCTGTTTCTATTGTGTGGAACAATTTGAAGAGCATTGGTATTGACTCTTCTTTGAAAATCTGGTAGTATTCTGTGCTGAAATCGTCTGGTCCCAGAATTTTTTTTTTTTTTTTTTTTTTTGGTTGGGAGACTTTTAATAACTGTTTCTATTTCCTTAGGTGTTATTGGTCTATTTAAATTTTTTATCTGGTCTTGATTTAACTTATGTATATGTGGTAGCTTTCCAGAAAATTGTGCATTTCTTTTAGATTTTCCAGTTTTGTGGAATAGAGGTTTTTGAAGTATGACCTGATGATTCTCTGGATTTCCTCATTGTCTGTTATTATGTCTCCCTTTTCATTTCTGATTTTGTTAATTTGGATGCTCTCTCTCTCTGCCTTTTGATTAATTTGGATAAGGGCTTGTCTATCTTGTTGATTTTCTCAAAGAACCAACTCTTTGTTTCATTGATTCTTTGTATTGTTCTCCTTGTTTCTATTTTATTGATCTCAGCTCTCAATTTGATTATTTCCTGGTGTCTATTCCTTCTGGGTAACTTTGCTTCTTTTTGTTCTAGAGTTTTTAGGTGTGCTGTTAAGTCACTAGTGTGAGATTTCTCCAACTTCTTTATGTGGGCATTTAGTGCTATGAATTTTTTTCTTAGCACTGCTTTCATAGTGTCCCATATGTTTGGCTATGTAGTACATTCATTTTCATTAAATTCTAGGAAGTCTTTAATTTCTTTATTTCTTCCTTGATGCAGTAGTGATTCACTTGAGCATTATTCAGTTTCCATGAGATTGTGGGATTTCTGTAATTTTTGTTGTTCTTGAAATCTAACTTTAAGCCATGGTGGTATGATAGAATACAGGAGGTTATTCTAATTTTTTTGTATCTGTTGAGATTTGCTTTGTGACCAAGTATGTGGTCAATTTTAGAGAAGGTTTCATAGGGTTCTGAGAGGAAAGTATATTCTTTTTTGTTATGATAGAATGTTTATTTATCAATTAAGTCCATTTGAGTCTTAATATCTGTTAGGTCCTTATTTCTCTATTAAGTTTCAGTCTGGCAGATCTGTCCAGTGGTAAGAGTGGGGTGTTGAAGTCTCCCACTATTAATGTGTGGGGTTTGATGTGTTATTTAAGTTTTAGTAATGTTTCTTTTACATATGTGGCTGCCCTTGTATTTGGGGCATAAATATTCAGAATTGAAACTTCATCTTGGTGGATCTTTCCTGTGATGAATATGTAATGTTCTTCTTGATCTCTTTTATTGATTTTAGTTTGAAGTCTATTTTGTTAGATATTAGGATAGCTACACAAGCTTGCTTCTTAAGTCAATTTGATTGGAAAGTCTTTTCCCATCCTTTTACTCTGAGGTAGTGTCTGTCTTTGAAGATGAGGTTTGTTTCTTGTATGCAGCAGAAGGATGGATCCTGATTGTGTATCCACTCTGTAAGCTTTGTCTATTTATAGATGAAATGAGTCCATTGATATTAAGGGATATTAATGACCAGTAATTGTTAATCTCTGCTGTCTTTTGGTGCTAGTGTGTGTGTGTTTCCCTTCTTTGGAATTTACTGCTGTGGGGTTATCAATTGCCTGTGTTTTCGTGGGTGTGTCTGACTTCCTTAGGTTGGAATTTTCTTTCTAGTGCTTTCTGTAGGGCTGGACTTATGATTAGGTATTTTTTAAATCTGGTTTTGTCTTGGAATGTTTTATTCACTCAGTCTACAGTGATTGAAAGTTTTGGTGGGTATATTAGTATAGGCTGGCATCCATGGTCTCTTTGTGTTTACATTATATCTTCCCAGGACCTTCTGGCTTTCAAAGTTTGATTGAAAATTCGGATGATATTTTGATTGGTCTACCTTTATAAGTCACTTGGCATTTTTCCTTTGCTGATATTAATATTCATTTTTATTCTGTATGTTTAGTGGTTTAATTATTGTGTGGCAAGGGCATGTTTTTGTGGGGTCTAGTCTATTTAGTGTTCTATAAGTTTCTTGTATCTTCATAGGTATTTCCTTCTTTAAGTTGGTAAAGTTTTCTTCCATGATTTTGTCGAATATATTTTCTGTACCTTTGAGTTGGTATTCTTCTCCTTCTTCTATCCCTATTGTTCTTAGGTTTGGCCTTTTCATGGTGTCCCAGATTTACTGGACATTTTGAGTTATGACATCTTTGGCTTTGATGTTTTCTTTAACTGACAAATCTATTTCCTCTATTGTATCCTCTACACCAAAGATTCTCTCTTCCATCTCTTGTATTCTGTTGGTTATGCTTGCATCTGTGTTTCCTGTTTGGTTATTCAGATTTTCTATTTCCAGCATTCTCTTCTTCATTGCTTCTATTTCACTTTTCAGGTCTTGAACTGTTTCCTTCACATTTTTAATTGCTTTTTCATGGTTTTCTTGTCTTTCTTTAAGGGATTTATTCCAATATTTTGTTTGTCGTGTCCTCAATTTCTTTAAGGGAATTTTTCATTTCCTCTTTAAAGACCTCTAGCATCTTCATGAAGTTTTTTAAGGTAGTTTTCTTCTGCTTCTTCTACATTTTGATGTTTGGGTCTTGCTATTGTAGAACGGCTAGGTTCTGGTGATGCCATATTGCTCTTTATGTTGTTGTATGTATTTTTGCATTGGTGTCTACCCATCTCTTCCTCCAGTAAGTGCAAGAGGTGCTTGTGTCTGAGCAAGCTGCTATTTCGTCAATCTGTGCTTGCTGTGTCTGTGTCTCAAGGGGCACCTCTGGGTCCAATATTAACTCTTAGTCTAATTGGAGCTGGCAGATTCTGTATCTCAGGGAGCTTCTCTTGGTCCAATCGAAGACAGCTGATTCTGTGGCTCAGGGAGCCACTGTTGGTCTTATCAGGGCTCTTGGCTCAGTCAAAGCTGGCAGATTCTGTGTGTCAGGAAGACACTGGGATCACAGGGGTGTGGGTATTGGGGTAGGGCTTGGGTCTTGTAGATTGCAGGGTCCAATGTGGGGGTTAGTCGGGGAGCTTTCCCATCAGGAATCTTCCCTGCTTGCCAGAAACTGGGGTTGAGATGGGTGGGGGTTCCCAGGCACTGGTTGTGTCCTAGGGCCTAGGTCCTAAAGGCAGGACTCTCTGGGTCAGAGAAGAGTCGCTCATCTCTTGGTCCAATGAGAGATGGCAGATTCTGTGTCTCAGGAAGACACTGTGGTAGCAGGGGAGTGGGTATTGGAGTAGAGCATGGGTCTTGTAGATTGCAGCATATGATGGGATATTTTGGTGTAGGAGCCTGTCCACAGGAGCTTCCCTGCTGGCTGGCAACTGGGGCAGAGATGGGTGGTGGTTCCCAGTTGCCAGTTGTGTCCAGAAAGCATCTTTTTATAGCCAACTCCCTTGCTGGCAGGCGGCATGCCGAGGCTACTGAGAAATAATTCTACTGTCTATCTTAAAAGTTAATCTTACCAGGAATCCTAAAGGAATCACAAGCCTAAACTTTTGTACATAAAAGACAATCAGTCAGCTGTGCTTTAGGTCCTCAGGCTGTATACCTGTTTATCAATAGCCTCTTAGATCAAGATATTGAGGGCAGGAACGGGTACAAGGAGTTAATCATCAGAGTTAATCATCACCTTCAGTCAACAACCAGCCTTAACAGTTGGCTGTTTTGTATTTCTTAACCTCAGCTGTGTTTACTTATGGACATCATGTTGTTCTCTGTGGTTTCTTTATCTTAAAGTTATTGTCAAAACATCTGATCTAACCTGAAGTTATTATAAGGCTTTGTATTGGCTAAATAATGCAAAACGAAAACTCATGACTGTATCCTTTTAGGGTTAAGAGAATTAGAGTCAGTTTGGCTGCTGAGGAATTTAAATTGTTCTCCTTAATCATTAATCTGAGCTGTGATCTAAAGCAGCTCCTTAGGTGGAACTCATGGGCCTAGCTCTGAAACATATACTTGTATATACTTTTACTCATCAAAGCTCTGCTCTGTGTAAGCTAACATTATTATCACTTAGATGGTACAGCTTAGGGAGGAAGTCATCTTCATCATAATTTGCAGGTAAAACTGCCCAGGAGAACAGGATGTTTCCGTGAGATAAATACATTACCTTATAGGCAGTGGGGAATTTCCCTCCATCCAATTCATCCATGCCAGATATCAAAGAGAGATAGCAACAGCAAAGATGCAAAGTCATAGCAGAAGGATGAGACATTCCAGGACCTGTGGTATTGGGGACCTTACCGACTGGAGAATTATCCAGCAGGGGGTTGTCTCTTGATGGGCTGACAACCTGAAACTCAATCATCACCTGCTGCCCCCCTGACATAGCTGCTGGCATACCATGATGATAAGGGACTAAACTTCTGATGCTGTAAGCCACCACAATTAAATGTCTTACTTTATAAGACTTCCCATGGCCACAGTGTCTCTTAACAGCAATAGAAACCCTAACAATGACAATGCTGAAGTTACTAGGAATGTTCAGACCACTTCCTGCATTAGGGGAAAACAAGTTTTTTAACAGATCAGAGATTGACTCTGAAAATAAGACGATTGGGAACAATTCTGAGCAATATTTTCAGTTGCTGTGAGAAAGACCACTGGAGCCTTCTGTATTTTTAACTCTAATCTTCATTAATATTCTATCAAATAAGGGATCAATGTTCTATAGTTACAGAAGTTTAGTGTACAAGATCACACTGTGACACTGCAGCCATAATAGGAGCTCTGATTTCTGCTTCTCTCATACTTTCTTTTGCTCAGTTTCACAGTTACAAAAATTTTGTAAGCACTTATTGCATTTATAACCTAAGATTGGTTTGTAAACAATGCCTTTCCTTAATTTTCTGAGGCAAAAAATATTATTACCTCATTTTCATACATTCTGTTGCTAATTACAGTGTTAGAAACATTTAGTATGTCTTCTCTGGTTCTCTTAAACATTACTCCAAGGTTAAATAATTTATATCTGGCAATATTCAACTTCCATTACATTGTAGACATTGTGTTCTAGACCCAGTGGCATAATTTGCCTCTAGATTATCCATATTTCAAGTATTCTATATTAAAATGTCAGATCATAAAATACAAATAATCAACATGAGTCATTTTATCTGGCTTCCCCTAAAAAAATCACTTCATGATATATTTTGAGGAAAATTTCCTTTTCCTTTCTTGAAATATTTGAAGTTCTGACAACAATAAGCTTATGGTTTTCCTAGAATATGACATTGAAATTGAGTAGATATTAAATCCACCTTCCCTTAGCTGCAAATCTTCTCCAGTTTAACATAATCCATACTATTCCCCATTTTCAGAATATAGTAAAAGAGATAATGGGCAGTTGCTGGAGTGTGTGTCTTACACGCAGGAGGCTTTAGGATCATCCCCTTAATGTAAGGGATAGGGTAGGGCACACTTGTAACACTAGAACTTGGTGTGTGGAGGAAGAAAGAGCAGATTTTAAGGACAGCCCCAGCTATGCACTGTGATCTAGAATGACCTGGGTTGGAGACTTTGTCACAAAAATAAGAAAAATTAAAAAAAAAAAGATAGTTGCCATTAAATATCATTAAATTCTTAGATTCTAAAATGAACCTCTCTTCTGTACTAATGAAAAATGTAACATTCAAAAATAAACTAGAAAATGGAGAGAGAAAGTACTCTCCTATTTAAATTGTGTCACTTGTCTGATCACTGCAGATATTTACACCGGGTGAGGGACAACCTTTGTTTCATCCATGCACGAGTATTTAACTGCGTTGATGAAATCTGTACCTATTTCAGGTAAAATAACTTTGGAATGAGTTTCAAATTATAAGATTCAGGTGGATAAAGTGAATGTTAATTCTCACATCGAGGCACTGGGAGAAGAAGAAATATGTTTTTCAAATGTCCAAGTGTAGTTATGCTTTACCTTAGCACATTTTAAACTCAACTTTAAATTTTAATGTTAAGCTTAAATTACTAAGAGCTCACTTCAAGTGAGTCTATGATGATACTTTTCATTTCTTTCCACAATAACGTTTTGCGTGGATTACTCGCTGCCCCTATGTACTTGCCTTTATTCAGAACACTCACATTTAATCATCTTTGCTTTGCTTCCGACAAAGCATTTGCCCGTGAAATTCAAACCACATTTGAGGAAAACAGAACTAGTAACCCAGTGGAAATCAGTAGGCTTTATGCCTCAGGAGCCCACGCATTTGTGTTAGATAAATGTCTCCCTACCTGGTTTTTGTTCAGCTGTCCACCCATATAAAGGCTCACAGCAGCCACATCTGTATTCAGCCACAACTCTTTGTGAAAGGGACAGCTTGAAAACCTATTAAAAATACATTGTTACTATGAGTATTTTGTTCCTTTTGCCATATAATAAGCTGAAAACTACAGTACGTGAGCATTCTATGGGGAAGACTGCTGTTTCTTTTATTGACTTTATGGCCACACAAACTAATAGAAAACGCAATTTATATCATGCAGGTGAGCTCAATCACACTGGACTCAACAGTATGGAATATTTTCCCTGCATTTAAGTTGTAAATGGCAGATTGGTTTACAATAAATATCTGGGAAAATAAAATGTCACTTCTTTATAGAATTTTATTATAAGAAATATCCCTGTTGTAAATGATATATTAAATTTCTGCCTATGAAGCTAATGTTCATTACAGGCATTTTTGCAAGTTCTTAAGAAATAAGAAAAAGTAAATATAGGGCCACAATTTCATCATTTAGAGATAGCTATCAGTATATGGGAAATGTAAATTTCTTTTTTCATATTAACTTTGCAGAGGCAAAGGTATTTCTGCTATTATTACTTTTCCATACAAATTCACTGTCCATGAGCACAAGTTTTAATGATTTGTTATAAATTTATTCAACAATTCTATTTGAGATTAGTTTTATCTGTAGTTCAGCAGACTTCTTTTTCTCTGTGTGTCTATCTTTTTTTTTTCTTTTCTCTCACTCACTTTCCTTTTTAATAAATATTTACTGTGGTTTACATTTCCTCTTAAGACTACCCAAGCAAGGCTCCAGTTACCCATGAAAAACTATGGCTAATTGCTAATCCCAGGCTGTAATTATCATGACTATTTCTGTGATGTAACAGCATTGCACCTTGTAAATAAATAGTATCCCACATGTGGAGAAGTCCTTTGGGAAAGATTTTCAAGCATGCTGTTATATTGTAAGTATAACCATGCCTCTGAAACAAGAGAATTTAAATGCATCATTTCTCAACAATGATGTCATTAAAATCTCCACAGTACTGACCACTGAGCACCAATAAGCTAGCATAGAAAGTAATTATAAAACTAAACTAAGTAGAGCCTGGAGAGAGTATTCATTGTTTAGGTGTGTTCTTGTAGAAGATTCAAATTTGGTTTCCAGGAGCCACATCAGGTAGCTAGCAACTCTGTGAAACTCCCTCTAGTCCCAGGGTATCTGACACTCTTTTCTGGTCTCCAAGGTAACCTGTATACACACACACACACACACACACACACACACACACACACACACACACACAATTTGTAAAAGCTAAAAAAGAATTTAAAGGTAAATCTGTGAGTGTCTGCTTTCTAGGTTGAGCCCCCTTGCATATGAGTTTTCTCAGTTAGACCTTAATGTGCCCAGGACACAGAAGTGTATTAATTCTAACTGGCCCTCGTTGTTCTATCTGCTTCATGCTATTCCTTGCTTCTCACAATCAACTCCAGACTAAAATATACGAAATTGTAACACATCAAACTGATATAGTGAAATATGGGTTGTAGTGAATATGAGAAGGATGTTCAAGGTGAATTGCATGTCAAACAATTTAGAGGTAATCACTCAATACAAAGTCAATTGAAGAAAATAACTTCAAATTTAAGATTCCTTCTGAATTAGATTGCTATGCATATATCTTTATACATTTGGTGCTCTTATCTTTAACATTAAAACCATATTCTCACATATATAGAATCTTTACATTCTATTTTGCTCTATGTCAGTCTTAGTATCATTTTCTGTCCCTGTCATAAAATACCATGACAAAATCAACTTTAAGAATGAAGTGTTCATGTTAGCTCACAATTCCAGATTATATTATGTTGTAGCAGGGAAACCAAGGCAGCAGAAATTTGAAATAACCAGTCACATTACATTTATAATCAAGATCAGAGAGAGAGAGAAAGTGACTTCATGTGGACTAATGCTCAGCTCATTCTTCATTCATAAAATTCATGATCATCTGCATAGGGGTAATGCCAGCCCCAGTGGATGGGTTTTCACGACTCAAATAATATAATCAAAATTATCCCCCAGTGACACTCTCACAGACAATCCTGATCTGGCAGTTTTATCGTTTTTGAGGTGATTCTGACTGTGTTGATTTGGTGATTAAAACTAATAATCATTGCCGGGCGGACGCCTTTAATCCCAGCACTCGGGAGGCAGAGGCCGGTGGATCTCTGTGAGTTCGAGGCCAGCCTGGGCTACCAAGTGAGTTCCAGGAAAGGCGCAAAGCTACACAGAGAAACCCTGTCTCGAAAAACCAAAAAAAAAAAATCATGATTTTTTTAATTTTTATTTTTATTTTGCAATACAATTCAGTTCTACATATCAGCCACGGATTTATGATTTTAAAATATTCTAAATAGTTGTTGAACTAGATGCTGATGCATAATTGGTAATTGGAGACATTTTGAGAATGAGAAGAACCAATATTATCAATTGGGAAAATGCACATCAACCAGAACTATTCCAAGACAAACAATAAGAACTCATACAAAAAAATCATAGCATAATGTTGTCATTGAAAGCTTCTGTTTTTCATTATTAGCAATGCAATAAAAAAGCCACAAAGAACCATTTTGGCATCCACTTCCCTACTTTACCTCAAATCGTAGAGCCTGAATTTCTTCATTGGAAAGGTGATTTTTGAAAAAGGAAGTAAATTAAATTATTTTATGTGCTATATGGTTGTCAAAGTGATTAAAGAGTTCATATATATATATATGTGTGTGTGTGTGTGTGTGTGTGTGTGTGTGTGTGTGTGTGTGTGTGTATGTATGTATGTATGTATGTGTGTATATGCTCACCACCATAGTATATGGGTCAAATTTGGACTGTAGAGAGAATTTGGGATCCAAACTTTTGTACCAGAATAATTTGAAAAATTATTTCATTATTTTCTGGCCTCTAGTAGTAGAGACAAAAAGACTGAAGCAAGATCCCTCCTTTATCTTGAATTAGATATTCTTATCATGATGTAAACATGTAATGGTATATTTCCTTAGTGGTCCTCAATATCCGGGATGAACTTCCAGTTTGTAGATGTCAGCTATTTTGTAGCTAAGGGATGAATTTTAATGTAAATGGAAACTAATTATTACTCATATTTCCAATCACAAAATTTTTTTAATAAGACAAATTTACAATACTTTCGATTTTTTAAATTTTCTGATTATTTTCTCTGTACTTAAGATCCTTCATCAATGTTTTTCTATGATCCTAAATTAAATATTTGGAGATATTGTGCTCAGAGTAAGAAGTTATAGATATAACTACTATTATAATAACGTTCCAATTGCTTTTTTTGATTCTACAAATGCCCCACTTGCTGTTTATGTTTTTTATCTCAAAAATCCCATAATACCATATATTATCTTCCAAGGTTTTTATATTGTTACTTTTTGTTTCATTTTACTTCTGAGATGGGGTCTCACTATGTAGCTTTGGCTTGCCTAGGAATCACTAGGTATAAAAGGCTAGCCTTGAACTCAGAGATCAGCCTGCCTAGGCTCCATCTTCTTGAGTGCTAAGATTGAAGCATGTGCTACTGTGTCTGGATAGCTTTCAACTGAGCAAAACCATGTTTTTCTGTACTTTTTTTTCCTCTGGTATTGGGGACCTACCATAGGATTTGTACATACTAGGCAAGAATTCATTTTTGTGGCCATCTCTCCTTCTTTGTATGCCTCAATTTAGAATAGTTACAGAAATAAAGAAATTTGCTATATTTTTAATTATTTGTTTCCCTCTATGTTTTTTTTTCAGAATTCATATCATATTAATTAACCAGCAAAGAGACATTATGCAAGGAATAGGATGCTAATTCTGGATACCAAGCACAGTTTAATTTACATTTGTTTATTGTTTATTCATCTGTTTATCGTGATCATTATTATTAGTTTGTGGATAAAAGCAGGCAAAAAGGATTATCTTCATTGTCCATCAAAATATAAATATCTCTTTTGTCTTGTTAACCCTCTGCTTGTGAGTTGTCTGTGCCAGACACCAGAACTAATAGGCCAAAATGACTTTTCTGATATTTAGACAGTATTGCTTTTCAGATACTGTTTTTACAACATTGGACTTTAATATTTAATTTTGTGAATCAATTTTTCATCCTAGTGAAAAATGCCAGATATGTACATGCTGTGTGATATTGTCCTGTATTCTGTGAATATGTGTTGCTCTGATTGGTTGATAAGTAAAACACTGATTGGTCAGTAGCCAGGCAGGAAGTATAGGTAGGATAAGCAGACAGGAGAATTCTGGGAAAGAAAGGGCTGAGTGAGGAGTCGCCAGACACAGAGGAAGCAAGATGTGAAGGCAGAACTGAGAAAAAGTACCAAGCCACATGGCTAAGCATAAATAGGAAATATGGGTTAATTTAAGTGTAAGAGCTAGTCAGTAATAAACTTGAGCTAATGGCCATACAGTTCATAAATAATATAAGTCTGTGTGTTTGCTTGGGTCCAAGCAGCTACGGGACTGGCAGGTGAGAGAAATTTCTCCTGACCACAGGCCAGGCAGGACACAGGAAAACTTCAGCTATATATACAACTTAAGTGAAGATGGTGTTTGGGGTTTATGTCCATGTTGGCTGGCTCAGTTGCTTCTGGACATGTGTTGAGGAAGACCATCCTGGTACATAAATGTTGTGATGCAAAGTTGCTCACCTCACAGGCAGACAGAAAGTGGAGAGAATGATAGAGCCCTGTCTGTGGCAAGAAATACTCTCCTGCACACCCACTGACCCACTTCTTCAACTAGACCTCACCTTTAATGTTTCTATCACTTTCACAAATACCATCCACCAGGTGGGAACAAAGACTTATGACATGTGTCTGTGGGCACATTTTATATACAAACCACAATTGTTGTCTCAAATTATTCCACCTAAAAGAAGTCCCACAGTTTTGATACTTAACACAAACAATTCACAAAAAGAATCTTCAATGTTAACAACATGTCTTTGAGAAACCCCTTTGTAGTATCTCTTGTCACTGATCATTTCCAGCTTTTGGTGACAGCTGATAGCCCAGTAATTCATGGCCCTATTTCCTGAGGCAGTCACTGCACATATAAGAGCACTTGGCACCAAGTCCTACTTTATTATGGTCATCTGAGACTCCAAATATCTGTATTGACTAAAGAAGAGTCAAATCAATTAAATGTTCTACCATGCTCACCTGCAGTCATCACTTTCCTGTGGCTGTGTGCTATGGCAAATTATACAAATTATCTTGTTTACACCAAAGTGCCCAAGACTCACTTTTGTAGAAGATATGTAGTTTCTTGTTGATCTTTTTGTCATTCATTTAATCAGAACGAAACAGAGCTATTCAAAGGTTTCCAAAATAGTTGACAAAGTTCAACTTATTTTTTAGGTTTAAAAAAAATCATTAAAAACTATTAACAGAGCAAAAGTACAATGTATATTTCTAGTTCCTTGGAGAAATGATTCAAATTTTATGCTACATGTTTGTCTATATGCATGTGTGTACAGATATTTGTGACTATTATTGATTTGTTAGCTTGAAAAGTACTCAAAATGTTTTAATTTTATGAAAGTACTCTATACTCAGTGCTGTTTATGATTCACATTAGTTTTGAAACCTTTGCTCCCAAAAGAGTTAAACAACAAATGTATTCTGGAAATCTGATTTTTCTAATGTTTGTCTTCTGTTAATAGTTTTACATTCCTATTTTTAACCATTAAATCTACCATATATATTTCATTATGTTTGTGTAGACAATTATGTGTCTTCCAATTACTTATGTTTATGAGGTCCTCAATTGAAAAATTAATATTCTAAGTAGCATATCTTAATTAAAAGAATATTGTGATACTGAGAAAAAGCTTAGTTCATAAAGAGATCCTTACTGTGGTGGGGGAGCAATAGAGAGGGAAAGAATAGGGTACAAGTTATCCGAAATAGGAAATGGGGAAATCAGGGACGAGGGGTAATTAGGGGGAGGGATATAAATACAGAAGAAGGAGGGAGGAGGGTAAGGATCACTGTAAGGATGTCTGTTGTGATATTTTTCGTGTGCTTTAATAAATAAAACTTGCCTGAAGATTAGAGGAAAAAAAAACAAGCCATTATATGTAAACAAATAACTCAGGCAACAATAGCACACCCCCTTAATCCTATCACTTGGCAGGTAGGGATCTGTCTGGATCTATGTGGGTTCAAGGGAAACAGAACCAGGTGTGGTGGCACACACCTTAAATTCCAACACTAGTTAACTATGGAGGTCTGGAGGTCTATGCAAAGAGACATTAAGTAATAGAGTTTGGCAGGAAGAGGAAGAAGAAGTGATATAGCTGGATGGAGAGAGCAAATCAGACGTCAGAACAGCAAGGCATAGGTAGACAAGAAGTAACTCACATTTGGAACCTGCTAAGTTGGTGAGGTAAGGTTAGCTGTGGCTTTCCCCATTTCCCTGATCTCTCTCAGGCTTTCACCCCTATATCTGGCTCCTTATTTTTTATTTAGTCAGATCATGTAGAAATTCATCTGTGGCTAGTCAGTAATAAGCCTGAGCAGTTATAATTAATATACGCTTCTGAATGATTATTTTATAAATGACTGTGGGACTGAGGGACCAGGCAGGATCAGAGAAAACCTCTAACTCCAGCTATCTGAAACAGTCACAGGGAATCATGCTATTGACTATCTACCTAAGAATATCAATACCACATGTCAGTTGGTATATAAATATATATCACAGTTTTAATTTTTTTTTTTTTTTAGACTGACAAAGTCCCCATTGCAGAGGATACCATGCACTTCAGAAAACCAGTCCAGATTCTTCTGAGATAGAACTGACCTAAATACCCCTTTTTTTCTGAGGACTAGCTTCCCTTGTACCAGAAAGCATCATGAAAACTTCCAAAGGAGGGATGCAACCAGCAGTCCTCCCAGCTATGATGCCTTTGAACCACATCAACCAGCATGGTACGATAACCTTAATGGTACAGTAGTGTCACTTATAATTGTGGCTAACCAATAAGCTCTCCAGTGTGTTAAAAATTCACTCAACAAGGGGTAAAGTATGTCTGGTACTGGAAATCTGGCTAACTATTCAGTGCCAGTGAATTTATGGTTATTGGATGATAATCTACCACCTCTAATTTACTAAACCAGCATACTCCCCGCCAAACAATCTATAAACATTTGTCCTTTCATCCACAGATAATTGTTGTCTTCACTCCTCATCAAGGAGCCTTCTCTTTGCAATAGATGACCATTACAAAAAATTATAACCAATGAAATTATAGAGATGTGGAGTCCAGTCCAAATGGATACATCTACAAAGTACCCATATTCCTAAGGCTCAGGGTATATCATGGAAGAGGAGGCTGAGAGACTGTTTTTCCTAGTCATATCAGAAGCTATAGCCACCCATAAATTCTCACCATCATGACTGCCCAAACAGAAGCTGAAGACATATGACATCAATAGACCTGCCAAACTGAACTTGGAAAGCCCTGTAAGGCTTCAACACTACACAAAGAACTACAGGTAACTGAGGAAACCTGGAAGCTGGAAATATGGTCTTTCCCAGGGAAGAACATACTAATTGATTGCCCTGTGGCAAATGATCAACCCTGAAAGCATACATATAAGTAACACTATACAGACTGACAAGATTATATTTAGGAACACACACATGCATGTAATAATACTTAGTGAAAAAAAAGAGGCCATATATTTGAAGAAGAGTGGAGATGGGTATATGGAAGGGTATGGAAGGAGGAAAGAGAATGGAGAAATATTGTAATTGTAATTCCAAAACAATAACAACAACAAAACCAACAACAAAAGAACACTAGTCATGAGAAGCCATCTTTTGAATTGTTGATTGAGATTGTCCTAGAGACTCCCCAAACCCAAAACATTACAGGCTGTTGCTATTTTCTTTGGTTGTGCTCCAAATGTGAAAGGTGATTCCATAATGTTGATGACACTATGTATGGCGCCCAAAGTCCCCTGAGCTAGATCTGACTTGAAAGCTTCCTCCCTGAGGATTAACATTCATGGTACAAGATGTCATCATGCAAGCTTTCTTCCTTTTTTTTCTTTTCTTTTCTTTCTTTTTTTTTTACATATCAACCACTGTTCCCCCTCTCTCCCCTCCTCCCGCTCCCTCCCACCTACTCCAATCCACTCCATCCACTCCTCAGAAAGGGTAAGGCCTTTCATGGGAAGTCAACAAAGCCTGGTGTGTTCAGTTGAGGCAGAACCAACCCACACTCATCAAGTTTGAGCAAGGCATCCCACCATACGGAATGAGCTTCAAAAACCAAGTCATGCACCAGAGATTGATCCTGATCCCACTGCCCAGGATCTCACAGATAGAACAGGCTACAAAACTGTCACCCACATGCAGAGGTCCTAGTTGCGTCCCATGAAGGATCCCCAGCTGTTGGTCTATGGAGGGAAGCAACCAAGAGACTTATCCAGCTATGACACTTAGGAAACACAACAACCAGCATGACATGATAACCCTAAGGACACAGTAGCTACACTCACACTTTGGTAGTAGCCAATAGATCTCTATGTGAACTTAAGATCCACTCAAAAAGAAAGAAATCCTATCTTATTTCCAGAACCTAGCAAACTACCTAGACCTAGTGACGTCAGGGATTATAGAGGAAAACCTACAACCACTTTTCTAAAATGGCATAATCTCTACCTACATTCTAAATATTTATCCTTCCATCCACAGTTAAGTTCAATTTTTCACCTCCTATCTAGGAAATTTCTGCTTGCAACCGAGTGAGATCATTACAGAGAACAAATAAAAATACAAAGTTGTGGAGCCCTGTTCCAATTGATGCATCATAACACAATGCCTACACTTAAGGCTCAGGGATCATGTGGAAGACAGGGTAGAAAGAATATAAGAATCACAAAAGCAGAATGTTTGGTGTGAATCTGTGTCCCCTAGAAATATAAGAGAAGCTATATCTATGATATCTCAACAAAATAGATGCCTTAAGCAATAATTAACAATTAGAGAAAAAGGCCACACCTCAATGCCCAGAAGTAGGTGCCCAACACAAAATTAACTCAATGGTATTTTTGTATTTTTTCCCCTTAATCTGTCATTGCTTTATTTGACTTTTTTTAATTATTGTCTTACTGGTCTTTGGTTGCATATTATTGGTTTTTGATTTATGTGTTTTTATGTTTGTGCATGTGTGTTGTGCTTTTTCCTTTTTTTAAATTTTTTGTTGTTTCTTGTCATTTTGCTTTGTTTACTGTTTGCTTTCTAATGAAAGAAAGAAACAAAGAAAAAAGAAACAAAGAAACAAAAAAAGAAACAAGGCATGCAGTTGTATAGGTGGGAATATGGGAAAGATCTGGGAGGAAATGGGCAGGGGAAAACTCTAAACAGAATACATAGTGTGAAATTTCGATTTAAAAAACAATAAAAAAATAAAGAGGCTATGAATGTGAAAGAGAGCAAATAGATTTGGGTACATGGGAGGGTTTGGAGGCTGGAAAGAAAAAGAAGAAATAATGTGGTTAAATTATATTAGAATTTTTTTTTAAGTTCCTGCTACAAAGCACTAGGATGTGAATTTGGTCCCAGCCCCCACATAAAAATGTCAGACATGGTGATATGTACTTAAATACTTAGAACTAGGAAAATGGAGAATAGGTGGGTCCCTTGACCTCAGTGGACTGCCTTCCTAGCCCAACTAGGGGGATCTAGATTCCAGAGACAAATTTTTCTCATAAAACAAGGTGGATGGCTTCTGAGGGATGACAACCAAGGCTGACCTGTGGCCTTCATGTGCACGTGCACAATCATGCTGCCCCTCCCCCACACAGAAGGATAACATAACATTTGAATTCATAGATTGTTCTACACATGAAGGTTGGATTATTTCTTCTAATTTCAATATAATATGACTATTAAATAAATACACAATCTAAAATCTAAAATAAGAAATATCTTCTCTATGTCTCCTAACTTACAAACTAGACATATCAATCTTCACCACTGATCAATTATTCATTGTTTTACCAGATAGAACAATGACTAGAGGAATCATGATCCCAAGTAAATCTGAAATATGAATTACAGGTCAGTAGATGTTCAACATTAAGAGACCCAAACTCTTACAGATCGATCAGATAAAATGCTACATAGATAAATTGTGCAATATCCATGTATACCTTATAATTTAAACTTCACTGTGTAACACACATGTAGAGTAAAAATAATTTTAGTTATATTTATGTTTATAAGAAGTCATATTAATCTTGTACTATCATAAAGAAAGTACAGAAAATTGCACATAGGATTTATTTAGTTAATCTTTTTTTTTCTTTCTTTCTTTCTTTTTCTTTTTTTTAGAAACAGTATTAATATGTGTCCATATCTGATCTTAGCTCAAAACCCTCCTGTCACAGCTCTCAAAGTGCCTATACCAGCATGTGTAGTTAATATTTGATTTTAATTCGAGTTTATAACGAATAATGAGTTTTCAAGCAAATAACATTATATTCTACAAGAACTTCCTTCTAACTAATTTTGGAAATAATTCACCTTTTTTGCCAAAATATTAAAAGCATATTAATGTAGCTGTAACCAACCATCTTATTAAATAAGAAACACAGAACCAATGCAAAGAAGAAAGCCAAGAGGTCAGAGCTAAGAGCTAAAACCTTACCCTTCCTCCTGCAGTGGTCCTACCTCTCCGAAAGAGACCTACTTCCAATGTTAAAGTCTTTATATAGACTTTTTGTTCTGCCTTCTCATTGGTTGTAAGCCCAACCACATAACTGCCTAGTCACTGCCTGTCTGTATAGACCTCCAGGTCTTCTATGGTTGGTATTGAGATTAAAGGCATGTGTATCCAATGCTGGCTGTATCCCTGAACACACAGAGACTTACCTAGCTCTGCCTACCAAGTGCTGAGATTACAAAAGTACACCACCACCACCCGGCTTTCCTGTGGCTTGCTAATAGCTCTGACCCCCGGGGCAACTTTATTTATTAACATACAAATAACGTTTTAATACAAATAAGATATCACCATATATTAGACTTTCAAAAATACTCTTAATTTCTGTGGCTAGTTTATATATAAATAAGTGATATTTGAAACCCACATTTTTCACAAACTGCCTTAAACCACTTGGGACTAGAAAGTCCTGCTCTACTGGTGATTCTGGTATGCATAGCACAGGACATCTGCTCTTTCACTGTTTTGTCTTTGTTGACATGCTGTATTCTACATTTCTAGAGCATCCCAGGGACTGTGTCTTTCTTAATTGTCTATGAATCACCAATGTTTGCATATCAATTGTGTTTCAGATTTTTGCACTGAATTGATGTGCTGCCTTTGAAAAAGAGATGCATATTTTGTGCATTCTATCATATTATCTCTGAGCTGCAGGTAGCACTTTATAATGAACCCCACTCATTTTGAAAGGGTATTTGAGTTTTGAATAAAAAAAAGAGTAATATAACATGTTCTGGGGAAAGGCAATTTCTAGGGGATTTGGGCATATCGCCATACTTTTGTAGTTTTTTTTTTCTTTCTTGAAAAAAGAAAGGAGCTGTAGCAGGTCATTTGAATTATTTTAAGTTTTATTTCATAACCCACCCTGGAGATTGGCATTTGCTATACAACCATCAGTTACAAGGAAGGAGTCCACAGAACAATTTTGTATGTAGCAGGTGGAAACTCAGTTTTCCTCAATTGTGGAGTCCTGTGCTCTCAGTGACAATTGAACACCATGGTAGTACTAATGCTTCTTCCTCAGTCAGCATGTGCACCCTGCATCCATCTTATCCTCAAATTCAACTGTGCTACGATACCTGAAAACAGGTCATCAAACTACACAATGAAAGACAAAGTTTTCAGTTACAAAACTTAACTGAATCTCTAGCTGCTTTCAACTAGGATAGCATTTCAGGGGGTTGTTAAATGCAAGCAATATATTGCACTATCTTGACATTTTTATTATGAGCGTTTGTGTGATTTCCATTGTGCGTAGGTTTCCCTCATATTTTGCACCACATTTTTTATCTGTCAGATAGCACAGACATGATCAGAAAATATTCACAGCCATATACAATATTTACCAAACCATTGAATAATGAGTTTACTCTAGCTTCCTTTTTACACTAGCTTCCTGGTTGTGTTAGTCCTTCCACTACTTATATCGAGATACATTCCTTCCATATTTATAGAGTTTTACTAGGTATTTTCTTATGAGGCATCATATTGAATCCTCTGAAATTCCATTAACTTAATGAATCATTTTGAGTGACCTGTGAGCTTAATCATAGGCACATTCTCCTATTGTACAATGACTATTAATATTAGAAAGGGAACAAGTAAAGGAACAATGGAAATCCAGTATGATTATAGTATGACCTAAAAGATAAATCAGTTGATTAAATCAAGTACAAATACTGGAACTGAAAGGAGGGGTATGCACTTGAAGGAATTTTTATAAAGGGAAAATACTCAGGTTAACTATCTCTACAAACAAAACTCAGGTCTCTGTGTCTGTGTTTCCCTAGCTTTTTCTTTGACTCTTTTTCTTCTGTTTTTGTGATATTATGGTCTGACTGTTTTTATTTCATCTTGTTTTAATTTTATTATTATATTTTAGATGCCAATTCATATTCTAGTGAGGGGGGAGGGGCTGGATTTGGTTGGATGGGAAATTGGGAGGATCTAGGAGGAGTTGGGGGAGGGAGAACCATAATTAGAATATATTGTATGAAAAAAATTATTGTCAATAAAAATTGTAAAAAGAAAAATGAATCAGGACATTATCATTACCCATCATACCTTACAGCATCACTCTATGTGGTTACATCTCTCTTTAAAGGTAATTCATTTTCAGGTCTACCATGGACCTTTTTGGTTTGATGTTGAACGTGGTTGCAATAATGGACGCAGTGTATAATCTTTTTGATCTTGTGTCTTCAGTTTTACTTATGAAATTTATTCACATTATTCCATAAAATAGAGGTTTGTTTATTTCTCCTCTTTGTAGTAATCAAGTATGTAAATAGTGCCCAGTTGTGCATCCATTATCTTGCTAAGAAGCACTCTTAGAAGTTTCCACTTTGGGTTTATTTGAATTCGGCAAATTGCCCTGACACAAGTTGCATAGGTATCTGTTGGGAATAATTAAAAGAGAAGGATAACTGAATAATAAAGATCAATTGGTGTCTTCTTCCCTTTTTTTCTTTCCTTTTGATAATTTACCTATCTTTGCACATGAAAAATTATGTCACTGATGTTAATGAGAATGTTTTCAAAAGGTTTTTAGTTACTTGGACATTCTTTTTGAGACATTACCTACTGAAACCTTTGATGCTTAAAGAAAAATGAATTGCATCTTTAACTGAAATATAGTTCCTCACAGTAGATACAAGTTGGGTTACTTATTTTTTGTGTATGTGGTGGGGTGGATTATGTGTTTGTTATCTGGTGTGTGAATGTGTTTGTGTATGTGTGTGTGTGTGTGTGTGTGTGTGTGTGTGTGTGTTATCCTAAGCATTGGGCAGGTTTGCTACCACTTTTTGTTAATTAATTAAAATGATATCTCTGCTTACATTGACCCTTATCTCTTGAATTGTTCTCATTTTCAAAACGGCATTGAACTAATTTGCAATGATGGAAAGTTTTAACTGGAATTTCTAATTCTCTAGAAATCCTTGTATAGGTTTATCATTAATTTTCCAAGATGTGTGGATGAATACATAAAGGCATTTGCATTCAAGTTTTATGCTTTTGAGAATGTTATATATTTACTTGCTATATGGTTCATTGTAATATTATATTACATACTTCATCATTCATAAAACTTTAGTGGCAGTGACATATCTCAGAATGTAAAGGGCCTTGCCACCAAATCTGATGACCTTCAGTTCAGCTGCTGGAAGCCACACATTAGAGTTGGAGTCAATTTTCCTGCAAGACATCTTCTACCCTGCCCATAAGCATGGAGACATATGAACTTCCCCATGATCACCTCACACACACTGACATGAAAGAAGGAAATAAATGTAAATAAAATAATATTTATATGTCTCCTTTATACAAATTCAGTAAATTATATATTTCAAGGAACTGATCAGTTTCACTAGTTATAATATAAAACACAAGTTAATGCATACATGAGTTGAATATTCTCTTCTGTTTTCAGTGCCTGTAGTATTTTTAGTGAAAATTTTATTGTGTTCTTCAGGTTGTCTTTACTAATATTTTCTATTGTACGAACACTTCTCATTTGATTGACCTCTGTACTTTCATAATTAAAGCATGATTTCTTCGTTTTCTAGCTTTTCTATGTGGAATCTTAAATAATGGACATCCAGTTCTGGTTTTGTTTTATAAAGATGCACATTTAGGACACACGCTTCCCTTTACTCTCTCTCTCTCTGTGCGCTTCATGTTACTTTTCTTATGTCATCTTACAAGATTGGTCAATGTCAACATATTTTCTAAATGCCACTTAAAATCTCCTTTCACTCTGTGGTGATCTTATATTAACTGTGTTCCCTTGTTGGTGGCCCTCTGTCTGAATAGTCATTCGGTTCTAAATTAATTCATGGCCCTTTCATAAACTTTATAATTATATAATATAGTATAATAGTGTTCATACTCATTCCATTATATGATTCTTGTTTATTGAGAGTGAATAGAAATAATTTCATCATTGACAATATAATGTCAGGACCTCTTTACCTTTTCTTTCTCTTCATGGAGCCTCTTCCTAACTCTAAGTTCTTTCAATCACACAATTAAGTTGTAAATTTTGTAAAATTATCATTTTATAGTTGATACTCAATAGTTGTTGCTGTTTCCCTTTTCTGCATCCTTCTCTTTTTCCTATATTTCTACTTACACATCCAATCTATCTGAAGAACTGCCCTTAATAATTATTTTTAATCTTTATTTTCTTGAAAAAAATGTAAATTCAGGGATGTTAGGAAATATTTTTATATTGCATCTTTTCTAGGCAAACATCTTTCTGTGTGTACAGTTATAAACTGCCAGCTACTCTTCTTCTAAGTTAAAATTTTTGCATCCCATTGTACCTGAGAAACACTATCTTCTGTACTAAATGTTGAAGGCTGGTTTTACTGTTTGTTGGAAGGCATTGATGGCTGGTCAAGGTTGCGGTCTCTCATGGTCTGGCACCTTTTCCACAAAGTTTGGCAAGAAGGAAAGTCCCTCCCTCCTCAGCAAAACTACCTGCCCTTATCTGGAAAATGTCCCTGGGCCTGGAGGATTGACTTTAACTGACAGCTATCTCTAGGGAAGATGCCTGATTTGTCTTTAGCTTGAACCTTGGCACAGCTTCCAGCTAGAATACTTGTACTAAGAGCTCTGCTATAGCACCCTACTGCCACACAGGAAGACTTTTGATAGAAGCCACTTAATGCAAATTAGGGTTTGTCCCCAGGCTCCTGAATCCTATATATTTCTTGGATGCTGGAATAAAGTTGAGCTGTTTCACCAAGAGTGGTATCCTGAAGGGCTGTCTTCCTGCTGGCTCACAGCTCCGTACAAAGATTCCTGTGTCCACTTCTGCCCCTTTGCCCTTGCAGACTGGGTGGCCAACAGGCTGAGAGGGGAAAAGCCACCCCCACAACTGTCGCTCTACGTTTCTCTGTTGTGCTGGCTTGTCAGTCTTTAGGATTTACTTTTTGTCTTTGGTGCTTATCCATATGACTAGGAGCAGTTCTCCTGTTCACACCACTTCAATTATCCAAGTTTCTTTAAGCAGTCTATGAAAATGTTGTGGGTGTTAATTCTTAAAATTTGCCTTCTTTATGTACTCTCTCCATATGGGCTTCCAGTGATGCCTAATAGGGCTTTTTACCACGTATGGTAGCTGTCACATAAATTCCTGAAATTGGCTGTAGTCTTTTATTTTTATTTTTACTTTTTCTGAAACTGTATCTATTTAAATTCTGTAATTTACCCTTCTAGTTCAATCTCCCTCCTTGTTTGGCTCTACTATGCTGTTTTGTTGATTTTTGTGGTGGTGGTGTAATGGTGGTACCTAAGTTTAATACTAGGCTGTTCATTCCTGGAATTTCAATTTTATTCCTTATTACTCAAATTCCAGTTTTCTTTTTAAATTTATCTCCACCTTATCCTTTTCTTGAATATTCTAATTAATTTCAAAGTTCATTATCTAGGTTGTATGAGTGCCCATTTTTTCCCCTTCTCTCATCTTGGTCTTATTTTCATTAAGCCTCGTAAGTTTTGATGGAGTGCCAGACATAACGTTTAAAATATTGCACAGGCTTTGAATGATGTTGTCTTTCTCAAAGAGGATTCGATTATCCTCTGACTATCCTCTGGCAAGCAGGGGCAAATCAATACAGTCTAATGAGGGACTGAGTTGACTGGAGGCAGCATTTCAGACTTGAAAGAAAAACATGTCTGTTAAACGCTGGTTTGCTCCATCTCTCTGAGTATTTTTCTGAGCTCCTCTTTATTGACAGATACTAAACTCCAATGATTGTCTTTCCAGTGTACTAAGACTACTACAAGTTATGCTATGCTTCCAGGGTCTCTTGGCTTAGTTTCTTAACTAGCATAGTCTCCAGGTGAAACCTGTGTGAGCATCATTAATATAAATGCAAATGGGAGTGTTCTGATCCTTATTCTGAGCCTTCCATCTCTCTTGAATTTTTATCTCTCAAATCCTAGGAATGTCCAATGTCTAAAGATATTTTTTTCGTTGTTGTTACTGATAACTGTGATCTACATTTGCCAGATAAAACTACTGACATTCATGGCATACTCTGATAGTCAACTAACGAAGCCCATGGTCTAGTATTCATTAAAAATGTTAATTGATTCTGTATTTTTTCTTTCTTTTTCTTTTTTTAGGATAAATGAGTATCTACTTGTTCCATTGGCTACTTGTTTGAATTTGGGCTTCTCTCATAAAAAGTAAATTTCACACAAGTGTGCCTATCTCTGCATGAGGTTATGATTGTGATCACTGTTTTCCTAAACAGTCCATCTCTGTTTTTGTTTTTGTTGTTTTTGGTTTTTAAGCTGAGTTTGAATTGGGGACTTTTAAATGTAATTGTTAACTTTAGTTAAGTTCTAAAACACTGCCACTGTGTGGTAGCTCTTTGACATAGCAACACCTGTATTTCTAGAGACAAGGTTGTCCATAGCAAGTTGATTTTCCCTTCACTTCTGTTCACATCACTGAAGTGTCTCTGTTTACTCTAAGAACTCAGCTCACCACACTTAGCCCCCACACTTCCATTCCTGTTCAGTTTTTCAGAGTCTGAAGTTTGTACTTGCCTCTCCTACTGAACCTGAAACAAAGTGATAACATTCTCAAGACAAAGGAGATCACATTTAAGGTTTGTCTCTTGTGGCTGAAGAGAGTCTAAACTCATCTACCTTCTTGTGGCATTGGTTTCATCATCTAAAGAAACTTTCAAAAATGTTTATGCACTTTGTGTAAATTTATTGAGCTATACAAATTTTACACAAAGAGCTTAATATAATTAAGCTTTAGTGAGATTAATAATGCACATTTAAATGCATCATTAAAGAGTTATTCTGAGCATTTGAATATATAAGGTCATCTATTCAGAGAGTTTATACTGACATTCAAAATTTGAATCTTCCCTCTTCACCCCCCCTCCACCCATATCCACAAGTCCCATCTACTCTACTGTGTCCTGATTTCTACTGTTTTTTAAAAAAACACTTAGCATATTTGAAAATATAACTGACAGATGATGAACTTTGTCTCTTATTTTTTATAAATTGTAGATTCTTTAATGCATAGGTCTTTCCTGTTATTGTCATTGTGTTATTTTAATTTTATTTAAGACAAGGTCTCCTGTGTACCCTGGGCTGGCCTCAATCTCAGAGTATAGTCAAGGATGGCCTTCTGTCTGACCTTTCTGTCTCTATTTTCTGTGTTAGGATTAGAAACTTACGTCTCCACATCCAGCTTTGGAGAACTTTCTTTAAACCATCAGTTTTTAGGCACCTGGTAAAGAACAATTAGTTTGAATACATGAAAACAGTAATTTAGCATTGTTGTTGGTACATGATTCTCATGGCTTTCTCATCTTGCAACATGGCAGATGAAATGTTAAGAAGCCAGAAGGTAAGAAAAAGAATTCTGAAGTCCAGAGGTCTGATGCCAATAGCAAAGTTAAAATAGAGTAAATTCAAAGCTGGAAAGCTCTAAAAGGGGAAGCCCAATGTAGTTCACATGTCCACATCAGAGAGATTTGCAGACACTGCAGATCTGCCAAGTGTTTTAGAAAGATCCAAGTTGATGTACTTAGGTGATGTCTCTTAGACTGCAAAGTAAACAAAGAAGGTTCTTGATGGTGCATAAAATAAGTTAGTAGGAATGATCACAGTGGAATCTGGTGCATAAGCATTACAGAAGAATAGATATCATCCTACTGAAGATGTGCTTTTGAGTCTGAGCTGAGGAGCCCAGAAAAAATGCCTAGCATCACTAGTGGGAAGGGTGAGAGAAGGCATCATTCCCTGGACCAGTCTGTAGGTCCTATTTGCACCAGAGAGGCAAGAGGGCAGTGATGTGCTACCTAGGTTTGGGTGTACCTTATCAGCCAAGACACTCTTTATAAAACACCTCAGAATCTGTCATTTCCACTTCTAGAAAAATCAACATTAGTATATGGCTGTAACTTGAAGTGTTTCCTTTGTATTTCCTTCCAGCAATTTCAAATTTTCAGGCCTTCCATTAAGGTCTTTTGTCAAAGTATGTTAGGTACATGTATGAAATGTCTGATGAAACCCATTTAATGTATGCAAATAAAAATATGACATTAGCCACATGAAAATTCTAGAATTGCTCACTGATGCTTAACTTCAAGAAGAGAGAAGCTAAGAAAATGGAGGCAGTACTGAGCTGGGAAATTCTAACATGGCAGAGATGAAAAGAACACATTTCAAAGAGAGAAGAGCAGTTTTACCAAAAACTGAAGCTGTTCCACAGACATAGGACTTTGTGTTATCTCCTCTCTAAAAAATGGTAGTCAACATTAAAATTGATGATATATTTCTTTCTCAGGAGCCTAATTAAACAATGAATACATTTAAGCAAAATGAAGACCACAGACTATCATCTTATGGCCATCAGTGGTTCTGCTAGAAGCTCTTTTTTTTTTTTTTCCAAAAAATCTTAACTGTGTCCTTTTGGAAAGTAGGATACTGATAAGTAGGTGTCAAACTCTTAGAAACTGCCAGGAAGGGAGAGTTAAAATTACTGAATTTTGTGTTACAAGATACTGGTAAAGCATATTCTTTAAAAAGGTGGATTTGATGATATGTAAATTGTGTCTCAAAAAAGAAAAGATGTTACTGCCAAAACTAAAAAGTAGATGATTAGCTCTTCAGAAAGAGAAAAAAAAATTGAACTCCGGGTAATGAAACAAACTCACTTCTGATTTTGTGAGGATATTTCCCTCTTGTCCTTAGTCCTCTTCTCATATATAAATCAAATGTATTGATTAGCTCAGTTCTAAAGATCATTCCAGCTACAATATTCTGCCTTTGAAAAAAAGAGTCTTCTGTTGAGATAGACAATAAAAAAGATAAATGATTTGTACTTCCACATTGTTCTGAGGTGGCTTTGGTGGATGAACCATTTTTACTTCTATAGAGGTATATACAAGTGTGTAAATCCATATGGATTCACATGGGTTTGTGAAATGATTGATTGCCTTAAGTTTATTATGGAACAAGAAAAGATGTTTTGAGTCTTTAGCTTCTAAATAGTCCTTCCAAGAAAATCTGTGTCTACCTCAAAAAAAGTCTACAAAGGATTAGAAAGGCATGCATTTCTTTCCCTGCAGAGGAACCACTTGGAATCTCAATGCTTAAAAAAAAAAAAAAATTGGGTCATAATTTGAGTGAGTTAGACAACTTCTGTCATAGGATACAAAGTTTCTGTTACTTGATTAACAGGGCTTAATCAAAGGCTATCGGATAGTAAAGTCATTTGGACACCCAGTCAGGTAGACGATGTGTACCACAGGTCAAACAGGTCTACTAGTCATTGTTAGTGGTTACTTTTCACTACCCGCAGTTTTCACATGAGCTCACTCCAAAATACCTTCCCTGAGTTTTGATGAGTTTCGTATATGTGGAGCTGAAGAAAGACTTTCAGAAGCAGAGCCACCCTGTACTGGACACATGCTTACTGTCCAGTGTATAACCCCTGTTGCTACTTCTTCAGGTGCCTTTCTGTTGACTCTTTAACATTGCAAGTCACCTGATGGATAGCTGTGGCACCTGGCTCTTTGTGTCAGTGTGGTGCTTTGATTACTCTTCATTGAAAAAAATTATTTTTTCTTTTTTCAATAGTATTTTTATTTTATAATTAACTTAATTTCACGTATCAGCCATGATTCCCCCTTCCTCCCTCCTCCCACCCCCCAGCCGTCCCCCCCCAATGTACCCCCCACTCCCACCTCCTCCAAGGCAAGGTCTCCTCTGGGGAGTCAGCACAGCCTGGTAGACTCAGCCAACAAGAAAGGAGAACATGTATATTTTCCTCATTAAATCAACAGGCAAGTTCTGTGTTAAATGATGTCAAAAGTCCATTCACATGCTACATGAAAAATTATGCATGGATATTTCAAAATTACTACAAAGTTGCTTTCTTTACTACATTATT
Organism: Peromyscus californicus insignis; assembly: GCF_007827085.1. NCBI lineage: Eukaryota > Metazoa > Chordata > Mammalia > Rodentia > Cricetidae > Peromyscus > Peromyscus californicus. Next base: position 112,030,719 of record NW_026294606.1, read on the forward strand.
GCAAGGGTGAATTTTACTTTCCTCTCTGTGTTCCATGCTTTGGGAATAATGCAGACACCAAGGAAACTGGACTGTCCAGAGAGTCAGATCACCTCTTCTTGATTTTAAACCTCATAACACAAGTTTACATTTACCTCGTGTTTTGTAGTATGAATGTGGTACACCTGCTGACAAACACCTGAGGGGTAGTTGGCCTTGGCATTCTTTACCCCTGTTTGAATAGGGAAGACTGGGACTATCAGAGCTGATTTCAAGCCATACTGATTTTGGAGTCCTATTAAACATGTCAGCATCCTGCAATCCAAAGTACTAAGTACACAGCATAGGGACAATAAACACTGTGAGCACTTAGGAAACTTTTTTTTCTTAGATTAGTTATTTGTTCATTGTTGGCTTAACAAATCAATGTTTGAAGAAGTCAAAAGAGAGAAAAAGATAGAATGTGAAAGGAAGATGCCTTTGTACAGATTTGGAGAGCAACCTTGTCTGCCTAGTAATTGAAGTATGTCAGGAGACTACATGGAAAAAGAAAAAAAAAGTGTTTCCGAGTACCAGCGTGCTTGCGCCAGAGAGAGAGAGAGAGAGAGAGAGAGAGAGAGAGAGAGAGAGAGAGAGAGAGAGAGAGAGAGAACAAAGACACATACACACAGATTGAGAGCCTTATCTGTATAACTTAAATTCAAATTTACTCTCCTGAAACTTCCAAAAATTGAAGAAAGGGAGGAAAGAGTTCTGATTTTACCAGCACTATAAATACATCTTCAAATTTTTTCAAAAATAGGATCAAAAAGAAGTTACTTTAAAAAAAATCAAAACTGGTGTTTTCAATTTAAAAATCACAGTGTTAAATACCAAGTCTGAACATGTGATTCTTGACATGAGAAGCCCTTGTAAGAAGCCCTTGTGAGAAGCCCTTGTGCTTCTTTGTCCTGACACCCTACTGAAGTCAACGAACCTCCTAGAGCTACACAAATTTTGAAGTTTCTGAAGTTTGGGCAGTATAACCAGATAGTGCTTTGTATGGGTATTTCACCATTGGCCTTAATTAAATGTGGGGTCAAGCTGTCTGCATGACAAAAGTCTTCTTTCCATTTCTGTTTGTTGCCAACTCATATCTAATTATAGGAGACACAGTATAAGAGAATATATTAGACCACACTTGCAATTTGAGATACTGAACACACATTTTTATAACAGTTTTGCTTATTCTTTCATTTACAAAGAAGACAATAGCAAAATAGCCTGATTTATCTATTAGTAAATTTTTAAGAGTATATACAAAGACTGGTAAAAAAGAGAAGTAACCTATTGGACATTAAATTAAATTTATTCCAGAGGTCAAATGTTACTGCTTTATGTAACCCAGGAAGTATTTTTCTAAACTTAAGGCTCAGTGGAGCTTTAAAGTTCTATGAGAATCATAGTTTTACAGCTTTATAAGAGACAAATCCAAATCCTCTTCAAGAGTTTCTGTTTATTTCTTACTAATTTGCATACAGGAGCAATTTTGTCAGCAAAAGTATTCTAAGTCATCTTTTTCCTGTCATGATAGTGTTTGAGTTTGTCTTCTGTAATGCTTTATAAAGATCTAGCTATACCACTCTTGGGCATATACCCAAGGAATGCTCAATCATACCACAAGGGCACTTGCTCAGCTATGTTTATATCAGCATTGTTTGTAATAGCCAGAACCTGGAAACAACCTAGATGCCCTTCAACTGAAGAATGAATAAACAAAATATGGTACATATACACAATGGAATACTACTTAGCAGAGAAAAACAATGACATCATGAGGTTTGCAGGCAAATGGATGGATCTAGAAAAAATCATCCTGAGTGAGGTAACCCAGACTCAGAAAGACAAACATGGTATGTACTCACTCATAGCAGGATACTAGATGTAAAACAAAGATGACTAGGCTGCTACTCACAGCTCCAGGGAGGCTACCTAGGAAACAGGACCCCAAGAAAGACACAGGGATCGCCCAGTGACAGAGAAATGGATGAGATCTACATGAACAACCTGGACGTGAGTAGGGGTAATGAAGGGCAAGGGTCGAGGAAAAGAGAGCTTAGGGGAGTGGGAGATCCCAGCTGGATCAAGAAAAGAGAGGGAGAACAAGGAATAGGAGACCATGACAAATGAAGACCATATGAGCATAGGAAGAAGCAAAGTACTAGAGAGGCCCACAGAAATCCACAAAGATACCTCCACAATAGACTACTGGCAATGGTCGAGATACAGTCCGAACTGACCTACTCTGGTGATGGGATGGCCAAACACCCTAATTGTCGTGCTAGAAACCCCATCCAACGACTGAGGGATCTGGATGCAGAGATCCATGGCCAGGCCTCAGGTGGAGCTCCAGGAGTCCAATTGGTGAGAAAGAAGAGGGTTTGTATGAGCAAGAATTGTTGAGACCAAGTTTGGAAAAAGCACAGGGACAAAGAGCCAAACGAATGGAAACACATGAACTATGAACCAATGGCTGAGGAGCCCGCAACTGGATCAGGCCCTCTGGATAAGTGAGACAGTTGATTAGCTTGATCTGATTGGGAGACATCCAGGCAGTGGGACTGGGACCTGTCCTCAGTGCATGTGCTGGCTGTTTGGAACCTGGGGCTTATACAGGGACACTTGGCTCAGCCTGGGAGGAGGGGACTGGACCTGCCTGGACTGAATCTACCAAGTTGAACTCAATCCTCAGGGGAGTCTTTGCCCTGGAGGAGATGGGAATGGGGGATGGGCTCGGGAGAAGGCGGGAGGGGGGAGAACAAGGGAATTCGTGGCTGATATGTAAAATTAAATTAAATTATAAAATAAAATTTAAAAACTGCATTGCTATAATTATTATATCCTCTTGAGAACCTTCTTGAAACTGAGGACTACATTAGTTTCATCTCAAAACCCACAGTTCCTGGTATTAATGAACACAGTTAAGTCTGAATAACTGGATAAAAGATAGTGAGGTGACTTACCTTGGAATTTACTCAAGACAAATAGAACATCTCCTAGAAGTTATTGTTGAAGATATAAACTATTCATACAAAAATGTAAATAAAAATACCAACGTAAATTTTGGGATTTCATAATGCATAATAGAAAAAAAGTCTTGTCTTTTGATTGGTCAAAACTCAATCACATGTCCCATTATATTCTGCAAAGCTATATAAGAATATAACTTTATTCCACAAATTTGATAGGCACCATAGTTTTAAAATATATCAAGGAAAGACAATAAATGCATTGTATTTATTATAAATTGCTTATATTTATAGTTGGAATAGATAAATTTATATGTATCATTATTAAGAGGGTACAGAAATATGTATGAGAACAGTCACTCCCCATTTTTGTTACCACAAAACTTCCTCCCAAATGCTCCCAGTTTGTATTATGCACTTAAGGAGATAAAGTGTTGTTGTTTGTTTTTTGATATTTTGGGGTTCCCACCGCCCAGCCCCCAAATAAATCAGATAGAGGCTTATTATTACTTATAAATGCCCATCCTTAGCTTGTCTTGTTTCTTGCCAGCTTTCCTTAACTTTAAATTATCCCATCTATCTTTTGCCTCTGGGCTTTTTCTGTTCTCTTATTTCTGTAAATCTTACTCTTACTTCTTGGCTGGCTGTGTAGCTGGGTGGCTGACCCCTGGAGTCCTCCTCCTTCTCTCGCTCTTCTTTCTACCTTTCAGGTTTCTCCTTCTATAGATTCTCTCTACCTGACAGCCCCGCCTCTCCTTTCTCCTGCCTTGCTATTGGCTGTTCAGTTTTTTTATTAGACCATCAGGTGTTTTAGACAGGCACAGTAACACAGCTTCACAGAGTTAAACAAATACAACATAAATAAAAGTAACACACCTTAAAATAATATTCTACAACAATAAAGACTATGTATATATGTATATGCATGTATATGTGTATTTGTATTTATATATATATACATATATATACAAATATATATGTATATATTTATATATACATATATATTTATATACATATATATATACATATATATGTATATATATATATATATCATAGCCAAAAAATTAAAATGTCATTTTTTTTTGCAGTTTTGTACAACAAAGTCTCTACTGGAACCCCTTATGCTAAAATAAAAATTGTTCACAGGGGTGTATTCCTCTTCAGAAGATGGGAAGCAGACCTCCATTGAACTGTTTTTTAATCTCTTAGAGGCTATGTATAACCCTAGATGTTGGTCTTCTGTACGTCTTTAAATTTGTAATAATTCATCTAACATTTGTACTGCTTCCATCTCTTTGGGTCTCTGAGCACAACTTTGAGAAAATTCTGTCCTTTCAACATGTATATAGTTTTATTGAAACCAGGTCTGGTGGCACAGTTCTATATCCTAGTGACTTGGACATTGAGGAAGGAAACTCTCAGGTTTAAGTACGTTCTTGGATACTAAGAAAGTTGAAGTTTAGCCTGGACAACTGAGTGAGACCCTATTTCAAAATAAAAAGTAAATAAGGAGGTGAGGGTATATCTCTGTGCAAAAGTGCTTGCCTAGGATGCTTAATGTCCTTGATTCAACCCACAAATAAATATAAAATTTAAATAATCATATTTATATAGTCTAGAATACTCTTAATTTTTTTAAAAAATAGAATCATACCTGATAATTTTTCCTTATTACATAATGTATTCACAATTTTCAGGGATAGGTCTTTTTGGAGCCCATAATTCTTCTTCCTATCACATAAAGCCATATATGTACATATACAAAAACCCAAGTCATTCCTTGGTATTTCCCGGGAGTGTTTTCTTGGAGTTCTATTCAAAAACAAAATGCATGGCTGTTGAATTATTTTATATTGAACATTTTGAAATTATCATAAAACCTAGAAACATAGTCCCATTTTCATAACATCACCTCTTCATTACGTCTAATATCTAGTAAATCAAAAGTTATGTAACTAGGTATTATCCTATATTGTTTGGGCAACAATGACAAGAAACTTTTCAGTATCTTCAGTATGAATATATTTTTCTGTTTCAATCTATAGTCAGTTGATTTGCAAGCATGAAGTCCATAAAAAGTGGAAAGTTATATATATACACATATATATACATATATGTATGAATTAATACATTTAATCCATGAATTATGTATGCCCAAAATTTTGTAGACAGTTTCACAATTGAGTATCAATTATATGTTTAAGTCCAAACTATATCCCCAGTCTAATTTTATTTGAAATTGCATTTCAGAAACATACTGTATGTTGAAGAGATACAGTGAATCCAAGAAGATACATATTTGTTCTATAAAAGAAAATAGAATTCAACACAAATATTAGCTGTTCCTCAGGACATCGGGGTAACCCTGGGAGAAAAAAAAAATATTTAAAATCCACTGAGTGAGTAAATAGCGACAATGTCTCTTAGTCATAGATATATAGGGTCCATATTGATTTCTTTTAACAGCGTTTGTTTCTAAGCACCATGAGGTCTGAATAGACCCAATCTTCAAATCCAAACTACATATTTCTGTAAACATTGCTTTAGGTTGATCATATTTTGTTACCAGCAGGAGAAAAGCTTCCATTTCTATGTGCAATGAAACTGTGCCACAGGGGATGGCTGACTACAATTAAGGAGTTAGTGTCAGATGAAACCAAAAGCTGAGATGTCTGAACCACGAGACGGCTGGATAGGGATTTACATAATATGCAGTTCATCATAGGCTCTATGATTTGATGGTGTCCCTAGTCAGAGTTCTGTGTCCATGTCACTGTGCACATTCATAAATGCACCCTGACAGCCCATACAAGAGGGAACTTTGGAGTGAGGTGACATCTTTCTGTATTTAAAACAATCATTCCTGTTTGCAAATATCCTTGGAGTTCGTTTCAACTACATACTAAATAGCCCACATTAAAAAGATTGTGGGTTATGGGGAATTGCTGCTTTCAGCGTTTGAAAGCCTTTTCACCAAAAACTCTGACTACTTAGAATTCAGGCCCTATGCAACTAAGAAACTCCAAAAGAGGTAATGAACCATAAATTATTGCCGTTAGATATTTAATACTCAATCAGTATGTGCTCTCTCATGCATGTCCCACTGGCATTGCCTTCTGTCTGACAGTGTGGTATGGGTTCAATTACTTTGCTCATTTACAATAAAAGATTAATGAAAAGAGGTATATTTTAGTTCACAAAGATTAATTGCATCCCTTGCTTTTCCTACACTAGAAATATTCAACCCATAATCCTGATAGCTTTTTGCATCAACAAGTACATGGAGAATTAATAGACTTTCTTCAGCTGGAAATCTCAGAGGATATAGAGATGGAAATATCCAGGGAAAACAAGATTAGAAGTTGGCTTCAGCCTGAAAATGAATTAATTTACCTGCTTCTTTAAATTTACTCTTATGGCATTCTGAATTGGCCAATATAAAGATGTGTGTACTATATGTTTTTTTTTTTTAATCAGCATCTTTTCTGTTGAATACTTGTAAAACAAATTCCCTTTCAAGATCTAATTCCTGTAGATAGACCTAGGTGTATCTACACATGGAAGATTTTTCAACATTTGAAGAGATGTTGACTGTTAGCATTTTACAACTCTTTTCTTTTCTGAAAGAAAATAGACACCAAGTACCTTAGCATATATATTTTGAACATTTTAAGCATGAAGTTATTAACCACTGGGAAATCAGGGTTTCAAATTTCAAAGTGCCTCACTGATCAGTAATTTCTTAACCTTCACAAGTTTGTGAGTGTGATGCTGTGATTCCCAGTGTGTTGAAGATAACAAAGGAAGGTTCTTAGCTAGCATATAGTTCAAATAAAGTAAGAATTTAAATTTATTATTTTTTGCCAATTGTAACAATTTTATGACTCCTTGTTTCTCACAATCCTTAAGGTAATTTGGTGATATGATGTCTAATTTTCATTGAAGTAACTGAGACTTTTGGGAATGCAGAGGTATGTATATGTGTTCACAGCTGGCAAGTGGCTAAGCTTGTAGTCAAACCACTGCCTTTCCTATCTGAAATCGATTTCATGTGGTAAAAAGTAACTTAAAATAAGGAAATCTCTGTGACCAGGAATAAACTCTTCTTTAGACTTGCTGGTACTTGCCTATCAAATGAGATTTACTTTGATGATGGAATGTGTGAACAAATTATGAATGAAAAGGAAGAAATCAGAACTCCTTATACATGTGAAAATAAAATATAGTTGAGTTGGAGTTTTACACAGCAAATATGACCCAGTAATTCCAGTAAAGCCATAAGCAGAAAACGCCAAACAGTTTGAGAGATAATTCAATTGTTCAGTATTTTTGAAGGAGGTACTTGGCAGAGCAGTCATAAATCTACAAAGTCTGAAAACATATTAAAAATAATAGTGTACTCTAGAAGCAGAGGCAGGTTGATCTCTGTGTGTTCAAGGCCAACCTTGAGCAAGTTCCAGGACATCTAGGACTGATACACAGAGAAACCCTGTCTCAAAAAAAAAAAAACCTTAAATTTAAAAAAAGGACTGGAGAGAAGGCTCAGTTGGTAAGAGCACTTCCTGTATAAGCATGAGAACACAAGCTGAACTCCTCAGCATCCATGTAAAAACTGAGATATGACCACATGCTTATAACATCAACAATGTGGGGATCAGAGACAGGAAGATAACAGGGACGTGTTGCCCATTTCAGATTCAGAGAAAGCCCTTATCTCAAGCAAATTAGGAAAAGAGTGATAGAGGAGGATATCTGGTTCTTCCTCTGTCCTCTAAGTACATGCACAGTATACACACTTGGGTGAACATGTACACATTGACCACTCATACCCCAGCTGTACCCATATGTCCACTAAATTAATTAATTAATGGAAAATGAATAAGCATACCAAAATGGGGACATTGCTAAATGGATCTTGTCTGAGTTGTGCTGTGGTCAAATAGCCTTTTGTCTTCTATCATCCTTTTTGGTTTAGTCTATTAATCTTTCCCAATCAGGACTATTTGAGAAAATGCCATAACAGAAATTGCTAATCTGTATTTTTCTTACCATTTATACATTTATTTGTTAATTGTTTGTATGTGCCCATACACATATGCACATGGTATAGCGCATGCATAGAGGTCAAACGATGGCGTGACTGACTTGGTTCTTTCCTGTTCTCCTTATGGTTCTATTGATGTGAAGAGACACCATGACCAAGAAAGCTCTTAAAATAAACCATTTAATGGGGTCTTGCCCACAGTTTCAGAGAATTAATCTGTGATCATTATGGCTGGAAGCAGACAAGCATGGCACTAGGGCAGCAGCTGAGAGTTTGACATCCTGATTCATAGGCAACTGACACAGAGAGAGAAAGAGACTGAGCCTGGCTTAGGCTTCTTAAACCTCAAAGCCCATGCCTAGTGACACACCATCTCCAATAAGACCACACCTATTCCAACAAGGCCATACATCATAATCCTCCCCAAACAGTTCTAATTTGGGGCTAAACATTCAAACATTGAGTCTATAGGGGTCATTCTCATTCAAACCGCCACATCTCCTTTCATGAGGATCCTAGGATTCAAATCCAGGTCATCAATCTCAGCAACAAACTCTCTTACTAGCAGGTCCATCTCCCCAGTCCTAATCTGTACTTTCTAAAGATAGTTATCCTGTAACTACAATCAAGATATGTTCCTTTCACTGAATACTTAAGCTAAAGGAGGAGAAATGAGGACTTCCTAATTTTTACTTGATCTCTGTTATAATAGCAATTATGTTTAGTGATAACAACGTATTGAAAAACACAAGTATTTGTAGACCCTTCAGTTTTTCAATTATCTAAGGAAGAACCCAGTAGATCAGAGGCAAGTGGATATATATATATATTAAAAACAAAAATAACAATTTACAGGGCTGAGTCATCCCAGGGACAATTTCAACATTTTGGGGGGTGGGGTGGGAAACATTACATTTGTAGCAACAAGCTTCCCTTCCTGTGATCTATTTTAGCATATTCATTTAACATGGGAACAATGCTTACATTATTTTTAAAAAAAAAAGACCTTAGCCCATCACTGTGTTTGGATGAAGCTGCCTTTACTGTGGCAATTTCAAACTGGATTTGTTTCATGATGACTAGTGAGCTCACTGAGAAACATGCATTTCCTTTAAAGAATTCAATCTAGAAACAGTGACCATGGATCAGGTATTTTCACATTTGCGTTCCTGCTCACAGAAGAACTAGGGGAAGAACAGGTTGTGTTACAAATGATTTTGTTGCTTATCATATAAATGATTGTACTTTAATCCCCCATAGAATCCACCACTATTTGAAATTTCTTATACAACTTGCATCTGTACAAATAAGATGTCTTCATATACACCTGCTACATTGCCTTCCATTTTTTCTATTTAATTGGTGCTTCATATAATAACCTACTGTTGGCCTTCAACAAGTCCTTCAGTTCTCTTAGGTCTTAATCGCTTATTTATGACATAATGTAATTTGTATAACAGATGAGACTGCCAATGTTATATATATATCTTAGGATGTATTCTCATGGGCCAAATGCTTGGAAATTAATGAGATAAAGAGGGTGCTTTCAATAAGTTCAACACATATTTAGAGATTTAGGCCAGCAAAGAGCAAACACAAGGGTGAAATCATCATCACTGCAATGGAGAATATGAGCAATGGTTCATCTTGATCTGGTCAATGGGACAGGATTCAGGAATGTAGAGAAACACTGAAGTACATCTCTGGGTTTGCCTGAAGGCAAATTTCCAAAAACAATTAGAGCATGAGCACTCTTACCTAAGTAATGATTTAATCCACTGATTGATTCAAAAATTAATAAGCTATTTGTCTGTGACAGAAGAGAGGAAGATATGGCCTGCTTAGAGGAATAGATGGCTGGGGACATCTCTTTGGAGGCCATGTTTTGCCAGGTCCCTCCTGTTACTGCTCCATTCTTATTGCTCTTTAACTTGACATGAGCCCTATCTTGATGGACACAAGCTTTATAAACAGTGAGCAAAATAAGTTGTTTCTGCCATTATTTTTTATAGAAGCAATAAATCCAACTAACAAAAGGTCCTACTGAAACATGATGGTCAATGTATCTGTCATTAAAATGTGGTACAATCAAGAAATGTATCACAGAGCCTGAGTCGCCTGACCTATACAGAAACAATAATAATAGTTGGTGGATAGTCTAGGAAATAAAATCCGCATCACTTATCAAAAGAAATCATTTTATAAAATGTGAAGGACCAAAGAATTTTTAATGGTCTAGCCTATATGGAGAAAGATATATAGAGGAAGGGAAATATCCCAGCATGGGTCAATCTTATAGATCTCTTAGACCTCTGAGTCTCACCATAAGAGTAACAGATTTTATCACAATTTAAACATCACCTTAATTTTAAGACTTTTATTATCTCATGTTTAGTAAATGCCAATACAAATGGAAGTCAATTAGAATGAGAAGTATGTTTAATATAATGTAAACATGTAGATTGTGTTACTCACAGGTCTCAGAACAAACTGAAGTAGAAAGAGAGATGGAGACAGAGAGACAGACAGGCAGGCAGACAGAAAGACATACACACACAGACACATGCACAATACTCACACACATGAAAAATGTACATATGCATACATACACATACACACGCACACACACACACACACACAGAGAGAGAGAGAGAGAGAGAGAGAGAGAGAGAGAGAGAGAGAGAGAGAGAGAGAGAGAGAGAGAGGGCGTGAAGAAGTATTAAAACAAATTGGCTTAGATGATTTCAAAGACTGAGACATTCTGCAATTTGCTGTCTTTAAACTGGAGGTTGAAAAATCTAGTGACACAATTCCAAGCTCTTTATAAAGGGTTTAGAACTATAGGAGTCATTGGTATAAACCCCAATCTAGAGGGATAGACTGTTACTTTAGTTCAAGCAAGCATGCAGGATGCTAAAAGAAGTGAATTCTAAGCCTGGAGTATTAGATGATGCCCATGAATGCTGGGGAGGGAAGGAGCAGTGCATTTTCAGAGTTCCCAAGTTCAAATGAGAGTTTTCTTCAGCTAAAAGTGGATCTCTGTGAGTTCGAGGACAGCCTGGTCTCCAAAGCGAGTTCTAGGAGAGGCACAAAGCTACACAGAGAAACCCTTTCTCGAAAAACAACAACAACAAAAAAAGATTCACCTAGAAAGGCTGTGTAATTTGTCCACCCCACAGCACATTCAACCTAACAGACAGAATAAAAATAAAATTAAGGATGCATTCCATGCATCTCTGATCACACTTTAAAATATAATATCATTAAACTTTAGAAATCTCCATTAGATAATTTTGTAACCAAACACACAAAGTAAATGCATAACAGTGTAAAAACCCCTTATGTGACATACTTTTAATATATATAATAATTCTATGCAATTTAAAGTCTTTTTCTAAAATTTTATTGGAATATTCAAACCAGACTGATATAAATTGTGACTTCTCACTGTGATTGCTAGGAACTAATACCAAGCAGCTTAATTCCTCCAGATCAGTTCATGTCTCTACACACTTTTGCCTCCTGAAGACATTATTTCCCTTCTTAAAATATGGTTATCTTCATACTCTGAATGGCTCTGTTAATGGCAGAGAGTCCAAAGTCTTCCCAACTGCAATAGGAATATCTCTTGTGTACATATCACCTTCATTCTTATGTTTCGTACATCAGTAATTTTTCTTGGTATTTTAACTCACTTTATTCTCCACAAATTTTTCCATCCAAGTGTATTTATATATTTATGCACATATGTGTAAGAATAATAATAAAAGAGGGCATCAGTTTGATAGGGAGTGGAGGGGAAATTTGAGGATTTGAATGGAGGGGATAGGGGAGGCTTTGGAGAGAGAATGGGAAAGGGGAAGTGATGTAATCATATTTTAATTTAAAAATTAAATTTTGTTGGCCACTCCCACAAGCTCTGAGCCCCCATTGCCCCAGCACATCTTGCAGGCAGGACTGATTATTGGACGAATGGAATGCTTTATGGTTGGGTTAGTGTACCAGTCCCACCACTGGATACCTTGCCTGGTTTAAAAGATGGCATGTTAAGGCTTCATATCCTCTGTTAGTTGCCTTCACTAGGGTCATACACATAGTTTCTAAGAATTTTCCACTGAGTAGGCTGCAGTTGGGATATATTGTACGAGAGAAGAATGAAGAAAAAAGAAAAAATACATTTAATAAAACAAACTAACCCTTAACATGCTCATATTCAACATTTTTTCCTTTCATAGACATCTTTGTCTCATACCTCTGACCTCAGAGCCCCAGGAGTTATTTTTAATTGTTTAATGTGATAATTAATAGTGTCATATTGTATGGTATTAATAGAAAACAATGATTTTGTTTTACATTGTATACAGATTTTTCTTGTTCCATTGAATTTCTGAGAAAGAGAATTTACAGTGAGTGTCTGAGTTCCCATGTCTGAAATCAGTCAAATGAAGCCACCTGTCTATGTTCTACACCGATATTTTCAGTTAAAAGAAAGTGTAGTTCATTCTGATTGTTATAAATGTATCAGAAAAACCAATTTTAAGGGTATAAAAGTCCAATAATAAACGGCATGTCATATTCCAGAAAATGAACATTAAATATGGACATTGAGAAATGCTAATTTTACCAGGTGAGCATGATGGATAAGCTTGTGAGATCAACCACAATTCTCTCATTTCTACTGAATCTGTGACCCCAGGAAATTTATATAAATTTCTAAGTTAGGTATCCATAAGATTACTTTATATAAAATGAAATGGAAGTTTTCACAGAATATCTAAAAGAAAGTTGCAGTATTTGAAAGTACCCAGGGTCCTGTGTATGCATATACTAGAGGCTTAATGGCTATATATCCTCATTAATTGAGTCTTCACTCAATTTGTGAACTTATTGATCCTTTCTTGACCATATCTTCAAACTGAAAAATAAGAAGCAAGTTTGGAATTGAGGACTGGGATCAGAAAATGCTCTTTTTTGGGAAGTTAAATGGTTTTCATAAAAGGAAATAGAGAGTTCATCTAGACTTCAATTGACTAAGCTCTTTGAAATACTTTCCTGAAATTGACTATAAATGGAAAAAAGAAAATACTAAAGTTTGATAACTTCAAAAGATTAATGCCTGTCCACCCCCATGTTGCTCCTGTGACAAGTTCAAATACCCAACGCAGTACTGATTAAGCTTTGCTGTGACATTTGTCCTCCAGTTCTCCTCTGATTGTTCATACATAAAGTAATAGTGAATCCAAGTCTGAATTATGATTAATAACAATACTTTAGTGTCACCCAGAATTTTAATATGGTATGGTCTCTAGAAGAAAATGAACCTTCATTATAATATAAATGTCTTTTATATACCGCCTCAATGAGATGATTCTTGACTACTATTTCAATGCATTTATTTCAAGCATAATCAAATCCTCAGAAAATTGGTTGGCATAGTCAGCAATGGCTGATTTACCCATCCTGATGCATTTTAATCCATTGTCCTAAGCAAACCTGAGATTGGAAGTACTGTTATAGTTCATAGTCAACCACTGAAATGAGTGTGTATGATGTGGACTTAGGTATACCACAGTCTCCTTCTAAGAATATTGGACAAAGTGGTTACTAAGATATTTTAATTTTAGAAGCATATGGTTGTTAATAGGAATGTTGTATTCAAGTGGTATGTTTTCCTATGTGAGGAGATTGTTTTTTTTTTTATGACATAAATGAATTACTGAATATTTAGTGGTAGTTATTATTTCATTATGAGAATTACCATTATAAATTTGTATGCTCAATGTAATGTTTATGTGTGAAAAATATAGGTAGGTAGGCAGGTGTGTGTTGGTAGGTATATATAGACAGAATCCCCAAAGTCTACTAGATGATTTAAGCAAGCTTGTTTCTCTTTACTTCACAAACAAGGAAGCAGAGGTCCAGCATGGTGATAACATACTTCTAAAAAGGGATTATTCCACTGGGGAAGCATTCCTCAGACAGGAGTCAATACTGGTATTCCCAAAGGGAACACCTGGACCAAATTACTCTGCTTTGACTGAGACACTACTCACAAATAATTACACTTGACTTCAAGTCATCACTATAAATAAAATCAACATATCACTGAGTGAAATCATTTTAATTTAAATTGCACAGTATTCATCTCAAGAAAATTTAAATATGGGTGATAAACATAAATAGGTAACAGTCCCAAGAAAAGCATATACAGATTGAGTATCACTTACTCAAAATCCTTGGGGACAAAGGATCTTTAGTTTAAAATTATTTTTCCAACCTTATATTTGAAAATGCATAAAGAGTGATCTTGTAGATGGGACTCATTTCTAAACATAAGATAGTATTTCATGTGTAGCATATGCTCAGTACTCTTTAATATTTTATATGATATTTTGAATTATTCTGTGCATAAAATAAAGTTTGTTTACAATGAACCCTTGGAAAGTAAAGATGTGGCTATCACAGAATACACATGGTTGCCATCATCATCTCTCCTGCCTGAATTTACATGGTACCAATAAGTACCTTTGCTTACATTTCACTATTAATTAGTAAAATATAATGATGATGATGATGATGATGATGATGATGATGATGATGATGACAGTGATTGGTGGTGGTGGTGGTGGTGGTAGTAGTGGTAGTGATGGTGATGACAATATCCTATTGCTATATACTAGACCTATAATGTCTCTAAAGTCTCGTGGACTTTGTGTTGGTCAAGACTGATGCTACTAGGAGGTACAGCATAGTGAGTCATGCTTTAGTAACTAAGGGGTTTCCTTAAAGAAAACACAACTTTCTTCTTTCTTTTTTGGCTTCACAGCCATGGACTTATTGACATTTTTGTTTTATTGCATACTTCTACCATGATGTGTTCTCTCAGTGCAAGTCCAAAGCAATAGGGCCAACACATCATAGACCTCTGAAACAGTGAGATAAAATAGACAGAATTTTTTTGTCTTTATAAGTTGACAGTCCCTGGTATTTGTTATAGAGCTGAAAACTAACACATATACCCATTAGCACAGTGAAGGGAACCTTGTGTTCTATGTCACTCCACAGCCTAGGAGCATCACCAAATAGGTTTATCTGCTGTTGGCCAAGAGCAGCAAGCCATAGAAGGTGTTCTGTTTCCACAAACAAATAAATGTTTTTCCTAAAAGGTTCCTATATGATGCAGTTTCAGTTTTAGGTAAACAAATGTTAGAAGCAGTTCAAGAGTCTGATGACCTTTACAGAAAGGGAGGTGTTTGGGGATAGGCCTTTTCAAATGATCTACCTGAGTCTCTAGCCTCATTGGCTATACCTGTGTCATAGAGACTTTTCTTTGATTTCATAAATGGCCTTTTTTTGTATTATTAATGCACAAGGCTCTCAAGACACCTTAGATCTCCTCCTATACAGTGCTGATAATATCGGCTTTATGGGATAAAGAACCATTTCACCTATTTTACTGTCACGAGGTCACTAGTTGAATGAATGACTAGAGCATTACTGCTCATGTTAAAGCCTTCTCCAACACTTTTTTTTTCTTTTGGATGATATGGAGGTTGAGCCTAGAGCTTCGAATATACTAGGAAAGCATATTACTACTGGTAGTGACACCTTGTCCCCTTTTGTAATTTTTTAATAGCAGTGTTCCACCAAAATTGCTCAGATTGTCTATGTGCTTACTCAGCCCAAGCAGGCCTTGAATTTGTGATACTTCTATCTCATTCTTGCTAGGAGCTGAGATGACAGGTTTGTGCCATCAGGAGCTCCAATATTCATTTCTTGAAAGAATTTCTCTGGTGTTTCATAATCAGCATATGCTTCATTACTGAACATTGTAAGTCTAATACAATGACTTTTCTTAAACTTCTGCAAGCAACCTGTTAAACATTCAGAGTCTCCTTTGCTTTTTAATTCACTATGAAATATCTTTGCTTGTTTTATGAAAAACATTCCACTAAGTGGACTGTAATCCTACAATGGTGTTAGATCCAGTCTTTCAATGCATGCCTGAGACCTTCATTTTTAGCTTTATATTGTGATTTTTCTAATTTTTTATTAACTCTTGTCTGTCACTTTCAGCACAGAACTGGAACAGTTTATCTGTCTATTTCTTCAGGTCACAGATGGCTGTCTTTTCAACAACACATCCCTTTGTAAGAAGTTGCACACTAACCACTGCCTATTTTCTCAAATAGATTGGGTCACTAAACCATTGCTGGATAAATGTTCCTTCTTTTTCTTCTTTTCATTGTCCTTAGAGGTATCTTTTTCATCTTTTTCAAAACTATCAGTCCACATCAAAAAGCAACCAAATAAATACAACATGTGGAAGTGTTGTCCACATGTGTTTGCAATGGGCAATATGTTCATGGATGGAAAAACTATATCACAGTTCAGGGGAGTAGTGAAGGGCTAGTTTCTTTCAAAGACAGTAGGCAAATCATTTCCTTATGGCTGCATTTGGACTGCTATCTGGCACATGAAGACAGGTGTGGGTGTTTCCACTTGTGGTTTCATTACAGTGCTCAAAAGTTTCAAAATTTACAGCATTTTAGACCTGAGGTTTTCAGATTAGTCATGCTCCACTTGTAATAGCAAAGTGTTTCCATGACAGTAGTAAGAATAACATAGAATAGACAATATAACACGTCTTGCTACATATCAACAAAGGTTACATTATTGGTTTATCCTTGCATTGTATCTGATAAAGAGGAAGAGTCACAATCATTGAGTTATTCTTGTCTCTTTGTCAATCCCTGCTCTGTAACAATGTAGTGTTAGATCTAGCAACATGATGAAATTAAATATGTGGGTTAAGTGATTCATTCAGAGCAATAAGTATAAGAACATTCTTACAATGGCAGAAGGGGTAAAGTAGGTAAAAAAACAAAACAAAACTCTGCTATGTATTAATGTTGCATAGAAAAGCGGAGATTGGGAGATGCAATCAGAAAATTAAATCAAATGCCTTTGAAAATAGTTTCAGAGGTTTTAAGAGATTTAACAGATTGTATGTTCTTTTGGTCTTTGCTGTTTCATTTAATTCAGAACAAAAAAGAAATAAAAATAATCCGAAAATGTAAAAATTTAAAAGCATGAATCACCCTGCTGTTGTATGTTGCATCTCTAGTTATCTCTGTATAGAGATGTCAATGGAAAATCAATATGCCTGACTTGGAGTTGAAGTTCAGACATTTGAAAACGTATTAATCCTAAGAAACTTTATTTAACCCCACCATGTCAGAGTTTTCTTATCCATAAATAAGGGACAATAATAACTATTATGAAGGTCAAGCAAGTATAATTCCATGGTTCTTAGAACTGTGCCAAATGTATTGGTAGGGCAAGAATTTTTTTTTTTAACCACTGTAAGAATTTTATTGCGGAGGGAAAGAGGGACTGTGCAATAGGCCTACTGGAAATGAATGGTGTGGAGGAAAGGGGCAGGGAAATGGTAGAATCTGCTTTTATGGGCCCCCCCCCATGTGCACATATGAGCTTACATAGCTACACCATGCATATGCACAGATTATGTGATCACATAGCACAAGGGTTACATAGGACAAAAGGCCCTGGGATGAATAAGCACTCTGCCGGACTGATGGACAGCGCATGCACAGTCATGTAGCTAGAGGGGTGGCTGGGAATTATAACATTCCACACTTTTTTTTTTTAACTTTTTTACAAATGTATTTATATTTATATATGAGTATCATGTGTACACATATACATACCAGCAGAGGCCAGAGGAGGGCATTAGCCACCATGTGGGTCCTGGAAATCAAACCTGGGTTCTCTGCAAGAGTAGCAAGAGTTTTTTTTTATTATTATTTTATTTTATTTTACAATATAATTTAGTTCTACATATCAGTCATGGATTCCCTTGTTATCCCCCCTCCCTCCCCCCTCCCCTTCCCCCCAGCCCAACCCCCCATTCCCACTTCCTCCAGGGCAAAGCCTCCCTCCCCCCCCCCCCCAGGATTGAGATCAACCTGGTAGACTCAGTCCAGGCAGGTCCAGTCCCCTCCTCCCAGGCTGAGCCAAGTGTCCCTGCATAAGCCCCAGGTTTCAAACAGTCAACTCATGCACTGAGCACAGGACCTGGTCCCACTGCCTGGATGCCTCCCAAACAGACCAAGCCAATCAACGGTCTCACCTATTCAAATACCTTGGAGTAACACTAACCAAGCAAGTGAAGGACCTATATATGACAAGAACTTTAAGTCCCTGAAATAAGAAATTGAAGAAGATGTCAGAGAATGGAAAGATCTCCCATGCTCATGAATAGGCAGGACTAACAGTAAAAATGGCAATTTTACCAAAAGCAATCTACAGATTCAATGCAATCCCCATCAAAATACCAACACAATTCTTCACAGGCCTGGAAATAATAATACTCAACTTCATATGGAAAAACAAAAAACCCAGGATAGCCAAAAAAATACTGTACAATAAATCAACCTCTGGAGTGTAGCTAGAGTTTTCCTGCCTGGCCCACAGTCAGGACAAATCTCTCTCACCTGCCAGTCCCACAGCCGCTCAGACCCAACCAAGTAAACACAGAGACTTATATTGCTTACAAACTGTATGGCCGTGTCAGGCTTCTTGCTAACTGTTCTTATAGCTTAAATTAATCCATTTCCATAAATCTATACCTTGCCACGTGGCTCGTGGCTTACCGGCATCTTCACATGCTGTTTGTCATCACAATGGCTGGCAGTGTCTCTGACTCAGCCTTCCACTTCCCAGAATTCTTCTCCTCCTTGTCCCGCCTATACTTTCTCCTGCCTGACTACTGGCCAATCAGTGTTTTATTTACTAACCAATCAGAGCAACACATTTGCCGTACAGAACATCCCACAGCACTGGAGGCATCATGATCCCTGACTTCAAGCTCTACTATAGAGCTACAGTAAAAAAAACAGCTTGGTACTGGCATAAAAACCGACATGTGGACCAATGGAATCGCATTGAAGACCCTGACATTAATCCGCACACCTATGAACATGTAGCAAGCATTCTTAATTGCTGAGTGTCTCTCTAGCCCATAATCGTCCTTCCTTTTTTTTTTTGCCATGTTCGTGCCTCATGACCCTGTCTCAAAAATAAATAAAGAAAGAAAGAATGAAAGAAAGAAAAAGAAAATTTTTGTAGAGTGTAATTGCAATAATATGAGTAACAGTAAATATAGTACTGTTTCCAGCTCATCTACTCTATTTGTTTTCTCTAACAGTGTTGTCTATTTTCCCTCACTGCAATGGACTTACAATAGGACAATGCTAGCTTGGACAGATACTTTTTTGAGCTAAAAAGTTTAATTAGATATAAGTTACACCATAATTATATGGACCTTAGAGATTTTGATATATTCTTATTGAAAATCTGTTGTATTTCTCTCTCTCTCTCTCTCTCTCTCTCTCTCTCTCTCTCTCTCTCTCTCTCGCTCTCTCTCTCTCTCTCTCCTCACCATGGTAATGGCATGTCAAAAAGAGAAATTTCTGTGTTGACCTACATGCACTGGAACCAAATAGCACTCATATAAAATAAATATCTGTTATTATATTTTACTTGGATATATTAGATATTGTAGTCTTCAATTAATGCAGCAAAATTTACTAATAGCATAGCTAAGCAGATAAATAAATGGAGTGAAATAAACTCAATTAACAATTAGTTAATGTTAAATACATTCTTCTTGACTAATTATATATTTAACTTTTCTAATAATTTTAATTTTTCACATACATAATTTTGCTAATTTTTTCAGTTGATTTATGATTACAATTTCTCTATATAATTAAATAGCTTTTGAATATCTTAGAGTTTCTGAATAAACCATAATGCCACCAGGAGTGAGTAAGTGGCAATAATAATAAAGATTTAACAAGGCCATGCTCCAATAATAATACTGTCTAAAATGTGCATGATATACTTGAACCCATATGAAAACAACCATATATTTCTATTTCTGAGGAAGTAGAGAATAAAATATAACACAAAATGATTATAATAAAATTAAATATGCAATCATATCCAAAAAAGCAGAAGAGTCAGTAACACATGGTTTAAATCTATCAGTGTCTGTTCAGAAAGTGCTCGATTATCAAATTGGTTTAAAGTTAAACTCTCCCATAGCAACATCAACCAGTGAACCATATGACACAGACAGAAACCACATAATCACAGTTTCAATTAATTAGAGTGTGAAAAACATGAATTTGCTAACAAATTCACCATAGAATGTTCAAAAATTTATCTGACTTTCTCTTACAGCATCTTTGTGAACTTGAAGTCTCTTTCTTCAGCACTCAGTGTGTCTATACCCTAAATGTCACACAACTTACTATAAACATGTCATTAAGGACACTCTCTGAAACCAAACCATTATAAAGAATCTTACACAAAATTCTGAGCCAAAACTACAAAATAATCATAGCACCAGTAGTAACTAAATAAAAATTTCAGTGAAATTTTATAGTCAATAAACTAATGTAAATCATTTAAATAATGTTAGTTAAAGTTCTTCATTCTAGAACTTTAAGGATTTTTAGAGAAATCAATGTGTTCTGTGACTTAGCATGAAGAATGCTCTTGCATGAAAAAATTTAAAGTAACCAATTTTAAGTACTTTTTTGATATATAGCACCTTTTAGTCTGCTGGTTTTTGATCACTATTTATAAGAACATGTCTATTACATATTTATTTTGTCAAATAATCTTTTCCATGACTGTATGTTCATTAGGAAACTTTTATATCTTTCAATTCTAGTGCCCTAATCTTTGAAATGGGAATAACGACTAAGCCAATATAAAACAGAGATGCTCTTACGTCTGTTTATGACAGCCCTGCTCAGAACAGATATTGTATAGATCAGCTTTAGTATCTATATACAAATTAATAGAAGCATGATACATATATAACATAGAGTTTTATTCAGCCCCAAAGAAGTGTGAAAGTACCATTTGCAGAAAAGTAGGTGAAAATAAAGATGATTGTGTTAAACAAAATAAACCAGACTCAGACAAATAGCATGTATTTTCTTCTCATTGGGGTTCTATCTTTTATACAGGTATATAAAGTGATTCATGTGTATGTATGTCATGAAGAATAAGTGACAATATCTAGTTTATAGGCTAGCAGGAAAAGACAAGGTGAGAAAGAGAGACTATGAGAGATTAATATCGTCAAATTATATAATATATTCATATAAAAATATCTTTATGAAATCCATGTATAGTAGAATGAATATATGTCAATAAAAAAATCTTGTTCAAAAGGTATTATGAACACCAAATGAGGCTGTCCAAACACTATTATTAGCATGAACTTGGAAGATAATGACAAATGTCATATGGCTTTACGTCAAGCAAGTCATTCAATACTCTGAAGTGCCTTGAATGGGGAAATTGACACAGGAATCTTATAATTTAACCACTATTAACTGCTTATGTTTAGTACTGAGCTATGATTCTTATCACTAAAACAACACTGAGCAAAGTACTTAAACACTTTGTGTCATCCTTTTTAGTTGCATAAAATATAATTCATTCCAGTGGTTATCTTGAGACTGCAATGCTACTTACATTTAGAAAGCATCTAAAAGAGGGTGAGAACTCTGTGAATGTCATCCATTTCTTCTGTTGACCACAGTATACATTTCCACAATTATTGAATTCTTTTTCAACATTGCTTATTTAATGCTTTTTGATAGAAAGATAGAGTGTAAATTTTATAGAATTATATACAGTGTAAATGGTCCCCAGAAAATGGATACATACAAGCACTCTCTGTATTTCTATTGTATGATAGACATTGGATATACATTAATTTATCTGAAATTCTGCAACAGTCTTCAGAGATAGCACTGTCATCTGTAGTGACATATAAGCTAACTCAGTCTTACAAAGTTTGGACATCTTGACCAAAATGTACTTACTAACTATGGTGAAATTGGGGTCTGGATCTATTATAACAGACTACCAAAATCTTTCCCACTACACATATATATATATGAGATTTATACATAGTGGCAACTTGACAGACATGTCTTTTCTAATCATCCAGTTTAGCACATTAGTGTGAAAACACTTTCCAACAGAAAAGCTAGTGATGTGCCATGCCGAGAAAGTGCACACACCCATTACAGTGTCTCCTTCTTATCTTAGTATGTCCACTTCATTGAAGAAAGTAACAGCTATCTCTAAGTGTGCCTATTCACATCCTTGAAGGGAGACAGAAATAATAAGGTGTGATGACTCGAGAACAGATTGAGGACAAAATAAATAGTAGGTGATAGAGAAATGGAGAATAATGACCCATTCTCTCTTTAGAAGATTTTACAGGCTTTGTAATAAATATTGCAAAAATATTATTTATGAAAAATGTATGCTGTTTTGTTGTACATCTGCTTTTATACTATATAAAATGAATGAGGAGGAAAAAGCAAAGAGGAAAAATAGGGAAAAGAAAAAATGAAAGATAATTATGCTCTAAATAAAAAAGAAATAAGCAAAACATTAAACAGATATATGTTCTACTGTAGTGTCAAAGAACACGTCCTCAGTCAATCTGAATAAATAGCCTTGAATATTTTTATGTAATATAGCTTTGAAAAATTAAATGATGAATCAGAGAAATTCTGTCCTTGTATCTGTTAAAGAAACTCCACAGGCCATGAAAATCTTTTTTTTTTCCTCCTGAATAATTCTAAGTCAAAGGCCACTGACCTCGTTTAAATTTTGTAACATTTTATTAAACTTTCAAATATACAAAAAAAGTGGACAGAGTAGTATAATGAATCTCTAGTATTCATCACTTAGATTTAATACTTATCAATACAGTATTAAAATTGCTTCATCTGCACCTATGTTATTTCCATTTCAGGTTGTCGTTTACCCATCTTATTGTTATAATTTAAGTGCCATAAAATTAGTTTTTAAGCTTATAATTTATTAAATCAGTCTATTTATAATGTTGTTTAACCCTAATAAAGCAATTTTAGACTTGTGCCTATTAATCTCCCATTTCCCTGTGTAATCACTTTTCAATTTCTGTACCAGTCTCAGACAATCTGCTTCTTGGATATTTCTTATAAAATATATATGAAATAGTTCACTTTTGTGTCTGGATAATATGCTTGATATACTTTGAGATGTATCCATTTATCTACCGCTCATTGGTGCTCCAATTATGTGGCAATACCATATGTTGTTGATGGAGTCATAGCAAGTGAATGTGTTCACTGTGTCTATTTATGGCTCTTATGAATCTATAACATAGGTATTTGAGACCCACCTTTTTATGTGGCTATGTATTATTATTTTTTATTGACTCTTTGTGGTTTTCACATCATGCATCCTGATTCCATCCATCTCCCCATCCCTTCATATCCACCCTTCACCCTTGTTACCTCTCCCCAAAACAAAACAAAATTCAAACGGAAATAAAAAAAGCAACAAAAATTTAAAAAATAAATAAATAAAAGTCTTACCAATGAAGCCACACAGTATACCATTTAGTTCATACATTATTACTTGTAAGTTTTTATTGCAATGAGTCATTGATCTGGTTCAAGGAAGGCCTCTGGCTTCTGCCATACTCTGCCAATACTGGGTCCTCACTGGGACTCTGTTGCTGGCTCTACAGCTGGAGTGCAGCTACCTCTGATCCTGGGGACAGGGGGTAAGCAGATGCAGAGTCAATGGCATAGACTCTGGGAGGTTTGCAAGCAATTTCTCATTTATTAAACAAAGGGCTGAGGTTCATATATGTGGATTTTTGGCAGGCTCTGCTCCTAGCTACTATGGCATTTTTTGGTTGTCTCTAGGGCTCCATGTCATCTCCGTCCAGTTTGGAGTTTAAAGGTCAGGTTTCCTTTGGTCAGAGTATTCTCTGAGCATGTCACAGCTCTTTGCTTAAGGTGTGGTCCAGTGCTTTCGGTCTTATCCACTTCAGGACTCCTCTTGGATATCCTAGTGTTGCCTTGTGCCATGAAGATCCTGTAGCTTTGGATCTACAGGTCTGGCCCATTCACATGTTCCAGGAGTTCATAAATGAGGGAGATATTGGGATGGGTCAACTCCTAGCCCTGGTTTTGGGCCTGGGTGGTAGCTGGGTTTGGTCAGCTTTCCAGCTGTCCATCATCAACACCTGGCCAGTTCACCCAATGCAGCAGGAAGCTAGGATCAGGACCAGTTCTGCTATCCCTCCCTCAGGGAGATGGCTTACCCAGACCCACACCACCAGGGCCAACTCTGTTTTTCCCAGGCAGGGTGCAGGGTTTGCATTCCCAAATGCTGCAGTTGGTGAGGTGCAGTGTCAGTTCTCCCACTCTTGTGCTCTGGAGGCCAGCTCTCCTGCCTGCAGTAAGTGGCATAGGGTTTAGGGGGCATCTTTCCCTCACCCATGCTACTGCATGGAAGCAGGATCAACCCTATTGCTATCAATCCCTCAGGGCTGACTCTCCTGTACCCCAGCCAACAGGGTCAGCTCTTCTGTGTTGTCTGGCTAAGGTGCAGGGCCTGTTCTCCAAAGTGCAGCAGCTGGTAAGCAGCAAAGCCAACTCTCCTGCTCTCATGATCTCATAGTCAACTCTCTCACTCACCAAAGGCAGTGAGGGACAGGGGATGGGGGAGGGCATCTCTCACTCACCTACTCCATCATATGATGGATGGGGGGTGGGGCCTGGTCTCTTACACATGTTCATGGGGCCAGATCACCTGTGCCCCTATCAACAGAGTTAGCTCTATTGTGCTGCCCAGGCATGGTACAGAGACACTCTCCCAAGGGTGTAGCTGAAGTTTTCCTGTGTCCTAGCTTGCCAGCAGTTGGGACAAATCTTTCCCACTAGCGTCCCCCAAGTAAACACACAGAGACTTATATTATTTTAAACTGCACGGCCGTCACAGGCTTCTTGCTATCTGTTCTTATATCTTAAATTAACCCATTTCTATTAATCTATAAGTTACCACATGGCTCGTAGCTTACCAGTATCTTACATCATGCTTCTCCTCATGGTGGCTTGCAGTATCTCTTTACTCAGCCTTCTTCCACTCAGCATTCTCCTCTCTCCTTGTCCCACCTACACTATCCTTCCTGGCTGGCTACTGGCCAATCAGCATTTTATTTATCAATTAATCATAGCAACATATATTCACAGCATACAGGACATCCCACAGCACAAGGGCTTCAGCCCGTGAGTGGCAGGCATCTCTCCTTCATCCATGTCACTGAGTGATAGGCAGATAGTAGACCAGCTTCACACTCTCATAGCTTTAGTGCTGGCTCACTGGCATCCCTACTCACAGTGTCAGCTCCATTGTGATGCCTGGGTGAGGTACAAGGCCGGCTCACTCTAGTACTGCATTTAATGACTAGTGAGGGCCAATTCCCCTTAGCGATACTTCAGTGAGGTGTTGGGTCAACTCTGCAGTTCTATCCTTACTGTCTTCCATAGGAACCATGACATCAACTCAGACCAAGATTGCAGCAGGGCCACAGACCCAGACATGGTCCTTGTCAATAGCCCAGGCCAGGGTATCACCATGATCCTGGTTGGCAGTGAAGGTCACTCTGATCAGGATGGGTGCAGTAGCTGTGTGATCCTCAAAACTTTACATGGACTCAGGTGGCAGACCAGATCCCAGGCATGAATACAACCCTTGATGACAACAGGAACCTCAGACATCAGCAAAGACTCAGGCTGTGGCTGTGTCACAGACACAGACATGGCCCTGGCTGCAGCTTAGCCTGAATGATGCCCTAGCACCTGTTGGTAGCACATGTCATTCAGGTCTGTATGGCCCTGTCAGTGACATGGCCCTTGGATGTCAACCCTACCACAGGTCGAGGCCCAGGTCTTGGGCATTCATGTGGCCTTTAGTAGCAACATGGACCGTGAACATCAATAGGACCACAGACCCAGACTTAGCCTGGCAGAAGCCTGGACCCAGATGTCATCATGGCCATAGCTGGCATCACAGGTCACCCTGATCAGCAAGGCCCCCATGGCAGTATGGCACTCAAGCGTCAACATGTCTGCAGGTGGCAGCCCTGCCCCCAGGGTATCTGCTTTGCCTTTGATAGTAACAGTAGTCACAAGCATCAATAAAGACCCTGGCTGTGGTAGGACCACGGACCCAGATATGGCCACAGTTTGGACCAGAAATCACAATGGCCTCAGATGGCAGCACATGCCACACAGATCTCCCTGACAGCCACATGACCCTCAAACACTAACATGACCTCAGGAGTCAACCCAAACAGCAGACTTCTGCATAGTCCTCTGTGGCAGCTGGAGCCACTGACATTAACACAAAGCCTGGAAGCAGCAGGGCTACAGACCCAGATATAGCCCTGATCATTATAATGTAGTATTACACCTGAAGGTCTTAGAAAAACAGGAGCAAATGACACCCAAAACCACATATGGGAAAAAAAATTGTCATTTAACATCAACCAAATAAAGCTGAGGGCCACACAGATTCAGTGTAGAATTGCAGCAGACCTTAAGAGAACAGTTTTGAAATAATCCCCCAAATAAAAATGATCTCTTCAATTTGTGTACATATGTGAAGTCAATGTTATCTTGGTATCAAAATCACATAGAGATTCAATCAAAAAGGAATTTTGTAAGTCAATGTGATGATCATATACACAAGAATTTTCATTAAAATATTTAAAAGCTGAACTCAAGAAGACATCAAAAAGATTAACCACCATGATCAAGACAGTTTCGTCTAAATATGCAAAGATGGCTCAACATGTGTGAAAAAAATGAACATAAACAGATTCATGGGCAAAAGACATAGGATCATCTCATGAAATGCAGACACTCCCTTTTACAAAATCCAGCATCCATTCTTGTTACCAGTCCTGGAGTGTAGAAGACCCACTCCTACTTTTACCCCAGGGTATTCTTGAGGAGGGAGAAGTGAGAAATATTTAAATAGAAGGATAGAGGGGAGAGAGACAGATAGAAACACAGGATAGCTTGGAAGGGCCTGGATCCTTATCCACTGGCACCCTCTCTCTCCTTTAATGGTCTTTTAAAAGGAATACCAAGGAGTGGAGAAAAAGATCTACCACAGCACAGCCAAGGGCAGACCCTTCCAAACAACTGGTAACCAAGCATGTGGTCAAGCAATCCTCTAATGTAGCTCTGCTGGGTAAAGCAATCTTAGATCTTACTAGGAAACCTTTGTGTGCCTCCACAACTCCCCCTTCTTGATATAAAAAAGGCCCCCTCAGTCTCCTCAGATAGACTGTGCCTGTCATCCTCCTTGGTTGATCTTCCTTACTTATCATGGAGATATACTTTCCATCAAGCATACTCTGGCTTAGGTTGGAAACTATCAAGTAGAGAGTTGCCCATCTTTGACTACCATCCTGTGGCAGGAAGGGGTACAGAGCTTAACTCAACTTTGCCTCAGGTCCTAATTGAGCTTGCAAACATCCACAGCAATCTCCATAGCTGCCACACCTCCCAGTAAAGGAGTAGAGAATAATAAAGATGGAATATCCTTTTTGGAATGCTTCTAAGGTAATTATAGTATTCTCAGCTGCACCAAGCTCCTTTTCTGGATCAAAACTCCCTCCTAACAGATGTTCAATAAAACTTTCAAGAGACTGTTTTGATTCTCAGGAGAAAACAATCATTTCAAATCATTTCAAAGTGTCTACTCAAGTAAACAAAACCCATGCTAATTATAAAGACACTTTTACAAACTAACTCGATTGTGAGAGGCTTACCCCTTTGTGGGAGGCCTACTTCTTTCTAAACAGAAACAGAAAGAGTATAAATTTTTAGGAAGAAGACAGAAAAACTCCCCTAATTATGACACCTTCATTAATTATAGTTTGGACTATCGTAAAAAGTGTTCAAATATATCTGAAGATAAAACATATTCCCTTAAAAATAATGTTATCTAATTTTTCTGGACAAATATTGATGGAGTAATAAATACAATTCTAGTATGAACTTACATTTAACATTTACACTTTGTACAGATTTGTATTCAACGTTTAGACTTACATTCAACATTTACACCCTCACAAACCACATTCAACATATACTTATTTATACTTTTTACAAACTTATATTCAAAAGGAAAATCTATAGAACTATTTTATAAACTTTATATTGAAAAGGAAACTCTATAGGTCTATTTCATAAACTTTATATTCAAAAAGGAAACTCTATAAGACTATTTCGTAGACTTTAGCACTTATATAGAAGAGATTTCTTAAATAAACTATTTACCAAACTTATATTCAAGAGGAAACTATTAGCAAATATCTAGAAAGAATCGCTTAACAGAACTAACATATTCAAAAGCAAATTCTATTAGCAAACAACTAGAAGAGGTTTCTTAACTGAACTATTAACAAGACAGGAAGTATGCAATTCATTTCTAAAATTTGGAGTTTATAGTCAGCTTTAATATCATAATGAAAGTTTTCTTGAGTTTGAAGTCAGAGCCTAATTCATCTAAGTTTGACTGAGAGTAAAAGCCCCTCTTCTTAATTTCTTAAAGCTGCTTTTTAAGATTACCATGAGTCCTTTCAATGATGTCAGTGTTTCCCTCTTATATCTTAAGCACAACTCAATCCCATGAGTTTTTTTTCACACCTGAAGCATTTTCCCAGTGTAAGGACCGTTTTCCTTTGTTGTCTAAAAAATTTCAAAGTAGCTTCTCAACAAATGGTATTAGCACTTTAATTATCTCCTTAGAGGCAAGTTGTTCACCTAATTCTTAGGGGGTAAAGCTAAGCTTTTTAACATTGCTTGGAAAAGAAACTGCATTTTGAGCTGAAAAAAAATCAGTTTTGGGGCAGTATCACCATTTAGAGCTGAAAAACCGTATTTCACATACTGCCTTTCTCTATATCATCCCATGGTTATGAATGATGTTACAGACTACATTTCCCCTGCTGCCTTTCAGTTATACCACACTCCCATTTCTGTTTATATATTTTGTTTTCGTGTTTTTGCTTTTACTATGAGAGGTTTTTGAGTCAAGATTTTGCTCTTTTACCATGGGTGATATCTATTCTCCCTGAGCTGGCATTGATAGGTGCATTTCCTTCACCTGACCCTTTTCCTGGAGCAGGTCCTGTCCAGGTGCCTTGGTGCTTGAAGCAAAAACCCCTTGAGGCTTGCTCCTCTGCCTTGTAGACAAATTTCTAAACAGTCTTATTAAATAAGAAACACAGAACTAAATACAAGGGTGAAAGCTGTAGAGATCAGAGCAATAGCCGCCAGCTAATCTTAGCTCAAAACATCGCTGTAGCTTCCCAAGAGAACCTCTTTCTGTTTAGCCTGAACCTTTGTTGCCTTTCTGTTCTGCCTTCTCATTGGCTCTAAGCCCAGTCCCATCACTTCCTCATAACTGCCTGTCTATACAGTTCTCCAGGTCTCTATGGTTGGTACTGGGATTAAGGTGTGTGTCACCATGCTTGCCTGTGTCCTTGAACACACAGAGACTCTGCCTACAGTATGATCTGATGAAGGGCATGTGCTACCACCACCTGACTTCTATTTGTGGCTGACTTTGACCTGTGATCTCCAGGCAAACTTTATTTATTAACATACAAATAAAATATCACATTTCAGCACAAATAAAATATCACATTTCCCCCTTTTTTCTAATAAAAATAAAAAAGAATAAAAAAGTTATAACTAATATAAGAAAAACTATATACAATAAGTAAAATAACTATATACAATATATACAAGCAATAAGTTCCTCAACAATGTCTAGTCCATTTGCAGTTGACAAACTCAGAGAAAATATTCCATTATTTATCCTATTTTGGTAAGTCCAAAATGTACCTGATTAATTTTCTATCCTAACTTGTATTACCAACAGAAAAATATCTTATAATGTCTTTCAAATTTATACACTTTACACCTCTTTAGTGAGTTTCTTTTTTGAAATTCTTAACAAGGAAAACTATAACTATCTAATTTTCAACTAACTGTAAGTATTTAATCTTCAATTCCCTCACAGACCCAAGAAGGAAATAATATTACCTAGTAAAACAGGAAGTGCAAACAAGCATCTTCCAGAGGAAGACTGAATCAGGAGTTGCCAGCCAGACACAGAGGAAGCAACATGTGAAGGCAAAACTGAGAAGAAGTACCAAGCCACGTTGTCCTGACCCATGGGCCAATGGGACACAGGAAATCTTCCAAATGTACTGCCTTACTGGATCAGTGAAAGAAAATGAAAGCATTTGGACTAAAAGCTTTTTCATAAAGGTCTTTCCCCCAACACTAAAGAGAGCTTTTTCAAAGAGATTTTTTTTCACAGCCACAGATGTTGCACAGCCCCACCTACCAACTTGGGGGCTTTCAGTCAAGCGGACGACTGTTTCCATTCCCAATTGCTTTGTTTGTATGGCCAAATTTACCCTGATTTTTTATGCTAACAGTTTTCCCCAGGTCCTGCGCCTCCTTTGCCTCAGCTCTACACTCGAGAAATCTGCTTGACAACTGCAAGAACCCTAGTATCCAGGGGTGCAATCAATCTCAGAGGTGCTTGGCCCATGGCTCTTTGCTAATTGCTTCCCAGTTGCTGGTTAGAAATGGATGTACAGTGCTAACAGTAAGAATTAGCAATGCTTCAGGGAAAATATATATATATACTTGGGTAGTTACAAGTGATCCTCCCATTCTGATAGATATTTCTTCCAGGTGAAGTTAATTTTTTGCCCCTACAGAAAGAGAAAAAAAAATCTGAGAAAGAAAAGGTATGAAAAGCTTTTAGTTTATTAGAGAGAGATACTACCAAGTTTTTCCTAAGGAGGCTTTCAGTTTTTGAGAGAAAAATTATTGTTTTCCACAAAACTTCTATTCTCTAAACTTTTAGACTTCATGGCCAAATGGAGACTAATTCTGATGGTATGATGTTTTCATACAGTGGTAACATCAGTGGAGTGAAAAGTTTTAAAATTTTATTTCATCCACATCCTCTTCAGGGAAAATTTTTTCCTCTGCCACTCAGGACTCAGATTTGAGCTGTCCCCAGGCCAAAAGCTTCCATAGAAATCTTTTTCTGCCCTTTATTTCTCACCTTTGATAGATTTTTTTTCTGATTTTTCCCCAGGATTTTGCATTCATAACACCAGAGTTGGAAAATCAAGGACACAGTTTCTCTGTCTTGTTGCTTATCTTATGCTAAGTTTTTTCTTAAACTATATTCCTACATTCTACTCTTATTCTAATTTTTTCCTACAATACATTCCTATGTTCTAATTTATATTTTTTCCTTCTTACCCTATTTTTTTCTAAGTATTATAGATAGAAATTAAGAGAGAGAGAGAGAGAGAGAGAGAGAGAGAGAGAGAGAGAGAGAGAGAGAGAAAGAAAGGAAGAAAGAAAGAAAGAAACCTAGACAGAGAGACCCCCTCTGACTTTTACCCTAGGGCACTCTTGAGGAGGGAGAAGTAAGAAATAGATAGAAATATAGATGCGAGAGAGACAGATAGAAACACAGGATACCTAGGGAGGGTCTGAATCCTTATCCATGGGACCTTTCTGTCTCTTCTAAAGAGCTCTTTAAAGGAATGCCTAGGGGTGAAGCAAAAGACCTACTCCTAGCACAGCCAAGTTCAGACCCTTCTAAACACCTGGTAACCATGCATGTGGTCAAGCAATCTTCTGATGCAGGCAGTTTGGCTATGTAAAGCAAGTTCAGATCTCAGTAGGAAACCTTTGTAGGCCTCCACAATGGAGAAACTACAGGTACAGAAGAAACATCTCAGTATACTCTAGCCCCACACCCAACATCACTACAAGTAAAGAAACCCTCAATGCATGTTCACTAAATCAGAAATTGCAAAAAGTCCCTGAATATCCACAGTAATCTTGAAAAGGAAAAACAAAACTGGAGCTATCAGTTTTCCTGTTTTTCCAAAGAATATTTCAATGCTACATAAATAAAAAGAGTATGGCAACAACACAAACAGAGCCAAGGACTATTGGAACAGAATGGAGATAGTGGAAATGAGCCATTGGACTAAAGAATACTTGGGACACAAACTACCTCTTTAAGAAATACTATTAGAAAAACAGGAAAGCCCCAGCTAAAATAATAAACCATAACCTTATCTTACAGCCTCTGCCAATAATGGTATGAAATAGATTAAATAATTGCAAAAGTATGGATTACAGTAGAAACAACAGGGAAATAATATATTTGTGCATTAACAACAACACAAAATAAATAAGTGAGTTTATGAAACAGAGAAGTATGTACCCAATAAAGGCAACTTCTGAGAGGTTTAAAAAATTACCTATGAAATGGGAGAGATCATTTGAAACCATGTATCCATGATAAAAACTATGATAAAGAATTTGTCCCTCAAATATGTGAAGAATTTACAGGCCTCAAAGCACAAACTTATAACTCAATTTAAACATCCTCAAGCTCTAGTAATCACTTCTCTAAAGGAGACAAATAAATAGCCAAATGTTGCATGAAGATAATGCTCAAAAGCATTACTTATCAGGGACAGGGAAGCCAAATCCACAATGACCTGTTCCATTGCCTCACAAGGACACAGCATTTGAATCTCTTTTTATAATACTGAGATGAAACAATAGCTTAGGGTTGGTGTTTCCTATTTTTTTCAGTTTTTTTCTTAGCACATATTAATATACTAAAATATGAGTTTCATTATACCATTTTATATATGTATATACACTTATTGCCCCCTGCATTATTTGTGTTTTTCTTTTTCCCTACTTTTAGTACATCTTCTACTTCTATAGCTTTTGTTGTTGTTCAGATCCATATAAGAGACAAAACATACAGTTATTGCATTGATGAACACATCTTTTCTGACAGGTTGGTAAAAAATGTAGGGTCTAATGGTGGGCAAGACCATTGATTTCTTTTCCCTAGCAGTTTGTGTAGCACTTCTCAGTATTGTGAAAGATAGACAGCATAAGGAAGCTTTCTGTTCAGCTGAACATTGATTTCTATATGCCCTTCAAGAAAGTGTGTCTTCAACAACAGGGTCTTGTCTTCTACTTCTGACAGTCAAGCAAAAGAAATATCAATGGCTTACAACATTTTGCAGACAACGTGAGCCCCTAGAACCAATAACACATAAATTAGTATACCATGCATGGCATTAAGATTTTTCAAAGGAAAGTGCACCAAGATGACATTTCAATTGTTATCATCTATTTCCCAAACACAAGGGCACCCAAGTTCCTAAAAGAAACACTACTATAGCTTAAATCACATATTGACCCCACACACTGATGGTGGGAGATTTCAAAACTCCATTTTCACCAATAGACAGGTCATCCAGACAAAAACTAAACAGAGAAATGCTGGAGCTGGGGGAGATGTAGTGGGTAGCCATTCCAGCTTTGACTTGGAAGTACCACCCCCTTTGAGGCTTTAGTAACTGTCACGCCTACAAGGTGGAGCCAAGAGAGGACCCCTGAAGAACCGAGATCTGGATGGGCAAGCTCTCTTTGTTCCTAGATCCTGGATGCTGGAGGTAGACCAAGCAGAGTTCTCCAGAGAACACCACTGGACTGTGCTACACCTTTCCCAGACCCTGTAACCTATCCCTTCACTTGTAAGTTACACCACAAAATAAAGCTCCCTTTTAACTGAAAAAAAATGCTGGAGCTAACAGATGTTATAAATCAAGTGTGCCTATCAGACGTTTATAGAACATGTCAGTGAAACACAAAAGAATATACATTTTCCTTTGCACCTCATGGAACTTTCTCCAAAATTGACTACATACTTGGACATAAATCAAGTCTCAATATATACAAGAAAATTTAAATAACTCTCTACATCTCTTCAGGCCACCATAGTTTAAAGCTGGATATCAACAATAGCAAAAACATCAGAAAGTATACAAACCTATGGAAACTGTACAACTCTCTACTGAATGAAAAATGAGTCAAGACAGAAATAAAGATATTAAATACTATCTAGAATTCAATGAAAATGAATACACAATATACTCAAACTTATGGGACACAATAAAAGCTGTTCTAGATATGATTTTTTTTAAATAAAGAAGTCAGAAATACACACTAGGAAAAAAGACAGTATCATCAGCAAATGGTGCAGGTCAAACTGTTTGTCTGCATTTATAAGAATGAAAGTGGATTCATACTTATCACCCTCAACAAAACTCAACTCCAAATGGATTAAAGACATTAACATAAAACAGGTACACTGAAATTGATAGAAGAGTAACTGGGTAATAAGATTTGAACTCATTGGCACAGGAAAGGTTTTGCTGAAAAGAACATCAATAGTGCAGGCACTAAGATCACCAATTCATAAATAGGACCTCATGAAAGTGAAAATCTTTTGTAAGGCAAAGGACACTATCATTTGGACAAAGAGGCATCCTAGAGAATGAGAAAAGGTTTTACCAACTCCAAATCTGATATAGAACTAATACTTGAAATACCTGAAGAACTCAAGAAACTAGATATCAAAAAGCCAAATAAGCCAATTAAAAATGGAGTACAATTCTAAACAGAGAATTCTCAATATAGGAATCTAAAATGACCAAGAAACATTAAAAGAAATAATCAACATTCTTAACAGTCAGGGAAAAGCAAATCAAAATGACTCTGAGATTCTATCTTATACCTGTCAGAATGAGTAAGATCAGTAATACAAGTGACAGCTCATACTGACATGGATGTGGAATAAGGGGAATACTCATCCATTGCAGGTGAGAATTCAAAGTTTTACAGTCATTATCAAAATCATTATGGCAGTTTCTCAGAAAGATGTTAATTGATCCTCAAGATCCAGATATACCACTCTTGGGCATATATCCCATGGACATTCCATCCAACCACAAAGATACATACTCAACCATGTTCATTGCTGCTCTATTCATAATAGCCTGAAAGTGGAAACAGTATACACACCCCTCAACAGAAGACTTGATAAAGAAAATGTGGTGCATTTACACAATGGACTATTACTCGGATGATAAAGAAATCGACATCATGAAATTTGCAGGCAAATGAATGAAACTATAAAAAAATCCTGAGTAAGGTAACACAGACCCAGAAAGATAAGTGTACTATGTATTTTTTTAATGTGTGGATATTAGCTCTTCAGTCAATGATAAGCAAGCTAAAATCCAAAGGCCTGGAGAAGATAGATATAGAGGAAGGGACTAGGTTGGACACATAGATCTCCCTGGGAGTGGGAAACAGAATAGATTTATGGGTGAATTGGGGACACTTGGGATAGAAATTGGAGAAGCAGATTGGGAGGGGGAGGGAATATAGTATTGAAGGAAGGAACAAGGGGAAGAACAGTTAGAATTTAGGGGCATTTGAGGAGTGATATGGAAATATGGTACAATGGAAACTTTCTAAAATAAATGCAGGTGATCATAATGAAGTCTCC
This sequence comes from Peromyscus californicus insignis, assembly GCF_007827085.1. Taxonomy (NCBI): domain Eukaryota; kingdom Metazoa; phylum Chordata; class Mammalia; order Rodentia; family Cricetidae; genus Peromyscus; species Peromyscus californicus. Next base: position 112,066,167 of record NW_026294606.1, read on the forward strand.
AAATAATGAGGGAGAAACAGTCCCTACTGTCCATCTCTTATCACCAAATGAAACTTCCATTACCAGAATTGGGTTACATCCACTTGAGTTTTGGGCCAAAGGGGTACCATGGAAATCCCCCAAAGCCCAGGCTATTGTGAGACAATAGGTTTCTCCCCACAATCTGACAGCAAAGCCCCATTGCTGCAGACAACTCATTGAACACATGGAATTCCAGCTGTTGCTTACATTGAACCTTCACTCCTATATTCTAGTGTCTTTGGTAAAGGAAAGTAATTTGCAGGCCAACAAAAGTAAACATAAATTCCAACACAGCCACAAAACTTTGATCTACAATCTGTCCTGCCTGCATTATGTGAAGGCAATGATGGCCCAGATCTTGTGGGAGCCACCAACCAATATCTAATTTGACTTAAGACCCACTCCACAAGATTTAATCCATACCTGGCACTGCTTGGGTGACCATGAATCAGAGACTAGATAACCCAGAAAATTATTGTAAAACAAAATAAAACTGGTCTAAAAACCTAATAATAAAATGACTCCTAACAAGACTCTTCTATACTCATAGATCAAAGCCTTATTCAGCTATCATCAGAGAATCTTCCTCCTGAAGCAGATAAGAATAAATACACTTGCCCATCTCTAGAAATTACTCATATATAGCGAGAGAACTTGGAACACACGTCTCTAATTGGGATGTCTCCATCAAATTTCACCTTTCAGACTCAGGGAACCCTATCAAAGAGGAAGCAGAAAGATTGTAAGAGCCAGAGGGATTGGAGGAGACAGCAAAACAAAGCTATCTAAGTCAACTGAGCAAAGGTCATATAAACTCACAGAGAATGAAGCTGTGAGAATAGGACTGACACTGGTCTGCAGCCAGTCCTTGGTACATGTATTATAGCTTTCACTTTAGTATTTTTATGGGAATCCTGAGTCTGTGATTGAGTGGGTCTTTGATTTTTGTGCCTTCCTGTGGGGCTTTTTCCTTCTCATTTTCTTTATCCAACTTTAATGGTTTTTGTTTTAGCTTACTGCATTTTATTTTACTATGTTTTATTGTTACCTTTTAGAACCCTGTTCTTTTCTAACGAGAGACAGAAATGAAGTGGATCAGGAGAGGAAGGGAGGTGGGAGGAATGGGGAGGAGTGGAAAGAGGGAAACTGTAATCAAGATACATTGTATGAAAAAAGATTCTATTTTTAATAAAATTATCAAATAATTTTTGGTAATAAATAATTGTGTAAACCATATTTTCTGAGAGTAGTATACCCCACTGATATAAGGTACCTCTGTTTGAATTTAAAACAAAACAAAAAAGAACCATTTTTTGTTTTTCCTTTAAATTTATTTTAATTAATTAATTAATTAATCAATTCATTTTCCCCAGTCCAATCACAGTTTCTACTTCCTCCCTCCTCTCCTCCAAGTTCCTCCCCCCAACCTTCCCTCTTCTTCTACCCTTCTATTCACTTTTCCTCTTTTCTCTTCAGATAAGGACAGGCCTCCCATGTGTATCAGCTAGCCATGGCATGCTGGGGATGTCTTTCTGTATACTGTGAATGTGTTGCTCTGATTGATTGATAAATAAAATACTGATTGGCCAGTAGCCTGGCAAAAAGTATAATATAGGCAGGATAAACAGAAAGGAGAATTCTGGGAAGAAAAAGGCTGAGTCAGGAGTCACCAACTAGACACAGAGCCAACAAGATGTAAAAGCACTGGTAAGCCACCAGCCACATGGTAACTTGTAGATTAATAAAATGGGTTAATTTAAGATATAAGAACTAGATAGCAAGAAGCCTACCACGGCCATACAGTTTATAAGCAATGTAAGTCTCTGAGTGTTTACTTGGGTATGAGCAGCTGCAGGAGGCAGGTGGACATGGGAAACCTTCAACAACAATGGCATATCAAGTTGCAGTAAGACTAGGCTCCTCACATCCTAGTGAGGTTGGACAAGGCAACCCAGTAGGATGAAAGGGTCCCAAAAGCAGGTAACATAGTCAGAGACATCCTTGTTCTCACTGTTAGGAGTCCCACAAAAACACCAAGTTACACAACTGTAGCATATGTGCAGAGGTTCTAAGTCAGTCCCATGAAAGCTCTCTGGTTGGCAGTTCAGTCTCTGTGAGCACTTATGATCTCAGGTGGGTTAATTATGTGGTTTGCTTGTTGTGGTGTCCTTGGCCCCTCGGGCTCTCACTGTCCTTCCTCCCATCTTCCACAGGATTCTCCGAGGTCCACCTAAAGTTCAGCTATGGATCTTTGCATGTGTTTCCATCTGTTGCTGAGCAAATCCTCTCTGATGGCAATTGGACTAGGCAACAATCTATGAGTATATGAGAGTATCATTAGGAATCATTTCATTAATTTTTTTGCCAGTCTAGCTTGATTCTATCCTAGGTCTCCTGGCTATCTAGCCACTGAGTCCTGGCCTTCCAGGCAGTGTCAGGGGCGGGTTCTTCTCTTGTATGGGTTTCAAGTTGGACCAGTCATTGGTTGGCCACTCTCATAATTTCTGCACCATCTTTACCACAGCATATCTTGTAGGCAGGGCAAGTTGTAGTTCAAAGGTTATGTAGCTGGGTTGGGATCCCAAACCTTCCATTCTAAGTCTTCCTTGGTTACAGGAGATGGCCTGGTTGGGCTTTGTATCTCCCATTGCTAGGAGTCTTAACAAGTGTCACCCACATAGATTCCTGGCAGTTTCCATTGTACTAGGTTTCTAGATTATCGCAGAGATGCCCCTGATTCCAATTGTTTTTCTCAGTACTCTCTGTCCATGATCCCCACACCTCATCTCTCTTATTCTCATGTCTATCCCCATCCAGATAACCATGGATGTCAGACATTTCTTTAAATGCTTCTCTACTTTTGGAGATTCCTCTGCTGAGAATTCTCTATTTAGATCTGTACCCCATTTACAGTTGGATTATTGAGTTTGCTGATATCCAGTTTATTGAGTTCTTTCTATATTTTAGAAATTAGCCCTCTGTCAGATATGGGGTTGGTGAAGATATTTCCCCATTCCCTAGGTTGCTGTTTTGTCCTTTTGATGATGTCCTTTGCCTTACAGAAGTTTTTCAGTTTCATAAGGTCCCACTTATTAATTTTTGACCTTAATGCCTGCATAATGATTAGTGTTCTTTTCAGGAAGTTGTCTCCTGTGCCAATGTATTCAAGGCTATTTCCCACTTGCTCTTCTGTCAGGTTCAGTGTATCTGGTTTTATGCTGATGTCTTTGATCCAATTTTGTTCAGGGTGGTAGATATGGATCTATTTGCATTCTTCTACATGCTACATGCTGACATGATTTAGAACAGCACCATTTGTTGAAGAGGCTTTCTTTTTCCTATTGCATATTTCTGGTTTTTATTCAAAATAATGTGACCATAGATATGCAGATTAAAGTCTGGGTCTTTGGTTCAGTTCCATTGATCTAGCTGTTTTGATGGCAATATGAGACACTTTTTATTACTACTGCTCTTGTAGTGCTGTTTGAAATCAGGGATAAACCCTCCAGAATTTCTTTTGTTGTACAGCATTGTTTTAGCTATTCTGAGTTTTTTGGTTTTCCATATGAAGGTAAGTTTTGTTCTTTCATGTTCTGTAAATAATTGTGTTGGAATTTTAATGGAAATTGTATTGAATCTGTGGCTTGCTTTTGGTAAGATGGCCATTTTTACTATGTCAATCCTAACAAACCATGAGCATGGGAGATCTTTCCACTTTCTGATATCTTCTTCAATGTCTTTCTCCAAAGACTTAAAATTCTTGCCAAGCATGACTTTCACCTGCTTGGTTAGAGCAACACCAAGCTATTTTATATTATTTGTGGTTATTGTGAAGGGTGCTGTTTTCCTAATTTCTTTCTATGTACATTTATAGTTTATATATAGGAGGGCTATTGATTTTTTGAGTTTATTTTGTATCAAGCTACTTCACTGAAGGGTTTTTTCAGCTGTAAAAGTTCCCTAATAGTAATTTTAGGGGCATTTATATATGCTATCATGTCATTTGCAAATAATGGTATTTTGATTGTGCCTTCCTACTTTCCAATTTATATCCCCTTGATTTCCTTTAGTTGTCTTATTGTTCTAGCTAAAACTTCAAGCACTATATTGAATAGATATGGAAAATGTGGACAGCCTATTCTCATCCCTGATTTTAGTGGAATTGCCTTAAGTTTCTCTCAGTTTAATTTGATGTTGGTTAAAGCTTGCTGTACATTGCCTTTATTGTGTTTAGTTGTGTTTCTTGTATCCCTGATCTCTCCAAGATTTTTATCATGAAATGGTGTTGGATTTTGTCAAATGCTTGCCAGTGTTGGACCCCAAAGTTTAGGGTCTCAAGGGGGCGCCCCAAGAACCCAGACTCCAGTCCAGTTGATGCAACAGCACGAGGATTTTATTGGCTTCTGTATAGAAGGGCAAACTCTGCTCCTAAGAGCAAGAGCCGCATCTTACTGCAGCCACATGGGGGCTTTTAAAGGAAAAACACACAAAAGCCATAAGATTACAATTCCCATACAATTTTGTTTCACAAGATCATGGTCTGGTCACAGAGTAATCACAGAGGGGGTACAGTTATGTCAGTGTGCACATTTTTCCCTGAAACCTCAAGGGGGGGTATCAGGGCAGGAGTGGAGTTTACACAAAGGTCACAGTGGTCCTTCCTGGAACACTTGCAACTATCTCAGTCACAGTTGAGCACATCTCTTAACAGAAATCTTTTTACATTGTTACATTGTGGCAGGGGTGGTTGAATAATGGCTGAGTCAGGTTGCCCTTGGAACTAGTTTTCTTTTTAGTTCCTTATTCTCCTGGGGCTTGGGGGGGTGTAAGCCTGAAGGGTTAGGGTCTTTCAGCCAGCATCTAATGAAATGATCATATGTTTTTTTTTCTTTCAATGTGTTCATTTGGTGGATTGCATTGACAGTTATTAATATATTACACCATTCCTGCATCTCTGGGTAAAACCTCCATGATTGTTGTGGATGATCACTTTGATGTGTTCTTAGATTTTGTTTTGGAATACTTTAGTGATTATATTTGCATCAATGTTTATGAGGGAAATTGGTCTGTAATTCTTTTTCTTTGTTGAGTCTTCATGTGGTTTGAATATTAGGGTAACTGTGAACATATAAAATGAATGTGGCAATGGTCCTCCTGTTTATGGTTTGTGGAATAGTTTAAGGCATATTGGTATTAGCTCTTCTGTGTAAGTCTGGTTGAATTTTGTGCTACAACCACCCGGCCCTGGGCTCTTTTTGGATGGCAGACTTTTTAATCACTACTTCTATTTCCTCAGAGGGTTATAGACCTATTTAAGTTGTTTATCTCATCTTGACTTAATTTTGGTAAGTGATATCTATTAAAAATTGTCCATTTCTTTTAAATTTTCCAATTTTTTGTAGTAAAAGTTTTTGAAGACCTAAAGATTCTTTGGATTGCTATGATGTCTGTTGTGATGTCCCCTGTTTCATTCTGATTTTGTTAATTTGGATATTCTCTCTCTGCACTTTAGTTAGTTTGGATAAGGGCTTGTCTATTTTGTTGATTTTATCAAAGAACCAAGTCTTTATATTGTTCTCTTTGTTTCTATTTTATTGATTTTAGCCTTCAGTTTGATTATCTCCTGCCTTCTACTCCTCTTGGGGGGTGTTTGCTTCTTTTTGTCCTAGAGTTTTCAGACGTGCTGTTAGTGTGCTCGTAGGAGATCTCTCCACATTCTTTATGAAGTACTTAGTGCTTTGATCTTTGCTCTTAGCACAACGTTCATTGTGTCTCATAAGTTTGGGTATGTTGCACACTCATTTTCATTGAATTCTAGGCAACCTTTAAATTTTTCTTTATTTCTATATTGACCTATTTTTCACTCAGTTGAGAGTTACTCAGTTTCCATGAGTTTGTAGGCTTTCTCATATTTTGTTGTTGTTGTTGTTGAAATCCAGTTAGTCCATGGTGATCTGATAAGGTACAAAGCATATTTTAATTTTCTTGAATCTGTTAAGACTTTCTTTGTGACCAAGTATGTTGTCAATTTTTGAGAATGTTCTGTGGGGTGGTGAGAACTTATATTCTTTTGTGTTTGGGTGAAATGTTATGTAGATATCTGTTATGTCAATTTGAGTCTTATGTCTCTTAGTTCTGTTTAGTTTTTGTCTGAATGAACTGTCGATTGGTGAAAGTGGGGTATTGACATCTCCTACAATTAATGTTTGAGGTTTGATGTGTGATTTAAGGGTTAGTAACATTTCTTTCACAAGTGTGGGTGTCCTTGTGCTTAGGGCATAGATGTTAAGAATTGAGATGTCCTCTTGGTGGATTTTTCCTTTGATGAGTATGATATGTCCTCCATCTCTTTTGATTAATTTTGGTGTTGTAAATGCATTTTGTTGTACATTAAAATAGTTACACCTGCTTGCTTCTTAGGTCTATTTGCTTAGGAAATCTTTTTCCAATGCTTTATTCTGAGGTAATGTCTATCTTTAGTTTTGAAGTGTTTCTTGTATGTAGCCAAAAGTTAGATTATATTTTTATATCCATTCTATTATCTTGTGTCTTTTTATTGGGGAATTAAGTACATTGGTATTGAGAGATATTAATGACAAGTGATCATTTCTTCCTGTTATTTTGGTGGTAGTGGTGGTACTGTGAGTGTGTGTGTGTGTGTGTGTGTGTGTGTGTGTGTGTGTGTGTGTGTGTTTCCCTTCTTTTGGTTTGGCTGCTGTTATATTATTTATTAGCTATGTTTTTGTGGGTGTAGTTAACATTCTTGGGTTGGAGTTTTCCTTCTAGTACTTTCTATAGTTCTGGATAGATACTGTTAAAATTTGACTTTGTCCTAAAATATCTTTTTTCTTCATTTATGATTGAAAGTTTTGTTGGGTATAGTATTCTGGGATAGCATTTGTGTTCTCATAGAGTCTACAAGACATCTGTCCAGGCCCTTCTGGCTTTTAGAGTTTCCTTTAAGAAGTTGGGTGTAATACTAATAGTTCTGTCTTCATGTGTTACTTGGCCTTGTTATTTTGCAGCTTACAATGTTCTTTCTTTTTTCTGTATGTTTAGTGTTTTAATTATTATGTGGCATGGGGAGTCTTTTTTTTTCTGGTCCAATCTGTTTGGTATTCTATAAGTTGCTTGTGTCTTTATAAGTGTGTCCTTCTTTAGGTTAGGGAAATTTACCTCTCTCATTGGTTACATACATTTTCTGAGATGTTGAGCTGGGATTCTTTTCTTTCCTCTATTCTTTTTATTCTTAGGTTTGGTCTTTTCACAGTGTCCAAGAATTCCTAGATGTTTCATGTTAGGAATCTTTTTACATTTGACATTTTCTTAGACTGATGAATCTATTTCCTCTATTGTATCTTCAATGCCTGGGATTCTCTCTCCCCTTTCTTGTATTCTTTTAGTGATGCTTGCATCTGGAATTTCTGTTTTCTTACCTAGATTTTTCATTTCCAGTATTCCCTCCATTTGTGTGTTCTTTATACTTCTATTTCCATTTTCAGGTCCTGAACATTCCTTCACCTGTTTGTTTGTTTTGGCTTTCTTGGCATTCTAAAAACGGATTTATAAATTTGCTCTGATGTTTGGTTTGTCTTTCCCCAAATTTCTTTAAGGTATTTTTTAACGTCCTCTTTAAGGACCTCTATCATCTTCATAACATTGGTTTTAAGGTCATTTTCTTTTGCTTCAGCTACATTGGAATGTTCACATCCTGCTATTATAGGATAGCTGGGCTCTGGTGGTGCCATATTGCCCTTTCTGCTGTTGATTATTTTCTTACACTGGCATTTATACATCTGGGTATGGGATGATTACAGGTCTAGGTATTGATCCCTGAATTTATCCTTGTTGGATCGGTGTTTTGTTTCTTGTTTTCTGTTTCCATCTGGTCTTCTGGCTTAAGTAGCCAACAGTTCTGGTGACTAGTGAGTCTTCAGGTCCAGTAGGGTATGTCTTCTGGGGTTTGGAGGGCATTCAAGACCTCTGGTGTTTTGGGTGCTGACTTTGCCTTTGGGGTTCCAAGTACCAGTGTGGCCTTTGACATTCTGGATATCTGCTTGGACTCTGGGATTCCTGGTACAGCATGGCCTCCAGCACATCACAAGTTTACTACTGAGGTTGTGGAGGTTGTGGTTAGGAATATGCAGCCCAGGGGAGAAGGTCTAGTTCGGGATTATTGGGTGGGCTTTGAGGAATGTTAGAATGTAGTAGGCAGTGTCTTATCGGGGGAACCCTAGGACCAGCCAGCCCTCCAGTAAACCTGCAGGGCTTGTCAGCTGGAGTATGGAGCCCACAGAAGGGGGTGCTATTGAAGGATATTGGGCTGGCTTTAAAGAGTGTTAGCAGCAGATGTGGGCCGGTGCCCTACTTTGGGACCCTGGATTACCTTGGGACCCTGGATCAAGCCTGGCCTCCAGTAAACCTGAAGTCTTCTGCTGAAGTTATAGGTCAGAATATAGGGTCCAGGGGAGGGGTGCAGTCTGGGGTTGTTAGGTGGGTTTTAAAGAGTGTTTTCTGTGGTCCCTCGGACCTTCCTGCTCTCTAGTAAATCTACTAGAAATGTGGCTAGAGTATTGAGCCTCTGGGAGTAGGTCCATTTATTTTACTTTAAGATTTATTTACTTATTTTTATGTATATGAGATATTTTTTGTTTGTCTATGCACTATATACATGCAGTGACTGTGGAGGCCAGAAGAGGGCATCAGATTTGCTGGAACTAGAATTACAAGTGCTTGTTAGTTGCAGTGTAGGTGCTGGGAATCTAGGTTAGGTCCTCAGGAAGAACAGTGTTCTTAACAGTTGAGCCAACTCGCAATTCTCTTCAAACTTTTTTAAAATTTATATTTAAATATAAATTAAAACACAAAACTGTTACTAAGGTAGCCAACCATTTTGTGTTTGGATTTCAGGCATTCTCTATGACAATTCTCATGACTGGCACTGTAAGCATGATCTACAATCCTTAGCTCAGGTAGTTATGGGCACTAATGATGAGTTGATAGTTTGCTAAATGGTCATGAGGCCAAATTGCCTTCCAAATATTTGTCTTTATACCCATAGATATGTCATGCATTCTACCTTGATTAAAGAAACTTCATCTTGCAATAGGCAGTGATTAATTTAGAGACTCTGAATGCCTTAGAAAACTAAGAATTAGTGACTCTGAGTGCTTAAGTGGGGCATCTACAGTAATTCCCCATCCCAGTTCTCAGGGCACATCAAGGAACAGAAGATAGGAATAATATATGGTCAGGAGGATGAGGAGAAAAGTTATGAAATATTATCTTCTAGATATGATGTGACTATTGCATTCATGAACTCAAAACACAAGATCCACTAAAGATGAAACCAATCAAACTTCCAGCATGAATAGGAAAAGGGTAGATGAGGCTTCACATCTGTCAGAGGAGCTAATTACAGTTCAGAGAAATTTTTTTTTTTTTTTTTTTTTTTTTGGTTTTTCGAGACAGGGTTTCTCTGTGTAGCTTTGTGCCTTTCCTGGAACTCACTTGGTAGTCCAGGCTGGCCTCAAACTCACAGAGATCCGCCTGGCTCTGCCTCCCGAGTGCTGGGATTAAAGGCGTGCGCCACCACCGCCCGGCCGAGAAATTATTTTTAATAAAAAAAATCAAAAATATTTTTGGTTAATAAACTGTGTTTTCTGAGAGGAATATTACCAATGATGTAGGGAACCCCTGTTTTAACTTAAGAGAGAGAGAGAGTGATTTTTTCCTTAGGCATGTGTGCACTGGTAGGTTGCTGATGCTGCAGTTCACCATGAGCATATGGGCAGGACTAAGTGACACAGTGGGATATAAAACAGAGGAATAGAAAGAAAGAGAGGACATACATTTAGGTGATTATGTTGAGAAAAGTCTAAGTAAAGGAAATGTTGGGTGGAGATGACTAAAATGCACTGTATACATGAAATTCTCAAAACATGATCTCCAGTTCTGTTCACTTTTCTGCCAAAATGTTTTCATTTTCTTTGTGCTTGGGAATGAAAGGTTTATTTGCCTTACACGAACTGATCACACTCTGTCATTGAGGGAAGACAAGGCATGGGCTCAGGCAGATCAGGAACTTCAAGGCAGGAACTGAAGCAGAGGCTTTAGAAGGATGCTTGCTCTTTGAGTAGCCTAGATTTTTTTAATCTTTTTGTTTCTGTTTATTTGCTTTAGATTATTATATAATTACAATGTTTCTCCCTTCCCTTTTCTCCCTTCAAAGACTCCCATATGCCTCCCTGCTATCCTTCAAATTCATGGCCACTTTTAATTGTTATTGCATACATATGCATGCAATATGCATATATATTCCTAAACATAGCATGCTCAATCTGTATAACTTTACATGTATGCATGTTTTCATAGTGGATTGTTTTGTCTTGGATAACCAATTGATGTGCTTTTCCTTGGGAAATACCAGCTCTCCCCTTCCTAGCTTTTCTTAGTTGCCTCTAACTCTTTGTATGGTATGGATGCCTCATGGGCTTTGGCATGTCCCTTGATTTCATATTTATTCAGCTCACATTTGGGCATTCAAGTTAGAGAAACTTTATGTGGGAAGCTTCTTACATTATTAGGTGTTCTGGATAGTTCTATGGCAAGTAGACACAAGCTAGAGTTATTTGAAAAGAGGGCACCTCAATTGAGAAAATGACTCTATAAGATCCAAATGTAGGCATTTTTTTTTTCAGTTATAGATCGATGGGGGAGAACTCAGCCCTTTGTGGTTAGCACCACCTCTGGGCTTATGGTTCTGGGTTCTATAAGAGAGCAGACTGAGTTATCCATAAGGAGCAAGCATGTAAGCAAACTCCTGCATGGCCTTTGCATCAACTCCTGCCTCCATGTTCCTGCTCTGTTTGAGTTCCTGTCCTAGCTTCCTTCAGTGATGAACAGCAATATGGAAGTATAAGCCAAATAAACTCTCTCCTTCCCAAGTTTTCTTGGTCATGTTTTTCCACCACAGCAATGCAACCCTAACTAGGCAACTAGGAGACACAATATCTCAGCAAACTCCCTTACCCTCTGGTTCCTCCCATCTTTCTGTCTTCCTTTCTGCATTATTCACCAATCTATAGTGTAGGAGTGTTTCGTTGGTGTGTCTATTGGTACTAGGCACCAAAACCATGAATTTCAGTTGCTTTTAATTGTCTGTAGTCGTCTCTGTTTGTTGCAAAGAGAGGTTTCCTTGGGAAGAGGTGAAGATTTCACTTATGTTAGGTATAAGGGTAAAGCCTCGTATTTTGTTATTAAAGAATATGCTGATTTAGTAATTAGTAGTTGTAGATTTTCCTCTAATAACCATGACTTTGAACTCGTGATCCTCCTGCCTCCACCTCCTTCAGCAAATCCTGCCGGTGTACGCTACCACAACCTTAGACTACAGGCAATAGTCGAGAGGGTGCCTGAACGTAAAATGGTGCATCTGTTATGGAGAACAATGTGAAGATTCTTCAGAGTATTAAAAGTAGGACTCCATATGACTCAGCAATGTCACTTCTTGCTATACATTCAAAAGAAAAGAGAGTAGTCAAGAGAAACCAGCACCCTATGCTTACTGTAGTGCTATCATAGCAACCAAGATATGAAGGTCAACCACATCTGTCAGTGGGTGGAGGTAGAGGGATAAATCTCTCCCTATCTTTCGTGCTTGCTCTATTTTTACATATGATTGTAGATGTAACTGTCTTTTTAAATAAGAAACACAGAGCCAATATAGAGATGAAAGCCAAGAGGTCAGAGCAATAGCTAAGAGCTAAAAACCTTACCCTTCACTGTCACTGTTGTCCTACCTCTCCGAAAGAGACCTACTTCCTGTGTGTCTGTCTTTTTTATAGAGTTTCTGTTCTGCCTTCTCATTGGTTGTAAACCCAACCACATGACCGCATAGTCAATGCCTGTCTGTACAGACCTCCAGGTCTTCTGTGGTTGGTATTGAGATTAAAGGCATGTGTCTCCATCCTGGCTGTATCCTTGAACACAGAGATCTGCCTAGCTCTGCCACCCAAGAGCTGGGATTAAAGGCGTGTGCCACCAACGCCCAGCTCTGCTATGCCTTGCTATTAGCTCTGATCCCCAGGCAACTTTATTTATTAACATACAAATAAAATCACATTTCAGTACAAATAAAATATCACCATATTTGATCCCACTTTAACAATAAGTCCTGTAAAATACAATAGTGTAGCTGAGCATGAAATAGTGTCAAGGCAGAAGGCTTCACTTAACGAGACATCTAGAGTATTCACAATCACAGAAAGGAACACAAAATAAAATCACTTTGGAAAGTACTGAGGAAGGTTTAAAGCACAGGTTATAAAACAGACTGTATTGCTATGAAGGTTGTCACTGGACTTAATAACTGACTTTACTCAAGTTGTTTTGTCTTTCTTTTCTCAGTGGGTATGTACACAAAGGAGGAATCTTGATAGGACCTCCTATATAGTCCATGGAAGTTAAGACAGCTGACACCTGCAAAAATTCAATGTTTCTTTGGACAAACTTTCTTTGGTCCTTAGATATGGGATCAAGCACCTTTACCCCTGGCCGTATTGCCATATCAGATTAATAAATGTTCCATATCAATACATTGTCCTGAAAATATTTGTAATGATTTTTGATATTAGGAATATTGTTTAAACTATTTGGCACTGTAGAAAATACCAGATTAATGAAAACAGCCTTGACTGACTCTTAAGAACATATCAAGTTTTTATCATATACAACTATAAGAAAAAGATAATGTGAGTGAGGGAATTTTTGTTAATAATGTAATAATTATCCTATAATATCAAACATAAAAGGCATGATTTGGTTTTTCTTGGTTTATTTATAGCATTCTTTGTCCATCTCTATCTCTTTTTTCCATCAAAGTTTCCTTTTTAAACGTAAGTGTATTTAGTGTGTATATACAATACTTTTTAATTTATTTCTTATTTTTTTAACTTCTTAAAACCATTTATTATATGTGCATATGCATGAACATATAAGTATATATGAAAATACATACACATGTATGGGCACAAGTGCCACATTTATGAAACAACTTGCTAAGTCAATTTCTTGATCACATGTATCCCAGGATCAAACCCAGGTCATATGGGTACCTTTACCCACTGAGCTCTCTTACCTGACCATTTTTATGCTTTTTGATACAAGATATCACTTTATAGCTCTTGGTAGACAAGATTGCACTATGTAGTGCAGACTGACCTCAAGCCCAAACGTTCCTCCTGTCTCAGCCATTCTATGAATGATTTCAGTCATTCACCACCATACACAATTCTATATATGCACTTCATATGTGCATAAAGTTTTTTTTTAGACTTAGATCAATTCTACATATGATGCCACATGTAACATTTATCAGGTTTTTGTAAACCCATAAAAACATAACTATTATTCTTTATTAATAAGTGCACTTAGTGAAACTTATTTAACGTATAAAATACTTTAACATTGTATTTGAGTTCAAACTGACTCTTGGTTTAATATTAAAATATCAGATCCCTTAGGGACAAAATTAAGTGGTTTCAAACATTAATTTTTTTTAATTTGATGTAAGAGCATAGTGAAAACAGGCAAAAAGTATTGCATCAGTCTACTACAAATCCAGAAGTAATGGCTGATTCCTGAGGCCCTGCACAGCAGATAAAGCTCACATATCAAGCATAATAAGCAGTTAGAATGAAGTTAAATTCCTGTGAGAGTTTCCATCTATAGACTTTTAAAGCAGGAATCCACACATTTGTGCTGAATGTGGCACTGGCTACGATAAATTAAGTAAAAGATCAGTGTTCGTTTTATTTGCTGTTACATTTCATCAACTTGCATTTTTGTTTCCAGAGTACTTTACTAGGTCCTGGACTATTGCCAGCTTAATATTTTTCTGGATACCACAAAAACAGTTAATACAAATACAGAAAGGTCAGCAAATGACTAATTTATTTCCCCCTTATCACATTAATTAGATATTTTTCAAAAAATAAAAAGGATAATCCTATTTATTAATTACTGTTACATTAAATGTGTTGACACATGCAACACATTTGATATTAGTATAATTCTTTCTCCCTTAACTTTCTTGCTTTGGATAACATTTCCCCTGTTACAAGAAGCCAGATTTGGACTTTAAAGGACATGAGTTTGAGGAAGAAATTTTATATTTAGATGCAAATTATTAATTATGCAGTCAAAAATTCATTCCTTTCTCTGTGACAGACACATGCCATGAGATCCATGTCTAATTCTATAGTTTTTCCAACTGTCAATGACACTTGGCTTACTAAAATTTTACGTTTCTTCCCCAAATATCATTCAATATTATTTTTTTCTCCAAAAGTATATTGAATTAACTCTCATTCTTGCATAGACTTGGCAATACTGTATGCATAACTTTTTCAAGCATAATGACAACTGATACTAAACACAGCTATTAATCTATTGACTCTAGCTTTTTTTGAGATATATCAGCCCTTAAATAGTCAATGACACCTTTTTCTTCAAGACTAGGGAAAGGAAGCTATTTTTATGTGTTTTTCCTAGCAGAAGCATAATATTTGAAAGCAGCTGAACAACTATGTCACCTGTTCCAGGTATTTAAATTTATGTTGCTCGTTTTTTTTTTCCATGCATAATATACATTTATCCACCTTGGGTGAAAACGGCAGCAGAATAAAGGAGAAAAAAATTAACAACAATAAAACACCAAACCAAATTAAAGCAGAAAGATTAAACCAAAATTTAGCTGAAGCCAGCCTGATCGGTGATGTTTTATTCATCAATCACCTACACTTACATTGAATTGTTTACACATAAATTTTGAGCATAATGCATCTGCTTAGGCTCCTTTTCTAGTATCATAAATTTATGTGGGATCTATCAGTCTATTGGATCCACTTAATGTTCAGTTGCCACCCAAACCAGTGTCTTATTATTGTTGTATAAAATTAAAACAACTTTCAGATATTTTCAGACATAATAAAACCAAGTATTCAAACCATTGCTTTACTTTATAAAGGTAAGTTAGGTGGGATGTAGAAGCAGTATTGACTCATTTATGTCATAGGTAAATTTCTGTTGAAATTTATGTACTCATAAGGTTCATATGGTTTTCAAACGAAAATGTTTGTCAGTATTTCTTTGCTTAATGTTGTAGAGTCAAGGAAATTTTTCAGCGTGAACTGATAAAAATTACAATTCCTTAAGTAAGATCCCCAAGAGGAAAGGATATTTAAGCAAATCTCTGCACAATGGGAAGTGTAGTTTACAGGGGTTTGGAGGGAGCATTCCAGTGAGGGTCACTATTAGAACAAATGCCCCGAGGCAGGAATAAACTTGGTGTGTTCCTGAAAAAGGAGGGATATCCTAGTGCCATTTAGCACACTTAGTTTATCCTAATTCTGAACTTATACACTCCATACTTTACCAATCCTCTTCAAAAAGACCATGGAAATGTACAGAGGCATTTTCCATTGTTCTGAGATACTTGATCATTCACTCTTTCCCTACAGTCATGGGAGTTCCACTGTAATAAAAAGTTGTGCTGTGCAGTGGTGAGCACACCTTTAGTCTCAGCACTTGGTAGGCATGGGCAGGCAGATCTCTGTGAGTTCAAGGCCAGCCTAGTCTACAGAGTGAGTCCCAGGATAGGCTCCAAGGCTCCAAGAAACCCTGTCTCAAAAAGAGAGAGGAGAGAGAGAGAGAGAGAGAGAGAGAGAGAGAGAGAGAGAGAATAAAAGTATCCTTTTGATATGTCATACCAGTATCTTGATATAGTAGTGCAATGTGTATATACATATATATGATAGATAGAGGCTGAGTACACATTGGACGTCGCATAATAAAATTGTAAGTGCCATTTAAAATTCAAAGAAGTGGAACAGTATACAACATTCAGGAGTGGATTTCACAAAAGGTTTTTTATTTTCCTTTTAGCTCCTTTTCTTTCTGTAGATAATTAATCTATCTTTATAAGATATGGGTGTCTATTTATAAGCTGTCAAAGTGTACCTGTCGATTTACAGAGAATTACATAAAACAAATTAGAATTGAACTATACTATGAATGTACCATAAGGAGAATGTACGTAAATTATTATAATTTTTTAATTAGAATAGAACATAGTCTTTTATGTTGAAAGTACCCTTCAGCCAGGAAAAAAAAGGAGATTTTTAGATAAAAGATGTACACCTTATTTATAAATGAATAGAATTTATTGCTGGTCATCAAAGATTGTCTCTGCCCACTATTTATACTTTTATCTTAATTTCAAAGTACAATGTTAATTAAGTAGTTTTTAGATGCTAAAAAGTACATTCATTCCTGGGGCATCTGACTGCTTTCTGTCACCCCAGATATCATTTTCTAATTCGGGAAAGTATGCAATATAAATATGTGATTCTGTAAATATCCTTCTAATTTTGTAATCTCCAGATTCTGTATGAAGTTAGAATCTCAAATATATTGGCCTGAAGAATGGTGACAGTTTCCTTTTGAACGACTATGCTTCTCCTTTATTTAATGTGACCTTGGAAAGATGGTACAAGCCCTGAGATCCCTTGAAATAGGGATTGGGGCACATTGTCTCAAGCAAATATCTTACTGCCAAGCTCATTTTATTGGATCTCTCACTACCTTCAGCTAATACCCATTTACAAACTGAGTTAACTTCACATATTCTTTCTTCTTATGAATTATAAGTTTCACTGAGAGATAAGAATTTGCTTTTAACATGAAATCTTAATAATTTTAGCCAACATATAATGAAAATGCTCTCCACAAAGAAATGATTCTGTAAGTTTTTTAAATCTTAATTTGTTTTTTCCTGTTTGTAAAGTGGAGTGAATTTTGATGGTCACTTAGAATACTTGAAGCCCTTCAAATTATCAGTTCTTTGTGCTTTCCAAAGCTCTGGAGCTCTGATTTCCTTTAAATATTTGTTTCTCTCCATTTGCAGATTTTGGTAGATATGTGTTCAGATAATAAAATTAAAACTACAAAGAAAAGTGAATAATCTTACCTAAAGTTTGTAACTTTAGATTATAAATTGATTGCAATTGAGAAGGACTGATTATCACACTATGTAACACAATGAAGGATAATAATCAATAAACATGAAATAATGTGAAATGTGTGTGGGAGCATGTATAGCTAGTCCTCAAAACCTCCTGTGAATATGTGATGTGGTGTGCTGCTCATGCATGAATAAATCAAGGCATTTCTACACTTGACTACCACTGTGTTATTGGAATAAAACTATAGTTATAAATACTAATCAGAATTAAATAATTTGATGCAAAATAATGTCCAGCACTTTCCACCAGATGACAGTAGATGAAGAAGCTCAATTTAGTTGGAATTCATCACATAGTGTTTCAGACTTTTATCAGGGTTTTATAAAATAAAAGTATGGAAGGAAAGTCCCCAGGCTTCAAGGGACTATAAAATCTCATTGAAGTTGGTTCCTGCAAGTCAAATAAAAAGAAAAAAAAATCCCCTTGGTACTCATGCACTGCTGAGTTGGTCAAATTGAGGCAATTGTAATTTTTCAGGGTTGTTGAACTCACCAGGGAGGACATGAGCAGATAGATGAAGTACAGAAGTCTATGGCCTGCCTTAGTAAAAGATGAGTGCTTTCTCAGGCTTCTCTTCCGGAGGCCTGAGTCCTGCATATGGGAGCTATGCCTCATCCAGACTGCCTGCTTCCTTGATAATGCTTTGTAAGACCCGAGCTCTCTCCATCTCTGGACTTCAAAATCTCTACCAGGGGCAAAGCTGATATTTAATGGTGGGTCATGTGGGGGAAAGGGTAGTTCTAGAATTCAGAAAATTGATATTATGTCTCCCATGAAAGGATAGAAGTGACCACATAGAAAAATTAGAGAGAGCTGATCACAGTAAGAAGACAATGAGGAAAAGGGTATACAATGAACACAAGACAGGTGAGATATTGCTATGGGGATTGAGCGAGATAATGTCAGGGTTCCAGAAACTTGACACTCATATGCTGCATAAATCTTTTGCAAGATGACTGTTCTAGACACTAAACAATATTAAGCAAGCTGATAATATGGTTCAATGGATAAAGACACTTGTTGCCAAGCTTGATGACCTGAGTTCCATTCTCAGAACCCACATGGTCAAAGACAAGAGCTGCATCCTGCCACATGTCCTTGGACCTCCACACACATGCCCTATCTGAGGTGCTATTGCAGTTGGTGGCTTCTGGCAACTGGAGAATAGAGAAACTCATTTTTTTTGAAGATATAGTCCTGGGAGGTTGCCTATGTCCCAGTGGATTTCCCCTCACCCATGCATACATAAGCAGTACAATTTGGATTCAGTGTGGTATACATACCCATACCATGTGTGAGTGTGTGTGTGTGTGTGTGTGTGTGTGTGTGTGTGTATGTGTGTGTGGTGTGGTGTGTAGAAAAAACATGAAGTTCAGAGTCAAGTTTGATGGCTGCCAAGAGATGTTGAAAGGGAGGAGTTGGGATAGAAATGATTAAGAAGCATTATATACATATATGGCTTTTCAAATAATAAAACACATTCCAAAACTGATGGTAGTATTAAAAATATTTAAATGATTATCATCATCATCTCTGGGTAGAACCTACTAGATGTCAATAGCACTCTCTCCAAGTTTTAAAAGAATAAAAATGTGTCTAGTGTGAAAGCAGAGGCAAGCCTTCCTAGAGGAACTAAGGTAACAAGGGGGTGGGATGGAAAGGGAAGAAAAGGGGTATTCTGGGAAATAACTAAGAATATAATCATGGAATCTGTACCTGTGTGAAAATATCCAATTGCACTTCATACCATGTAGAATGTAACACACACACACACACACACACACACACACACACACACACACACACACACTCACGAGTACTCTAAGTAGCAGAGGAGGACAGCAAAAGTTCCCATGGTTTAGAACCAGCTTCTCTTTGAAGCTGCCCTTATTTTGGTTTTTCAACTACACAGATTCCTTGCCATGGGTGGGACTTGGTGTCCTCAGAACCACATGTTGCAGTTGTAACTTCCAGTGTGATGGTACTTAGAGATGGGACTGTAGCGATATTGTGTTCCCCAATAAATTGTGAACACTAATAAACTTACCTGGGGTCAGAGAACAGAATGGCCGCTAGATATAGAGGTCATAAAATGGTGGCACACACACCTTTAATCCTAGCATTCCGAAGGCAGAGATCCGTCTGGATCTCTGTGAGTTCAAAGCCACACTGGCAACAGCTAGGCATGGTGACACATGCCTTTAATCCCAGGAAGTGATAGCAGGAAGCAGAAAGGTATATAAGGCATAAGGACCAGGAACTAGAGCCTGGTTAAGCTTTTAGGCTTTTAGCAGCAGTTCAGCTGAGATCCATTTGGATGAGTACACAGAGGCTTCCAGTTTGAGGAAACAAGATCAGCAGAGGAATTGACAAGGTGAGGTCAGCTGTGGCTGGTTCTGTTTCTCTGATCTTTCAGCATTCACATCAATACCTGGCTCCGTGTTTTTTATTAATAAGACCTTTTAAGATTCGTGCTACACGGGGCTTCTTGTAAACAACTAGGTTAAAGGAATTCTTTAAACCAACATTCTCTTGAGGGAATTAGTATCCTAATGAGCATTACCAGGGGGATAGCTATCTGTCTTTCCCACCACATGAGGGTTTATACTTAAGGCAGCCATAAGGAATGTACAAAGATGGTCCTTATAAAAGTGTCTCAATACTAACCCTAAATATGTCATACTTCCAGCATCTACACAATATAAGAAGATATTCTCTTGCTTGAACTTCAAAGTTTGTTATTTTGTTATGGCAGCAAGACTTAGTTAATATATTCATGTCTACATGAACAATTTCTCTCAATCTTTATAAGACGTCTATGAATCTTTGACTCATGCTTCTCTAATAATGTCCTCTTTATTCACTGAATGTAAATGTAGATATCTGCTATTCAGAATGAATTGTTCCTAAGGCAGTAGAACACATTGCCAAAGTTCCTGCCCTGATAGAGCTTTCATATGTAAAGAGTAAATGGATCATACAGTAGAAACCTATTAATTAAAGTGCTAAATGAATTTCAGTAGAACAGTGTGTTGGAACAGCTACCAGGGAATAAAAGAAGTAACAAGAGGGGTTATGAAGCTGGAAGCTGAGCAGATAAAGGTGAAAGGAAGAAGTTGTAACATCCAGGCTTCAGAATCAGTGAGAAGTTGGTGGAGCACCAAAGTGAAGAACGGCTGAATTTGTCTATAATACTGAAATCCAGGAGATAAGTAGAGCTTGGATGAACTGCACAGGGTGGTCTTGTGACAGTCCAGAAAGTCTGTCACAGAGAAGAGTAAGGGACTAGATTTGTATGGTGGCCCACTAAGTCACTTAGTAAACAATCTTAATTCTCACCATGGGTCTCTCACTCAGCATGTAGGTGGCCTTCAACCATCCATTCAACATCTACTTTTTAAAAAATCTCTGAAGTAGTTTTTGGTTATGTAGTCTTCAGCTCTTGGAAATTACATGAATTACAGGACTTTTAGGTAAAAAGTCAATAGCGTGATTTCTTGTGGTCTTTTGAAAAATCCTTATTGTTATTATACTTACCTTACTCCTTCTAATGTACGTACTTCCCTCACATTTCCCTAATGAGTCCTCCTTCTCTCCTTTACCGTATTAGGTCACTTAAATGCTCATATTCCCCTTTACTTTCTTTCCACCTTTTTCTGGATTCCCCTCCATCCTTCTTTCTAAAGACACTTCCCCTACACACACACACACACACACACACACACACACACACACACACACACACAACATTGTATGTACTGAGCAGATTATATTTAGGAATGTATATATGCATGCAATAACAATTAGTGAAAAAGTCCACAAACTTGAATGACAGCAGGGAGGGGTATATGGGATGATTAGTGGGTGTCTATGGAGAAAAGAGAGGGAGAAATATTGTAAATATTATAGTCTCATATATATATATATAATATTTTGCCTTATAGATCTTGCATTTTGCAACAACTGACATTATTCCTACCACAAAAATGGAGAAAAGACATTCGAACTTAGCATTGCAAATAGCATAGGGGATCATCAGTTTAAAAAACTCAAGGTCAAGAGTATGACGGACTGAAGATAATGGGATCAATCTGTACACACCACAGTTATCCAAAACCTTGGACTGGGATGGCTAATGCAGTTGACATGGCTTGCATTTAGAACAGGAAGAGAAGTAGTTGAGGAAATAGATTAAGGACTTCGTTAAAGGACATGATCTTACTGTGATATTACTTCCAGAGTTTCATTCTCTTGTCTAAAATGAGGCAACAACACTTCCATGGGGTAATTGTTAAGGGAAGAGGATTTGATACATGATCAAAGAGGTAAGCACAAAGGAAGTATTAACGACATTTTTATAAGTATATAGCCAAGTACCTAAAGATTCCTTATTAGTGTAGTGCTCTGACAGCTTCTTTCTTGTAATGAAGTAAATCACTCTGTTCTCAGAATCTTTCCACTCTACCTTGTGATAAATATTTTGAATGGGAACTTTTTGTTGCTGTTTTTTTTTCTTGATTTTTGAACTAGCAGAATTAGAATGGCTACCTAATATACCATTTGGCAAAGATAATATCTTGACACACTGAGAAAATTAATCTTTACACAGATTTAATAAAAGAAATGTACCTATTTGAGATGAGCCAGATGTGGATGAAGAACAATTCTTATGAAATATCAATGTACAATTCTGGGTGAACACAAGCCCCATATCAGACAAGAATGGGATGTAAAATGTTTCAAATGCCAAAAACTGTTGATGCAAGGGTACTTCAGTAGCATTCAAAGAGGAGATACGTTTCCAATATAAGGAAGTAATTATCTCATTTCAGTAAAATCAAAGAAACTTGTAGTTTTGGTATAAAGAGTGGTATTTAGAAACTGTTTTATTGATTGCATCTTTGAATCTAAAGAATGAAATGGCTAGTATAATCAAACCATAAATGTTCCTCTAGTTAGTGTCCATTTGGAATGGAAAGTGTGAAAGACCTTTAAGAAAGATTCACTGATTCGCTAAATGACACAAAAACAGTGCCTTAGAGGTATGGAGCCCAGGACACTGACCTCCTTCCCCTTTCTAGATTTCTCTAATTCCACTTTGTTAAGAAGGCCAGTAGACCAGTTGGCAGATCTTTTCAAGGAAGTTGACCCTGAATAGCTTGCTTTTGACATATGGCCAATGGAATGTCAAACTGTAATTCATCTGGGGAGTCTGGTTGAAATGTGTAATGATGGGCATGACACGAACCCAGTGAGAGTGGCACTAACCCATACAAGGGAGTTGGAATGCCCACACAGAGGATGCTCCAAGGAGCGGGTGCAGAGAAAAGTGCAGCCTTCATTTGAAATATACCCTCGGTGAATTTCAAGAGGCTGGAACATGTTTTAAGGAAATCTGGGCTTGCTTTCAAAAGCAGGATCCATTTATAGTCTTCAGGGAAAGTCACAGGAGGCTGAGGGATGCTGGCCGACATTCACTTTGAATTCCTTGATTTTCCAAATCTGAAGCTCAAAGTCAAATTCTGACCCTGCCAACAATTTGAACCATGACAGGAGTTAAAAGGTTTTTCAAAGCCCTTGAAAAATTATACTGCTGGTGGTGACTCCAGCTTGACAACTTTAATTCTGTATAATCAATAATGGTGTCTGCATTGGGTATTCCTTATGGCAGTCTTCATTTTTACCCCCTCATAAGATCTTTTCATATATCCCTTGTTTTGGAACTGCACGATTCATTCAGGAATAGCTGTAAAATGTTTTACGTAATGTGATTTTCTTTAAGCCATGACAATCACCACTTGCTCTGCATTTGGGAGGGTGGATTTGGACCTCTGTCGCCATGGCATTTTACAAGAGCATATCAAAACCCCTTTAAGAAATAGGCTGGGAGAATTTGATAGGCAGGTGAATGATGAGCAGGGATTAAGAACAAGTGCAACATTAGCAGCACTACTTCTGTGTAGAAACGAGCAGAATAGACATTGGAACAATAAAATGCAGAGCAGAATTTGATCTATCTTTTACATGTTATGGTGATCATATACAGCAGGACTACTTCTCTGTAGATGCATTCCCATGTCACACAGCTTCATGGTTTGTCAGTACATGTGGCTCATCTTCACAGTTTCAGAAAGACTGTTCTGTTTCAAGCTCACCAGGTCTTACCGTAATACTACATTTTAAGCTTGTTTTACACAGCCTGGCACTCCTTGTCCATGATCACTTTATACTCCTTTCATAACAACCACTATAATAGACCACAGAGGCTAGATTGTGTTACTAACAACTTGCAAATCTCATTGGCACAGGACAATAGAATCTATTTCTCTCTACTTCTAAATGTTACATGCATGCCAGCATGGGGCTCTGCTGAAAACTTTCACCTGGGGACCCAGTCTGACAGGGGCTCTGCCATGTTATAGTTGCAGCATCTGTGAATCTTGTCCCTTTACAGTAGCCACTGCATGGGGTGAGGGAGTGGAGACTTGTGCAAAGATTGATTAGACACTCTTTCCAAACATGATCCAAATAAATTATCCTCCATTCATTATTTAGAATTTGTCACCTCAATTAGACTCATTGCGAAAGGGTTGGAAAATGTAGGAGAGGAATGTCATGTTGGACTTGGCTATGGGTTGAATGTAGTTTGTCTTCCCTAAAGCTCCCTGTGTTGAAATTTAGTCCCAATTGTAAGGAATTAAGAGGATAGAAACTTAATCTGATTATGGTGTTTAGACATGGGGCTTTGGGGAGGTAATTAACATTAGATAAAGTCATTAAGGTACAGCTCCCATGAATGAGTCCTGGTGGCTTTATAAGAACGAAAGACCAGAACAAACACACAGGCACAGAAAATCAGTCTCTGTCTTTGTCTTTCTGCCTCTCTGCCTGTCTCTGTGCCTCTCTGTCTCACCATCTCATCCCCTCTCTCTCCTCTTCCCTTCTTTCTTTCCTCCCTCTCAACCTCTCTTTTCCCTTCCCTTCCCTTCCATAAGTGCCACTAAGAGAAAGTGTTTTTCGGTTTGTCTGGGATTCTTCAAATTTAAGTATTGTAGGCTCACCTTCTAGGAAAACCCTCACTACTGGTCAAATGATCATTTGCTCTAAAAAGTGAGTAACATAAATCATTTTTCAAAGAGTGTGGACTCTAAGAAACACATTTTTCTGCATTAGTGATAGTGAGATTTTTAGGGGGGGGGAACATCGATGAAGGCAACAAAATTTCACTAGGTGAAATTGAGCAACTTGGCAGTTGTAAGAGTCTACAAGTGAACATAGTTGGGGTCAAAAGGTGTCTGAAACTAGGCTTGGGCATTAACAATTAGGCCAAACTGAAGGATAGTAGATGGGAATCTACACTTTCATATAGATAACTATCTGAATGATTTTTTTCTTCAGATATATTGTACACACTTGGAAATAATCAAGGTTAATTCTTGATGCAAAACTATCTCTGAGCCATCTGCAGCCCCCACACTGAACCACAGCAGCTGAGGAAAAGAGTGCTTTGCTTGTCAGTGGGTGACTGGGACATACTTTACCACATCTGTCAGAGAAAACAATTCTACTAAAAAGTCCCTGGGAAATTACGTGAGTTCTTGTTGCAGTTTGGCTCTGTGTGAGTGTTTATAAACCTTTCAGTGAGTCAACTCCTCTCTTGCATCGCTTCTTGTTTATTTTGGAACCTGTAACTCAGCTGCTTATGTGCACTCTAATGATGCAACTCCAGTCCTAGGAAGAGAAGCTGTGTTAAATATTACATGGATGTGCTCTTCACTGCTTTCCTCAGACCTGGTAACTGAAACCATTTCTTTATGCCCCTGCCCTCTTCCCTTGGCTTCTCCCACTCAGGCCAACTCTAGCCAACATCAAAGACCAGCCGAACTGTGAAGAGCTGACGTTGCCATAATGATTTCTCAACCTGGGATGCATGTGATGTTTTGTTGTCACTTAATTCTGCTCCAGTACATGTCTCTAAGGGGCTAAGAGAGAACTATCTCTCTGCACTTCAAGGAGAAAGGCATTTCTTCTCAAATAATCACTTAACAGACAGGATGACCCTCTTCAGATCCCTTCAAGTTACTCAATGGGCTTGCTTCTAAAACAGGTCATGACACAAGCTATGCCTTATTAGATCATTAGCACATCTCTGCACAAATTACTAGAAGGAAAATGCAAATTATTATTGCTCATGAAAGGCAACTGAAAAATTGAGTTGTGATGAATTATCATTGACATTAGTAGAGGCCCGTAAAGACATTATCATTTAAGCCATTTAAAAAACACTGATGGAAAGCATCAACTTTAGAAACAATACTTGTGGCTTTCAATTTTACATCATACATTTCCCCTGCCCAATGACCAGAACCCATCTTTCTGACTCATTCTGGCACATACCTGTGCATTTCACCAAAGAAGTTAATTGGGTTTTGAGAGCTACCCAAAGTGCCTTGGAAGAGAGGCACCTTTCACTCCGGCTATAAATTGATCTGATTGATTTTTAGATGACTAATTTTTCTAGTTCTGACCAAAGAATCACTAAAAGTGCTCTACTGAGGAATGTTTCCTCCTTAGGTGAGGACAGCATTTTCCATCTGCCACCTATTACTGTGTTTCCAGGTACTTCGTGAGTCTAACTTTGGCCATCAACATATCATACTGAGTGTGAAACAGCATGAAGATTTCAGAAAATACATTAAGCTATACAGAAAAATACAAGGTCTTCAGTGTCTTTCATGATTCCCAATGACAAATATCCTGGAGTTCTTTTCAGCATAGGGCTAGTGGTGAATATGTGTCAACATTATTTAATGAGTTAGTCCTAGGCTTTCCTAGTAGTAGGAAAACTCTTACTATCACTATATGATGTATGTGAGTGTGTGTGTGGGAATGGGTCTCTGTGTAAAAGAATGGGCAATAGACAGGAAGGGAAAAAAAAGAGAAGGAGCTGTCAGAATCAGGGGGTGGGAGATAGAACATGTGTATTCTCATTCACCTTGATTCCCAAGTTGTGTACCCAATGATAGCCATCCTCACTTCCTCTATACATCTTTTGGCTTTCTCTTTTACTTAAAGTAGACTGGGCTTTGATTTCACTATGCAGAACCTGAAAGATTAGTATTGATTAACTCACATTTCAAAGTTCATAGAACAATTGAGTACACTGAAGATCCAAAGGCTTTGCGCGACTTACAGCATTCTCAATTATCATGGCAATTATCATCCTCTTTGATCTTATCACTTCTTATGAAATAAAAACATGGGTTCTTTAAGTGACTGTCATGTTACTGTCGTCAGTTACATTACAGTTTCTCAATCAATGCAACCTATATTTCTCACTTCTATTGTAATGTGATAATGATAACTGATTCAGGTCCTTAATGTAACCATCCGAAGAAACCAAGCAAAATAAAACCAAGTTTGGTCAGCTGTTGTAAGATACTCAGTACAGAATTGCAAGGTCGGTGATACAGAATGTAAATAAAATGAATCTTATTTTTTTTTTTATCTGAAGGAACTTGCCCAAACTGGGCCACAGAAAAGGAACCTCACAAATACTCAGCACCATGTTAGGCTTATTAGAGTTCAGAAAGGTTCAGATGTATTCTCAACACTCACTACTTCAAAAGGTGAAGCTGTTGGTGTCATGAATCTAAAGACAAGTGGCCCTTTGAGTCAGTACTGAATACAAGGGTGCAGAGCATATAGGAAATAATTCTGGGAACTTGCCCAAAGGTATTTTAGCATGAAGTTTAAAAATAATTCTCAGAGCTCCCATAAAACTGGGAGTCTTTTGAGTGTTGACCAACCAGAGTGAAATGGCCCAGTGAACATCCAGGTTATCATGGAAGAAGGTAAAACAATCTCTAGAATAATAATTACTATAGACCAACACTAGTAGAGCACTTTTAGTGATACTTCTGAACTAGAAAAATTAGGAGTTTATAAGCACGCTAGCCTGGAAAGCAGAACACTAACGCACACGACACTGAACTGCCAAACAAAACAACATTCAACCATTTAAAAAGAGAACAAAATTTAGACAATATAAAGTTTGTTGTGTGTAATACTCACTAAAAATATTAGGCAGCCAATCCTAGGTAGAGTTATAAAATGAATGAGTATGTACCTTGGAAATGTAAATATTAAATCTAATCCTGAATTTGACGGCAACAGGAGTTGGAGCCTGGGGAGTATAATTAAGCCATGAAAATGGAGCCCTCATGAATAAGATAAAGGCCCCATTGGAACATGATGATTTTCTGCTATGAGGAGAAGTTAACTCTCAACAAACTGGAAGGTAACTGAGACCAGCCCCAAACATGTTGTTTGCTCACAGATAATGAGCTTTCCTCATTCATACCATAAGTAATAAATATTCGCTGTTGAAAGAAATGTCTGTGAGAATTAGTCATAATAGCCTGAACTGACAAAGAGAGTATCCCAGATGATGTCAGAGTTGTGAGTTCAATATTCACATTGTCCCCCAAAAAATCACCAAGAAAGAACATGAATAAATCAAACTACAGAAGCCCAAACTTCCAAGCATCACACGGGGAAAGTGAACAACTAAAATTAAACTGTCTGAAAGTAGAAAATAATGCAAAATTCCTGCCAGATTTCTCTGTGCTTCTTGTGCAAGGATTTGGAAATTGAAGTACAATTTGGGCCAAATTACTTAAAGAATAAAAAAATTCCTCATTTCCAGGCTTTTATTTTATTATTTTCTTAGAGCACTTTATGTATGGCTATCATGACAGTGTGTGACTAAGGCATGCACGTAGAGCAAAGCACTTAAGGAAAAGCTTAGGAACACTGTGTGAGCAAAAGTAATGGAAAGGAAAAGAGGAGCATCCACCGTGTGCTCCAGCACTTGGGAGGCCAGGGGAGGTGGATTTCTGAGAGTTCAAAGGCAGCCTGGGATGTATAGAGAATGTGAGGTCAGAGCAGACTGCAGACTGAGACACTGTCTCAAATAACAGGAAACAAAAACCCAAAAAAAAAAAACAGGAGGAAAAACTAAATGTAACTAAGTATGTGGCCACCTCTCATTAATCAGTGGTCCAACATAACCATCCAATAAACTGGAAACATACTTCTTTGATAGAAGAACTAATGTCTAATGTAGGAAACCTGGAGACCAGTAATGATACTTGCTCTGCCCATGACCTTGGGCTATACAGCCCAAAGGAGGCAGTGCTTCCTGTCCTTGTATGTGACCTCTTATAAGGAGTTGGAGAAAAGCCACATGCCCCTTCTCCCTGCTCAGGCCTGCAAGGTGGATTTGCTCCCTGTCAGATCAGAGGACAACTTCTGCTGTCTACTCCGTTCTGTAACTGTGAGTGAATTTCCACAATTTATATCTTTTTTACTTATTTTTATTTTATTTTATTTTACAATACAATTCAGTTCTACATATCAGCCACGGATTCCCTTGTTCTCCCCCCTCCCGCCCCCTCCCCTTCTCCCAGCCCACCCCACATTCCTACCCCCTCCAGGGCAAAGCCTCCCCCAAGGACTGAGATCAACCTGGTAGACTCAGTCCAGGCAGGTCCAGTCCCCTACTCCCAGGCTGAGCCAAGCCACCCTGCATAAGCCCCAGGTTTCAAACAGCCAACTCATGCAATATGCACAGGACCCGGTCCCACTGCCTGGATGCCTCACAAACAGATCAAGCCAATCAACTGTCTCACCCCTTCAGAGGGCCTGATCCAGTTGGGGGCCCCTCAGCCATTGGTTCATAGTTCATGTGTTTCCATTCATTTGGCTATTTGTCCCTGTGCTTTATCCAACCTTGGTCTCAACAATTCTTGCTCACATAAACCCTCCTCTTTCTCGCTAACTGGACTCCCAGAGCTCCACCCGGGGCCTAGCTGTGGATCTCTGCATCCAGATCCCTCAGTCATTGGATGGGGTTTCTAGCACGACAATTAGGGTGTTTGGCCATCCCATCACCAGAGTAGGTCAGTTCAGGCTGTCTCTCGACCATTGCCAGCAGACTATTGTGGGGGTATCTTGGTGGATTTCTGTGGGCCTCTCTAGCACTTTGCTTCTTCCTATTCTCATGTGGTCTTCATTTACCATGGTCTCCTATTCCTTGTTCTCCCTCTCTGTTCTTGATCCAGCTGGGATCTCCTGCTCCCCCAAGCTCTTTTTCCCTCATCCCTCGCCCTTCATTTCCACCACGCATGTCCAGGCTGTTCATGTAGATCTCATCCATTTCTCAGTCATTGGGCGATCCCCGTGTCTTTCTTGGGGTACTGTTTTCCAGGTAGCCTCTCTGGTGATGTGAGTAGCAGTCCAGTCATCCTTGTTCCACATCTAGTATCCTCCTATGAGTGAGTACATTAATCCCCACACCTATGAACATATAATTTTTGACAAAGAAGCCAAAAGTGTACAATGGAAAAAAGAAAGCATCTTCAACAAATGGTGCTGGCACAACTGGATATCAACATGTAGAAGGCTGCAAATAGATCCATATCTATCACCGTGCACAAAACTTAAGTCCAAGTGGATCAAGGACCTCAACATAAATCCAGCTACTCTGAACCTGCTAGAAGAGAAAGTAGGAAGTAGTCTTGAACGCATTGGCATAGGAGATCACTTCCTAAATAGAACACCAGTAGCACAGACTCTGAGAGAAACAATCAATCAATGGGACCTCTTGAAACTGAGAAGCTTTTGTAGAGCAAAGGATACGGTCAACAAGGCAAAGCGACAGCCTACAGAATGGGAGAAGTTCTTCACCAACCCCACATCTGACAGAGAAAACAAAACGAAGAAGAAAAATCTTGTTGTGGAAGCTATACTGTGGCTATTTAGGCACACAGTTTACCCTTGAGTCCATTCATGTTTACTTGCAAGTGACCATTGCCAGGAGTCACTGCTGTGGTTTCAGACCTCTGGTTTCTGCTACACCACTGATAATGGGCTCTCACTGGGACTCCTCTTGGATATCCTGTTGTTGTCCTGTATCATGGAGATTCTGATGTTTGGGATCTGTATTATATTAATAGTTGGTCCACTGTAATATTTGTATCACAGTTTGAACCTGTTCAGCATCCTTACAGTCTCTCCTCCCTTCTCCTCTCTCTGTATCCCTTGGTCCCTTCAGCTCTTCCTCCTCTTCTTCCCCTTCCTCCTCTTCTTGTTGTTCTCATCCTCCTCCTCCTCCTCCTCCTCCTCCTCCTCCTCCTCCTCCTCCTCCTCCTCTTCCTCCTCCTCCTCCTTTTCTTCTTCTTCTTCTTCTTCTTCTTCTTCTTCTTCTTCTTCTTCTTCTTCTTCTTCTTCTTCTTCTTCTTCTTCTCCCCTCCCCTCTCCTTTCCCTTCCCACTCTTCCCTCCCAGTTTCATGACTCCACATAATTTTAATTTCTGTCTCTGTCATATTTCATTTAATATGATGTACATATAAATTCATGTAAACTGCATGAGTTTTTTCCCCTTTAAGGATGAGTAAAACTGCCCATGCATCAACACAATATTTGTTTTTAATTTTTCATTTATTTTTCTCTCATAAATACTTCCCAACCTCAGCTTCCCCTCCCTTTCCTCCTTCCAACCCACCCCCCACCTTTGCTTTCTCCCAGATCCACCTCCCCCTGTCTCAGGAAAGAGTAGGCCTCCCAGGGACATCAATGGAACACAACAAAACAGTATACAATAAGACCAGATACAAAACCTCATATCAAGATTGGATGAGGCAATCTAGTAGAAGGAAAAGGGTCCCAAGATTAGACAAAAGAGTCAAACACACCCCTATAGTCAGAAGTCCTCCATCCAAGCACTAAGCAAACAGCCATAACATATGAAGACGACCAGGCTAAGAGCCATGCAGGCTCTGAGATTGCTGCTTCAGTCTCTGTGAGAGTCTGTGAGCTATGTTTATTTGTATCTGTGGGCCATGCTCTTGGTGTCTTCAGCCATTATGGCTCTGGATCTCACAATTCTTACACTCCTTTTCAAAGAAGTTTCCTATGAGCTCCAAAGGGAGGGTCCCAAAGGAGACCTCCAATCTGGGCTCTCTGTCTACCTAATGTCTGGCTGTGAGTGATGAGCATCTGATCCTATCAACTGCTGCTTGAGGCAATATCTCTGATGATGATTGCACTAGGCACCAAACTACAAATATAACAGAACATCATTAGATCAGTCACTGGTTGGCCACTCCCACAAGTTCTGTGCCACCATTGCCCCAACATATTTTGCAGGAAGGACTGATTGTAGGTCCAAGGTTTTTTGACTGGATTGGTGTCCCAGTCCCACCACTGAAAGCCTTGCCTGGTTACAGAAGATGAGCAGTTCAGGCTCCATATCCTCCAATACGAGGAGTTCTCAAAAAGATCAGTCTCATATAATTCTGAGAGTTTCTACATCACTAGGTTTCCACATCATCCCTCAAATGTCCTCTAATTACAGGTGTCTCTCCTTGTACTCTTTCCCTCCATCCCTTTGCCCCCACATAATCACTCCTTTTCCCATTCCCACCTGTCCCCAGTCCACCCATAAAATCTATTCTATTTCCCCTTCCCAGAGAGATCCATGTGCCCCCATCCCCATCACACCTGTGCCCTCCTTGTTACTTAGCCTCTCTGGGTCTGTGGGTTGTGGCATTATTATCATTTAGTTTACATCAAATGTCTACTTGTAAGTGAGTATATACCATGTTTGTCTTTCTGTTCTGGGTTGCTTCACTCAGGATCATTTTTGCCTGTAAATTTCATGATATCTTTTTAAACAGCTGAGTAATAATCCATTGTGTAAATGTACAATATTTTCTTCATCCATTCTTCAGTGGAGGGACAGCTAGACAATTCTAGGTTATTGCTACTATGAATAAAGCCACTGTGTGCATAGTTAAGCAAGTGTCCTTGTGGTGGGATGGAGCATCTTTGGGGTATATGACCAAGAGTGGTATAGCTGGATCTTGAGGTAGATTGATTCCCAATTTTCTAATGAGCAGCCATATTGATTTCCATAGTTGCTATAAATATAGTATTCTTTATCCATTCTTCTGTTGGTAGGCACCTAGGCCAATTCCTTAATTTGATTGTTGTAAATACTGGTAAAACAAACAAATAAAAAAATAGGCATGCAGATATCTCTTTTATATGGTGAATTTATTTCCTTCAAGTGAATTAGAGAAAAGGTATCTCAATTACACATGTGTTCTGTTTTTAATTTTCTGAGGAAAACATAGAATTCCATAGGAGGCACTATTTACTAACTTACACTGCGGCCACCTGTAGTAGATATGGCTTCCTTTTCCTTCACAGCCTCAGCAGCTTTTTAATTTTTGTTGTTGTTGTTGCTGTTTGTGTTTTGATAGTAGTTACTTAGAATTAAAAGGAAATTCAGTTCGCCCTTAACTTACATTATCTAAATGACTCTAGATACAGATTAATCTTACAAGTTCATTGGTAATTTGCACATCTTTTGAGAAGTGTCTATTCAATTTATTTTTCTATATTTTATTGGACTAAGCTTTCTGCTTATTTCTTGAGTGTTTAATTCATCCAGGATAGTAATCCTTTACTGCCTTGTTTAGTGCTACAAAGAAGATCTGGATATAAGTCAGAAATGCAATGAAATGCAGCCTTTATATTTTAGAAAAGTGATAATTTCCAATATAGCAAATATCCATCAAATGCTGTTTTGAAATAAAAAAAATCATATATTTAACTTCTGTAAGTTGGCTAAAAATTATATAGGCTGGACCAGCAAGACAGCTCAGCAGGTAAAGACATTTACTGCCAATGCTGGCAACCTGAGTTTGATCCTCAGCAACCACATGGGAGGAGGGAACCAAATTCTAAAATGTGTCCTCTGATCTCTACGTGCATTTTGACATGTGCATATACACTCTCACAGGCCCAATCAATCAACCAACAAATCAATCAATGTAACTAAAAGTGTGAATGACAGGAAAAGTTTGGATGTTTTGAACCAGTGTAAATACATTGGGGATTTGGAGGAAGGGAAGATATGGAGCAAATAACATAACATATTATAAAAAGAAATCTCAACAAAAATTTGAAAAAAGCAGAATGAATATCTTTGTGCAGTCCATTTCCAATATTTGCTGGTGCCTCTCCTTCCTACCTTTCAAAATTACCAAATTACCAGCTACAGAGATGATTTTATTAAAGTCTGTGGAATGGAGAACTTATTAGTAACATTTCTCCTGATGTGATAAAGAACCCTGACATAAACCAACTAGAGAAAGGAAAAGGTTTATTTGGTTTACAACTCCAGGTCACTGTCTGTCCTTGCCCAGAATTCAAGGCAGATGTCTGAACAGCTAGTCACATCACATTCCCAGACAAGACGAAGGAGAGAATAAAGGCATCTTGGTTGCTTGCTTCTGTTAGCTTTCTTCATTCTTATGCCATTCAGAGTCTCCTCGACCTATGGAATTTGTATTACCCACACTGGTTTAGGTGTTCCCACAACAATTAACAATCAAGTCACTCTCCCACAGACTTCTCACAGGACAAGTTGATCTATTTACTTGCTCATTTAGACTCTCTTCACAGGTAGTTGATTCTATGCAGTATAAAGTTCATAGTTAATACTAACTATCACAGAGAATAAACATGATACTTCAAGAGATTTATTTCAGTTGTTTCAAAGTGTTTTATTTCCAATATATTTAATGTTCAAATATGATCCATGTGTTCATCTTTTTGCAAGGACTCTTTAGTCACAGTAGTAACTTAATACCTCTATTTTTAGAAATATTGTAATAAATATATTTAAAAATAATTATAAAATACAATACATAAATAAATTGCTAGTACTAATAAATATATTTAGAAATTATTAGTACATTTTCCATCAAATGGTTAATGTCCAAACCTTGCAAGGAGTTAGCTAGCAGGCAATTCACTAAAGTCATTTGATATTTGGCTTCTGGCCTCCAAACAATAACTGGGTCCAGCCTCCTCACAGGCTACAATCTGTTAGTTTTTGTTTGTCTCTAATCTTACACCTTCTTCAGTTGTCAAGATTTTATGTGTCTGGGGCTGATGAGATGGTTCAGCTCTTAAAAGCATGTACTGATTCTCTAGAAGACTAAAGTTTGATTCCTAGTAATCATTTCAGGTGGCTCACAAGCTGTAACTACAGATCTAGGCCAAATGCTCTATGAACATCTGCACTCACATGCGCACACTTACACATAATTTATAGAAATACAAAATAAATATAAAAGTCATTTCAAAAAAGGTTATATGGCTTATTGAATCCACATAGTTACTCCAAAATAAACTATTTTAAAACCAGCAGGATAGTAACCCTAATTTCAGCAACAGTTAGCAATATTAATTCTTTGATGAATGGTCCTTCATAGTGGTAACTGTATTAATGGATCACAAGGTATTGGGGAAAGGTAAGAAGTGAATTTTCACCACATTAGCTCCCAAGTCTCTTTGGGAGATTAAATGAGAAACAAATTACAAAGCATGTAATCTAGTGGCTGGCATAAAAGATAATCTTCATGTTTACTAGCTGATGTCATTCTGACAAAATGTCAGAATGTATGTAGTTTGGGCCCTATTTCCCTTATATTTTGAAGACTAGAAAAAGGTAATTTAATTTGGAGTGAAGGCATGCAGATTAAGTAATCAAATTTTTTATTAGAGTTCAGAAAGTATATCAAAAATATTACTACTATTTCTGCTTTGTACAACAAAGTCCAGATATGAAATGTGAGTGGTATGAAGTGTTGCTCATAAAAAAGAGGCAACAAACTTGGGCTCCATCTTTCATTGGTCACATGGACCTTTCTGATCAACTCATCTCCATCCTCAGATTTTCAGCTAAGATAAAGGTTTAGTAAGATCTATACCAATATAAAAAAGGAGAGGAAACAATATGATAACTCCAAAGTAATAAATTACGGTAAATATGTCTACCCAGTTTTGTACACAAATTTTGGAATCAAGACAAATAGCATAATAACTCTTTGCTCAGTTAGGTGTGGGCTTTATTTTCTTAGTCTATAAAATGATGATGATCATTGCCACTTCCCAGGAGAATTGATAAATTAAATTAAAATGCCCATGAGCTACTGTGTATAACCCAACTTTTTCCTTCAAAAAATGATGAGTGTTAAACCATTTCAGAGTCTGTTGTTGTTGGTTTTCTATTCTTTACTCTTTTGCTCTTTTGGGAAGCCCACCATCCAGCTCCCAAATAAATACACAGAGACAATTCTTTCTTATGAATGCCTGGCCTCAGCTGGACTTATTTCTGGCCAGCTTTTCTTAACTTAAATTAACCTGTCTACCTTTTGCCTCTGGGCTTTTTCCTCTTCTTACTTCTGTGTATCTTACTTTCACTCTCACTTCATGGCTGGTGGTATGCCTGGGTGGCTGGCCCCTAGCCTCCTCCTCTCTTTGTTCTCTTGTTCTTTCTCTTCTTTTCCTCCCTGATTTCTCCTTCTATTTATTCTCTCTGCCTGCCAACCCTGCCTACCCTCTCTCCTGCCTCACTGTTGACCGTTCAGCTCTTTTTAGACCATCAGGTATTTTAGACAGGCACAGTAACACAGCTTCACAGAGTTAAACAAATGCAACATAGAATAATGCAATGAATCTTTGCATCATTCAACAGATGTTCCACAACATAAACAAATGTATCACATCATAAAATAATGTTCCACATCAAGAGTCTGCCTGTCTCTGTGCCTCTCTCTCTCTCTCTCTCTCTCTCTCTCTCTCTCTCTCTCTCTCTCTCTCCTGTCTCTTTATAACTCAGAATTTCAAAAGGCCTTACTGTCTTTAAACTTATTATGTATCCAAAGATGTCACTGAACTTCTGATCTTCCTGTTCCAATTCTCAAGTACTGAGTTTGCAGGTGTGAGTCACCATACCTCATTTATACACAGCGCAGAGAATAAGACCTATATATCTATACAAGCTAGCCAGGCTCTATCAAATGATCTGTATCCCAGCCTTCATAATCTTGATTTTGACATATTTTCACCTCTCAGGACACCCATTAAGTGATATTAGTGTTCTAGTAGTTATGTAAAAAATGATAGAATGGTATTTTCCTTGGGAATGTGCAAGCTCACTAAATACACTCCGAATATCAAGCCATTACCACTGAGGATTCCCCTCCTGAGGCTGAAAATGCAATCACCCTGAAGCTTTTCTCAGGCAACCCCTGAATAGGCTGCACTTTGCCACTATTTATTAATGTTATCTACATTTTAAAATGAATGTTCCATATCTGTGAACTCTGCCTGCTAACAATGCACTGAGTCAGGTCATGGAAGATTAGCTGGGATTTTGTGTAATTTGATATTTGACAATGATAACAAAATGTATACCAAATCAGGAGTAGGCTGGTTAAATGGATAGTTTTCAATCTGTAATGTTCCATTAAAAAAAATCTATGTGATGCTGTGTCCTAAGAACAAATCACTGAAGTAAAAGAAAAGACTTGATCACCTATTTACATCTGTTGAAACACTTTTTCAGCTTTGCAGATATACTTACCACAATATTACAGTGGACCTTGATCCCCATGTATGTTTTTATGTTGGTTATTTGTGTGCATCTATAATTGATTTCATATAATTAATTGAAAATATGTACATAAAGTTATACAAATGAACATTCTATATACACATATGAATATAATTAGTCATGCTTAATATAATTAGTATGGTATATATAAATTATATCTAGGAAGCACTATACATATACAAATAAATGTATTTGTTCTTATGTATATGTTTATACAGACAAATAATAGGTATGCTTGTATTAAATGGTGATTGTTTACTATATTATGTTTATAATCTCTACAAGTCATTGTGACAGACATTGGTAAGCGTTGTACAGCTATGGCTTCTTTGAATGTTATTTCTTTAGTGCATGTATTGGGATGTGTATACATGTGTATGATATTCCTGTATATA
The DNA here is from genome assembly GCF_007827085.1 of Peromyscus californicus insignis. Taxonomy (NCBI): domain Eukaryota; kingdom Metazoa; phylum Chordata; class Mammalia; order Rodentia; family Cricetidae; genus Peromyscus; species Peromyscus californicus. The sequence continues at coordinate 112,103,205 of NW_026294606.1, forward strand.
TGTGGCTGTGTGCACAGACACTTGTATGCCACAGTCTAAATGGAGAAGTTAGAGAACATCGTTGGGGGTTCACCTTAGCCTTAAACCTTTACATTCGGGATTCCTTGCTCTTTGCTGCTGTGTATAACCTGAGCTTCCAGGAAGGAAGCGCCTGCCACTGCCTCCCCTCTCCCTGCAAAATCTCTGGGATTGCAGGTACACTACTATGCCCAGGTTTCCTGTGTGCTCCAGGGATTCAAACTCAAGTCCATTTCTGGTTCTTGTGTATGTTTATTTTATTGTAGTAGCTGCTGTAAATGAAGTATAAAAGAAGGACTTCTAACATGAATTAGTTTTTTCAGTGTTCTTCATTTCAAATTTTTTGTTTCCGTGAAAACTGTTTTTGGAGATAATGATTCATTTGATAGTAAAGTGTCTTTCTGAGAGCATTAGACACATTTAAATTTAATTAAAATATAATTACATCATTTATTTCCTCCCTCCCCCCTTTCTTTCTAACCCACCTCCTCATTTTTCTTATAATAGGTTTTTATCATGGGTGGAGATGCCCATGGGCATTGATTAGGACAGTATACTTTAGAGAGATTAGCAAGCCATAAGTGGACTTTTGCCTGGGCCTTCTAAAGAAGGACCCCCTCTGTTTTTCACAGTAAGCTGATGTTCACAAATTGTTTCCCAGGGAGTTTTCACTTAATTGTGGCATCCAAAAAGTTAATTGTTGAGGTACAACATAGTTGGACTTTCTTTAAATACTAATACATAAAATACATTTTCAAAAGGGATGTATCATCAGACTGAATTCATCTAACAGTAATTTCTTTGGCTATTCTTAAAGCATGGTGTCCTAGACGAGCTGAGGTTAGGAGTACAGAAATGGATAAAAATGGGCTTCCATCCTCAAGGAACTTGCTCTCTGACAACAGGAATGCCATGTAAATTAGCCGTTAGCTTACAATATTGATCCACATTTATCACAGTATTTTACTACGGTTTGTCATTAAAATAGAAAACAATAGTATCTTTATAAAATATATTACCTGTGCCACATGTTAAATCAAATATTTTTAAACATATTTTCACCAGAAGTAGACATCAACCTGATATGTTAGTATAACAAACCGTCATCCTTTGCCTGGGGGTTTTCTGAGGTGAGAGAGGTTGACAAACCTATCTGAAAGGTTGCGGATAGATTATAGAGACCAAGCCTGGCTATTGTGAAGTCTGGGAACATCATAGCTTTTTTGTGTGGCATGGGTGGTTATTGGATTATCCCTTAGTTTGTGACTGGGGGGTGTGCAGGCAGGACAGGTGTGGTGTCAAAGGGTGAAACTCAAGAATTCACAAATAAGCTGACTATTAAATAAACTCATCTGAGGCCAGTAGCTGTTCTCTAGCCCAGCTGCATAATGGCGGGGAGGAATGTCAAGAGGATGATAGAGTACATGTGCAGATAGTGACACCTGAGACATCACAGAGCATGCAGACAATACAGCTCGGCTGGGAGTAGAAAACAAAGGTAGCGAGGAAGCTGATAGAGTTCTTGGAAGACAGAAGCTTCTCCATTATAAATGGTTATTTGATGCCCTGGAACAGGTTCAGCAATAAGTTGCATGGCTGATTTAGGATTCAGAAAGCTTGCTCTCCCTTCAGAAAAATGGAGGCATCAGAAGGACAAAATCTGAGAATTATCATCACAAGGAAAAGCCTGCTGAAAACGTCTAAGAAAGAATCATGTACCAAGACAGAGAAAACAAAATGGGAAGTGCAAGGGACATTAAGGAACATGAAACTTGAGATGGAGAGATGGCATTTCACATTTCTGGCTCGGTAATGAGAAAGGCTCCAGCTCAGGGTTGGTGAGTACAAGGACAGAAAGAAGTCGAACAATGTTGACATTTTTATGATTTCTGATACTTAGTTGTACCAAGTTATGGAGTCACTCCACAGGCAAGAAAAAAAAATGGCTTTCCATTTGTTTTATTTTCAAATTGACAGAGAATTGATGCTTCTACACTACATTAAAGGGTCCACTAACTTTTGACCTATAACTGATAAGCCATAGTTCCTTTTCCTGCCCTCTACTTAGAAGGCGGAGAAGCTACCTCTGAATTTACAATGTTCTGGATCAGAAGGAATGTTTGGTGAAAACAACGGATATTTTAGGAGCACCTTTTTGCATTTCTTAGTTCCTCTTGGGCCTGTTTTAGTGAATGACCTGCCTTGTAAACTAGCACCTTCGCCATTGAGATGCCTCACTTGTTGTCTCAGATACACTTCTGTTAACTAATGTGGGTCTGTTCCCAGTTCCCATTGTTTTGTCAATTGTTGGTATTTCCCATGCTAAAAAGAATAGACAAAAACCATAGACAATCATTTTGTCTAATTTTATTAGGCATTACTCTCTCCTTTGACAGGCACTAGGTTTCTTGATTGACACATTAGCTTGAAATACATTTGTCTTTTTTCACCCACAGAAATTGGTTGAGAAGCTTTCAAGGTTAAAAAAAAGCCATTTCTGTTTGAAGAGGATGATAAAGCTTGGATTATAGAGAATCTCTCACTGCCACGAACTGTCAAATGTAGTCCTAATAAACACCAAGACTAGCTGTTGTAGTCATGTTTTGCAAATAAGTTTATGTTTAAGAAAGTTAAATGCCTACTTGGCATGCCACACAAGCTAACATTTAATTTGACTTCAAAAGGAAATGAAATGCTTCAGCATACACAAAGACCCCTTGGAAAACGCTGAAAAGTCCCTGTAAGCATCCCTTACCTGCTTTCAGCTACTGCATTGGTGCACTCAGGAAGTGAGTCTCATTGCCATGAATAACTGCCAACAAAACAGTCGCTTTAGGACATTCGGTGTCCTGAACGGTTTCATTAGTGTCATCAGAATTGTTCATTTTCTCTTGCTGTGAAAAACATAATGGTAGTGTTCCTACTACCTACATTCATGGCCCTTCAACAAATGTCCAAGTATTTTCAAATGAGATTTTCAGTGCTTGCAAAATGTTCCTTTGTGTGCCAAAGAGAATATGAAGTTTGTGTTACACATCAATTAGGTGTTACTTTTCAGTGTAAGGAATTTGGGTATGGTCTAGCCTCTGTGGAAAACTTAAGTAGAACTACAGTATGACCCTGCCATGTTACTCCTACATATGTAAAGAATTAAAGTCAACAAATGACACAGATACCTACAGATTCTTGTTTTGATTACAATACATTAAAAAGTCAAGTTATTCAATCAGCCTAAATGTTCATTAACAGATGGATATATAAAGAAAATAGGACAAATATACATACAAAGGAGTACTATTGAGCTGTAAGTTAGAATGCAGTTATGTCATTTGTAAGAGCATATGTGTAACTGAAGACCACAATAAGAGTGGTAAGTCACATTTCTTGATATGTGTCTTGATAAAATTTTATTTATGAGAAACAAAGATTTCTATGGAAATAGTAGAAACTGAGGTGTATCTTGCAGACAATCAAGATATATACATGGCTTGGGATCAGACAAAAATGCTGTGGAATAATGCTTTTGTATACTGGTTTAATAAAATGATGATTGGCCAGTAGCCAGGCAGGAAGTACAGGCAGGATAAACAGACAAAGGGAATTCTGGGAAGAGGAGGCTGAGTTAGGAGAGGCCAGCCCACCGTCCAGGGAGCAGCATGTAATGGCACACAGGTAAAGCCACAGAAAATGTGGCGACATATAGATTAACAGAATTGGGCTGAGTTTAAGTGTAAGAACTAGTCAGTACTAAGCCTGAACTAATGGCCAAGCAGTTATAATTAATATAAACCTCTGTGTTTTTACTTGGATCTGAGCAGCTGTGGACCATTGGGACACAGGAAAACTTTCAGCTACAAAAGGTGCCCACACATGGTTGGTGGCAAGAGTTTCCACCTAATACCTGAGAGAGCTTAAGAAGAGATTATAAATGTAGCTAAGAGCACCTTCCTAGTTCATGCTGCTCATGGCAAGTCTAGGTACAATGATGTATCCCCTGGCTATGGTGGGTTTGTAGCATACAGTCTGGAGCTACAGCATGGCAAATTCATGCTGAGTCATGCAGAGGTTTATGTAAGCCGTGCAACATGGTGCATGGTAGATATAACTTTTGACAGTACAAAAAAGGGGGGGCAGTTCTGTGCTAAATGCTGCTTTGATAGAGGCATAGACCCACTGCCTCCCAGAGTTGGCAAAAAAATATTTCTGCCACTTTGGAAAGCTGAGGTGGGCAGAGCCAGCAGCCATAGCTGCTATTTCAGTCCTAGTCATTCTACAGTTTAAAGCAATAGATTCACAGTAAGTTAGATTCAGATTAAATAAACCTCCAAATGGTTTATAGTATATGTAAAAATGTACATAGGCTTGGAAGAGAGAGGAAAAGGAATATAGACAGTTATATAAAGAAATAGTTTTAAAAAATAAAGTCTTTAAAGAGACAGTAAATGTAATATAAAAAATGAGCCACATAAAGATGGATGTTACACAGAGAATCTGGATTGTGTTGTCTTTGGGACTTTTAACTGCAGAAAGGCATTTGATTGTAAAAGCTGCTGAATTAAATATATATATATATATATATATATATATATATATATATTTTATATATATAAAAGATATCTTGATTTTAAAATCCATATCTAAGGATATGTTGTTTTGGAAAAGAGGTTCTGCTATTGTTTCCACAGAAGATGAGAATCTGTAGATTACTTCCAGGCTAATATGGTTTGACCAGCCAAGACCCCCTGAAAGGTCTCCAATGACACCATGGACCAGATCATCCAACATTCAAAATCAACTTCAAAGCAACTGCTTCAGAGAATATAACCTTACAAACTGCTCCAGTCAGGACTTAACCATAATTCTTAATTTTCTCAGGATCCCCATTAGATTGCCAGCATCCTCATCCAGCAGGAAGTAGTATGAGAAGCGACACCCAAATTTCCAAAATATTGTTTATGAATGTTTACTTTTATTTAAATCAGGTTGATTATAAATGCAATCTCTTTCTAAAGAAGAAAAAGAGGTAGTATAGATATCATAGGATGAAAGGATAGATTAATGAACCTACTTTTAAAGAGCAACAACTTGTTTGAAATATTTTACATTGCTATGGATTTTAGTTTATTGATACAAATTTAAAGTTAATTTTGTTATACTGTATGTATATTTCTACTCTCATTTAAGGTATTATGCTTATGTAACTCATTTAAATTGCAATGGATAATTAAGAAATACAGATTAATAGTCATCTAGGATAATCAAACTTATTGTCATGTTAGTTAAGTTTTCTAATTATACAGAGAAATATTTCAATTAGGTAGGAAATTAGAAAATCCTCAAACACTTCAAAGACCTACAGAATATGGCATTTAAAATATTTTAAAAACTTAGACTTTCAGGACAGTGAGACATGTCTGCTCCTGGCAGCACCAAATTTACTTCAAAGAAAAATATGGGCATCAAATATACTCTATATGGAGTTTACCTTCTTCTTGGCAAAAACAGCCATTTGGGCAAGAAACTGTTCTTGCCTGGACTGCTTGACAAAATGGTGTATTGACTGGACATGCAGGACCTATAGAAAGATGACCACTAAACTTTGAAGGTGAGATGATCCTTTAGGTTCCTGCTTTGCAGAAGAGACTGCCAGACATTCTGCAGGACACAGAGAAAAAATGACTGAGAGACTAGGCCTATGCTCTGAAGATGGATGCCCCAATATTACAGAGAAACTTTGGGTAATTGTCCAGGCAGGTAACTGTCTCTGTCATTCTAGAGTTTTGGAAGTTGCTTACAATGCATTTCCTGTTTACTTAGGTAATATTGTATCCTTCTGGGGTCTTTGATGTAGTTGAAGATTAGATAGTTATAATTATAATTTTCCTTAGTTATGATAAAAGATAAGTTAGATATGAAATGTTAGACTCACAAATACAGGATAGATGGAATATTTTCTTTGAATTTGCCAAATATAAATAGACTAGACATTGTAACTGTAATTCTTGGTGATTACTGTTTTGTTATATATAATTTTCCTATGTTAAAGTTAAGACTTTCCTTTTTAATTAAACAGAAAAGGCGAAATGCTGTGGAATAATGCTTTTGTACACTGGTTTAATAAAATGATGATTGGCCAGTAGCCAGGCAGGAAGTATAGGCAGGATAAGGAGACAAGGGGAATTCTGGGAAGAGGAAGACTGAGTCAAGAGAGGCCAGCCCACCGTCCAGGGAGCAGCATGTAATGACACACAGGTAAAGCCACAGAAAATGTGGCAATATATAGATTAACAGAAATGGACTGAGTTTAAGTGTAAGAGCTAGTCAATACTAAGCCTGAACTAATGGCCAAGCAGTTATAATTAATATAAGTCTCTGTGTGCTTACTCGAGTTTGAGCAGCTGCAGACTGGGCGGGACACGGGAAAATTTTCAGCTATACAAGAATTTCTCTGTCTCTCAGAGCAGTCTTGTATCCCTTTGTATTTAATTCTCCATAATCTATAAGTTTCTTAAGAAGCAAACTTTGAATTACTTTTCAATGTGTGAAAAATCTGGTATCTCTGGAATCAAAAAGCAATATGAGTTGATTCTGAGGTAAAACCGAGGGGGGGAATTACCTTTATTCAAACCAATCTCAGGAAGTAGCCTTATATAGTTACATAATACCTGTGGATTCTGTCTTGAAATTCCCCCCTCTCTATTTTCCCCACCTCTCTCTGTCATTCTGACTGAAGTTTTGATGACTGGATCAACCAACACAGAGGCTCATTTCCCCTTTTCCCAAAGTAGTTATGTGATAGTAAAATTTCAAGTCCCATGCTGCCTGTAAGAAAAAGAGCAATACAGCCCGTTTCAACCATTAAAATCATGAAAACATCAGTGTCTTAGTGTTACAGAGGGAATAAAAAAGGGAGATAAACAAAAAGGAAAATCTGTCTTTACATGTTCAATTTTGAAGCAACTGAACATGGGCACAGTGGGAAATATAATAAAAATACATGAACAGTGTTGAGTTTTGATAGATTAAATTTTCAATGAGCTGTCAACTATACATGTTTAGGTTATTGCCTATAAACTCCCTATTGTATTTTTTTTTCCATTTTAAGTTCCTTTCTTTGAATTTTCCCTTTTAATTTTTGGACAGTGTACTTAAAGAAAAACACTAAAAAATATCAATAGCTTTATGTTTGAACCAATCAAACTAATTCTGAGATTTTAGAACAATCACCCAAACTCTATGAGGAACAATTTTCCTCATCTAAAACAAAGGAAATAGAGCAAAACATGCATGTATGATTACAGAGTAGAAAGTCACTTTCTCTGCATGTATTTAGCCAGATATTTAAAGTGTCATTTGCAGTACTATCTAGGACACTGAGGCATCGCAATCTCCACTCTAAAACAAAATCTTCAATGATTAGGTTCTCATTATAGCATCTTCCACATCAGGACAGTGGTTAGACAGAGGAAGATCACAACTTGCAGTCCTCACACTACATATTGGTATCCTTTCTTGGCCTGTCTTTCTACTACACAGTATCTGTTAACAATACTCCACCTCAGTATTTTCCCTTGTTTCTTTCTAATTCAGTAATAACTATACTGCTTTATTTTAGGAATAATTTTATTTTAAATTTTAGTTTAAATTTAGATTTTCCTGTTTCAGTTGTCACCTAAATAAACTATGTCTTTTGTAGAGTAAAATGTCACACATACACGCACACACACACATATACATACACCAAACACACACACACACACACACACACACACACACACACTAAATGTCTAATGATCAAATCAAAATAATTAATATTTTTACCTTAAACATTTATGATTTCCTTGTGATGGAAACCTTATTACTCTCTCCTTGTTGTTTATAAAATATGTAAGAAAATTTTTTAAATTTGTTAACAACCAAAATGTATTGCTTCTGCTTCCTGTACTTGGTTACCTGTTTTCCAACCTCCTTCCATCTTCTTTCCCCCTACTTGTCTTATCCTCTAAATACCAACAGTCTTTTCTGTTTCAACAATATCATGCTTTTGTTATCCATAAATTAATGAAGACTATATGGTATCTGTGTATATATAATTAGCTTAATTCACTTAGCATTGTAACAAAAGAGTCTCTTATAGCACATCTGTAACTTTTGTATGTTGAATGCATATACATTGCTGAGTGAAAGCGTAGTTGTCACACAAATGCTTATTTCAAACAAGAAGATTAACAGTGGATGAAGAGATCAGGATGTCTACCATGACTGGAAGTCCAGATACTTTAGCAGTTACTCTTTTTTGTTTAGGATTAAGAATTGAGTAATAAGTCTAAGTCTGTGTGTAAAACAACCATTTGTGTAAAGTCTGGGAAAGTTCACCAACAGCTACATCACTTATTGTGCATGTTTTGCTGTAAAAAATACCAATGATACATGATTTGAAATCTCAAAATTTGTCATTTAGAATGGTTACTAAAGCAATTTTTATAGAGCATGGTGAAAATGTAAGGTTGTCTCAACAGTCATAATTATCTCAGTTATCATAAATATAATTACAGAAAGGCATAGTGAATAACGATAAACCATCATACTAAAATGAGAGTCTGTGTTGCAACAATGGTTGTATCTTAACTTTCATGTCTCATTTGTGTTAGGGATGGTTTATAGACCTAGATAGCAAAGTGTCATGCATCAAACTTTCACAACTGCCCGTAAAGTTTTCTTTGGAGAACATTTTGTCATTTGAAGCCATGTAAACTTGGAAAGAAATACTCAAGTTCAAATTTTACTTTTATCTAAGCAATTTTTTTCAATGACATTTTCTTGATTTTCAAGTTATTAGTCTAAAATGGAGTCTTATTGTGTCCTGAAAGATAAGTGATTGAGTTGAGCAGATTAAATAAACAATATGGTTTATAAAATTTTAAATACCATACAAGCTTCTATGGTTATTATTCATTGTTTTTTATTCCCTATGAGATGGGGATAAATTAGAAACAAATTCTACCAAATAAGCTCTGCTTCTACATTTATGTGAAAATGTATCAACCATTACTTAGTTTAGAGATAATGTGAATTAAGAAAAGCTAGTACACAAAATAGTTATATTGAGATAGCTTCTTGCCAAAATGGCCTCAGAAAACAAGTGCAATTGAAGAGTTTGAGATGAGGAATCAAAATGAAATTAACTGACTCATTTTAGAGTGTGTAATTATTTTACAGATATGATAAAATTGAAAATCATTGTGTTAAAGGTCATTAGACAGGCAGATAAATACAATTGATTGTCAAATAGCTAACTGAATTATACATACCCATTTAACTCACCTGCCTTGTGTCCCAAGAATATGACACAATTGAAATCAAGGTTTTCATTTATTAAAGTTCACTACTGAGAGCTCCCTTGCAATGTCTACCAAAATAAATGAAATGGAATGATAGTGAAGTAGACTATCTTTTTAATCTTAAAACTAATCAGTATATAAACTCCTGTGTTGTGAGCTTTCTCAGGGCACATGTGTATCTTGCCTTCAAATTAAGTGATCACACTTATGAGTTATATAAAATACACAGACATTGTTATTTATTAAGTGGCGAAATGTTATTCATTAAGCGTCACTGTTTACCATGCAAAAAAAAAAAGCTACATACAAGATACAACAAAACCCACTATAAGAATTTATTAAGGGAGGTGGGAATGGGGGTGGGTTGGGGGGAAAGGCTGGGGGGTGAGAAGAAGGAGGACAGGAGAATCTGTGGTTGGTACATAAAATGAATAGAAAAATCTCTTAATAAAAAAAGAAAAAGTAAAAAAAAAAGAATTTTTATGAGAAGGGAATAGAAGGGGTGCTTAGGTCTATGAAAAGATCATGCAGGAAGAGAGGGGAGGGATAGGTGGAATCCACTTTTTATAGGTTCCCCACACACACGCACATACGGGCTTATGTAGCTATGCCATGCATGCGCATAGGTTACATGATCATGCTGCTCTAAAATTACATGATCACGCAGTGAACAAATTATGTAGGACACAAGGCCCTGGGATGACTAAGCATCTTGCCAGCACATGGATGATCATGAGGGAGTGACTAGGAATTCTAACAGACACCATCAGTCATTGTCTACCTCCACTAACTAAAAGAAAAAGGGAAAGAAAAGAAAGAAAAAAATCTGCAAGATTGTTGGGATATAGAGCTGTTTAGGAAACAACAACAAAACAGGCAAAAGCATGCATATGTGTGCTTATGTGATACATATATTTATATAGCTCATGATGTTGGACTAAAATAAAAGAATGAAATCTGTAGGAAATACTTTATTTTAGAGATAAAGTGCTATGCTTTGGAAGACATACTATTGTGAATTAAAACTAACATAAACAAGCCAGGTATGTTGGTGTATGCCTTTATTCCGAGCACTTGGCAGGAAAAGGCATGAGGGTCTCAGTTTCAGGCCAGCCTGGCCTGCAAAATGAGTTCCAAGACAACCAAAGCTACAAAGAGAAACCCTGTCTCAACAAATGAACAAGCAAACTAACTAACCTAAATAATTTTAAAACATGTCAAAATCAATTTTTGAACTACGATAATTTTCTAGCCATTGGATATCATCTCAATCTGTTTTTTGATAATTAATTGAAATGAATCATCCAGGCTCTGAATGGATCTCATATTAACTCCTCCAGAAACGTGATGCTATTCCCGTTGTCACTGTTAGTCTAGTTTGCTTTTGCAGCACTGGTCACTTGTTATGTGAACAGTGTTTTGACTTACTAATTTGTTAATACACAATTCTCGTAGTGTATAGACATGCAATATATTTTGTGAAATAAATGAGCAACTGAATAAATGAACTAATGGATGATAAACAAGTGACAGACAGCTGCACAAATGGATAGGTGAGTGGATATGTAGTTGATTCCCTTTGTTTTGGCCAATTAAACAATTCTATTGTGAACAACTAAAAAAAGAGTAAAATATTAAAACTATTTGGCATGTTAATTTTATTAAATATTTCCAATTTTTTCTCCAAATTCAGTATACCAGAGAGATTTTTTTCTCTGTAACACACATCAAAAAGGGTAAATTTAGGGTAAAACAACATTTTTTTTTTAATTCAAGAAATATTGAGCAGCCTACAAAGCCTCTACACAAAGAAAGAAGAGATCAATTGATGCTATTATCAGTGCACTTAAACATAGCTTCTAAAAATGAGACACTGATGAAAAGGAGTTTAAAAGCTGCTCCCTTAACACCATTCTAAAATAGTTGATGTTATTTTTTTTCTCCTCCAAGCTTTCAAAATACTCATGCTGAGATACTGAGATTGTATTTAGTTCATGAAATTAGTGACATAAAGCTTCTGCAGCCACCCCTATTATCTAACACAAAGATGCCAAAGCAGAATTGAAATCCTATTATATATATTGCATTAAATTGGTTCCCAGCAGGGCATCTTAATTAAGATGTGCTTATTACCTGGGTCCGGATTAAGTGGCATGGACTGTATCTTAGTCTTTATAGTCAGACAGGAAGCAGGGTTATCCAAGGCCCTGCTTTACTAATGAAGGCTAATGGCCCATTGCCTTCATGGTACAATGGTGGTAGGGGACATTTTAATACCCTACCAGACACCATTTTAATATAATGCTAAGAATGCACATAACCCTATTGCCCTTTCTTAAGTAAATACTTGTAGGACTTTGAGCATTACCCTCCTAATGAGAAATTTGCATCAGACTTTCACTTTATGCTGTGGTAATAATACGGGTCTACTGAGCCCGGCAAAACTGGCATTCTTCTCTGGATGAACTCTTGTCTTTTCTATTGTTTCCATCTTCAAACACTCATGGTATTTCCAGTCTCTCCCAACAAGTCTTTTCTTCCTACTTAAAATCCCTTCTGGAGGTTGGGAGTGGGGGCTATCAGCAACCAAACTACTCACAGTGTTAAAGCAGAAGCCACAGTTTAGTCCCTAGGGTTCAATGCCTGAGCAGTTGAATTCTGAAATTTGGATAACATTTTTATGTCGTTCAGTGATATATGATATTAGTAAAAAAAGAGATATTTCAAAAGTCTTGGCTATCATACAATTGTTTTCTTTTCTATTTTCTTTTTCATTTGCTATAAAGTTCTAGCTTTCTGCCCCAATACATATCAATTGTAAAGTAGGAAAAGGATTTTCTTGGTTGACTAGGATAAGCAGATGTTAGCAGACAAGGGAACAAGATACTTTCTCATCCAGGTAGCTACTCTCTAGTGTATGTTAGTGACCTGTGAGTAAAACCTTTCTGAGCACCCTGGAATTTTCACTCTTGAGTTCTTAGGAATGCCATATATGACTTAAATATTCAGTTGGAAAGCAATGGTCCTAGGTACATCAAACACCTTGAAAATCAGCATTGTTGAGAGAGCTAGCACACTTACATAAATATTTGATGAAAGGGACTCAGTTATTAGTGTGGCAATAATTATGCAAATTGTAATAGTGATTCTCATTATCTGTGATACTTTTACAGGTAACAGCACTGTACACTTTACTCACAGAGAATAATAACAATGTAAACAGAGTCCTGACATTAGGAAAGCCAGTGTTTCACAAGCTGGACTCACTTGGCAATCAGGACAGCAAGAAACCTTAGCAAACACATATGTTTTGGGCTGTCATTCAGCTACTGGCATGTCAGAGAATATTTGGCACTTAATTCTATGCAAAGTGTTTTTCCTATTTGGTTGTTGTATACGATATAAGCCTTGGAGCATGACGTGAAGTAATTTAACAACTGGAATAACACACATTTGGGACAAAACTAATTTCATAGGAAAGCTGATCACAGACACTCAAGTTGTTCATAAAAATGTTACCTTGTCATATAATACAAGCTGAAGATCAAGAAATGGGTGGGGAAAGCTGCCTGTGGGAAAACATCCTTCAGTTCTGACGGAAGAGTCAATTTTTCATGATAATATCAACTTAGCTGAAAATGCCAAGATATGCTTTGATATGTATTCCTTCATCTCTCCCCAGTTTTCAAGAACTGGGCAGCTGGGTTGGCAACTTTGTCTTTAGCGAGCTCTGCTTCATAGTCTGTGCCACAGTACAGTTTTTCCCCTCTGCCTGGTCACTAATAATACAATGGCCTTAAATACTTCCAGCAATATATCAAACACATGTATTGCAATCCAAAGACATGGAAAATCACCAAGACAATGCAGGAGAGGTTTATTTTACCTCCCTAGAAAATGCATACAAGTATATTTTCAGACATCAGGCTTCTCATCATAACTGCGTTATCAAGAATGTCTGTCTGTTGGGGAGATGGGAGATTTTTCTTAGGATTCTCCACATTCATTGGCTATGCAATTTGTTCCTCAGCCTTAGCCATCCACTTCCTTCACAGGTGATGCTTGTCACTGTCAGTATCTGCTCAGAATTGACAGAACTGTGACAATGACAGAATCCTACGTCTTCTGCCCAGAGTTGAGCAGAGGATTGAGGACTGGAAAAGGCGACACTTTCTTTGCTGCCAATCTTTTGCCTTTTTGTCCCAGACAAAAACATGCATGTATTTTAGAATTGATGAATCCTTAGCATATAAAACTTGTTACTTCTGTATTCTAAAAATACTCTCTAGACACTTACTGATCCCCACACTCTAATTAGAACCCTCATTCATGCCATAAGCATCACTAACCTAGATAATGCATTGAGTAGCTTTTCTCTTGATTTTTTTCTGTCTGATTACAATTTTGCTGTCAGTAATCCACCCAGCCACCACTATGATCTTTAAAATAAATTAAAAATATGCTCAGCCTATGATCAATGTAGAATAAAATGAATGCACATTTAAAACATTTTAAATGGATGATGTGTGATGCATCAGTATGAACTACATCTTTCTCTTTCAGTGTAGTGCATGTAAAAACACAAGAACCACAAGAATCTGGCTTGATTTATTCCTTTTTATGACCCCCTAGTAACTAAGTCAGTTTCCCAGAATGTTATAGAACTCAATAAGCTTTCGTTGACTTCGTTAAATAGTTGTAGGACATGCTAGATCTCTCACTCTGCTTTCAGCATCATAGACAGTGTGTATTAACTTCAGGATTGGGTCTTGTCTTATCTTTCTGTTTTTAGTGAAAATTCTCTGTAATATGAGATTACTTTTGTAGCAAATATTGATCGAAAATACAAGCAAACTGAAAGTGTAAGGGGAATTTTCATTTAAGATATTCCATTATAGGTCTAACCATGGGAGATTCACACAAATTGGAACCATGGTTGTAGAAGAGCAGAACCAGTTATAGAAGAGATGGTTCATTCAAGAATACTAAAAACTAGCATAAACAAATTAATTTGTGGAAAAGATATATTATAAAGAGAAGTATATGCCTATATAAGGAGTGTTTTCTGCTTTTGTTTTTCACCTTCTTAACTGTCCTACAGTCTGAAACATCCACACCTCCATAATGTCATTACTTAATGCCATTCTTCCTGTGTTTGTCTACAGTCTGCAACAATATATTTACAAGTACAAGAATGTACTATACACTCCACTCATTTTTCCAATAATACTCATACCCCAGATAAAGGTCTAAAATGGTAGCCAGTCAGGGCTTTCAGGCACATTTAATGAATAACTGTCTTCTCTCTCTCAAATTCAGATAGAGAAGGGTGTTTCTTCATTTAATTTCAAATAGAACACCACACTTTTCTCTCCAAGCTGAGTTTCTTGTTCTAGAAGAGACATAGAGTATAAATCAGTGAGAAGGAAAGATACCTTGAACATTAGTCTAAATAATCCTTCCATGTTCTTTGGATTATATACAGAGAAATCTTTTGACAAATTAGATTACACACACACACACACACACACACACACACACACACACACACACACACACAAGACTTGTCCATGACGATATCAGAAAATAAAATGGATTTTCTAGGTTTGTGATGATATTTACATGCAATTTATAATACTGCTTTTACAGAAGTCCTTTTTCCCAAGGCATTTAGGTCATTTTAATCAATATACCTTACTAGTTGCATGGTAAACAAATGCCTCTACTTTGGATTGTACATTTCATTTCCTATATCTAGATTTTTTTTTAACAACACCTTTCTGGGTACCATTTATTCTACTTTTGACACCTTAAAATAAGATAAAAAGTCAAGAAGTTAGTATCTCCTGCCTAGTCATCAAGTCTTTGAGATGATTGATAGGACAGATCTGTTCATATGTGCCTGGCAGAAATCAGGTTTGTGCTCCAAAAATCAGAAGATTGAAAGTGAGAAAGGCCTTTATGATTCATGGGACAGGATGGTAGGTTTCGATGAATGTGGACATCCTAAAATGTGGAGGCAAATGGAATAGGGAGAAATTGTGAACACATTTAAGAACCATCAACCTTAAAGAACATTAGACATTTTAAGTTATGTAAATGAACTTATTGATAGCACAATTGAGCTTTTGTTAACCAAAATAGTATTCATAATCTCAATTATAACTCAGAAAATAAACACAACTCACTTCTTAATAGGAGAGCCACATGTGGGCATCATTGAGCATTTTCTTAGATGTTAGTGTTTCTATTAGTTTTTAGATACAAAAACAGCAGCAGCAACCCGTGAAGGTCTCATTTGACACATGTGCTAACTCAGATGGATGTGACATTATATGTTGGCTTTTGTTGTAACTCCTGCTTTTGATGACTACAGACACGATGTGATTGATATTCTCACCTTTTACTATTCAGTAACTCCATAGGTTTCATGGTATGACAGACTCAATTTTACGTAATACTTTCAGTTTTTTTATTATTTTCATAGTTAACATCCTGCACAAAAATGGAATTGAAAAAGTACTTTGATAACAGGACAAGACAAAACAAATTTGGACTCAACCCAAAAAGTAGAAAAATGTGGAATCTTCAGACTTGGGAATGGATCACTGAGCAGCAAAGAATACAGTCCCTAGAAGGAGACTTTATGATGGGAATTTACACACAGAAGATTTACTGAGAAATACATTTGGGGATAAGTAATTGTGGTAGATTTGGCAAAGAGAAAAGTGGACAGGAAATTGTATTATACCTGAGTTCTCAGAAAATCCTCAGGTTTCTCTAAAACTGAATGAGTCCTTTAGATAGGGTCAAAGTCTTCAGAGACTTTGCCCTTCTTCAGTAGCAAAGTATCACTGTGCATGAGACACTGGCCGATGAGAGATATGGACTTGAGTAGGTAGAAAACAGTATTGCCATTGGATGGGAAATGAGACCTGTTTGCCAAACAGGGATATGGGTAGAACACTTTTCTTACATCTAAAGCCAAAGAGAGAGCAAATATCACAATATATTAAGAATATTGAATATCCACAGATTGTGCCTAACCCAGTTGTCATCAGAGGGGTGTCATCCAGCAAACAATGGGAGAAGATGCAAAGACCCATAGCTGAACACTAGGCAGAGCCAGGGGAACCCCTCAGAAGAGGGGGGAAAAGAATTGTAGTAGCCAGAGAGATAGAGACCACTGCAACAACATGGCCTACAGAATCAACTAAGCAGGACTCACAGGGGTTCACACAGCCTGAGGCAACAAACATGGAACCTGTGTGTCTGAGCTAGGTCCTCAGCATAAACCTTATGGTTGTGTAGCTGAGTGTTCTTGTAGGACTCCTAACAGTGGGAGTGTGTGTGTGTGGGGGGGGGGTGTCCCTGCTTGGGACCATTTTACTTCTGCTGGGTTCTATCATCCAGCCTTGATATGAGGGTTTATGCCTAGTCTTATTATAACTTGTTAGGCCATGTTTGATGGATATCCCTGGCAGGTCTGCTCTTTTTCTTTGATGAGGGGAATGGAGGAGGGGTGGATCTGGGGGAGAGGGGAGGTGGAGGGAGAAACTGGTAGGAGTGAGGGAGAGCAAACTGTAGTTGGGTTGTAATGTATGAGAGAAGAACAAAACGAAAAAAGAATATTGAGTTTCAAATATGGAGATGTATATGTTTTTCCAATAAATGAATACATCATCATCATTTTATTTATTTGTATTCTTTTGTTGTTTATGTGCATGTGTATGCCATATTTATGAAGTTACCCACACAGGCCAGGAGAGAGTGTGGGATCTTCTGAAGCCTAAGTTGCAAGTGACTGTGAAGCGCCTAATGTGGGTACTTGGAACTGAACTGTTGTCCTCTAAAAGAGCAATAATGCTCTTAACTGCTTAATCATATCCCTAGCCCCATCTTATTATTTTATTGAAATGAAAATTGATGTGAAGAATATTACACATAGAAAGCTGGGGAGATGACTCAGTTGGTAAAATGTTTGTTTGTATAATCTTGAGAACGTGGGTTCAATCTCCATCACCCATGAATAAAAGTTGTCTAGGTAGTGGGTACCTGTTATCCCAAACAGCACTGGGAAGGCTGAGGCAGTTATAACCAATAAGGCTTTCTGTCCAGCTAATCTAGAAAAACTACTGGGCTTCAATTTCAGGGACAGGCCCTACCTCAAAAAAATAAGGTAGAACACAATAGAGGAAGACACTTAACATTAACCACTGTCTTCTATAATCATGCATAAAAACAAAAAATGCACATATGTACAGAATATTATCTGATATTTCAATACATGTATATATTATATAAAGTCAAAAATCTAAATATGAATGTCTATCTTCTCAAATATTTATCATTTGCTAGTGATAAAAGTTCCAAGTATCCTAGATTTATTGAAATAAATGGCATATAGTCATTATTCACAGCTATTCTACTTTGCAATAGAATTAAGGAGTTATGTCTTCTTGAAACTTAGTGGCCATCCACTCTTACGTTCCCATGTCAAAATTTTGAATGAGTAATCATTCTAAAAAGAGTTCTATCAGTCAGAGAAGATTCAGGGTCTGAATAAGAGAGAGAGCATTGATGAATTCTTTATTCAGGTAACAAGCAATCATATACAAAGGATTACATCATGACTATAAGTTTTCATGATATCAGTTTTCCACAATGATATGTTGGGACAATAAGGGATATTGATTTAATGACATAACGTTTGTGGAGTGGAGAGACTGATGCTTCATTGAATGTGAACACTGATTCTAATTTTTCTAATACCATATTGACAGAGAGGTTTTCATATTTGTGTATATTTCTTTCAGGGAAACACAAGTTTCTAAACGTAAAAATAAATGTGTAGGACAAAATTTTGATCAAGACAGAACAAATCTATGGTGACATACAAACATTTTTTTTTTGTACTACGTATTTTTTCTTTATTAAGAATTTTTTTTTCTGACCCCCAGACAACTTTATTTATTAACATACAATTAAAATCACATTTCAGTACAAGTAAAATACCACCACATTTCCCCTTTTCTATTTTAATAAAAAGGAAAAAAAAGAAAAAGGTTATAACTAACAAAAGAAAAACTATATACAAAAGTACAATGACTATATACAATATATACAAGTAATAAATGTCTAAACAATGTCTAGTCCATTTGCATTTGACAAATTCAGAGAAAATAATTTCATTATCTATCCTATTTTGTTAAGTCCAAAATGTATCTAATTCACTTTCTATCCTAATTAATCTTCAACTATAACTAACTAACCTTCAACTATAACTAACTAATCTTCAACTCCCTCAGAGACCCAAGAAGGAAATAATATTAGCTAACAAAAATAAAAACAGAAAGTGCATGCAAGCAACTTCCAAAAAATTTGTGAGTTGACAGAAACAGCCAGCTGCCTGGACAGTCACCTGAGGTTTCTCCACAGTGTTGGGGCATCATCTTCAGCCTATAGGCTTAGCATATCTGACAGACTCATTTGTGAAGTAGGATGTACACAAGGTCGACAGTTCAACCTCACATTGGGTGAGAGCAGTCCATGTACCAGAAACACCTGAATTCCACTAGTGTCATGTCATGATTCAGGATTTTAAATTCTGGAAATTGTTGTTGATTTTTTAATTCAGCTGTCCATTCTTGGCTGTGTATATATGGCTTCATCTTAACATCCCGTTCTTCTCCACATCCCTCTGTCAAATGCCAGTTTACTATTGCGAGGCGTGAGCTTAGTTACTCTTCAAGAATAACTGTTTCAGCTGCTGTTCCATTGCACATCAGAAGCCATCGGCCCACTGCCTATTCAGCTGCCTTCGAAGAAAAGGGCACTGTACCTTTTCCAAATTGCGAAGGCCACTTCAGGGATGGTGCCATATTGTCCTGGCCTCAGAAGATGCCTTTTGATAAAGCCATAACCACACTCGTTTTGGCAAGAATCAGTAGTCCTTTGTTTCATGTCCTGTCTGTCCATTTTGTCAGCAGTTGATTCAAGGATACTTTGTTGTCCAGTGGCTAACTTTTGCCACAATGAAAGTTAACTCCATATGCAGTTTCTTCAATGCCCATATTTTCTCTGAAGTAGATTGGTACTGCCAGGAGCCGACATGTCTCATAATCATAACAAAAAAGAAAAATTTTCTAAGTTATTAAAACATTTTAAATGCCATATTCTGTAGATCTCCGAAGGGTTTGAAGATGACCTGTCTAAAATATATCTGCTCAATTTTTAAAACATATCTAATATGACTACAACTTCTATTGTAATGTCTAACTACTAACTTTCATTTCTTTTTTTTTTTTTTTTTTTTTATTAATTTATTTTGCAATACAATTCAGTTCTACATATCAGCCACGGATTCCCTTGTTCTCCCCCCTCCCGTCCCCCTCACCTTCCCCCCCAACCCCCCCCCCCATTCCCATCTCCTCCAGGGCAAAGCCTTCCCCACAGACTGAGGTCAACCTGGTAGACTCAGTCCAGGTAGGTCTAGTCCCCTCCTCCCAGGCCGAGCCAAACAATCCTGCATAGGCCCCAGGTTTCAAACAGCCAACTCATGCAATGAGCACAAGATCTGGTCCCACTGCCTGGGTGCCTCCCAAACAGATCAAGCCAATCAACTGTCTCATCCATTCAGAGGGCCTGATCCAGTGGGGACCCCTCAGCCATTGGTTCATAGTTCATGTGTTTCCATTCATTTGGCTATTTGTCCCTGTGCTTTATCCAACCTTGGTCTCAACAATTCTCGCTCATATAAACCCTCCTCATTCTCACTAATTGGACTCCCAGAGATCCACCCGGGGCCTAGTCATGGATCTCTGCATCCAGATCCCTCAGTAGTTGGATGAGGTTTCTAGCACAACAATTAGGGTGTTTGGCCATCCCATCACCAGAGTAGGTCAGTTCAGGCTGTCTCTCGACCTCTGCCAGCAGTCTGTTGTGTGGGTATCTTTGTGGATTTCTGTGGGCCTCTCTAGCACTTTGCTTCTTCCTATTCTCATGTGGTCTTTATTTACCATGGTCTCCTATTCCTTGTTCTCCCTCTCTGTTGTTGATCCAGCTGGGATCTCCCGCTCCCCCAAGCTCTCTTTCCCTCAACCCTCGCCTTTCATTACCCCCACTCATGTCCAGGCTGTTCATGTAGATCTCATTCCATTTCTCTGTCATTGGGTGATCCCTGTGTCTTTCTTGGGGTCCTGTTTTCCAGGTAGCCTCCCTGGTGATGTGAGTAGCAGACAAGTCATCCTTGTTTCATGTCTAGTATCCTGCTATGAGTGAGTACATACCATGTTTGTCTTTCTGAGTCTGGGTTACCTCACTCAGGATGATTTTTTCTAGATCCATCCATTTGTCTGCAAACCTCATGATGCCATTGTTTTTCTCTGCTGAGTAGTATTCCATTGTGTATATGTACCACATTTTGTTTATCCATTCTTCAGTTGAAGGGCATCTGGGTTGTTTCCATGTTCTGGCTATTACAAACAATGCTGATATGAACATAACTGAACAAGTGCTCTTATGGTGTGGTTGAGCATTTCTTGGGTATATGCCCAAGAGTGGTATAGCTGGATCTTGGGGGAGATTGATTCCCAATTTTCTAAGAAAGCGCCATATTGATTTCCAAAGTGGTTGTACAAGCTTGCATTCCCACCAGCAGTGGAGGAGAGTTCCCCTAGCTCCACATCCTCTCCAGCATAAGGTGTCTTCAGTGTTTTTGATCTTAGCCATTCTGACAGGCGTAAGGTGGTATCTCAGAGTTGTTTTGATTTGCATTTCCCTGATGATTAGGGATGTTGAGCAGTTCCTTAAATGTCTTTCGGCCATTTGAGTTTCCTCTGTTGAGAATTCTCTGTTTAGTTCTATAGCCCATTTCTTTTTTTTTTTTTTTTTTTTTTTTCAATCTTAAAATTTATTTATTTTTTTTTCCCCTTTTCTATTTTAATAAAAAGGAAAAAAAAGAAAAAGGTTATAACTAACAAAAGAAAAATTATATACAAAAGTACAATGACTATATACAATATATACAAGTAATAAATGTCTAAACAATGTCTAGTCCATTTGTATTTGACAAATTCAGAGAAAATAATTTCATTATCTATCCTATTTTGTTAAGTCCAAAATGTATCTAATTCACTTTCTATCCTAATTAATCTTCAACTATAACTAACTAACCTTCAACTATAACTAACTAATCTTCAACTCCCTCAGAGACCCAAGAAGGAAATAATATTAGCTAACAAAAATAAAAACAGAAAGTGCATGCAAGCAACTTCCAAAAAATTTGTGAGTTGACAGAAACAGCCAGCTGCCTGGACAGTCACCTGAGGTTTCTCCACAGTGTTGGGGCATCATCTTCAGCCTATAGGCTTAGCATATCTGACAGACTCATTTGTGAGGTAGGATGTACACAAGGTCGACAGTTCAACCTCACATTGGGTGAGAGCAGTCCATGTACCAGAAACACCTGACTGTTGGGCATTTTGATGTCTAATTTCTTGAATTCCCTATATATTCTGGATATCAGTCCTCTGTCAGATGTGGGGTTGGTGAAGATCTTTTCCCATTCTGTAGGCTGTCGCTTTGCCTTGTTGACCGTATCCTTTGCTCTACAAAAGCTTCTCAGTTTCAAGAGGTCCCATTGATTGATTGTTTGTCTCAGAGTCTGTGCTACTGGTGTTCTATTTAGGAAGTAGTCTCCTATGCCAATGCGTTCAAGACTACTTCCTACTTTCTCTTCTAGCAGGTTCAGAGTAGCTGGATTTATGTTGAGGTCCTTGATCCACTTGGACTTAAGTTTTGTGCACGGTGATAGATATGGATCTATTTGCAGCCTTCTACATGTTGATATCCAGTTTTGCCAGCACCATTTGTTGAAGATGCTTTCTTTTTTCCATTGTGCGCTTTTGGCTTCTTTGTCAAAAATTATATGTTCATAGGTGTGCGGATTAATGTCAGGGTCTTCAATTCGATTCCATTGGTCCACATGTCGGTTTTTATGCCAGTACCAAGCTGTTTTTATTACTGTAGCTCTATAGTAGAGCTTGAAGTCAGGGATCGTGATGCCTCCAGAAGTTGTGTTATTGTACAGGATTCCTTTGGCTATCCTGGGTTTTTTGTTTTTCCATATGAAGTTGAGTATTATTTTTTCCAGGTCTGTGAAGAATTGTGTTGGTATTTTGATGGGGATTGCATTGAATCTGTAGATTGCTTTTGGTAAGATTGCCATTTTTACTATGTTAGTCCTGCCTATCCATGAGCATGGGAGATCTTTCCATTTTCTGACATCTTCTTCAATTTCTTTTTTCAGGGACTTAAAGTTCTTGTCATATAGGTCCTTCACTTGCTTGGTTAGTGTTACCCCAAGGTATTTTATGTCGTTTGTGGCTATAGTAAAGGGTGATGTATCTCTGATTTCCTTCTCCGCTTCTTTGTCCATTGTATATAGGAGGGCTACTGATTTTTTTGAGTTGATCTTGTATCCTGCTATGTTGCTGAAGGTGTTTATAAGCTGTATCAGTTCCTTGGTGGAATCTTTGGGGTCGCTCAAGTATACTATCATGTCATCTGCAAATAGGGAAAGCTTGACTTCTTCCTTTCCAATTTGTATCCCCTTAATCTCCTTATGTTGTCTTATTGCTCTGGCTAGAACTTCAAGTACTATATTGAATAAGTATGGGGAGAGTGGACAGCCTTGCCTCGTTCCTGATTTTAGTGGAATTGCTTTGAGTTTCTCTCCATTTAATTTGATGTTGGCTGTTGGCTTGCTGTAAATTGCCTTTATTATGTTTAGGTATGTTCCCTGTATTCCTGATCGCTCCAAGACCTTTATCATGAAGGGGTGTTGGATTTTGTCAAATGCCTTTTCTGCATCCAGTGAGATGATCATGTGGTTTTTTTCTTTGAGTTTGTTTATATGGTGTATTACATTGACGGACTTTCGTATGTTGAACCACCCTTGCATCCCTGGAATGAATCCTACTTGATCATGGTGGATAATTGTTTTGATGTGTTCTTGGAGTCTGTTTGCCAGTATTTTATTGAGTATTTTTGCATCAATGTTCATGAGGGAGATCGGTCTGTAGTTCTCTTTCTTTGTTGTATCCTTGTTTGGTTTAGGAATTAGGGTAATTGTAGCCTCGTAGAAGGAGTTTGGTAATGTTCCTTCTGTTTCTATTGTGTGGAACAATTTAGAGAGTATTGGTATTAACTCTTCTTTGAAGATCTGGTAGAATTCTGCGCTGAAACCATCTGGTCCTGGGCTTTTTTTGGTTGGGAGACTTTTAATGACTGTTTCTATTTCGTTAGGGGTTATTGGACAATTTAAATAGTTTATCTGGTCTTGATTTAACTTAGGTATGTGGTACCTATCCAGAAAGTTATCCATTTCTTTTAGGTTTTCCAGTTTTGTCGAATAGAGGTTTTTGAAGTATGACCTGATGATTCTCTGGATTTCCTCAATGTCTGTTGTTATGTCCCCCTTTTCATTTCTGATTTTGTTGATTTGGATGCTCTCTCTCTGTCTTTTGGTTAGTTTGGATAAGGGCTTGTCTATCTTGTTGATTTTCTCAAAGAACCAACTCTTTGTTTCATTAATTTTTTGTATTGTTCTCTTTGTTTCTATTTTATTGATTTCAGCTCTCACTTTGATAATTTCCTGGCGTCTATTTTTCCTGGGAGACTGTGCTTCTTCTTGTTCTAGAGCTTTCAGGTATGCTGTTAAGTCTCTAGTGTGAGATTTCTCCAACTTATTTATGTGGGCATTTAGTGCTATGAATTTCCCTCTTAGTACTGCTTTCATAGTGTCCCATAAATTTGGATATGTGGTGTCTTCATTTTCATTGATCTCTAGGAAGTCTTTAATTTCTTTCTTTATTTCTTCCTTAACCCATTGGTGATTCAGTTGGGTATTATTCAGTTTCCATGAGATTGCAGGTTTTCTGTAGTTTTTGTTGTTGTTGAAATCCAACTTTAGACCATGGTGGTCTGATAGAACACAGGAGGTTATTCCAATTGTTTTGTATCTGTTTAGATTTGTTTTGTGGACAAGTATGTGGTCAATTTTAGAGAAGGTTCCATGGGGTGCTGAGAAGAAGGTATATTCTTTTTTGTTAGGATGGAATGTTCTGTAGATATCGATTAAGTCCATTTGAGTCATGACATCAGTTAAGTCCTTTATTTCTCTGTTAAGTTTCAATTTGGGAGATCTGTCCAGTGGTGAAAGTGGGGTGTTGAGGTCTCCCACTATTAACGTGTGGGGTTTTATATGTGATTTAAGCTTTAGTAATGTTTCTTTTACATATGTGGGTGCCCTTGTGTTTGGGGCATAAATATTCAGAATTGAGACTTCATCTTGGTGGATCTTTCCTGTGATGAGTATGTAATGCCCTTCTTGATCTCTTTTGATTGATTTTAGTTTGAAGTCTATTTTGCTGGATATCAGGATGGCTACACCCGCTTGTTTCTTAAGACCGTTTGATTGGAAAGTCTTTTCCCAGCCTTTTATTTTTAGGTAGTGTCTATCTTTGAATTTGAGATGTGTTTCTTGTATGCAGCAGAAAGATGGGTCCTGCTTTCGTATCCATTCTGTAAGCCTATGTCTTTTTATAGGTGAATTAAGTCCATTGATATTGAGGGAAATTAATGACCAGTGATTGTTCATTCCTGTTATTTTTTGGTGGTGATGTGTGGGTACTTCTATACGTTGGGGTTTACTGCTGTGGCTTTATCTGTTGCCTGTGTTTTCGAGGGTGTATCTGACTTCCTTAGGTTGGAATTTTCCTTCTAGTGCTTTCTGTAGGGCTGGGTTTGTGGATAAGTATTGTTTAAATCTGGCTTTGTCATGGAATGTCTTGTTTACTCCATCTATGGTGATTGAAAGTTTTGCTGGGTATATTAGTCTAGGTTGACATCCATGGTCTCTTAGTGTCTGCATTACATCTGTCCAGGTTCTTCTGGCTTTCAAAGTCTCCATTGAGAAATCGGGTGTTATTCTGATGGGTTTGCCTTTATATGTCACTTGGCCTTTTTCCTTTGCTGCTCTTAATATTCTTTCTTTATTCTGTACGTTTAGTTGTTTAACTATTATGTGGCGAGGGGACTTTTTTTGGGGGTCTAGTCTGTTTGGTGTTCTATAAGCTTCTTGTATCTTCATAGGCATTTCCTTCTTTAAGTTGGGAAAGTTTTCTTCTATGATCTTGTTGAATATATTTTCTGTGCCCTTGAGTTGGTATTCTTCTCCTTCTTCGACCCCTATTATTCTTAGGTTTGGTCTTTTCATGGTGTCCCAAATTTCTTGGACATTTTGGTTCATGACTTTGTTGGTTTTAGTGTTTTCTTTGACTGATGAATGTATTTCTTCTATTGTATCTTCAACGCTAGAGATCCTCTCTTCCATCTCTTGCATTCTGTTGATTATACTTGCATCTGAAGTTCCCAATCGTTTTCTCAGATTTTCTATTTCCAGCATTCCCTCTGTTTGTGTCTTCTTCATTTTTTCTATTTCCCTTTTCAGGTCTTGGACTGTTTCCTTCATTTGTTTCATTGATTTTTCTTGATTTTCTCTCAGTATTTTATTGTTTTCTTCCAGGACTTTATTGATTTCTTCTAATTTGTTTGCCCTTTCCTCTAGTTGTTTACAGCGTTCTTCACATTTTTTTGTCTTTTCCTCTACGCAAGCCTCTAGCTTCTTCATGATGTCATTCATAAGGCTGTTTTCTTCTGCTTCTTCCAATTTCTGATGTTCAGGTCTAGGTGTTGGAGGAGGGCTAGGGCCTGGTGATGCTGTATTGCTATTCATTTTGTTGTATATGTTTCTGCCTTGACGTCTGCCCATCTCCTTGTGGTTCGTTCTTGGCCTTATCCGCACACTTGGTTCAGACAGACCAGTGTTCCAAAAGGGAAGTCAGTGTTCCAAAAGGGAAGTCCGGAGCAAGATGGGAGCTGGGGGCCGGCCTCTAAGTCTCAGGAAGAGGCTTGGGGCTCAGGCGGATGGGCGTGGTGGCAGGGCGTGGAGACTGCAGGGTCTGCCAGGGGTCTTGGAGAAGGGGATCCTTCCCGGTGGGGCTAGCAGGGAACCTGCCCGGTGGCCAGAACCTGGGGCCGAGTTGGGCAGGTCTTCCCTGGAGTGGCTGGTGCCCAGGGATGGGGTCTGGGGCAAGGAAGGGTACTCACGATTGTTCCAAAAGGGACGTCCGGAGCAAGATGGGGCGACATACAAACATTTTAAAGGTCCTTATGAGTAGCTCTTTTGACACTTAGGACCAGATAACACCATACCATGGGACCTATTCTACACAGGGTCATTCTTGTCTTCTTCCTGAGGAAGAAGAAACTAGCCATCTCCAAAAGTCGTCGTAACCAAAGAAGTCTCCAAATATTGTACATTGCCCACAGATGCCCAAATGCTTCCACACTGTATAAATCTTTCTGTTTTCTTTTCATTATTATTTGAATGTGTTTCTCTGAATGTAACAATTTCATAGCTATAACCAGGAAAATCTCAGGCAAACTTCTCAAGCTGGGCACTCTAATCAGGCCCCACTGTGTATTATTATATGGATTTAAATAATATGCAACAGAATTGCCTAGCTAGAGTTTGCTCTAGCATGTAAAACAAGCTTCTAATTTCTTCAAGACAATTCTGTGGTGATAAACTGCAGTAAAAATGTGAATTCAATGTATTTTTAGCAAATCTGGTAAAAGGTGTTTTGCTAAAACTTGACCATATGTGAAGTGGATTATATATTTTTGTCTGGCAATAAGACCATGAAATTCATATAAGCCAAATGGAAATGTATTTTAAAAGCCATAAGAGAGAATACTTGTCACAAATAAGTTTTACAATCAAAATCCAAACTTGTATATAAAATTAGAAGTCTAGTGATTTATAATTGCAAGTTTAGCTTCGGTTTATCCAATCCTCTTATTTGTTTCAGTAAATTAAGAGGATGGAAGACAAAATGATTGACTCAAGGGCACAAAGCTAGCATTACACTCTCAATGTTCAGGCATTCTAAATATAGCTATGCAAGCTAATTGAAAATTTACGAGAGAAAAACTAGGTTAAGTATTGTTCCTCCTGCTTTTTTAGGTTTTAGAAAATAAATGTTGATTACTGAGCTCATGCATATTGGGATCCTACTATAAATTAGGGTTACTGCTTAGTGTTGAGGGACAAAGTTCAATAACACCTCCTCAACAGGACAGTACTTGATGAGCATTGGTAAATCACTAATTGCTGCACATGATATGAGCAGGTGTCATCATTCTCATCTTCCTCATCATCACCAATCACTGACTGTGTGCTACATGTTATGTTCAGTGCGTTTCTATTGTTTTATCTAAGCAATCACACTATATGTTATGTGAGCATTGTGAGGTTGTGTAGCCTCTACAAGATGAAGTTAGGCTGGCAGAAGTACGTCACTAGGGTGATTCTTTGGTGGTGATACCCACCCCTGGCTCTAGTTTAGAAAGCTCTGCTTTGTGTCTGCCACAATGTGAACAAGCATCAACTTCACATTCCAGCCACCACAGGTATATTCCCACCACTATGGCTTCTCCATCGTAACACATTGTTATTCTTCAAAATCATAAGGTAAAACCACCTTTTGTTTCTTTAAGTTGATTCTGCCCAATATTTTGGTCAAAATAATGCAAAAGTAACTAACAATAGATATTCAGATTTTCTTTAGTAAATTATATATAAATGGTACTTAAGATCTGTTTCATATGTTTTAGAGATGACAAGGTGGTCCATAAATACAGGGGCAAAAATTACATTCTAAATCTGGACATTGTGCCTCTAACTGACATTCTAATCTCTGGCAAAATACTTTTCCCTTGTAACTGCTATTTTGGTTCATATATGGACGAGTGTGTAATTTATTCTTTCTCAAATAATATAGCAGTATGTTGTATCATATAATCTTTTTTAGGTTTAGAAAATAGCTTAGTTTCCATGTTTCATATTGTTCTCAGACGGAAACTCAAAAAGAGGGCACCCTGGGAAGCATTATTAATCCACTAAGGAAACGGGTCCAAAGGAAAAACCTTTCTAAGGTCACAGAAACAGCAACTAGGAAATCTAGGTTTGGAAGCCTGACATCTGATTCCAAAAGCTGACAATATTGTCTATCTCAAGGGTAAGAGGTATGGTGAAGTGCAGCCTCAACCAATTCATGCTTGCATATATGTCTTCTCTGGTTCAGAAAGACTTATACTACCCATGAACATGGCAATGAGCAATAAGCAGAGAAAAAACATCCAAGGGAACTGATAACCTTCCAGTCTACAGTCGCTTAGTAATAAAGGAACAACATGCCAAAGGTATGAAAGAACTGAACACTTTCTCATGGGACATCCTTGTTCTTCTTGTCCTAGTAAATATCAAGAACTTGCATTTAGAATATCTGTTCCATGTGTCATGCACTATGTCACACTTAACATATGTTCAATTTGTCATGTTCCATATGTGCTATATGTTATATATGTTACACATAAACATATGTTACTTTAAAGATCTTTGAAGGGTCATCAACAATCATTGTATAACCTGAAGGCCCTTATTTTACTCATTTCTTCATAATTATGGGTAGAGAGGAATGAGTCTTTCTTTGTGGTTCATGAGATCATAGTTTGTGGATCAAGTCTTCAGAATAGGTTATTAAGTGTAAGGGTGTCTCTTCATGCCTGGTCCTAGCAGCATTATAAGCACATTCTAAGTGTTCAGCTAAAGTCAGCTACATTAAATTGATGCAGATTTCATGTATCACAACATTCAGTTTTACATAGTTTATATCTAAACAGTTACTCTTATTCATTGATAGAGTTCATATTAGTCAGAAAAGCATTGTTTTTCTACGAAAATGGATATTATCTTTTATGGAATACCTCTTAGGTAGAGCATTCTTCAGTCTTGAATTGGACACTCACTAAGTAAGATGGTAAGCACCCCCTTTGTCCACATGAGCTACAGATCTAATGCTTATATTTACAGGTAGACTTTTCTTTCCAGCTCTATAACTCAAATGATATAACTCAAATCTGGCTACAACCCTTTTCACTTCCTGTCATTGTATTATTAGAAATTGGTTGGAAATTTTCCTCCTTCTGAGCTTTTCAATAAAAGAAAACTTGAAGCTCTTTATTTTGTGGGTTTTGTAGATACAAAAAGGCAGCCGTCACTACATTTCCCCCATGTTCCCAGCTCTTTTTTGCACATGGCACCATATGTTCTATTTTCTAAGCTGTATCTTATTTAGTTAAGGTGGTTTTTATTAAATTCAAAATATGGTAATTACTATTTGAGATCTTAAAGACAAATATTAAATTGTGTTTTGTGTTTTAACTAACTAAAAGGAATGAGTATATTGACATCAATATTTGAGAATACAGAGAGGAAAATAATAGAAAAAGAAGTCTCTCTTTATGCCTGTCTCTGGCTGGATTATTTTTTTCTCTTGTTGAAGCATTCCAGTCCCTCTGTCAACCTCTGTTGAAGTGTCTGTCCCCGTCAATTATCTGTCACTGCTTAATGCCATTCTTAAAAAGACTTACAAACTTTCTGAGTGACATTGTAACTTCAATCAATATGCATTTCTGCCACAGTGGAAATTATTTTTGAAAACTTCTGCATCCTTTCTAGGTTCTTTGAGATCTTAATTGCCTAGGGTGTCACTCGAGCTCTGCACTTTCTGCACGTGGTTCCTTTTGAAAGAAGTCTGTGTGAGCATAAGGTGCATTTCATTCATAAGCCAGTTAGACCAGTTGTAAGGTCTTGTCTGGCAAACTGTGTGGGACATTATGGCAAGTAAGAAGATGGTCTAAACTTCTGGGAACTGAGATACAGAATCTCACAGCATTTACTATGCAGAGATTGAATCCAAATGGATTTATACCTATTAATTTGACTTCTACAAACCCTACAACCCAAGAGTTCACATCAACTATTGAAATAGTGAGTTGCAATTTGCAATACTGAAAATCAAAATGCTTAACTCATAAGATATTATGGTGATTAACTGTAACTGTACTTCTTGCTTCAGACATTGTAAGGATTCAATCAATGCCCATTTGTCATCTTTCCATGCCTGTCTCTGGAAAAACATTAAAAAAAATATGATGGACTTCAAAACAGGAAACATGAGGACAAGACATTGTCAGAAACAAGAATCCAGACTTTGATGTTCTCATTGAAAAATATTCTGTTCGTAGACTCTGGGTGCCATCTTTTGATTTCTGTTTCTGACTGGCTCTCTCATTCATGCTTCCTTTTATGACTTTCTATTCCATCCCTCCATTCCTCTCTTCTTGCCTTCTCACTGCCTGCCTACTTCTTTCCTTCCATCTATGAATAAGCCTCAGAGAAGAGGTACAGAAAACTGACATGCCATATGGGTTGTTTTTAACATTTTTCAGAAAAACTGAGTCTGAGTGGTCTGGAACTTACCCGAGTTCAGCCAGGAAGAATATTGTGAGCTGGGATATCAGTCCTTTGAGGGCTTTGTCTGCATGAAACTGCTCTGCCTGCAGCACACTACACAGCCATACTATTTATTTCTCTTATCAAATGACACTAAGCCCACACTTTTGTTTTCCTCTTAGGGAAGGGCTGACTCCACGTCTAATAGCGGCTATTAACATTCTCATACAAGGTCCTTTTAAAATGTAGTAATAGCTTTGAGATTAATTTCTTTTAAAGCAAACTTGAACCAGCTTTTCTATTGATGCTATGAAGAGGAAAATAGTCTTGCCCAAGGTCGATAAAGAATTGAAAAGTGAGGTTAATAATAAAAGCAGAATTAGAAGTAGTTTCAGTGGTAATATGTCATGCTCAAGCCTATAAAATAAATAGCAATTATCACATTAGCAAATGAGTCTCTCAGAAGGGGAACTGTTGCTGACAACTCCATCTATGCTCCTCTCTTCTGGATTGTTCACTTCATGCCTCTTGTTGAATAAATCAATCTATGATACTTCCCACCCACATTCTTAAAATAAAAGTTATTTTCATCTATAAAACTCAATACTTGGAGGAGAAACCATGCCATTAGAAAAGATTCTCTCCATATGTAGGCTTAACCTATTAGCAAATTTTCTCTACTACATTTTGTGTATGAAACGAAGATGTTTTTTGCACATAGCTATGATATCTACAGTAAATTAACAAATTCACACCAAGAGTGTCAGATATTGTCTATGACACTCTACATATGAACTATCTTATATTATGCCTATGTTATTTATGCATTTATATAGCCTTTTGAATCATTATCATTATGATAGTCCTACAAGATAATAATTATTATTATTATTGCTATTTTGCAGATAAACAAGGGGAGTTTGATAAGGCATCATAATGTAGAGCTCTGCAGCACTGTAGAGAGGCAAAAAACAGTATTAACACACTTTTGGAGGGGTATCTCATTTTAATCCTAAGTGGAATCACTGTCCTACGGACATCACAGACTATCCAAATATGAAAAACAGGATGACCATACCAGTGGCAGAAGGTTGTCATCTGCCTTTGCAAAGCACTTTTGAAGATAAAAGTCCTGAAATTTTTGATTGTCTTATGCATACATGCATATGTCAATGTAGTAATTACTCCTAAGTCATTTCTGAGACATTTCAGTCAAGTACAGATATCTCAAGGCCACTAGAGTATATTAGAATATTTGTTTCTGTACCAGATACAACATGAAGTGCTATCTTTTATCTGAAGCTGTAGTACTATTCTCCTCTGAGAAGGGTGGGCTTGTTAGTCCAATTCTTTATCCTCTGGATACACTAGGCATCAGTATACAACTCATACAAGTGTCATCTCAAATATGAAAGCATACATGTCTCTGAATACCTACTCGTGTGTTCAGGATGATAAAATGCAATGTATAATCAATGCAAGGTGACTGATATGACTTAAGGCAAGTTTACCAAAAAATGCGGCAACTGCCCTGAATTCTTTTTATTGAGCAACTTGTTTGGCCCCCAGGTAAATGAAATATGGGAAAGAGTAGTCTGGTTATTGGACATATTTTATGTAAAGCTCAGGTCTATTTTCGTTTACAGATATCAAAGGCCTTAGGTTTACCTAGGAGTATCTTGAAGATGCTAAAGCAATCACACTTAAAATACCTGAAGAGGATGCTTTTCTAAAAAGTACCCAGGAAGAATTGTCATCTCTACAGCAGTGGTCCTCAGAGTGTAGTTGCAGATCAACAGGGCAGAGTCTAGACCTGAATGATCAAGGTAATAGCCCTATGATTTCTGTGGAGTTGTTCCCAAATCTCAAGCAGCTCTCAATTTACTTTTAAAAAGTTAAATGCTCAGCTTTGAGATTAACTTAGGTTATATAAAAGAAAACTGTTTGCTTGATTATCTGGTAGACACGAGATAAACCCTGAGGAATGGATATGATAGGTAACTTTTTAAATTCACTCGTGAGTAAGGTGATCTCTGACAGCTCATCACAGGGAACTGTGTTTTCAGCTATCCTTTTGCAACAGTCTGGACCCACAACAGACACTTAACTCACTTATGCTCTTTTCTTCTTCTTCCCCCAAAACTTAAAGATTCACTTCTATCACTACATTCTTGCCTGTCCCGTAGCAGAGTAATGCTGGGCTCGTTCCTAATAGCACTGTTTGTCAATTTTTTTTTTCAGAGAAGACTCTTTTAAAATATGTTATTATCTCTTAATTATTCCATGTATGTGTATGGGGGTATTTTCAGGTACATGCATGTGACAGTATGCATATAGAGGTCAGAGTTCAACTTTTAGGAGTCAGTCTTGTCCACCTTGGTGTCCCAGGGATCAAATTCAGGTCATCAGATTTATTGACAAGTGCCTCTACCAACTGAATCCTCTCATCCATCCAAGTGAGAGAATTTTTTGAAGAATGAAAAAAGAGAATGAAGGATACTTTTTTCATGAAAGAAAACAGAAGTATTTCAAGTGTAGGAGAAGGAAAAAGCTTGGTAGGATTCTTTCAATTTTATGATGCTCTCAACCTTTACCATGTTTTCTCTTCTTCATACATATGTTTATTTATTTTTGTTTTCTTACAGAGTATCATCACCATAAGTTATAGCCCTAAAACAGCTTTAGCATAAGCAGTATTTTATAACTCTATTTGAAGTGCAAATCTTGTTGGTAAGACTTCGAACTATTCTGTTGATAGCAGTAATCACAGCATAGGGCAGTATCTCCATCTTGACTCCAGTGAATCCTTTCATAGGTGAATTAATGGTGACTTTTGGTAATCTCCCACTGAAGGACTAGATCTGGACTTCAAAGAATTATTCTGAGTAGGATCTGAAAGAGACATAGGATAAAAGAAAGAAAATATGTGTTCTTAGAAAAACATAAAATTCATTATTTACAAGGTACCAGGCATCCTTCCATGCATCCTCTACAGAAATCTAATTCAATTCTCTCAAAACATTGTAAGGAATGACTATGGTTGCTTCCATATACCTTATGTCTAATAATTTCCTGAAGGCATTTCAGTTAGTAAAAGTGGGAAACTGGAAACTCTGCCTTGAAATCTGAGCTGCGGGGAGAGGGGAGGTCTCTGCAGCTGTCAACGCAGGCAGGAAAATGAATTGGGAAAACTGAGAATGAAAACTTGATTCAAACCAACTTAATCTGCCAGGATGAACCAAACTTCTAAAGAGTCTGATGCCAGGAGGTTTATTGTTAGCATATTTAAACACAATAGAATTTGAGGAAAAGTTTCCACCCAATAATCGCTCCAATTCCAAGTGCACACTAAAGCTTATGGTGTGACTCTATAGACACTGTTTTGCAAAGTGCATGTGACCTCAAAGGCAAGTTTTATAGCTTAAGGGCCTAGGATCTGGTGTTGTCTCTGACTGACATAACATAGAGGTCATCAGGCTATAAAGTACATGTGACATCTCCTCTAAGGATGGGCTCTATCATTTGGGAGCTAAAGATAAAGGTCTAGAGAGGGAGACTTTGGAATAAACTTCTGGGGGATTTGGGTAAAGTCTACCTGTACTGACAGCAAGAGGTGGGTGAGGTTTGCCTCTACAGATAGCAAAATATCACCAGGTCATTAGCAATATCCACTCAGTTTTCTGGGTAGAATGCAGGTATTTTATCTCTTTCATTGAAGAGACACCTATGTATTTATCATTCCTACTTTCCCTAGCAATCTGTGAGTGTAAGAACCATTGTGCCCCCAACAGTGAGCCTTTTAGCCTCTTCACTATACAGACTAACTTAATGTTGTTGTCTATAGACCTTTGTTATTCGGCTTTCCCTTCATTTAATCGGGAAGCATGTTTCATGCATACCCTGTGGGATAACTTATGAAAGTGCTAGGAGGAGTATGCAGAGGATTCACATGATTATTTTACAACCTCAAGAAACTCATTGGATTTAATATATTTAAAAAGTTCTTCACTCTCACATTGTAGTCAAGGTGTAAATCATAGTTGATGATAAGTACATTTGTTAAATTAACATGTGTATATGTACAAAGGGTAGGGAAGAAATCCTACAGGAACTGAGCCAATCTGGAAATAGCAGACATATATTTATTTTCTGCTGAAACATTTGCTAATAAGTGTTTTAAGCACAGATGTTGTCACTCTAGAATCCCTGGACTTCTCTTTTTTTACAATGGAATCCCTAACATATTTATAAGCCAGAAATACAAATTGCCTTTCCTTCTCTCTTCGGTGGTAAGGTGCTATGGTTTGAATGTATATGTTCCTCCAAAATGTGTACATTGGAGCTTTTACACCAAAGGATGATACTAAGAGGTGAACTCCTTGAATATGATCTGAATAAGGACAATAATATACATTCCAAAGTGGTTTGGGGAAAGCCCAGGAGACCTCAATCCTACATTAAGAACTATAGGCAACTAAGGAATGCTGAGATTAGGTGGAATAGTCTTCCATACAGAAGAGCACATCAACTGGTTAGCCAATACCGAAGGGTCAGCCCTTCATCAAATAATAGATTACAAAGAAGATGATTTCATCCTGTGATTGACAATGAAGAATGAGACAAGAGTATCTCACTGAAAAGTCCCCTCCCCACCCTCAGCCAGAGTTTAAATCCAAAAAAAAAGGTAATAAGAATGAGTCTATGTAAGCTAACATTCACATATTTTAACTTCCAAGGCCCTACCAAGAATGTGATGCCCAGAAGACTTACAGGTGTAGATGAATTAGGAGGGAAAAAAGAAGCAGTGAATAGGCACTCCAGATGCCATCTATACAAAGTAGAATAAAATAATTAAGACTGAAGCTATTTCTCTGTGGTAGAACAAACAAGGTTGTGGTAGCAAACGTATGTTCAGGAGCTCTGTCTGGTGTTTGGCTGTGGATCTCTGTGGTGATATTTTATTTGTGCTGAAATGTGGTAATATTTTGTTTGTATGTTAATAAATGAGGGCGGAGAGGCCATCCATTTTAAGTAAACAAGAAGTCAGGCAGCACACACCCTTAATCCCTTAGCAGGCAGGATCTCTGTGTAGCTAGAGTTTTCCTGCCTAGCCCACAGTCAGGACAAATCTCTGTCACCCACCAGTCCCACAACTGCTCAGACCCAACCAAGTAAACACAGAGACTTATATTGCTTACAAACTGTATGGCCATACCAGGCTTCTTGCTAACTGTTCTTATATCTTAACTTAATCCATTTCTATAAATCTATACCTTGCCACGTGGCTCGTGGCTTACCGGCATCTTCACATGCTGCTTGTCATGGCAGAGGCTGGCAGTGTCTCCCTCTGCCTTCCTGTTCTCTCAATTCTCCTCTCTGTTAGTCCCGCCTATACTTCCTGCCTGGACACTGGTCAATCAGTGTTTTATTTATTGACCAATCAGAGCACATACAGACCATCCCATAGCATCGCTGTGTGTTCAAGGCCACACTAGGGGACAGAGCCAAGCATGGTAACCTTTAATCCCAGTACCAACCATAGAGGCTTGGAAGTCTGTAAAGACAGACAGAAAGTGACAGATCTGTGTATGAAGTGGAGGTGAGGTAGCTGGGCTAAGATAGCCAATGAGAGAGCAGAACAACAAGGCAATAAAGGCATGGGTAGATAGGAAGTAACTCATATTTGGAAGCTACAGAGTAGGCAAGGTAAGGTTGGCTGGTGGGTTTCCCTATTTCCCTGATCTAATGCTTTCACCCCTATATATGGCTCCATGATTTTATTTAATAAGACCATTTAGAAATTTGTCTAAAGATCTCTGCTTCCATCAATCATTGGAGAAAAGCTCTATGATGACAGTCAAAGAGAAAGAAGAGGTATTCTATGAGTAAGTGCATCAGGATCATGATGGGGAAACCTGCAGAGATGACCAAACCAAACAAGTGGGAACTCATGAAAGTGGGATCAATGGCTGTGGAGCCTGCATGGGACTGGACTAGGCCTTCTGCATGGCGAGACAATTGTGTAGCTTGATCTGCTTGGGGGAACCCCTGGCAGTAGGACCAGAATCCATCCCTGGTACATGAGGGGGTTTTGGAGCCCACTACCTATGATGGGACAACTCGTGCAGCCTTGTGGCAGGGGGAAGGGCTTAAACTTGCCTCTACTGGATGTGCCTCCCATGGGGTGGGTTGCCTTCTTCAGGGGAGGAGTCGGGAGTGGGTTGGGAGGGGGAGGATAGGGACATGGGAGGAGGGAAGAAGTGAATCTTTGGTGTGTAAAATGAATGAATTTTTTTCTTAATAAAAAAAAAGACTTAAAAAATAATACAGATGAGCACTAACATGAAAAAATATATGTTCAACTGATAAACAAATGAAGTTTCTTTTCACTGTACTGCTATGGGGATGGTGAGAGAGCTTACTGGGTAACAATGCTTGCTGCCAAACCTAATAATGTGAGTTCAACCCCTAGAACCCACATGGTGTATAGAGAGAATCAACACTCACAAATTGTTCCATGATTCCCACACTTACATGGTGGCACACATATAACAGTGTGCACCCATGTGTGACACACACATACACACACAAACACACATGATAAATAAACGTTTATTTTTAATTCTACACTAAGTAAACAAATATTTTTTATGTTATTTTTTATCTTATAATTTGATTTAATTTTACATATCAGCCACAGATTTCCCCTGTCCTCCCTCCTCCCGTCTGCCTCCTACCCTCCCCCCAGCCCACCCGCCATTGCCCCAGGTAGAGCTCCAGGAATCCAATC
The DNA here is from genome assembly GCF_007827085.1 of Peromyscus californicus insignis. Taxonomy (NCBI): domain Eukaryota; kingdom Metazoa; phylum Chordata; class Mammalia; order Rodentia; family Cricetidae; genus Peromyscus; species Peromyscus californicus. Next base: position 112,140,778 of record NW_026294606.1, read on the forward strand.
AGTGAGAAAGAGGGGGGATTATATGAGCGAGAATTTTTGAGACCAAGATTGGAAAAAGCACAGGAACAAATAGCCAAGCTAGTGGAAACACATGATCTATGAACAAATATTTATTTTTAATTCTACTGAATTAAACATGTAAATATCTGTGAATTAGACCATTTTATTATAAAAAAAACTTTCCAAGAACTTAATGATATATATTAGATTCAGTGCTCATGATTGAATGGAGTAAATAGGAAACCTTGTTTGAAGAGCAATAATTTCAAGGAATAAATGAAGGGCTTTTAAAAAAAATCTTTCTCCATCATTTGTCTTTTGAGTTTAATTCTCAGTGAACTGATATGCCATAGTTTCCATAAAATCTATTACAGACTGGGTGTTTTAAGTAATAAATATGTACTTGTTGCTGTTAATTCTGGGCTCTGGATGTTCAGAGTTAATGTGTTGTCGTGGTTGAGTTCTACCTCTTCTTGTCTTTACATAGCCTTTTTTCTGTGCATGTTTATTCTCATATCTCCATGAGACCATATTCTTAGCTCCAATCACATCAGGCTAAGTCTCACTCTCATGACATAAAACATTTTAACTTAATCACATCTTGAAGATCTCTGTGCCCCAAAATAATCACATTCGGAGGTCCTGAGTATTGGGGCTTAACATAGGAGATTAAGAAAGACATAAGCAACCCTGTCTCAAAAAAAAAAAAAAAAAAAAAAAAAAAAAAAAGACACAAGCCAGCTCACACCAGTCTTTCATTGTTTTGTTTTCTCTGCGCTACGGTGTTTCCCAAGTACTTTATTAGTAATAATATCATTTGTAATATCTTCAGTGAACACTGACCACTTCTGCTTTATGTTAATTAAAGCTCATGTGGTCAAGTAGATCAACCATTACACACTATTTATACTAAGAAATACAACACTAGAGAAGTTAGTCAGAATTACACAATGTCCTTACTAAGAATAATTAATCTGGAATTTTACCATAAACAGTAAGGTCTGAGCCTTGCTTACATTTGTTATCTCACTCATCACAACCTATTTGTAACTACGTGGTAATCTGGCTTGAAATCTGGGCTTTACAAATATTCCACTAAGAGATTTCTAGCTAAGGTAATGTGTTCATAGCGCTACTGTTCTTATAGTTGGTTTTTTTGTGGAAAAAACACCTAAGAATAACCACACATAGTCATATATATATATATATGTCATATTCATATATATACATATATACATACACATATATATAATTATGAATGCTCAAACATATGGTGCTATACATATATGCATATATTTATATATAAGATGTAGCTGTTTTGCAAAGTATTGCAAAGTATTTTCACAATGTGGAAATTGGTCTTTTGGTGAGTCTTATTGTTGCTTTTCAAGTGAATGACTAAAATAATACATGGAGTCATTATAAAAAGTTATTTCTAACATTTGTAGATTTTTTGTGTACCAGGACATTTGAACATTTATATTGTTTTATTCTCCTTACAAGTTTCAGAAGATCAGCATTTTACTATTTAAAATAAAGCAATTCCCAGTGCTAGGCATGGTATACATTAATAATCCCACCCACTGTGGAAGATTGAGAAGCAAGATCTTAGGCTCAAGTATAACCTGTGCAAATAGTAAAATCCTATGTCACAGATGAAAGAAAAAGATGAAGGGAGACTCAGAGAAGTATGATACCAAGGGTAGTTAGATGAGTAGGATCAGTATTATATAACAGGACTGATATTTTCAGTCTTACAAGGAATTTTGTTCATAAGAGGGTGGTCAAGGTTTTCCAATATGCTGCAAAACTACCCTGGACCCTCACGTAAAGAAGAAAGCAGTCAATATCCAGATCTCAAAGTGAACATCATGTTATAAAGGAGCCAATGAGAAGCATGTCTATGTGGCCACTCCTCTGAGGATCCCTTCCTTGTGAATGGGATTAAAAACTATAAATGAGTCTTTACACAGAATCCAGCTTTGATTAAAGGAAGACATAGAGCATCCCTCCACACTTGAGGGGCAACAAGGGAGTTCTCACCTAATGTAGACACCTCTGTCTTGGATTCCTTGCTTCCAGAACTTCGTAAAACATAATTTTCTCCTGTACAGACACAGTCTGTATGATTCTGTTAAAGGAACATAATTTACTTAACCAGATGTGGATAATCAATCTTCACACATCTGGTAAAGTTTGTAGCTTAGGTACCTTAGATTACTAATTATCAAAGTCCATGATACATATAGATATTATAAAATGTCTTTATTGTCAGTATTTGCCATGATTCCCCTTCTCAGTTCCAGTTAACTGTCTTAGTGCCTAGTAAACCACATACATGAATCCTCTCTTTGAGGTAATTAGTAGCTATTATTCTGTCACCATAAGAAAATATTGGCGTCAGACTACTCTATAAAGAAAAGACATTTACTTATGTCCATAGTTCCAAAGATCAAGGCTGTGCAACTATAATAGGCTTGGCTTTAGAGAGGAATTGCTTGAAGATAGGATTACCGTGGTGGGAACATATGTAGGAGAGAAGGATCATTTCACCAAGCAAGAAGCCAGATGAGATTCCAGGACAGTATCCCATAAGAACTGTCTTAATCCCTGCCAAAGACACATTCCCCCTATAATTTAGACCCTAGCTCGTTAAAGTCCTAACAGTTTTCAGAGAACACCAACAAAGGTCCAAGACTGTAAAGTACAAACTATTGGGGGAGCAAACTGCAACAAACCAGAAAAAATAGCTTCTATCTAGTAGCCAAGTAAATAGGATATTTTCAAAATAATCATCCCTAAGGCCCAAACCTAGCAATTTTAATTAATTTGTCTAGGGTAGGGCTTTGGAACAAGACTGGTTTTGTTTATTTGTTTGTTTTTGTTGCTGTTGTTTGTTTTTAATTTGCTTACTCTAAATTTCCAAATATTTCCAATTGGTATCAAAGAAATAAGAGGTGACAGTGGGCTGAGACTATGGTTTATTGGCAAAAATCTTGCCTACCATGTCCATGTTCTTCTGTTGTATCATTAAACACTTCCTCCAAAAAAAAAAAGCTATAAATAGTATGGCACATGTCTATAATTCTAGTTAAGCAGGAGAGGCAGAAACAAGAAGGCCATGAATTCAAGGTCTAAATAGACAGTGAGTTCAAGTCCAGCCTGCCACAATTTTTAAATATTTAGTTTACTTTTATATGTCTGAGTATTTTGTTTGCATGTATGTAAATATACTGCATGCATGACTGGGTACCACAGAGACCAGAAAAGGATGATGGACCCCATGGAACTAGAGTTCCAGACAATGTTAAGATTCCATGTTGGTTCTGGGATCTGAATCTGGGTACTCTGGAAGAGCAATTAGTACATTTTGTAACTGTTCTGGCTCTACCAACCCAGGTACCCTGGGGGAAGAGGGTGAGAAGACACAGAGACAATGACACCAGCTCTGGGAGATTACAAGCAAGCTTGTTCATTCAAACAATGGCTTGGGCTTATATTGGGAAACTGGCGGGCTTTTGCTTCTATGGTTATTGTGGTGTTTCTTGATTTGGCTCTGAATCTTACATCAACAGTTGTCATCTTTGGGGTACAGTTTCAGGCTTCTCTGTGTCAAGGCACTACTGCGATTGTCACAGTTTATTTTTTTTTTTTTTTTTTTTTTTACTTGAAGCTCCATTCATCTGGCATGTAGACCTTATCTGCCTCATTTCACCCTTTTATTTTAATTTTTTTTTCAGTCAAACAGTGGGAACTGAGGTCCTTAGCTGCAATCTTGTCACCCCCACCTCAGGTGCCCCCAAACATGATGGTTGTGCCTATCTTAGGTTGATCCTCCTAACAGACTCATTCCTGTCTTTGACTACCAGCCCTCGGAGGGTGGCACCCCTAGAGTCTGCCATGGGTGTGCTAGACATAATACCTATGTTGGATGCTATAATTATGATCGTTCCATCAAATCTTTCCATATTGCCTAGGGTCATATTCCATGTCATTCTCTTTTGCATCAACAACATTTCTTCTTCCTAAAAAATAAAAGCTAGCACTTTTTTAGCAATATCATTATATGGCATTCTAGTATTATAGGTACTCCCCTGGTTCCCTTGATTGGATTCTTTGATATCTCACCTGCATGGTCTGAACTCCAACCGCTGCAATTCTTTTCTGAATAAAGGTCATGACTCTATTAAATAGGCATGGTCCAAATGCTAGAGCCAGAAATATGATTATAAGCAGTCCTAGCAGTGTGGAAATCAGTGTGGTCAGCCAGAGTGATGAATAGAACAAGGATTCAAACCAGCCCTGGTTTGCCTCTCTGGCACTTTTTCTCTTGTTGAGTCCTTCTCTTACTTTTGCCATGGAATCTTTTACTACACCAGAGTGATCTATATAGAAGCAGCATTCCTCTCCTAGGGCTGCACATAACCCTCCTTGTTGAAGGTGCATTAAATCTAACCCACACCTATTTTGTAAAACCATTTCTGCAAGGGGGGATAGAAATTCCTGGAGATGGGAGATAGAGATCTCCAACCTTTCTATATTTACATAAATGACTGCTTTTAGGTTGGTGTAGTGCTGCTTTTGAGTAATCAATGAGGCTGTTCCTGTCCCGACTCCAGTTGGGCAGGCTCCCACCAAGATAGTAAGTGTAAGTGCCATTAGTGACTCTCTTTTTACCCTGCTTTTTGAGGCCATGCTCTATCTAGTGAGAAATTCCTCGTCTGAGTAATGGAGAAGTCTGGGACCAGCCATACTAGCACACAGAGCCCTTTTTTATTGAGGATCACTGTGGTGTGAGCACAAAGTGTCAATCCTGTAGACCAAGCCCACCAGGTATCATTGTGGGAAATAAGGTATTGTGAGCTATTGAACAGTGTGTGGGTCTGGTTGCAAATGTTTAGATGAGCAGAGGAAACTGTTCCCACACAAAGACATTTACTCAATACTTGCTGGAGCATAAGGGATGCTCTGGAGTTTCAGCAACAAAAGTTTGAATCAGTACTACTTGTGAAAGAGCCCATTGTTGCTATGCCCTCATAATATGATGGGCCCTTATCATAACAGAGCCAGCAAGAAGTGGTTATATTAGGCCTAGAGGAGTTTAAGACTCTGTAGGCTCTTTCTACCAAAGTTATCAGAGGGTCAGTGTTAGGGACTTCTGTAGAGATTCGTTCCAGGTTGGAGATTTAGGGATTACTGTGGTATAGTGGCAAGTGTCTCTGCCTGCTACTCGGAATACAATGGTAGAATTCTTGCCTGCTATGGTTAAGGACATGGTAGTAGTGCTTGGAAGGTGGGAGATTGTTTGTGGAGGTGGGCAAGGATGGTGTTAGGTCCAATTGCCATTCTCACGGGCTCTTGGAGGTGTAATAGGGTAAACAATAGCCCAGGATTATACCCTGAGAGGTATAATCACAACCCCCATGTTTTGCCTGCCAACCAGTCTTGCCTTTTTTCCACCTCCATGAATTTGATGACTAGTTAATTGCATTTTTTCTTGTGAGTGGCCCATGAGTGATAGGGGAACCTCTCCTTGTCATAGCAGGGGCCACAGTCCACTCAGTTTTCCCCTCAACATGCAGGGGCCAGTACCCAATGTTTTCATGTTTCCTGCATGTTGTACAGTAATAAGGTCCTTTTAACAGAGGGCATCCAAGCTATCCAGCCTATGGACTTGCATCCCCAAGCCTTGTAGAAATAGTCACTCATGCCACCACATTGTGTCATTTTTTCTTTGATTTGTGAATGCCCCAGACATACATAGAACCCAAGACCTCTGGTTTTACTTTGATCCATGGGGAAATTACAACCATATCCTGGGGAATAGATCCTGATGGGAGGGGTCCCAAGATTCTCCTACAAAGTCACATAGATCTACATAAACATCAGGGAATCAAGTCCCTTGGGGATAATTTAAGCAATTGGTTCTGTTTGCTACGTCCCCCTTTTCTCTGTTGATGATGAGACATGTCTGGTTTATTGGGGTATGGGGATTGCCCAAGGTTGTACCCATGATTACATAAATTATGATGAGGATATAGGCAACAGAGTGTCTTCCTGGTCCATTATGTTCTCCTGGTTTATGGCATGTCTGACATCTTGGATAGGCACCCATATCAGTTTGGTCTGATCCTGAGGAAAGACACAAGTGTAACCTCACCCATGCATCAACTGGGGAGCAGGTGGCTGCCAGATATTGGTGAGGGGTTCCCTTCATCTTTCTAGTGGGAGCAGGGTCTCCCTAGAAAGGGATGCCTAATGCTTATATGCTAGGCTAAGGCCTCCATCATCAAATGCCAAGAAGTTCCTGTTAAAAAGGATCTCCCCAAGGCCAAATGTGTGTCTTCGTTAGATTCTGATGCTAATTTAGATAGCTCCTCTTTAATCGAGCAGTTTGCTGTTTCCACAATTGCTTGGCTTTGTGGGCTATAGGAGATCCTCATCATGTGCTCAATCCTCCAATCATGTAGAAATTGCTTGAATGATTGGGAGGTATATGCAGAGCCATTGTCTGTTTTAAGTGCTCAGGGTACTCTCATTACCATCATGGCTGTTTTTAGAGCTTTGATGGCCTGTAATGCCTTTTCTCCCACTTGAGCTATTGCATGAACAAAGGTTGAACAGTTATCAACAGTCACATGCACATACCTAAAATTGCCAAAGAGGGCACAGTGAATAATATCCATTTGCCATAGTGCATTAGGTACTAGGTCTCTGGAGTTTACTCCCATTTTAATCAGGGGGCCCAAAGGTGCTAAGGGGGTGCATGTGGTGAAAGTTCATGCTAGATGCTTACAGCTTGACAGGCAAAGTCAGGCAGAAGTTTGTGGAGGTTGTGAGGTGACAGGTGGAATTGCTGATGTAAGCATCTGTCCTCCTCCAGTGCTGGCAGTGACACTGTCATGATCATTTTATTTACATGGTGGTTGCTAGTGGCCAGCATTCCTGGCAGTCAAGTGTGATCTAATATGGGATATATACTAGGGGTGCTTTCTATTTTCTAGTAGATCTTGAATTGATTTCATTGTGATAGAGATGGGGTCACTGAGGGTCTTAATTTGATGAAAGGAAACAGCTTACATGCTTGGGTCACATAGCGACTATCAGAGAAAATATTTATGGGATTTAATTGACTTAGCTCTAATACCTTAAGAATTGTTAAAAGTTCTCCTAATTGCACTGAACCTGGTTTAGGTTGGTATGTTATTTCTTTAGCATTAGGCATAGTTATTATTAAGCCGATATTGGTCTTATTGGCAACATCTATAAAAGCTACTGCTACTTGAGGAAGAGGGGCTTTAGAGGGGTTGGCAAATGGACTCAATGTCAGCTCAATGATTGAAAGGGCTGGCAGGCTTCCATCTTGTGGGAAATGATTGTCCAAGGTGCCCATAAACCCTGTTATCAGCTGTTGAAAGGGGAGAGAATCTGCCCATAAGGGCTGGGTATTTTGGAGGAAGAAGGGTAGGACAATTTTATCTGGCTCATGACCCCATTATTCTACTAGCAATTGCTTGTGCCTTGATACCTATTTCAAAGGTAATATCAAATTTGAGGTGATTCGATATAACTCAGATAGGTGTATCCAACTTAGAGGGCTTGATTGCCATAACATCCCAGGATGCCATCCCTGGTCCAGAGGAATGAGTGCTGACAAAACAGCATCAAGATCATGCCACCCCAGAGAGGTATTATAGACAAGTTAACCAGCACTTTTTTTAGAAGGTCCTTAGCTTCTTTTGTTAATGTTATGGTCACAGAGAGGGAGAGTGTCCTTCAAAAAGGGAGAATAATTGTCTCATCTCCTCATCAGGAATCAGGAGAAAATGAGAAATTGCTTGAGTCAATTGATAGTGCCACAAAGTTCCTGAAGCTCTGTAAGGCAGTAGGACTCCCATATGCTTATAGAAACATTAACAGGTTGAACTGTTTGGCTTATTTGATAACCCAAAAAGGTAAAGGGAGGTAGCCATTGTATCTTTTCTGGAGCCACCTTAAGGTGAAAAGCCTCCGAATCTTTTAAAACTGAAGCAGCAAATCCTCACTTTTCTGCTGGTCTGAATGAGCCAGCAGGATATCATCCATATAATGGATCATCAGTATTTTCCTAGGGATTCTCTTTAAAGCCTGCTGAATATATAGCAGACAGATAACCAGACTATTTTTCATGCCTTGTGGTAATATCTTCCAATGATAATGGAAAGCAGGACTCTGACTATTAGGTTCACAGACAGTAAAGGCAAAGTGTTCTCTGTCCTCTGTGGCCAATGGTATGGAGAAAAAAAATCTTTAATATCTATTACAAGGACATGTCATACAGGCGGAATAATGCCTGGATGTGGCAGTCCCACTAGGGGGGAGTCCATCTTTTCCATTTGTGCATTGATTTATCTCAAGTCCAGTAAAAGGCAGAATTTCCCCAATTTTTCCTTAATTACAAAAATGGGGGTATTGAATCTGCTGCAGGAATGTCCACTATGGCCTAGCAGCAGTTGTTCTTCAACTAACTCTCTTAATGCTGATAATTTAGGTTCTATAATAGGCCACTGATCCACTCATATGGACTTTTCTGATATCCAGTTTAATGGTATGGGCTCTGGGATGTTTATGTCCGAATGCGGGGCAATGGCCATTAGAATTGGGGGTGAGGGCTAGAAACTCTTCCCAATTGGCCTGTTATATCATGTGTTACTACGTCCTCACAAAAGGCTTTGTCATCATTAGTAAGCACCGCTCCCATCTTCTCTAGTAGATCATGCCCCCAGAGTGTACCGGGTGTGTCAGCTATGATGGTGTGGAGCTGGCCTTTATTACTATCTAGGTCCTTCCAATGAACTGAGTGGCAGGTGGTTTTAGAGGGCTTAATGCCACCCACACCAGTGATTGTATGGCCATCTTTAAGTTTCCAGTGAGGAAATGCCTGGACATCATTAGTAGATATGACAGTTGTGTCTGCACCAGTGTCTACCAGACCCTTGGTGGGTCTGCCATCCAGGGAGATGGTCATTGTGGGCAAATGCGGGAGTAAGGGAAGGGCCCAAAATACTCTGGGTTTGTAGGAATCCCCTCTTACTTGCTGGGATGAAGGGCATCCCTCCTTGAGTTTAAAGGAACCTGGGGAGAGCCCCTACACTCATGTGCCCAGTGAAACCATTTTTGGCATTTGGAGCATTTGGTCTTGGGTTGAACCTTAGGACAGTCTCTATGAAGGTGATCTGACTGACCACAACCCCAACAAGAATGGTCAGGTGGGTTGGGAGAGGACCATCCACATTATCTTTGGAAGCTAATAGTGCATTGAGAGAGGCAGTAAGCACTGCTATGGGCCCTGCCTGAGGGTCAAGATCTCGAGTAGCAATCACCTATTCATGGATGTCCTCATTACACACTGCTGCAACTGCATTGTGAGTAGGACCATTAAGCCTCTCCCATGTTAATTCCTTAATGAGCATCTCCCTGATCAGGCCAGGATCCATCCATTTCTCCACTGCTTCATTGACTTGGGCTAAGACTGAAGAATGGATAAAGAAAATGTGGTACATATACACAATGGAGTATTACTCAGCAGAGAAAAACAATGACATCATGAGGTTTTCAGGCAAATGGATGGAACTAGAAAATATCATACTGAGTGAGATAACCCAGACTCAGAAGGACAAACATGGTATGTATTCACTCATCAGTGGATACTAGATATAAAGTAAAGGGTAACCAGACTGCAAACCACAGTTCTAGGGAGGCTAGCTAGTAAGGAGGACTCTAGGAAGGACACATGGATCACCTAGCAATGGAAAAATGGATGAGATCTACATGAACAAACTGGGGGTGAGGGGGAATAATGGAGGGCAAGGGACGGGGGATGAAAGCTTAGAGGAGAGGGAAGTTTGAGCTAAAATGGGAACAGAGTAGGAGAACAAGGAAAGAGATGCCATGATAAATGAAGGTACCATGGGAATAGGGAGAAGCAGAGTGCCAGGGAGGTTCCCAGGAATTCACAAAGATGACTCTACCATAGACTACTGGCAATGGTTGAGAGGGTGCCTGAGCTGACCTATTCTGGTGATCAGATGGCTGAATACCCTGTCATAAAACCCTCATGCAGTGACTGATGGAAGTAGATGCAGAGATCCATGGCCGGATCCCAGGCAGAGCTCCAGGAGTCCAATCAACAAGAGAGGAGAGATTTTATGAGCAAGAGATATAGAGACTTTGATTGGAAAAAATACAGAGACAACTAGCCAAACTAGTGGAAACACATGAACTGTGGACCAATAGCTGAGGAGCCCCCATGGTACTAGACTAGGCCCTCTGGATAAGCAAGACAGTTGTTTAGCTTGAATTGTTTAGGGACCCCCCAGGAAGTGGGATTGGGACCTGTCCCTGGCTTTTTGTAGCCTAGTGCCTATGGTGAGACACTTTGTGCAGCCTTGGTGCAGGGAGGAGGGGCTTGGACCTGCCTCAACTGAGTGTGCCAGGCTCTGCTGACTCCCCATGGGAGACCTTGCCTTGGAGGAGGTGGGAATAGGGGGTGGGTTGGGGGGGAAGGCTGGGGGGGTGGTAGGAGGGAGGACAGGGGAATCTGTGGTTGATATGTAAAATGAATAGAAAACCTCTTAATTTAAAAAAAGTCAGTAAATAATTCCTTGGGCTGCTATATCAGATTACAAAAGTAGGCAGTCAGATCCCCAGGACTGCAGGATTTCAAGGCTTTAAATGCAAGTTCAGAGACCTGCTAAAAATAGGCATGCAGGCCAATTTTGGCTTGAGTCATGGGATTAACATATTGGCTCCAGCCGGTTAGCATGTCTAGGGATATAGCAATATTACATTGTATATTGAGGCATGCCTGTGCCTCAGCTTGATCATCATAAGCTGCCTGCCAATTAAGAAAAATGGCAGGCTCAAGCACAGCTTTCATCAAATGATATCAGTCATAATAGCTTTGAAGGTGCATTGCCCATTGTAATAAGACTTGCTCAAAATATGGCGAGTCAGGACCCAATTCATTAGCGACTTTATGAATCAAGGACAGATCCATAAGAGAGGTGGGCACCCAGGGCTGGTTGGCCGCATTAGGTCCCACATTGACTAGAAAGGCAAAAGGGTTAGTAGAGTGATATTTAATTGTTGGGGCTTACATAAGGGGCTGAGGTACTGGGCGGGATTAGTCATTATAGGGGAGGGACAAGCTTCAATGACTGAGGGGAGGGTTTGCCTTAAGGGAGTCACAGTGAGGCTTGTGACTTCAGGTTGTGACGATGAAGGGAGTTCTGCCCAAAGATGGAGAGTTCCCTCTGTAGGAAGTGAGGTGGGAGGGGACTGTATAGGAAGTTTCTTTGGAGGGTTGTCCTCATCCTCTGAATCCGGCTCTACATATGGAGGTGGGAAATCAAGTGAGAGGGAATTCATCTGTGTCTTCCAGTGGTCATTAAAAGCTCTAAGAACATCATCCATGGTACCTGATTTTATACAGGCAATAATGCCCAGTAGTATGGCTACAAACACCACATGAGGGTTCTTCCCTTCTTGAATCTCCCTTTTCCTGGTTAAAAAAAAAAAAAAGAGAACTCTCATCCATAATGAGGTATCCCAGATGTTCTCAGGAGATATCCAGGACACTATAGCAGAGGCTTCAGCCCAAAAACTGATCAGGTGAGTGTAGATGAACTTCTAAACGGTCTTATTAAATAAAAACACTGGGCCAAATATAGGGGGAAAAGACTTAGAGAGATCAGAGAAATAGGGAAAGCCACCAGCCAACCTTACCTCACCAACTCTGCAGCTTCCGAATGCGAGCTACTTCCTCTTTACTCACATCTATATGCCTTGCTGTTCTGCCATCTGATTCGCTCTCTGTTCAGCTACACCACTTCCTCTTCCTACACAGCTCTGTCACTTCCTGTCTGTCTGTACAGACCTCCAGACCTCCATGGTTAACTAATGTTGGAATTAAGGTGTGTGCCACCACACCTGGCTCTGTTTCCAGTGTGGCCTTGAACACACAAAGATCCTGCCTGCTAAGTGATAGAATTAAGGGTGTGTGCTACCACTGCCTGACTTCTTTGTTTACTGATAATGGCTGGCCTTTTCCCTCTGATCTCCAGGCCAGCTTTATTTATTAAAGCACAAATAAAAAATCACCACATGTGAGAGCGTTCGACAAGAATATCTCTGGTCTGTAAAAGAGCTTTAAGTGCCAACATCTGAGGCTCCTTTTTGGAAGAAGGGGAGTTACTCATTATCTGTGAAAGGGGCTAGGGTAAAAGTGCACTCTCCTGGGAGTGCTTAGGTGTACTCAGGGTCTGATGCTGGTGGTGGCTGTCAGCAGGAGCCCAGGATCCAGGTGCCTTCTCTCTCCTGCTTGCCACCACAGCCAGGGAGTTCTCTGAGACTGAGGGAAGAGAGCATATATGTCTCTGGCTGCCCTGCCTCCCCTCTGGCTACCATAGCCACCAGCACAGAATGGTAATGGGGCCGGGGGAGGGGAGTCTGTGGAATTTATAACTTTGCCAGGGAAGTTGGAATAGCCAGCAGGCCTGGGGGGGGGGGCGTGCTGGAAGCGAGGCCACTGCTTCCCAAGGATAGCAGGGAAGCAGGCTGGGCTCAGACTGAGTGCTGGTCTGCACTTGTGCAGCCAGGCTGCAGTCAGTCAATCTGCTCCCCTCTGGGCTGCACTGTGCTGAGACCCTGGATGGTGGGCAAGGACTGCAGGCTATATAAAAGCCTGAAAAGCAAGGTGATGATGGGAACTGCGGGCAGCTGTTGGGGCATGGGCAGGGATGGTGGGGGAAGACAGACAGTTGGACAGTGAAATTAAAGAGAACCAGTGTCCTGCAAGAGGAAAGTTCCCCACTCTCCAGGGAGGGAGCAGGAGATTCCTGTGGGAGAGTAGCCAGAATATTTACTTTGAGTTTAAGAGACAGGCCACCGCCCTAGCAGCTTTTAACTGATGGTCATGTAACCAAATTGAAGAATAAAGACTAAAGGCTTTTGACTATGCCCTGCAGGGCTGTGGGGACCCTCACAGCTGACACAGAGGTCTTCAGTCTCTCCTGGAGAGCAGCCCTGGGCAAGAGACTTCAGTTGGTTCAGCTGTTGAAGATCCTGGAGAGGTCTATGGCCAGGAATGAAAGAAAAGGCTTGTGCGAGTATAAGTGATTTGTGGGGGCCTTCCACGGTTCCCTAGGCCATAGCTGTATGCCCACATGGTGTCTCCAGAGAGAAAACACTGTTGGGGGGTGGGGGGTGGGTCAGTGGGCAGTTCTTGATTCCATTTCCTCGGTGGGCAGCCCTTATGTGGAAACACTGGGATGATCCAAAGTAAACAGGATGTGCCCTAAAGATGAGTGAGGGGAAAGGAATGAGGGGGGGGAGAGAGAGAGAGAGAGAGAGAGAGAGAGAGAGAGAGAGAGAGAGAGAGAGAGAGAGAGAGAGAGAGGGGGGGGGGGGAGGGGAGAGGGGAGAGGGGGAGAGGGGAGAGGGGAGAGGGGAGAGGGGAGAGGGGAGAGGGGAGAGGGGGAGAGGGGAGAGGGGAGAGGGAGAGACCCCAATACTCAACTCTTGCGGTGGGAAACACTGAAAACAGCTGAAGGAGGCAATTCAGATCACTGGAACAAGGTCGGACGGAGTCTGGGCAGCAGAATCGCCAGCAAAAGAGAAAGAAAAACCGCCCCAAAGAGAAAGGTGAGGAGGACCCAGATAGCAAGCTACAGAAGGGGTCCATACATGTTTGGGCACCAGAAATGTAGCTGTTCTGGCTGTACCGACCTGGGTACCCTGGAGGGAAGGGGGTGAGAAGATGCGGAGACAACAACACAAGCTCCTGGAGATTGTAAGCATACTCGTTTATTCAAACAAAGGCTCGGGCTTATATTAGGAAATTGGCAGGCTTTTGCTTCTATGGCTATTGTGGCATTTCTTGATTTGGCCCTGGGTCTTTCATCAGCGGTTGTCATCTTGGGGTCCAGTTTCAGGCTCTTCTGGGTCAAGGTGCTACTGTGCATGTCACAGCTCTTTTGACTTGGGGCTTAACCTGTTCATCTGGCGTGTGGGCCTTATCTGCTTCAACATTTAACCACTGAACCATCTCTCCAGTCCCTATATTTATATGTAAAGTAATTTGGCTACCCAGTGGTACAGTGCTTATATAACAGTAGGCCTTGGGTGTGGGAGAGAGAGAAGGGAGTGATCTTTTAGACACAATGTAATGGGGTCAGACAAATTTCAAAGATGGAATCAATTGTACTGAAGAAGTCTAACCAATTGAACTCACCTTTGAAGTTCGTTCTCTCTATCCTGAGCATTATTTTTATTACTGCTTAACTCCCCCAAAGTGTGATACTGCCATGCTTAGCAATGTTAACTCAAAATTCCTGCTATGAAAAAAGTCACAGGAATATTAATATTTGTAAATATTGGGAACATGTCAAAAAACTCAAGGAGACTTCGGAGGAAGTCAGACTTCTCAGGGAAATTTAGAAAAACAAAGACTAAAAGCAACATGAGAAGAAACTACAATGGTTGAAATTCCTTTTGTCCTGTGCCCGGTGCTCTGTGAAACCAGTCCTGTGCACCATTCATTCACTTTCTGTGATAATACACACCACTTAACACATTTCACAGCTAAAGAACCTGGACCAGTTTCAGAGGATGTAATGTGACTCACTGGGATTTAAGCTCAAAGCTCATGCTATAAGCCTTTTGATTCATTATATGACATTATTATAAAACAGCATTTATAGATAAATGTGTGAGATTTTTCCAAGGAAAGAAGGGGATTGAGATATGGGATTCCAGACATGAAGAAAAAATTCACAGAGATAAAGGCAGAGAATAGCTTATTAAAGGAATCTGAAGGAAGTAGATGGTCAACTAGGTGGGAAGTCCACACCCTTCCTGTCTTCAGCCTCTCTCTCTCTCTCTCTCTCTCTCTCTCTCTCTCTCTCTCTCTCTCTCTCTCTCTCTCTGTCTCTTGCAAACACACACACACACACACACACACACACACACACACTTCCCAGGACAAACCATTCCCTTTACAACACAGATCACAAGAGGGCAGGTAGGGCACTTGAGGATTGAGCTACAGATCCAGCCTGTGTTTTCGCTTTGGAATCTCTTGCTTACCAGTTGCTTTGCTGTAGCTTCCCCATGTGCCACCCTCTACAGTGGGTGCTGACAAGGGGCAGTGCAGTCTCTTCCTTATAAGAGTCTGCTGTATATAATCAAGACACACTGACTAGTACATTAATGGAGTGATTTCTTTTTTTTCAGGGAGGTGAAGGAGAATAAACAATAAAATAAGAGAGGAAGAAAAGAAGAAAGAAAAACATGAATGAAAGGAGGAGAAAAGGGGGAAGAGATGTGGGGGAGGGGGAAAAGGAAAGTTTGCCCCCCCCTCAAAAACTATATATAAGGGGAACACCTCAAAGCTGAAAAGAGGTGCCTGATAGATTGTACCCCCTACAGAGAATGCACCTTCTCAAATTCGTCTTGACTCTTAGCGATAAAGAGCCAATGGCTACTTAAGCCTTATTGATGAGGACAGAATGAACCTTCACCTCCACACACATTCACTTAATCCTTCCAAAAATTCCCAATGGATGAGAAGTGCTTTACAAACCAGCTATTTTCCTCTGAGTGCTATCATTATGGGCCAATTTATTTTAAAGTGTTTCCTAAAAAACATAACCTCCTGACTAATAGGAACCTGCCTGTCAATACAGAAATCCTATGGCAGCCATTCAACAGTGCTGCAGACACACAATACATGTGCATTTGTTGTTTTCATTTATAGTCTGAATGTCGTTTTTGAAAATAACAAAATTTATTTATATAAAGTGTTTCATTTTGGGGATAAAAAGTGTTTCATTTGGGGGATAAAATGAATGGCTATGTTCTTCTAGGAATTATTGCAATTGTAGTTGCTTAGTCCTTTTGGTTGGGGATATTGAAAGACATAGGAAATGTAGAAATGCTATTGTCCTTTAATTAATCCCAAAGCGACAGTCATGGGCACGAAGTCCTGAAGTGTTTGCTACTCACCTGTGCACGGTTCAAAAAATCTACTTAAGAAGCATATATCTGTGTATACAACTTCTCTCTCACTGTATTTTCATTTTGATTGATTTTTATATTTCTCTTCTGAACTTCATGACTTGGAGATAAAATGAACTTGGCACTGACCACTTGATATTACAGAATGTACTGAACACATGCTCTTAAGAGAAAATTGGATCCGTGATGTGACTATTTTTATTTAATGTCAGGTAGTCACAACTTGTTATGACTAGCTTTTCTTACGACTCTGAAATTGTACTGATAATGAGAATTCACTTTGGGTGTTTGGTGCACTCCTGTAGCAGGACTTCATCTGTAAATTACATGATAGGCTGATTCTGCATATAAGTTTCTAATACTGGGATATTGTTTATTTGCAGTTTTATCAATATGAATTAATAAAAATATTGACATTATCTGAATGATGCTCATAGTTCAGGTAACTGTTACACTGATGTCAATTTCCTGGGATGACACTGTATTAAAGTTATGTTATGGGAGATTTTACCACTGGCAGATGTAAATAGAAGGGTATATAAATTATGTATCTTTATCTTTGATTTACTATGACAAAACCCCCCAAGGTAATTGACTCATAAAGATCAATGGCTTATTTACCTCAGAAGTTTAGAGGCTCAAAAGCACAATGCCTGATTCTGGGGAGGTCATCAGGTGTTAGTATTTCATGGAAGGTATGCATGTAGATATTCAGAGAGAAGGAGGGAGGGAGGGAAAGACAGAGAAGAAAGAGAAGGAGAAATTTTGTTGGCATACCCTGATGATGATTAAAGCCTGATTTTTTTTACCTTAACTTCATCTTTTATTTTTTAAATTTTTGACAATTTTCATGCATGTACATAATATACTATGATCATATCCTACACTCATTATACTCAAAAAACAATGAAAATTTCTGTTGAATTTCTAATCTCAATACATAAATAAAATATACCTTAGAGGAAAGGAATATTTTAAGGTCTGATTTTATAGGTCTCCTAATTTCCTATACATTTAGTATATTGGTTGGATGTTGTGTTACTGATACCAGAAAGAGAATTTAATCGTACTTGGCTCCTTGCTCTCCACTGTAGTATCTCCCTAGTAAGATCCTCAGTCCCAGCCAGGCAGTGGTGGTGCATGCCTTTAATCCCAGCACTTGGGAGGCAGAGCCAGGCATATCTCTGTGAGTTTTAGGCCAGCTTTGTCTACAGAGTGAGATCCAGGACAGGCACCAAAACTACATGGAGAAATCCTATCCCCAAAAAACAAAACAAAACAACAACAAACAAAACAAAACAAAAAAAGATTCTTGGTCCCACTGATTACAGGATCACCACCCAGACAGGTTGGCTAAATACAGGATTGATATTGGTATTGTCCCTTTGATATTATAAATATTATAAATAAATAATAAAAGTAAACCATTGATCAGTTATTGCTTTTGTAAATATATTTTTTTTAATTTTATTTATTTATTGTATATACGGTGTTCTGCCTGCATGTATGCCTGCAGGCCAGAAGAGGGCATCAGATCTCATTATAGATGGTTGTGAGCCACCATGTGGTTGCTGGGAATTGAACTCAGGACCTCTGGAAGAACAGCCAGTGCTCTTAACCTCTTAGCCATCTTTCCTGCCCTTGTAAATAATTTTTAATGCTTATTGATACAGATGTATTGTCCAAAGTGATTGGATAAACAATGATAGTTTCATACAAGTATATTATGTACTTTGGTCATATTTGTCCTAATTTGTCCTCTGCCCATTTCCTATCCTGCTTTGCCGAGATGATTTCATTTTTACAGAAATAAGTCCCTCAACTCTTCAACTTTCATGGCATATGTATATGTATATGTGTAATATAATAAAACATATATTATGGAATATATTTTAGATTACTGTAGTTGGTGTTCCTCACCAGGGAAGTAGGTGTTAACATAGCATGGCAAGTATGCTTATAGATATTAAAACACACATACACACACACACACACACACATACACTCATTCACAGAGAGAGGGAGAGAGAAAGAGGGAGGAGAAAGCAAGCACATAATCCCATTCCAGGGCATAGTCCAATGACTTAAATCTGAAATTTTTACTTAACCTGCATTTTTTATTAAGAATATTTTTATTCATTTTACATACCAACCACAGATCCCGCTCTCTTCCCTCCTCCTGCCCCCAAGCTTTCCCCTACTCCAACCTACCCCCTATTCCATCCTCCGACAAGGTAAGCCTCCCATGGGAAGTCATTGAGAAAGAGAGAATCTGTTTTCTCTGGGAATGATCCTGAGATGGGTCATTCGATCCAACCTGGTTGTTTGTGAAAAAATACAAATACAGCAAGATTAAGTGACTTAGCAGTCTGAATTTATGTATCTATCTGTATAATGTTAAATTAAAGAAGAAATCATAAATTTGAGAGGGAATAAAGGGAGTTGAGGAGAGAACAGGATATAAATGTGATGAGAAGAGTTGGGGAAAGGGAAAACAAAACAATTGCATGAAAAAATTAACTAAAAATAAACAAATACATATAACCACCAGAGGAATGATGTAAATACAGTACTCATGTATTAAATTCTCAAAAGATAGATAGATAGATAAATAAATAAATAAATAAAAGCTGTCCCTGTCTGAAGAATGGATCTCTTCTCTTTATAATTATAATGAAATTTCATTTCTCTCTGTAAAATTTTTCATATCATTATTTTGACATCAACCCTTCAGTAAATGCTCACAACAAACCATGAGTCTGTACTAGAAGGTTAAAATACATATGCTTCTAAGGTGTATGTGTTGTTAGAAGTTTTGAGAGTAATTCTGAATTTTACTTGGCCTTGATTACCGATTATTCTACACTCTTTGAGAACAAAATTCCAAAGTTAGCTGCCTGGACTATAAATGAATAGGAAGTTATCTCTCACATAACTGAAAAGTGTCCTGATGAAAGTTCATGTTGAAGTTAAGTTCTAATTAGAGATGGGATCTCTGTAGACATGGGCAGCCTAGAAGAAGCTCTTCAGATCATGTAGGCCTAGAATTTATGGAGGTCTTCTCTGTCTACTAAACACATCATTGGAGACATCAACCAGCATTCCTATACATTTATGATATTATGGTGTGATTATAGGAAAACTGAGACTTGTGGTAATAAAATGATATGATAACAAAGAATAAAATCTTTTCATGATAAGCAATACTTTTGATCATAACAAAGTCATGTTTTCAAACTTGTTAATAGCTTTAGGTTATTTTCAATGAAGCTGATCAAGTTACTAAGAAGCTAAAATCTATGTGAACCTAAGCCTACACTGTTTAACTGCTTTTTGAGGCATTCCAGCATATTGCCTCTAGGTGTCTACTAGTTGTCTCTAAAATGAAAAGGAAATAAATCTTGCAAATTATTTTGCTTGAAAAAAAATGATGCCACATATCATAGGGACCTTATGTTACTTATAGAGTAATTTGGATCTCATATTTCCCCAAAATTATTTGAATTGGATGTGTGCTGAATTGGTAGAACGTATCTGTGGTCTGTCAGCTTTAGCAGACCTCTCTCTGTAGATAGAGCTAAAAGAATATTTGAGAGCCCTAAAGGGCTTAAAGAGTTCACAGTCTCCCCAAAAGGAGCTGTGAGCATGGATGGAGAGAGTATTCCAGAATCATGGTTGGTGGAGGATAGGTACTGACTCACATTGTCACCCTCATTACCTTGAGGGACCTTAACTCAGGCCAAAAGGGGATTATCAAAAAGGGATTGATTCTAAAATGAATTTCCACATGATGAAGGGAGTTGGAGATTTCATTGAAGACATTTTTATGTAGATTTTTGTGGACTTAATCATGAAGGTTAAGAGATAAAGAGAAACGTTCAAACAGAAAATAGAGCACACAGAGAGAATGGATGTGGGGTTCTCTAAGAGAAAGTATCAGAGAGTAAGAAATACCAAAGTGTAAGTATTGGCTCCTCAGGAAGGGCCACAAACAAGGGCCTTAGTGTTAGCCATTTGTGCCATTTTGGGAGTTCTCAAGTTACATCTTGAAAATTTACTAAGAAACCCCCATTTCCTTTTTTTTTTTCTGTTTTGTTAACTGAGAATATAGGAAGGTGACTCCAGAAATGTCTTAGATAGAATTATAATGTGATATAATAAAGTCATAACCCCCTAGGGTTTCAGGAAGATTTTAAATATATGTCATTTCCTTGTAGATGAGATTTATGTTGAGATCCCTAGAAAGTGACTGGGAAGTGAGAAAGGCCATTATTAATTGCTAGATTTCTTGCTTTTTTTGCTAATGTGAGAAGTCAGCTAGGACCGGGATGAAAGACTGCCCTAGAATCTCGCGTCTCCTTTCTATGCTGCTTTGGCATCCGCACAGACCACTGCTGTTTTCACTCCTCTGTTCCATGGTGCAGTCTGATGTATGTTTTTCTCCTTGCAGCACAGTTGCTAGCCTAGGCTACCATCAGGTATCTGTGGCCCCAGCCACGGGAACTGTGTTGGCACCCATGAGAATTTGTTCAGCGGTTAAGGTTCTTCCAACAGCACCTGTTGTAAGATGCTCTGTCACTGTTCCCTTAGGGTGTGCTTCCTCAGTGCGGTGGCTTTACTTGTGCTTGGTAGTTCCATAATCAATAACCTTGTTTCAAGAACCGAGTAATCCGTCCCAGTGACTTACCCTTTTCATTTTGTCTCCAGAAACACAAATGCTTCTTTTCTAGTAATAGATTTTTCAAGTTAATATTGGGTCCCAGAGCTCAATAAACAAACAAACAAATAAATAAATAAACAAACAAACAAATAAATAAATAAATAAAATGATGAATGAATAGATAAATAAAAGCAAAAAAACAAGCAAACAAACACAAAAAAGTCATAAAATATCATTTTAATTATTGCAATTATAACTGAAAGTTAAGAGGCTGAGCTTTATCAATTATTGGCTTGCAAACCATGTCTTAGGCCCTGTGTTAGATCCCCAGCATTGGAAATCTAATAATCTATAACCCAGTATAAGCATAGTGGTGGTCTATCCATCTCACTATAAATATGCTTCACATTCTCTTGTACTTAAGAAAGAAAACTAGTTTTGAACTGAAGAATCTTTCTGTGAAACTAGAAAACATCTAGATAGTCTCTGAAATGACCTGTTTTTTTAAAGTATTTCTTTTATTTTTTTGAGATTATAATATAAGCACATCAATTCCCCCTTCCCTTTACTCCCTATAAACCCTTCTATGTACTCCTACTTGCTCTTTTGAAAATTTGTGTACTCTTTTTAAATTAACTGTTGTTATATGAATATATGTATATGTATAGATTCTCTTTCATTTAAAATGACAGATAACTTTAGTATGTCTACCACCATGACTCCCCCTCCCCCTACCTTTTCTTTTCATGGACTTCCATAGGAAAACATTTAGGCAGTGGGTAATCTGTGTATTAACACCTTAGGTCATGATATACAGCTCTTCTATTCAATATTATGGGTTTTCAGAAGCAGAATTTTTTGATATAAATGACATTTACATCAACAATTTTAACTAAAACTGGCTGTACTCCTCAATGTGTGTGGGCCTCATTCCGTCAGGTGAAGGCCATCACAAAATACAGACTTTGTAAGAAATTAAAACTGTGGACTCAACCAAACTCTTTCTCAAGTCTTCAATTTGCCACAGTATGCTTCTTCAATTATTTTTAATTGGCAATCCTTAAAGATGCTGTGACCCAATCCTTAAAATAAAATTTTTAAAGGATATAGAGAATATATATTCTTTACACATAGAATTTTGTCTGTACACACACACACACACACACACACACTGCTTGCTTGCTCTGTTTCTTTGAAGAATTCAGAAATTTATACCAGGTTTTACCCACTAAGATAGAAATCATGCTATGTCTTTAGTGGATTTAGTGTTACAGACTAAAATGCACTTTACATATAAAACATCTAGATTCATGTTTGTCTCAATAAATGTTCTGACTTATAGGACGAAGCCCTTACTTTTTAAATAATATTTAATCCTCTCATCTCTAGGTCACAAGCATTCTGTGCAAACTTCTTTCCCACTGCATGCACCTTATGCAGGAAGACCCTGCCTTGCCTTCCCTCCCCTAAGTATTATCTTAGAACCCCAGGATTTGTTTTAAAACTCTGAAGATGTAGGGATTAGGCAGATCAGTGGGGGGACAACTTTAGCACAGAAAATTTGCCTTTATATGCTTAAAATTTAACTTTAACTATAAGACACGTGTAACAAAAGGAACGCTTCTTTTCAGTGAAGGCTGCAGAGAAGCTGCCTATACTGAACAGAGTCTCACAAAACAAAATAGATCTGTGTGATTTTTCTCTTTGGTATTAATTTTTAGTGAGTATGCAAAGCAATGGGTTTCCTTATGACATTTTTATACATGTATTGTATTTTGCTATTTTTAACCACACTTTTCTTCCCATCTCTCCCTCCCACCTTCCTTCCTCCCTCCCCTCAACAAAAAGTCTGTCTGCTTTCATTTGAAATCAAAAGACACACACTTGAATGCATATTTCTCTAGTTCCATGTAGACTACCCATAGGAGAAAACATTCATTCACTATTTTCATTTTTGTATTCTTTCATGAATCTCATTTTTCTGACACATAATAATTTAGCCCAATCTTAGGTCTAATGTAATGACTTCATTACATAAATTAAATTAAGGGTGTATCACTACCCTTCAAGATTAAAGTGAATTTGTCCTAATTTTCACAAGTCTATCTTAATAAGAGTGTTTTGTTGTTTTGTTTTGGATCATAAATAAACTGATTAGAGATCATTTCCTGTCAAGAAGCAATGGGTTAGAGTTACTGCCAATATTTTATAATAAATACCCTAAGCATACTCTACCTCTTTTCTGCCATTGGTGCAGACCAGTTGACTAACCAAGCTTCCCTTCAAAGAATAAATATATCATCTCAGACTTGACTAGATAACAGTAAATTTATTTATGTGTTGCTTAAATTATTCAATGTTTTCTTCACTTTAAAAACTATTCTTAATAATAAAGTACTAAAGCACAATACTTTAACCATTCTTTATCCAAACTAAAATACTAAGTGCCTTATTGTTGTCAAAGCTCTTATTTTATTCTGACTGTTTGTTTCTTTACAGTCACATTTCAGTGATTTGATGACATGTTTAGGGATGAAATGTTTGCTAAAACTTTCACAAGGAAAATAAAAGATGCTTTAAAGCCTCCCAGAGCCATTAAAAGGGGATAGTCTGTATGTTTTAAATTTTTCCTCAAGTAAATTTTATTTATTGTGAAAATAACTAGATATTGATGTTTATTTGTATAACAGTTTATGATGATTTTAAAAACAATATCAAGGTCAACAGCTAATTTTCTTAGTGGAAAGGCAGGGCTGACAAGATGGTTCAGGCTGTAAGTGTGGTAAGATGACTCAGTGCATACAGGTATTTTCTGCCAAACCTGATGCAAGTTGGATCCCCAAGGCTCAAGAGGTAGAAATATAGAACCAACGTCTACTAGCTATCCTCTGATTTCCACGTATTCACCATGGTATGCAAACCCCAACAGATAAGTAAAAAGTAATTAAAATCTATTAAAAAGAAAAACATGAACTTATTAAAAGCACAAAGTAATGTTTAATTTTCACAAAGAAGAGAATATCAGTAAGTTACATTGCATCTTGTAACATGAAGTTGAAATTAATTTAAAACCCTGTCTTGTGACAGCAGATAAAACCCATAAATTTAGGGATGTTGGAAAAAAATAAAACCTTTAAGTGTGACTCCTATATATAGGGGCCATGTGAGGGGTAAAATTTTTTTGTTGTTCTTAATCTATGGTAGATAAATCAATATTCAAATTTACTCACTTTCCTTTTTAATAAAAGAAATGAACACAATGCAGTGAGGAAAGTACATGCCTAAAATGCCTAAGCCCTTGCATCAGATCCCACAGTGCCACAAACAAACAAACAAAATGAAAGTAAATAAATTAATGAACAGATAGTTTACTGTGCTATTGTTGCATTGCTACAATCATGTTCATTGTTTAATTGAAGAATAAAGGAAACCAAGATGGGTGGTGGTGACATATGCCTTTAATCCCAGCACTCAGGAGACTGTAGCTAGAAGATTTTTCCAATCCTGCCAAGCCCCTGCAGTTCCATGGCCTGCTTATAAAATAATTACTCAGAAGCTTATACTAATTATAACTGCTCAGCCATTAGCTCAGGCTTTTTACTGACTAGCTTTTACACTTAAATTAACCCATAACTCTTACCTATAGTTAGCTTGTTACCTTTTCTCTGTTCTGCCTTGACATCTTGCTTCCTCTGTGTCTGGCTGGTGACTCCTGATTCAGTCCTTCCTCTTCCCAGAATTCTCCTTGTCTGCTTGCCCTGCCTACACTTCCTGCCTGGCTACTGGCCAATTAGCATTTTATTTATCAAACAATCAGTGCTACACATATTCACAGCATGTAGAACGACATCCCACAGCAGGACACAGAGGCAGAGGCAATGGGATCTCAGAGTTTGAGAGCAGCCTGGTCTACAGATCAAGTTACAGGACAGTCAGGACTACATGGAAAAGCCCTTTCTTGAGAAACTAAAAATTAATTAATTAATTAAATAAATAAATAGATAGATAATTTTTTTAATTAAAAAATTAAAAGCCAAATATCTTGAACTGGAAGAATATCATTGTAAGACTAGGTGTTATCATCTACATTTTGCTTGTAAGATTCCAAGAGTACTTGTTTCTACTTTATCTGCACAATAATTCAGAGACAATCAGTGCTGAGAGGGAAAATTTCCATAGAGGTAACATAATGGACTTCCATTGAGAAATCCCTCATTCCTCAGGAATACACTGCTTGATTTATTAAAAATGTAAGCTTTTACACAGTGATATACTACTTTACAAATTTGTAAACTGAGATTTGGAGAAGAGAGAAAAGTATGTATTCACACATATAGTCAGGAAATAATACTGAGAAACTAATTTTTCTCTCTATTATTACAAGTCCTTATTTTCAAAGATGAAAGATAAGTTGTCAGATGTTATAACACTGACAGTCAAGAAAATGAAGGCAGTATAGATCAACTAACCCCCAAATTAACAAGTAATGAAAAAATGCTGTGAAAGCAGGTCCAGCATCTTAGGAGAACATGTACAATAATAAAACTTGACTGATGCTAACAGACCAAGAAAATTATCATTAAGGTGAAGTGTGAATAAATGAAAAATCTAGGATGGGAGCCAGGAAAATCTCCACTGGCTCAAACCATGCCAAAAAGGGTGCTTCGCATTATTACAGAACTATTTTTACCATTTTAGAATACAAAGTAAACCAAAGCAGAGCAAATGAAACCGGAACAGATCTTAAAGGTCCACTTCAGCTCTCATATAATTCCAGTGTTTAGGTAGTGATTGAAAGCCTACCAAGTAGAAGGACTCACAGAAAGACACGAGCATCTGCAGTAAAGACTGAAATAGCTAGGCATGGTGGCACACACCTCTAAGACCTCCCTAGGAGGCAGAGGAAGGACAGTTGCAAGGACTAAAGTCAGGACAGGCTGTGTAGGTCTATGCCAGACGAGGGAACTACTGAGATGTTATTTCAAAAGCTCAAAGACGGTCTGAGCGTGTAACTTTATAGCAGATATTAGAACTTGGAAGGGCCTGGGTTCAAGCCCAACATGTATGCACACGAAAAGCCTAAGACAATCTTCTCCTCATTATGACAGAACCAATGGGGATCTTACCCTGAGCCCCAGGTAAGAGCTCTGGGTACACACAAGTCCCACTGTACTTGCTACTTTAACTCATTTATTCTTCTTTGTCACCATTGAGAATTTATAACTCATCTCATCCTGGCTGAGTAAATACTTTGAACTCTTGCTCCATGCCTGAAACAAAGGAGATGATATAAGTTGGCATTTGAATGTGGTCAGGATTTCCACAACATAAGTCAAAGCATTTCTCCGAAACACCCCAGGCCTTATGCATCCCTTAGATGAGAATACAAGCTGAATTATTTCACTTTCTAAGCAAAACAATTCAAAAGACACAGGGTATCAGAATAGACTGTGCAGGACTAGCTGTGAAAAGACAGCAGGAAATACAAGAGGTCAGGAGGAGTCAAAGTGAGGTATTCACATCGCCATAGCCATCAACATGCCCCCCTGGGCTAAGCTCTCCTGAGGTTCTGACCTTATCTCACCTTGGAGAAAGTTTCTGTGCAAATGAAAGATACCTCTGATCCTGCAGCAACACTGGAGAGATGTCTTTGGATACGATCCAGAAGGTAGTGAAATCAAAATCATAAATCCCGTGGGTGCTTATCCCCGCTAACAGAGAAAAATAAGGAAGCCTCTGAGTGCTGCAACTGTTTCCATCTGTTCTCTTTATGTGTAACTGATGTAAGAAATTAGTGACTGCCAGAAGTCACTTGGTTTGCAATTACAGTGTTTAATGATATTAGTACAAAGTAGGAAAATGAGCTAGTCTATTCTCTAACAGAAAGCACAGATGAAGGTGAAATCAACTTCTGAGGCACTCTATCACCTATGACACCTTGTCTCATTATCTGAAGTAAAGGAGAGTTCCGACTTAACTTATGAGGCAGATGGAAAATCCCTAAGACCTGCTGACACAGGAGGGAAGGAACCATCAGAGAAACAGCTGATTCTCATGATGAGCCAAAGCAATGGTGTTGTCTCATAGGGTCAAATGGGACATAGACCTTGGAGCGTCAGTCCTAATACAAATTAACCTTTGACCTTTAGTGTTTGTTCCATGTCAAAATCAGGTGCCACCATATCCATCCCGGTTTGTAGCCTGAACCTAGCAGCTCACACATCCATTGGTTCTGACTTTCCTTTAAGCCACCAAGGCATCAGAAGAAACATCATCTTCCCCAGATCTTGATCATCCATTTCCATTTAAAAGGAAGACTTGCACGGGGGATTATGAATCTCTGCCCTGACAAATGCTCACAAGGAAACCACACTCCAACATAATGAAACTGGATGTTCTTGCATAACCCAGTACTATAAATGGTCAAAAACAATGATTCTCCTAGAGTACATACAAAATGTAGAGTTATTTTTATAGATTGTCTTTTAGTGAACGATGTCGGAAAAAAGAAAAACTCACAAGACAAGCAACTGTTGAAAAATATTTTGTCTGTTGGAAGAACTAGATTTTAGTAGAAAATATATGCATTTTATAGAAAAATAGGTATGAGATTTTGAATAACCAATCTGTCACTGTTATCTGAGGACTTAAATACATCCTTTTGAGAAGTCTCCTTCCCAAAGTCTAAAATTCCTAGTGGTAAATATAAACAGTCTAGCTAATTTATACCAAAATATATGTACAAGTGAGCATGAAGATCCTGACATGCAGTAAGTGATTACTAAAGCCCATTTTGACCCTTCAAAATAATCAGATCTTGTACTTTTACTATTTGGGTTGGGGAAGAGAGTCACACAAATCAAATGAATGAATCGTAAAAACTGCAGAGAAATATAACTTTATAATACAATCGTGATCATTTGAAACCCATCACTGGGGTCACACATCATCCGTGTACCCAGGGCTTAGATGAAGAAGGTGAAGGTCATAGGAAGTGCCCATGTTCTGCAAATTCTTTTAGAAAATCAAGCAAGTTTTTTTTTTTTTATTGTCCTTTGTTAAAATGCTCGATAAGGCAGAGTTTGGTTGTTTAATTGTGCAACACTTATACATTTTGCTTTTGAAAGTATAGCAGAAAAACCAGATGTGATGGATGCAACAAATCATTTCATTCTGCTGCTCTTAAGGTTATATTACCAAAGTTAAGGGTTATTGTCTTACATTATCAAATTTAGCAATCGCCCTGCTTTGGAGTTCACAGAACATCTGCAAGTAAAGAAAATTTGGGTACATATATACAAGCCACCTGTGCAGCTTCTGCTGCTGAATTATTTAACTAATATACCTGCTAAATTTTTTTGATTTTGATTTTTGAAAATTTCATACATGAGTATAATACGTCCAACTCTCCCCAACTTACTATGGAACATACAAATGTCCCCGAATCCTCTCTAAACACAAATACATATATAATCCAGTGAAAAAACTTTCATATATGCTATTGTATATCATCCTTATTTATTGTACTTGTTGAAATGAAAAAATACCTTATTATTTTATTTTGAATTATTATAGGGATAAAATATTAATAAATGACATTCACCATGAACACACATTTATTACATTATGAATAACTATATTATTTGTGGCTATAATTTCTGTGGTTTTGCTAAAAATACTAACTTAGGCACTCACGCAAGGTTATTTTTTTCTGTCTTTTTTGACTAAGGTACTTTCAACTAAATATTTATTTGAAGTATTAGAACCGTTCTTTCAGAGATCTCAGAATAAAATCTTTCTACTTGTGGCAACTTCCTTTCTTAGAGTTATATTTTTATATATGCTTTTAGTTATATGATGGAACAAGTAACTACAGAGAGGGCTTTGAAACAGAAAACGTTGTGAGTTCTTGTTTGTTTGTTTGTTTTTTTCTTTTTTTTTTTGAGATCAGTTTACCTGAGATCATGTATACTTACAATCAATGTAAATCAATAGCAATATAATGAACTAGTTTTGTCTTTATGCAAAAGTAAATTTATAGATAGTAATAATTTCACCATTACTGAGCCAAGTTCTTGGTATGATTGGGTTACATCTTAGGTAAGGTACAAATGCATGTATTTATTGCATTACTCATGGTTGGTAATGTATCAGACCTTAGTTGTGAGCTGGAGAGACATCTCAGTATATGGCAGCAAGGTGGGGTCTTGAGTTTTATCCTTAGGACCCACATGGTGAAACAAAAGAAATTATACCACCAAATTTTTGTGACCTCTATATGTGCACTGGAGCACATGTACACCGTTCCCCCTACCCCCACCCCACACACAAAAAGTTTAAAAAGTTTAGTTTCAGTGGGAGGGAGAGGAATAATAGCAAAAAATAATAAATCATATTTATGAAAATATCATAAGGAAACCCATTACTTTATATTTTAGCCTTTGAAAATGTATCTTAAAATGAGAAAGGGACTGGAAAGATGAATTGGAAGTAAAGAACACTTGCTGCTCTTGCAGTGGACCCAGATTTGTTTCCCAGCACCCACGTGACAGCAAAAAGCCTGCTGTAACTCCAGTTTCAATGGTTCTAATACTGTCTTCTGGTCTCTGTGGGTACAAGGTACACACACACACACACACACACACACACACACACACACACATGCAGGCAGGCAAATAGTTATACACATAAAGTATTAAAAATAAATAAATAAATATTTTAAAAAAGTAAAACAAAGAAACAAAAGCTTAATTCCATGCAAAATCGCACTGAGAGAGATTAGAGACCCGACTGAGTCAATAGTCAGATATCGGCTGTCCTAGCTTGAGGATCTGAGTTAGAGCCCAGGTGACCTTGCATGTGTTTGCCATCCCAGCACTGGTGAAGAGTGGACACAGGAAGATCCCTGGAGATCACAGTCCAGTCAGCCTACTGGACCTGAAGAGCTGTGGGTTCAGCAATAAACTCTGTTTCAAAAAATCAGGTGAGAAGACACCTGGCATTGAGTTTTGCTCTACACATGCCTGTGCACCAACATACATGTGTACCCACAAACAGATGCACCCAAACATTTACAAAAATTAAGACAAAAATAGTAAAATTACACTGGAGCTCATAGCTTGACAAAGAGGTATATTTCAGGCACGCTCATTGATAATGCCTTCCACTCACATTAACGATATCATGCTGCAGAAGAATGCAGAGTAGTAAGAACCAGCACACACTGAATACTCAACCTTCCACTCAAGACTGAAGTCTTTCACCCTCACCACATCTTTCATCTCCCAGGTTGTGCAAGGCAGTTTTGGATAGACATTAATCCTTTTTAAATTATCAATGTGATCAAAATATAAAGAAGGAAGAGAACGATTTGTAGGTGAAATTTGAGTATTCTTGGAAGCTAAAGTGTGCCTGAATCTGTTGTATAATGTCTTTAACGCATAAAAGCTTAAATGAATTGGGAAGAGGATGAATGGGAACAAAGCATAATGAGACGTGTATGAAAATGCCATAATCAAATCCGTGTGTGTGTGTGTGTGTGTGTGTGTGTGTGTGTGTGTGTGTGTGTGTGTGTGTTTGTAAATAGATTGAGAGAGAAACTGGGAGGGAGGGAGGAATGGAGGGAGAGAGAGAGAGAACACCAACTGTATGTTAAATCTTTTGGTAAGAACTGTGGACCATGGATTCAAAGATTAAGACAAAAGTATTGCTCACTCTTAATATACAAATTGTTGTGGTGGTTTGAATGAGATATTCTCTACAAATCTTAGGCATTTGAATACTTGGCCCCCAGATGGTGGTGGCTCTTTGTGAAGGATTAAGAGGTGTGGCCCTGCTGAGAGAATTATGGCACTGGGGGCGGGATTTAAAATAACAAAACGCTTCCACTATTTGTGGTTCAAGATGTAAGCTCTCAGCTGCTGCTCAAACTACCAGCCTCTTGCCACCTCCACTGTATCACAGTGAATTCTAAACATCTGCAACTACAAGTCGCAAATCAACTCTTTCTTCTTTAAGTTGTGTTTGTCATAATGTTTAATCAGTGCAGTAGAAAAGTAACTAACGCACTTACATTGGAGGGCAGCATGCAAGTAGGTTGTCTGGGTGGGAATAAGTCAACTATGGGTGGGACAAATTACAAAGTGAAGTCTAGAACGTAGCTAGCAAACTCAGATAGGGAAAAAACACAAGGTCAGGGGAAGCTTTTGAGTAGAAGTGAATTATTCAATGAAAGGTTTTCTCTGGTGATTCCTATTGGAGAACTAACCTCAGTCTCTACTCCGGTGGAAGTGAATTTTTGACTTATGTTCTGTTGTCTTACTATAAGCAACTATAATGACAGTGGCTTAATTGTTATCTTAAATGCCGAGTGGATGGCAGCTTCTCTAAAGGTTGGAATAGAACAAACAGTATAAAACCTGTCTTTGGAGGGATGAAGAACATAAGAAAGTGCTCTCTTGAGAAGAACAAAATTGACATAAATATTAGAATATGGGAGCTTGCCAGATGAGGAAACAAGGAAAATTATTTTAAAAATATAAATATAATTGAGATAACTAGGCAAATACACTCCCCCTTCACTCTGGAAAGTATGTCCACAGTTATATTTCTTCTAGGGGACTATTAATTGTAATGAGTATTTTTTCTGTCCCACCATGAAAGCTTGGCCTTACCTTAGGCTTGTTCCAAACTCTCTCTTATAACTTAAATTAATCCAATTATATTAATCTACATTTTGCCTCTTAGCTTTTTACCTTTCTTTCTTATTCTGTGTGTCTGACTCATTCCATGTTTCTCTTGCACCTAGATTCATCTCCTACTTCCTCTCATCCTGCCTGGAAGTCTTGCCTGTATCTCTTGCCTAGCTATTAACCATTCAGCTCTTTACTAAACCAATCACGACAATATATCTTCATACAGTGACAGTGTACAAATATCTGACCACAATTAATGCCATTCCATTTGGGGTTTAATAAGAGGTAAGACTGGGGAATGTGTCCAGGTAGCTAGGCAGCAGTTTCTATTCAAATGCAGGATTGTATCATAGAAGATTCAGTAGAGAAGGATGAGGTTTCCCTAGAGGAAAAGAGGAGTTAAGCCATGTTGCCCACCTCTAAAACAACAGTGTTAGTTTCTGTGACTGCTAGGGTTTACAGAATAGATGAAAATAAGGCAACTTTTTCTCTGCATTTCTAGGAACTATCTAGATCTGAAGAAAGCAATTCACTCTGTCTTTACCCCATCTCTCGAGCATCTTCCCCCACCCCACTCAAGGTAGTCTGAAAACTTTGTTTGTAAACATCCTGAAGAAACACTGTCTTTCTTGGAAAAAATGCAGAATGCAAAATAAGGATGTGAGTTAATATCATACCTTAGTGTCATCTCACTCAGGGCCTTAAAATCTGACTCATAACCAGCAAGTAAACAAATGGATTTCTCCACTCATTCCTAACTTTCATATACATGACACATGAATAATGGAAGAGAGTGGCTTCCAGGCTGGCTTGCTTTCTCCTTTACTCATTTCCTAGCACCTCTGCAGAATCCTAAGTGCACTGTCATTGTTTTAAGAAAACAAAGCCATGTTTAACTGAGTTTTCAAGACAGAAAACAGCTTTTCTGTTTCGGGGAATTTTTCAAGAGACAGAGTCATCTCTCCTAAGGGATGAATATTTAGTGAATATGATATCCAGACTCAATTATAATGTACCAATTTAGTCTGTATTGCGCCTTATCACATAGCCTTTTAGCACCAAATAAACTGTGAAAAGTTATGCTGTAGTGCAGCTTGGACTTGGTGTCCATGCATAGTGTTTGGCCCCTTATGTACCTAACCTTACTTCTAAAGAAAGAGACATATGTTAGGAAAACCAAAAAGGGACTTTTAAAATTCATTTATTTTTGAGATTATTATTAAATTACATTATTTTATCCTTCTCTCTCCTCCCTCCAATCCCTTCCATATACCTTCCAATTCAAACTCATGGCTTCTTGTTTTATGAATTATTACTCTGTGTATGTGTGTGTGTGTGTGTGTGTGTGTGTGTGTGTGTGTGTGTGTGTGTGTGTCTTTGTATATAAAATTTAGGTAACTGAGATTAGGTTCAACAAAGCTACCTAGATATGTTTTCTCACTGACACCTGAGGTTCAGGCACCAGATGAACAATACAGTGAGTATATGGCCCAGACATTTCATGACCAGCCAACTTTGTGAAAGAAATAAAGGTACACGATGTTCTTTACTGTGGAAAGGCAATAGCTAAGAGAGAAATTCAGGAAAGATGGAACCACAAACGGTATTACCTCAGTATTTGGACTCATAACCCATTTTGATGGTAATAAAGTACAATTTGAGATTTTTTAGATTATACAAAGGTAAAGGTAAATTATAAAAACAGATATTTAAGAGATGGCTTCTGTTAAAATTTAAAAAAAAAAAGATCCATGGAGGCCAACATTCATTCATTCTGGCAAAATGTCACTTTAAAACTGAGTAATAAAGATAAGAAATGGAGAATCTTTAATTCCTGTTAGCAGTAAAATTAATGCTGAATGAAAGGATCAAAGCCAGTCAGAAAGAAGGAGAATGTAAGCAAGGGGCGTACATTCTTTGACTATAAGACTGAACAGAGAAAATGCCAGTCAGTATGCCCACCACAGAGAAGAAGCAGAAGGGAGGGTGCAGAAGAAAAAGAGCTAGTCCAGACATGTAGGCTGTGGTAGAGTGTGAGGCCAGTGCTGCTCTGTACACAAAAGGAAAGCACAGCCTCAGTAGAGCTCTGTCAAGAGTTGTCAACACCGAGGACGATGGAAGAGAGGAACACTGATACAGGTCCACGAGAAGATTTGTTCCTCTAGAAGCTGAATTTATAAGCAGGATATCTGAGAAGACAGATTCATCTAGACTAGTAAAGAAACTCGTGTAATAGCATAGGCAAGAGATCTTACACATTTGGAGTAGGACAATATCAGTGCAGACACACACAAATAATACATACATATACATATATATGATATATATCACATAAGTATGTATGTGTGCAATACACACACACACACACACACACACACACACACACATATATATATATATATAAAATCAGCTGAACTTACTGAGAGATTAGGTTGGTGTTTACTGAGATAGAGGGAGTCATTATACTCCTGGTTGGGTGACTGTCAATGTTACTCATTAGGAGAAATGAAGTATGGATTCCATTCACTACCTGGCAGGGAATGTGCAATGCAGAGATTGTAGAGCCTCCTCAGTCATATATTCTTGCACACATGCAAACACCTTTGCCATTTTATCAAAAACATTGATAAAAATGATAGTGTACCATGAAAGAAGCACAGTGAAATCTGGGTACCCTACATTGAACACAGTCACAGAGTGAATACAGCAGAGAAATCTTCATTATGGATGGATTTTTGTCAACTGATTCACTAGCTTCCCTAATCAGATGCCGGCAAGTGTGGCCTCTCCAGTTCTTCTGAGATGTGGTATTTTAATTCTTCTTGTCTAAAAATTAACTTCTGATATTAACAACAAAGTAAGTTAAGGAGATAGAATTGAACTACTGATACTGTCCAAAATCATGTCATTAGTTCATATATAGGGAAACTGAGTCCCGGGGAACAGATAACATAGCCACAGACACAGCACACTGTAATTGAAATTTTCTTTGGGCCTCCAGTCAGCTCCCAAATAAAACCAAAGAAACTTATTATTAGTTATGAATGTACAATATTAGCTTAGACTTGTCCCACTAGCTCTCTTAACTTAATTTAACCTTTTTCTATTCACCTATGGTTTTGCCTCAGGGCTTTTAAATCTTTCTTTCATTCTGTATGTCTTACTTACCTGCTTCCTTTGTGTCTGACTGGCTGGCCCCTGGTGTCTCCCTGGCATCTCTTCTTTTTTTCTTCTTCTTCCTTTAAGCCTAAATTCCTCCTCCTACTTCTTTTCCCTGCCCAGAACTCCAACCTATACCTTCTCCCTTGCTATTAGCTGCCCAGCTTTTTTTTTTTTTTTTTTTTTTTTTTTTTTTTTTTTTTTTTTTTTTTTTTTGAGACAGGGTTTCTCTGTGTAGCTTTGCGCCTTTCCTGGATCTCGTTCTGTAGACCAGGCTGGCCTCGAACTCACAGAGATCCGCCTGCCTCTGCCTCCCGAGTGCTGAGATTAAAGGCGTGTGCCACCACCGCCCGGCGCTGTCCAGCTTTTTATTAGACCCATGAGGTGCCATAGGCAGGCAAGGTAAAACAGCAACATATCTATAAATAGTTAAACAAATGCATCACATTTTTACATAGCTAAATAAATATTCCACAACATAAACAAATGCAACATTTCTTTACATAGTTAAACAAATGCAATACATCTTTGCATAGTTAAACAAATATTCTGGAATAGCACACCATTCTACAATCTACTTTATCTGAGACAATTATACGCATGCGTTGTCATTCTGTTTAAAAGCTTTCCTAAGTGCTTTTTAGCTTTTTCATTGTTTGGCAAACTCTGTGTTATCATGGGAACAAACCAAATGTAATTTCTCACCACCCAAGTTTACCCCAAACTACTATCTTCTTTCCTAAACTGTATAATTTTTAGATTTCTCTTCTTATTCTCATTTGTGCTATCAATAACACAAATTGGTTGTTTATTCATCTGTGTACAAATTTCACCCCAAGGAACCTAAACATTTAAACATGATTAAAAATAGAAACTACCAGAACAATGTGAATGATCTAGTATTTGACTCAGATAAAATAAAACAAACCACTTGGAGGGATGCTGGAGAGATGGCTCAGCATTAATAGCACTTGATCCTCTTGTATGGAGTCTAGGTTGGATTCCTAGCGCTACATATCTGTTCACAGCTGTATGTAACTCTAGTTGCAGGGGATCTGGCAGCCTCTTCTGGTGTATGGAAGTACTGCATGTGCATACATACAGTACACATACCTACCTGGAGGGAAAGGAACTTGATGGGCTTCTTTGCTTCTTGCTTATACACATGTCTTGAAGAGTGTGATAGTAAACATTAAAAACTATATGTCAGGGAAAAATGGCACCCTTGTAAGCTATATAACTTTAGAGTGTCAAGGAGTCAGGAAAACAAAGACTAGATACTGGGATAGCAAGCCTCACCACCTACACTACACGCGCGCGCGCGCGCACACACACACACACACACACACACACACACACACACACACTCCCTCGGGGAGGTAGGGGAATGGAGAGGGAGGGAGGGAGAGTGGATTTCATGCTGGGTAGGACCTGATTGGGGTTGAAAGTTACAGTCAGACTGCCTGTGAATCTGCATTAATAAGGTTTGGCTAAATTGCATGGCGTAAGGTAAAAATGCAAAAAATCTCTGACCTTGAGTTTCCTTATCCATATAAAAAAGAGAAAGAATAACTGAACTTACTTCATAGTGGTCTTGTGAGAATTGGGTGATCAAATGTAGAATAGTTTTAGATTATTGTTGTCTTAGAGAATGACAGTGTAAATTTTAAGTGTGCTGAGGAGGATGATGAATATGTGAAATAAAAACCTAGAAAATATTGGAAAGACCTGGCTAATCCCCTGTAGATAGAGGTGATTTGTGACTGTACTATTAGAAAACAAGACTTCATCATACATCGCAGCCAAAGAAAACCAGGTTTATAATATTATCCCAAGCAGTCCTTGATTTATTTCTGCAGACAATATCTCCTGCACATCTCTCTCTCTTTATTCTTAGCTAACTAATCAACTGAATAGTCTAAATAATAGACCATAAAATATGTGTAATTATCTTAGTTACTTAGATATTATGTATGAAGTATCAGGTGTCCATGTAGAGGTTAAAAACTGTCTTCATATTCAACGTACATGATCAAGTGCACATATCTCTCAACTGAAGTAGCAGGAAATTTCTTTTTCTTTAGATGGTCAATTATTTAAAAAGTATGGTTTGAGGACCCATGTATAGTGAATGATCTCTCATTAAGGGGTCAGGAGCTCTGGATTTTATTTGATTTTGTCTCCAAGCTATGGTAGTTCTTCACTTAGTAGAGACCATAAAACAAGGGAGCTATACGCCAAAATGTTTTTTTAGTTGGCATTTCCCAATGTCATCCTAAGAAGTTTGAATACCACAGATCTGATTTTATGTCAGTGACTGTCCAGTGTAATGATTACTAACATCCAATGTTGGAAACTATTTAAAAACAGATCTCTCCATTTTATGTGACTCAATAATTGGTTTCAAAGTGGTATATAATGAAGTAAGTCAGAGAAAGTATGAGGAAAGGTGAGTTCTCTAGATGTGATTGCTTCTTGAATCCTGAGTCTGCTGCAAATTTTCCTTCAGAAAAAAATAATAAGTTGGGAGAGTTTGTTCTGTGTATATATTGTTCAAAAACAAATCATTTTTGTCCTGAACAAAAATAACAACAAAAAATATGTGTTCAGTCAATGGCTGTCAGCTACCTTTAGGCAAAGTGTTTAAGGCTCTCTGTCGCTTTCACATTTGCAGCATCATGCATTTTAATTAGGGGTGCTTACAAACCCAGTGCCTTCCTACCTGCCACCTAGAAATGACCGTTTGAATGTTGCAGAAGACAGTCATTCTAGATGAAAAGAACCAAGCATCTCAGAAAAAAAGGACCGAAACTCATGAAATGAGTTTAAAACCTCAGGGATTACAGTGAAAGATTCAATTTGCATTGAGCTGATATAGACATCCCAATGTCAGTGGCTCAATTTCCATATGCAATATTGATGAATATGATCACAGTTACCATTCAAGAGTTTTCCTGTGTGACAGTTTCACTGTACAAATGTTATTTTACAGCTGTGGCAATTTAGATTTGAAAGGTAAAAATAGCATACCTAGAAAATGAGGATTAGAGCCCCCAAGTCTCACTGGAACATTATCTGATGACATTTCCTATGTCCTCGTTCTGTGGCCACACCACCTGTCAAAAAGAAAACCTTTTTGAATACAATAACAAAAATGAAGTGAAGAAGAAAGGGATCACACAACTGATGCAAAAAGATACAGAACCCCAGAAAAAAAATAGTTGTTATCAAAATAGATGGGAAAGGAGAAAAGTAAGGAAAGAAGGAACAAAGGAAGGAAAGAAATGCAGAAGTCAACCTAAAGACACAAAGTGTTTTCGAAAGAGCTGAGAAGCAGCAGGGAGGCACCAAAGACTGGATTTTTGTGACAATGCAGAGGGAGAAGGGAGCAAGAGGGATTTGCTTGTACGCATGTTAAATTCTAACAGCTCCCCTTAAGGAGCACATATTAGTGTCTCTTTTGATCAGTAAGTCAATGTTTCAACGCTGTTATCTCTGCCTTCCTTGTGGCTTTTAATAATCAGTTTTGAAATTGAAGTATTTTTGCAGACATACTAGAAGATGCTCTTCTCACTTGGTTGATCATTTAATCCGCCCTGAAGCTGTCTGTCTGTCTGCAGGACAAGGTTCTCATGCAGATTGAAAACCAGGGAACACCAAGAATGAGGCAGGTGTCTCAGCACAAATTAACTTACATAATGGCCCTGTCAATCTACCCTTCCCTCAGATTCCATTTTATTGGTGTATACTAAACTGGATCAGTCTCTGTTTGAATCTGTTTCATTCCCACTCATCAATCAGTTATCTTAGTTATCTCAGCTTGTTCGAATTCCAAGGAAGTGTTACACTTAATTGCCTGCCATAGCAATTGGAAGAACACTTCTACCACCAGTGGGAAAGACAGATGATGTTGGGCAGACTGGTTGCTGGGAGTACAACAATTAGGAAGCCAGATCAAGGAGCAAATGAAGATCTCTATGTGTTAAGTGGTCATAAGGGTTAATTCCCCTAGAGGTGAGGAAATCAAGGCAGTTTCACAAGGACATGAACTGGTTGGATTCCAAAAGCTGAACCAGAAGTAGGTCACTTCAAGCTGAGGAAAGCATGCAAGCTTATTTGACAAAAGTAACTTAATCTAATTGTATAACTCTGCGTGATTTTTTAGTGGTTGTTTTAAGAGCTTCCTTGAGATTCATCTTAAAAATATGTTGGACCATAATCAATTAGACTTGTCTGCCATGGTTACAACACTGCAGATGAATCTGTGTTAATTGCTACATTCAAATAATTCAAAGGACCTAATGAGCCAAAGGCACCAGAGTCAAAGAAAACGCAAGGATGTTTCACACAGTTGGTGTGGCAAATTGGTTAGCTGAGTGAATTTGAGGGCAAATTTGAAAATATGTTAGATGTAATACTAAGGAAAATATACAATGAGAAAGTACTCATTAACATATTTGTTAATCACTACCCAATGTGAAAGTCTGCTTGAAAAAACGTGTCTGACTTAAGCTGATACATGTTCCATTTGCACAAGTCAGACAGAGCCAGTCTTTATTTCCCAAATGTCAACAATCATCCAAGATAATGCATTTGTCCCTACTACCTATTGCCTGGTATGCAGTATATACTTACTTAAAAAACGATATGGTACCCACATTACTAGACACATTAGTAGGGGTGATAGGACAAATGCCAGGTGTCCAGAAGGTAAGAGCTTATGCTGTAAGAACAGTAGTCCATGTGAAGACACTGTGGAGAAAGAAGAGCAAAGATGTCTTACAAGAGCAGAGGAAGCTGTAGAAGCAGGTTTTAGAGGTCAAACAAGATGACCATTTGCAAAAACTGCAAGGAGCGTTGAAGAAAGTAGTCTCGCCAAAGAAATGAAACCATTAAACAGGGGAAGAGAAGAGCAACTGATACTACCATGTGCCTGTCTAACAACAACTGTGCTCACATGCCACAGTGGGACTGCACACTAGCACTTGGGCACAGAATTTACTGATGCTTCTTACTCCACATTGTGGTATATTAGAATACACATTTGAGCTATTTGCTGAACACTGAAGCAAGCACTCTTAATATAAAATCAAGACAATAATGATTCAAGGAATTCAAGCTGTGTTTTGGATCTACTGGCAATGAAAGAGTAACACCAAGGAAAAAACAAGTCAAATGAAAAGTATTCTATCATGTAATATCTTGTTTTCTCCATCTATGGTGATTGATATGAGCAAGGTGGGGGGAAGGTCAAGATCATGGTGGAGAAACCCACAGAGACAGCTGACCTGAGCTAGTGGGAGCTCATGGACTCTGGACTGACAGCTAGGGAGCCTGCATGGGATCGAACTAGGCCCTCTGAATGTGGGTGACAGTTGTGTGGCTTGGTCTGTTTGTGCGGCCCCTGGCAGTGGGATGATAATTTATCCCTAGTGCGTGAACTGGCTTTTTGGAGTCCACTCCCCTTTGCTCAGCCTTGATGCATCGAGGAGGGGCTTGGTCCTGCCTCAACTTGATATGCCAGACTTTATTGAATCCCCATGGGAGGCCTTATCCTCTCTGAGGAGTGGCTGGGGGTTGGGGTGGTGGAAGGTAGAAAAAAGGGAGAGGAGGGAAGGGAGAGGGAACTGTGGTTGTTATGTAAAATGAAAAAAAAAACACTTTTAAATTTAAAAACAAGAAAGAAAAGTATGCTATCATAAGAGTCAGCCTGGTTTCAGCCCTCAATTCTCTTTCCTGAGGTGTCACAATATAATACTATGGCTAGTGATGTGATGCTGGACAAGATATTTAAGCTCTCCCTACCTCACACTTCTCATTTGCAAACACAGACCTTGAGAGTGTTTATACCTTGGAGGTTCCTGAGCAGTTGAGCAGTTGGAGTGGAGTTAAATCACCAAGAACAGCGTTCTTGCATTTTTTTTTTGTTTGTTTTACTTTTAAGTTTGCAATTACTTTGTAACTGGTATTTCTTCCTCCTATTGCTCCATATTCTGGCAAAATTTCACCCAAATTCTAGCACTCTGTTTGAGTACAGCTGTCATGAAGCTGTAATAGATACACTTGTTATATAGTTCTCAGCATTGTAAAGGATTAACAGAAGGATGCCCAAGGTTTTCAGCCTTAATGATAAGGCTCTTCTGGGCTTGCCTTTTCAGCTATCATGGCACATAGTCTGCTACTCTTCTTGGATCCTGCTGTGTATCCTCACTTCAGTCACACCCAGCTACTTCCCAGAGTAGCTAAGAGGCTCCCAAGGTTAGACAGTCAAAAAGATATTCAGAGAAGTGAAGTGATATCTCCAAGGATGTCCTCAGATGCCTAAGCCTTTGCGTTTTCATCATCCCTTTCTGCTGCAGCACTTGAGAGCTGTCCTTATACCCAAATTATGTCTTCACATTGTCTGTCTCTGCTACTTGACTGAGATTTTGAGGGCATCTTATCTCATTCATCTTTTAATTATCTGCACCTGGTCCTAAGTAGGAAACAACATGAGGTTTAATGCATGTGGATGAAAACTGGGTCGTCTTGCAGATGTATTTGTATATGCACTTGTTTATACGTTAATAAGACACTGATTTCTCACGGATTAATCAAACTCAACACTGTCATGGCTACGGACTCAACATAATGCCTTAGCACTTAATGAGATACACTTACAGTGAGTGTTCAAAGGTAATGACAAGCTAGACAAGGTTGCCTGCTACAAGAGATCCTAACCTCACACATGCAAATTGCACCCACCATTTCTATTTCTCATATCATACACAGAATGACAACGATCGGACTTAAAATTTCAGAAAACAATAAAAATAGAAGGATGATTTTTCTTGTCTTTTGATTTATTCATTAATATAAATAAGCTTAATGCTGTATGTGTCTATAATTAGCAGCATTTCCTCACATACAGTTCATGTTATTAGAATTTTACTCTGATCTAATGAGAGAGGTGAGATAAAGGTTCATGAAGGGGAAACCATATTTTCCTGCTTTTACTGAGAGGTAGTAGAAATGAAAATGGGCGGGGCGGGGGGAGTGTTGTATAGTCAAAATGATATTGACAAAAGGCAACAGTAATAAATTTGTATTTCCATCTTGACTGATTCAGGCAATATGAACAAATTTACCAGGGCAGGTAGAAATAAAGAGTGGGAAGGGGCCTGCTACAGGTTTTCAAGAAACAAAACAATAAGGTAACTACAGCTATAGTCATTTTTAAAGATCCTGTATCTACTAAAGGGTAGGACACAGAATATGTTCCAGATTTTCTGTATACAACATATATGTTCCCCAAATGCTTTCCAAAACTGTGCAATTGCATGCTTGGCCTTGATCGGAACTTTAGAAATGGTGTTGGCTTGTATCTAATTATGAGTATCCTTACCTAAACGGTCTGCATACACCACTGCAAGACATGAATTACAGAAAAAAAAAATAGGCAAACCAGGCCTTGTGGAATCCACCTGGTAATCACAATCCTGGTAGATGTGTTGGGACCTCATCTCAAAACAAAACAACAAAAAGGACCAGACTCTTTCACAGCACAGGATGCTTAGCATTTCCATCTGCTTCTTCTCTATCTCTCTTTTCACACATCTTCTCTCCCTCCCCCTCTTCTTCTTTCTCCTCATCTCCTCTCTTCACTTTTCTTTGTAAAATGTTTCTTTTCCTCATTCAATAGTCTTGGTCAGTAATTCAAACCAAAGGAAAACATAAACGGTCCTTCACCACTAAGCCCTCAGGACTTCAGTGATTTATAGTCTCTTTCCTCAGCAATATTTGCTACAAAGCAACTGGAGGTAATATTTAGAGGAAGTGGATATTTTCCACAATATCACCTCCTACTCCTCAGAGCATTTCCTGGATATCCATCAGCAGTTCATAAAGACTTTAACACTGTATGAGCAATATGTCGACTTCCCTTTGCAATGGCAAGGAAAAACATATAAAAATAAACTTCCACTGAAGAGGACCACAATGTCTCCCCAAATGAAACTGGGTGATAAACCAAATAAAATAGGCAGAAAAAAATGGAAGTTTATTTTTGCTTGTTTCCACATACCCTGCCCAAAAGTTGTACGCTGGGAAGATTTACTTCCTTTATTTACTTCTGTCTCTGAAAAGAGAAAGGCAGTCGTGTTTCCTTAAGTCTATATCTAGGATATTAACTGAAGATAATGATTATTGCTGTTAATACTTTATAAGAAATCAAAGTAGAGATATCTGGAACATTTGAAATTGAATAAAAATTTAAAATCCAGAAATAATGCTTTATATGTGTATACTTCCGAAATTAAAATACACTTCCCAAATTAAAAAAGACAATTTACTTGGTGATGGCTCTTTGAAAGGATGTTGATTTAATATAGTGTTTTTGTTCTGCAAGCTGTAGTCACGCATATAGTCACATTGCTTTTCTTTTTGTCTGTGCACCATCTGTGTGATATAATATTTTAATCAACTCCCTTCTTCAAAATGCAAAATAAACATTTGTTTAAAAGGAAACCTTATATCCATACCTAGAAAAAGGAATGTTATTTTTACTTACCACACTACAAGGTAAACTTGGAAATAAACTGAATGAATGCAAAACATTGTTCTTAGATTTAAACAAGACACTTGGAGTCTGCTTAAGGCTCTGATGACAAGTCAGCAGCATT
The DNA here is from genome assembly GCF_007827085.1 of Peromyscus californicus insignis. Lineage (NCBI taxonomy): Eukaryota > Metazoa > Chordata > Mammalia > Rodentia > Cricetidae > Peromyscus > Peromyscus californicus. The sequence continues at coordinate 112,184,007 of NW_026294606.1, forward strand.
CTGCTTGTTACTGGCATCAGCACAGGCAGGAATAGAAATGTTCTCTCTTGACAAAAATTAGAAAGATAATTGAAAGAGAGTAATTTATCACCTACTTATTTCATGGAGCTAGGATCTGTGCCACACCAGAAATCATAGCACCAGGGATACTACTTGCCTTACGCCAGATGTTGGGCTCTTCTAAGAACTTTGGGTCAGACACAAACCATAGATCGAAAAGACAGTAGTTTCCGAACAGATGTAGGATTTGAGGAAATCCTTGTATATCACATTCTTGCTCTGCAAAAGGCAGGTGATTACACCTGCATCTCCAAATCTTTGTGTGGGATAAACAGAATGATGTCATGCAAAACACTAGCATTGGATTTCTCAGTTAACTCAAATTATCATTTACTCTCAGCACACTTACCTTCCTATTTAATCTATACTACAAACATGAAGAAGTCTCCATCCACTTAAGCCTCCATTGCTCTACTTTGTGTCTTCCTTCTTCACACAGGAAGCATATCTTATAGAATTCAAGCTTTGCCTGAACTCTGAGTTTATTGATATTCTTAGGAAATAATAACCAATATTTTGATAAAGTTCTTAAATCTGCTTATCATTATGTGAATTCCATTAGCAAAAGGAATAGATATAGATGGATAAATAGGTAGGTAGGTAGGTAGGTAGATAGATAGATAGATAGATAGATAGATAAACAGATAGACAGACAGACAGACAGGCAGGCAGGCATATAGATGACACATGGGTGGAGTAAACTAAGGTTCTTGAAGAAACTTTAAGACATGTGCCTTACAGTTCCTGAACACTGATAGAATGACTTCATGACTGTGAATTAATTAAATGCTGCAGATTGAAGGTCAAATTATTTTGGACTAACTTTAGTCCCCTTCATAACTATTTACTTCCAACTTTTGTATCTTAACTTATATTCTTTTAACTGTTAGACAAATCTTTTGAAATGTATTATATACTCTATCTCTCTATAGCCAAGAGTGTTCTAACATTTGAAAGTAATAGAATAAAGATCCCTGTAAGGCATGGGATGGGTGGAGAATGAAGTCCAGAAAGTATAATAAAAACATTGTCAAATTGGCATATTAGAAAAGAGAGTTGACTGAACACCCTAGTGAGGCCATCTAAAACCCAGAGTGTCCAGAAGTACCATGTAGCTCACTATAATACAAGACCACACATCTTTGAGTTAATGCATGTGCCACAAGAATGTGCTTTTAGGAATACATATACTAGGAAGAATCCTTAAATGAGTAGATAAACCCTTGCAATGCAAATAAGCTGTGTCACCACTCTAAAGTTTCTTGAAAGCAGTGATCCTGTATGCAGTGGGGCTACTAAGCTTTCCTGTCTCTCTCCTCTGGCTACTTTCCTGCCGTGTGAAGTGAATTGCCTCTTGAACTGTTTCTGCTTCTGCTGCCATTGTGTATCTCTGCTCAATTCTTTGTTTGGAGGTAGAAGAATCTAAAACTCTTAGGAGTAAGCACAGACTCCCCAAATCAGGCAATAACACCTGCTCTATTGTAATCTGCTGACTTGCTGTCATTGTTGATGTATTTGACAAATGCACTAATTTATGATTTTTCTGTGCCGGTAAAAGTGCATATACCATTCAAGGTCAGCAGAATTCATATTCCCAGGCCAAAGTCATTCATGTTTACTCAGAATATGGGATCTTGTAGGCTCTTGAGTATCAAAGTTGTTTTAGATCTAAGGCAGATAGATGATAGATAGAAAGATGATAGATGGATGGATGAATAGATGATACATAGAAAGATATAGATGATGATGATAGATGGATAGATTAGACAGATACATGATAGATAAGTAGATGGTAGATAATAGATAGATGATGACACAATCAAGTGACGTAATGATAAAATACAAATTAATTACCTCTAAATATGTCTAAGTAGAAAGATTTTGAAAGTAATAAGATTATTCTCGGAAATGAAACTTTGAAATTAAGTCATTTGTGTATAAGATCATGGAAAAGAAAAATTCCCTTCTTAAGACAAAAAAGCAACTATAAAATCCCTTCAGACTCCTCTAAAAGGCTTCTTGAACATCAAATATCTTTTGCTAAACACTTCATTGATTTAAGTGCAAATTAATCAGAAATGCACTGATTCCATCTCCCCTAGAATACACACGGATTTTCACATCCAGATGCATAATGCTTTTCCTATTCTCCACGTCATCATTAGAAAGAGTGCTTTAGGTGCTCAAGGTTGACTCCCAAGTGTGCAGCTTTGCCCTTGATCCCTGCAAAGCAAGAGAAGTAGGCACTTTGCCAGCAAACTTCTTTGGTTCTCCATCTGAATATGAAGGAAAGTAATGTGTTTCTTAGAATTCCATACAGAAACAGAATAATTAATAAGCAATGCGACCTTGTCAGTCTTGGTCTCTCTGGGCAGGGGACAAGCACTACAGCAGAAACTAAGGTGCTAAAATATTGGAAATTCGTTAGCCAATTTCTACTCTGACCAGGTGTCTCTGGTTTCCTCACCTAAAAAATGGGGGTACAGACCTATTTATCTTGCAGCTCACTGTGGGGAAATATAAGATAATAAATCAATAAAAATTTATTGAGCATTTCTTCTGTGCTCCTGGGGATTCAGAGACAAATAGACAAAATACATTTTCTGCTCTTAAAGGAAAATCTCAGCTCTGGATAGTGGGAATCTATTTTAAAGCTTTGTCTTTGGGCATGGAGCGGCATGTCTGAGGGTATAATAGTAATGGGGACAGTAAAGTTGGCCTGGTGGGGGGTCATTTGCTTCCTGAAAGGGACATTGCTTTATAAACACTCAGGTATTAAATTATGAGCTGCTAAGAGGCAGAGGTACACTCATTAATACTCATTGCCATTGTAATTATGATTGCTATGAGTGATACTTATTATGATCATGTATCACCATCAGCGATCTAACCTGTCTTCCTATGTTCACACTAATTGTGTCAGTCAGACATAGCTTTATATCATTTTGATTATCCAGCCTTTAGTTCTGCTTTCTTGACTGTTTTATTTTTGTCCAAGGAGATGGAGTTTCCTGGGTTTGCTTTGTTTTAACCATGTTTTTCTCTCTCTCTTCCCAGTGAAATCTGTTATCTCCTTGAGCTCCCTACACTGATCTGTTGGACCATCTGATTTTCTAAGTCCAAATCTGGGTCTATGTCTAGTTAGCTGCTGAAAATAATGCCATAGTTACTTCTGCAGCCATATTCACTTGTTGATCATCTTAGATAATATGATCGCTAAACACGGACTATAGATCGGGCTTTAAGCTAAGTTTAGAAATCACAGATATGAATAATAGACTCCTCCTTGCTGTCCAAGAAAGAAACAGCTCTCACCTCAAAGGGATAAAATGAGCCATATATGAGTGAACATGTTTCACTGAGGCAGCAGTTTCATGAGACTTTTATAGTAATAGAAAAAAGAAAGTTATAATATAATACAGTTTTCAAGCATGTTGGTGTGTATATTAGGCAGGTAAATTACAGCAAAGCAGGAAATACTTGGCTCTAAGACTTGGATGCTGTCTTATAGCATTCTTACTTAGCTCTTTGGTTGTCGAATACTAGGGGTCTGTTCACAAAGTCTAAGATTATCTAATAGGCACAAAAAATGAACATATGTGCAGGAGGCCAGTGAATGTATATTAATTGAGATTAAGATGCCCCAAGATAACATAGATCTGGACATGCAGCATTCAAAACTCTTAACATCATTGAAGTTAGAAACAGCTTCTTTCCAGCCATTCTTAGTCATACTATCCAAGGAGTTCAGAATCAATCAAGTAATGACAGCAGACAAAGAAGCATACATAACAGAACAGTATATGAAGCCTCACACTAGATAGTAAATAGTGACAGGAGCATGGAAGTGGGCAGATGAGTAAAGACTGAGAACACACATCTATTGTGTAGCTAGTACCCGTGATGTGAAACATTTCCACCCCCTTTAGAGTGGGGAGGGAGGCTCCTAAAACTGAAAAAAAAAATAAAGCAACGTTATAAAAGCAGTACGTAATTGCTGAGAAGAAAAAGACAGAGACTGTACAGCTGAGCTGCCTATAAATGATGTCTGAAGTCCCAATAGTGCAGCTTTCATGAGTTGACCAATACACTAGGTTTTTCACTGATGCTGATACCTTTGAGTTACCCATGCTGTTGCAAGTAAGCACTTATTTATGCTTCTGCAAGTAACCCAGTAAACTTCTTGGTTCTTTGAGCTATACTAGGGTGGAATAATTTGATGGATCTTCCATTTGTGCAATCCTCAAGCAGATTTTTTTTCACATGTCAATGTCACACAACAACATTACATTTGTGGTTGTGTTAGTTAACTTTGTGTTACGGTGAGAATATACTTGACAGGTTGTAGGGAGAAACGATTGTTTTTGGCTCTTGGTTTTAGAAATTTCAGCTGAAAGTTTGCATTGTTGTCTTCTGGCCTGTGGTGAGGCAGTAAAATAGTGAGGAGGATATACTGCCCTCTGGAGGCTGGGAAGTAGAGATGAAGAAGGGCCAGGACTACAAGGATTTGCCTCTTTGCTCCCATCAAAGCCACATCCTAAAGATGCTAAATCTCTCAATGATACTACTGGCTTCCAGTCCTCCAGCACATAGACTACATGCAGCACATTTTGCTCCAAACCACAAGAGAGATGCATCTGGAAATACAGCATGAGTATTATTTATTTGAGAGGGAGAATGTCATCTCTTTATGTTCAGGGTCTGTTCAATCAACTGATCTTCATTAGTCTCAGCGTGTAGAGCCAAACCTAAGGACAACTCCAAGGAGTGACTCTGATGTAGGTGTTAGGAGTGAGACCCTCAATATTAATCAGCAACACAATAATGCATATTCAAGTAGATAAATAATTAATGTCAAAGAAAATAAAGTTGCTCATTTTGTAAATTAAAACCTCAGTCAAGATTTGGGAAAAGCCATACCATCCTCCTCAGCTTTGATCGATGAATTCTACCTAGATTTCTTCCCTTAAGGCCTTTCTATCTACAAGGCTATTCAGAGTTTGATCTTGAGAGCCTATGGCTTCCAGGGAATTAGATGAATAAAGCATCCTCAGCAGAAGTCATCTGGTATGAAGCTGACCCACGGTTGGCGAAACACTTTACCTCTTAAGTTCTGACCTGTTCAAGAGCATCCTGCCAAAAGTTCTGTACCCAGGCATGAATATGGATGGCCAATCTTTTTCCTTGTTTCTAAGCTCTGGTGCTTTCCTGACTTACAGCTTATAGTGAAGGCCATTTCATTGGATGGTGGCAGATTTCTCCTTCTATAAAATCTTCCTTTATCTCGTGTATGCCTTATGACAAATCACATTATTTCTCCTTTAGGTCATTAAATAAGAAATATCAAACCATGTTTCTTTATCAGATTTCAAGACTGAAATAACTTGCTTCTAACATTAGTTGATTTTAGTTTTATAATTATTTAGATAGGAGAAGGGCAGATAGAATTTAAAAAAGCCTGCCTTTTTTTCTTTCTTTCTTTTTCCTTTTTGGTGGTGGAAGAACTTGGGAGTGAACCGAGAACCTCATTCACACCGGGAGGTAAATAGTAAACCACCGAGTCATTTGTAAATCCCAAGAAAGACTAATTTTTTCTCCAAGAAATATTGTTGCATGAACAAGGTATAAACTATTTAGAAAATGACAATTTAGAAAAAGATGCAAGGAGGGTGGTTTGCCTGGAGCTCAGAATGTGCTGCAGAACAGTGGGAGGTACCATTTAAAGGGTGATGGAGAGCTGGCAGAATGTCTTGTCTGGCCAGGAGACAAAAAAAATCATACAATTAGGACAGAATACACTGTACGGATGTAGGAAATGATCTATTCTCTGGCTGCCTGTTCTTCTCGAGTAGTGGGGATATTACAGGGTCAAATAAGAGAGGATGACTACATGCATCCATAACTAGATAGTACTCTTTCAACATCCTGTGAGTGAAACATTCTTATACACACAGACAAGTGAGGCCCAGAGAAGATATCAAACCAGTTAATTAGCTAGTCAAAATTAAGGAGATAGTCATGCTATTCCAAAAGATGAAACAACACTTTTAAAGGGCCTCAAATACCCTTTTTGTTGCAAGCATCAGTCCCTTTCTGTGACATCTAAGTCATAGGACATACCAATTCCATTACTATAAAATGAAGACATGCTGTAAGGACTCTGCTGTCTCTAAAAGCCTGTTACTGAGAAGCTTGTGCAATAACAGACCTGCCCATCTCACACAATTGTTGCAAGGATCACATAGGAAAGTCAGTGTGTTTAGACTGATATAAAGTACTATACGAATGTTAATTGTAGTAATAGAACTGTAACAATCTTAATTAACAAAACTGAGCAATTAGACACGACTTTGAACATGTTTTCATTCTATTTTTCCCAAACAACATCCACGTGTATATTTATTTTGCTGAATCAGAATCACTTTGCCTAGTCCCCGCCCCCCGCCCCCCAGGAGCTGAGAACTGAACCCAGGGCCTTGTGCTTGCTAGCCAAGCACTCTACTACTTACCTAAATCCCCAACCCCCTTTGCCTAGTTGTTTTTAAGAGATATAAATTATCTTTGAAAGGTTTGGTTTAACTTAGTACCTGTAGATTCTGGGAGTATATATTGTAGACCAATTTACCACTAAGTACTGTGATAGTGTTTGCAAATGTAAACATTAGCTTCTGTTTAATTTCAAATGATGAGTCCTTTGTACAGCGTGGTAAAACTTGAATTAAAAGTAGTTCATAAGGGGCTGAAAGTATCCCTCTGTGATAGAATGCATATCCAACTTTAAGGAGAAGATAGATTTGAGTTCCTGTATGGCACACACACAAAAAGTAGATTATTATAATCTCACATTAGTGCAATTTTAATATTGAGAAGTAGCATCAGGCAGCATCCATCTTGGTTTATACTTATTTTTTTTTTATTTTTAGTTACATGCATGTGTGAGTGTGAATGATTATGTGGATGTGAGTGCAGGTGCCCTTAGACACTAGATCGGTGGGTCCACCAGAGCTGGAGTTATAGGCCCAAGGTGAGTGTTTGGAACCGAACTCAGGTCTGTTAGATCAATGCACATTCTTCAACACTGAGCCATCTTTTCAGCCTTACTGTCAGACATTTTAAATATAAGTTGTAGTCTTATTAATTGTGGGATCTGGGAAGAAATCACTTAAACTTCCTGATCCTTAGCTTTGAGGTACATTGAAGTATGGAAGGATGAAAATAATGACTACTATCCACAGAGCTTCAATAATTAGAGATGCTGCGAGTAAACAATCCAATGGGGCATATTATATGGTCGCTTGCTTCACTCTACATTGGCCCTTTAAAATACTAGAGTCAGAAGATACTGACCAAACATAATGCTGCATAATAGTATCAATAAAAGAAACTCCAAGTTGAGTAACTGGAATCCAGTCATTTGAATAATGCCTTGGCATTTCTTCTGTGCTCAGGGTAACTGTTTAATGGAGTGTTTGTCTGAATAAAGTTACCTTCTGTTATTATTAGTTTGCATAAAACATAGGGAGATATGGCCAGTGTATGCTGTGTAAGATTCCTTTCTCACTCTTTAGCTATATTTATTATAGGCAGACATGTTTGCAGGAACCACTACATTTTTCTTTTCTGAGTACTTTTTGCAGGCCTTATCATTCCAAATCTCTTAAGCAAATTCACTATTTACAGTGGCAATGGTTTTAACGCCACGTTTATGAAAATACAGAATCTTGCTCACATTCCCCTATAGACTACTGAGGAGAATTTGAAACCCTGTTAGTAGATGAAAAGTGAGTCCAACTGTATATCAAATTGGGTCTGAGGAACTGAAATTGTTTTATAAGCTTCAATTAAGCCTCATACCACCCCCCTGAGGTAAGAAAGAAGTGTTATGCACTTTTATGGAGACGCAAACTCCAATCCCATGGAGAGGTTAATCAATTTGAATCAAAGACCTTATAGCTGGTCTGAGGTGGAAGTGGGAACAAAACAGAATTTCTTCCTGGGGAGCAACTTACCTTCTTTTATTTGCTTGATTACCACAGTGCATGAAACTTGGGGAAAAATCATGATGAATGCTCAAAAGAAACCCCTGAGAAAGGATTAACGTTCGCTTCACAGTTTAGTAAATGAGTGATTTGTTTTGCATGCAAAAGCAACAACACCTTTTTTGTTTTGCCAAACACTTGTGTGGAAATGACCCTGCTGAGGAAAGAAAGAGGGAGAGTGGATCAGTTCAGGAATGAGGACAATTGGTGGATTGCTTTTTCTTCCTCCCTTCTGCTTCTTTCTACATAGCAACCTGCGCAGATATTGCTCGCTAGAGGGCACTTGAAGTAGAAGGAAAAAAAAAAGCTTCGATATTCATCTAACAGGACCGGTCGGTGCCTGTGCAAGCAGAAGAGAAACGGACAAGCAGTAGCCAGTTTCCCACACGGCCGCACCTGTAATAAATGAGCAAAAACATCCTTAGACAGCAGTATTCAGCTTTGACTGACAAAGAAATCCTGCACACAGTCTCTGAAATGGCATTTCCTTTCAACTTTTCAGCATTTCGCAAATGCATGCACATGTGCCTTTCTCTCTAATAAATGACTTGATAGCAACTAATCAGAACCAGAAACCTCATTTGATGCATGAGGACAATGTCCCTGCTCTTCCACCTATCTGCAATCATCTTTGTATCTATCATGATATGTTAAAGGTAAGCACATGCATTTAAATAATGGTAATTACCTAAAAGATGCTTAGATTAATTAAATCAAACATATTTTAATGTTCAATAAAATATGTTATAATTGACAAGTAGCATATAAGAGGAGTGTTTCTCTTCTATTTTGTTTAAAAATAATGTGAAATATTTCTTCAACTTTTTTTTTTTAAATCTTTTTAGCTCCCAGGTAAGCAAGAAGGGTCCAGGATCTTAATTTAGTTATTATTCCCACGTAAGGTAATAAAAGAAAAAAGAAAGAAAGATTAAAACTTAAATGCTCAGTGTTTAGTCCACAAGACCGGGCTGGCTTATGTGATAGCTTTGTCCAGTTCCTTTAAATCTATCTACCTTCCCCTCCCTCCCTCCCTCACTTCTGTTCAGAAGCTGAATTGGGGCTTATCTCCTTTCTAGCACCTGGGAAGATGGGAGATAATGCCATTCTGAAGACCTTCTCCAAAATGCTCTCTGCACAGATGTGGTTTTTCAGAAAGTGTTTATACCTCCATTTACACAAAATATAATGGCAAGCTCGAGATTAGCAATTATAGTCAATATTCAGAGATACAGCCCTAATTTCAGGGACAGCTAAAACCAGTGGAGAATGCTCAACATCTGTAGTTCTGAACTTCAGCCTTAAAGAAGATTTTACTTTAAGAATTGGTAACCACTTCTAAAACAAAGTTAGTTATTAAATCCCATAATCAATACATCTGAAGTAATCACAGGGAGATTTAGGGTACTTACAAATTTTCTGTTTATTTCTGTTACTTCTGATAATATTTTGTTGTAACCAGAATACTTTAGTACAAAAAAAAAGGATTTCTATAACACTCATTTTTTTCTTTCTAAATTTTACATTTATCATATGAAAAAGAAATTGCCTAAGGCTGTGGCTCTCAAATTTAGCAAGCAATGGGATTCCCTGGAACATTTGTTAAAACCCAGATTTCTAAACAGCACCTAGATTCTGGGCCCCACATTTCCATTTCTGAAAAACATTCAGAAGATGCTGGGGCAGAAAGCCTTCAAAGGAGCAGGCTGAGCAGCTATCTCTTGAGGAAATACCCATAATTGCTCAGATTATTCAGTTTACTTAGTTTGGGCACCATCTTATATCTACCTCTTAATGATTTCATTAAGTCATTGGTTTCAAATAATCTCATATAAGTTTTTAAAGCTATCCTGTTTAATTAAATATTTATTAACTTTCCTGAAAAGCTCTTTTGTTCTTAAGACTTCTTCAGTTTTGTAATTTAAAAGAAGATTGAGGGGCTGGACTGATAGTTCTATGATCAAAAGCACACACTGCTCTTTCAGAGGACTGTAGTTCTAATCCCAGTACCAACTCAGGTGGCTCACAACCTCCTGTAACAGTTCCGGGAGGTCTGATGCCCTCTTCTGGCTTCTGCAGGCATCTGCATAGTAGTTAGACACATAAAGACAATTGACTATAAATGACCAAATCTTCTTAAAAGAAGTTCAATTTTATTTTCTTGATTCTTAACCCCCTTTTCTGTCTCTGCTAGGGATTGAACATAGAGTTTTACGCACAGTAGATGATCACTGTCTTCTGAGCTGCAAGACCATCTCCAAAGTGGTCTTCTTTTGTGCCTAAGGTCATAGTTACTGCATACTCTTTACCCTCCCGGGCCCACAGAGGGGCATAGTTCCAGGGTGCTCATTCTGAGAAAATGTACAGAGAAGACTCTGTGTATTACGCATTATATTTGTTTGGGCTGCTTCAGATTACAAATGCTAAACATTTCTATTGTAAGTGATAACATTATAGGCAGTTATCGCAGTGTAAAATTCAGTCATTCACAGAATCTGTATTCCACAATTTTAAGACTGGTACATGCAAGGCAAAATCCCATGTGTTCATCAGCTCATCTAAGACTGAAATGGGAGGGAAAAAAACAGAAAAATCAGTCATTGCACCATATTAAATATACATTTTTTTATTATTTTAGTTAAGTTTAGTTTTTAAATGTGTGCTGAAGAGGGGGAAAGGAGAAGGGTTGCATCTTATTCCAGCCAATAACAGATGCCCTCTCTTGCCAGTCCCTGATGCAAATGGAGAAATTGGAGTCACAGCTGTCACACCTTCCTATCTCTCCCTTTCTTATAAGCATGTTAACTGGTGGCTTTGATTACACCTCTAACTAACCAGCTGGGTTTTTTTTTTTTTAATACTGTTTCCATTAGTCAAAATGATGGCAAAGGTTCGGTCCAGAGTGAACAAAAGAATTACTTCACGAAACCTTCATCCCAATGAACTCATCCTCACATCTGGCTGCCTCTGGAGCCAGGAAGGGCCATCCTGCCTCATTGCACTTTTTGTTCCACTGACACATTTCTGTCTCAGACTGTGCTCCTGTCCTGTCCCAGCTTTCCTCACTAGTCCCACTCAGTGAAGTTCCACAGCACAGGCCGTTGCAGTCCCCATTTGAAAAAGCTGGTAGAGTACCACCCTCTCCTGCTGGAAGTCTATGACTCCTTAGAGGATGCCGAAAAGAAAACATTTTCTTGAGGGGTACAGTCTCACCCCTGAGACTTTGCACTGCATCCTATTAAGTGTGGGTGGAATTATTAAAGAGACAAATGCCCTGCCTTTCAGCATCCCTGATTATTTTAGAAATATCCTGATAGGGCTTTTAACATTATCTTAATCCTCTTTCACACCTCTTAATCACCCAGGCCTCCCTTAAGACACTGTCAGGAAATTCCTTTCAGAGTTTCAAGTGGAGATTAGAGACATGGAGAGGGTCACCTTAAACTCCAGCAGACCAAGAGTCAGTGAAGATAACATACTTTGATATTGTGAGAGTAAATACGATGCAGTGAGTCAAAGCAAACTTACAACCAAACTCAGGTGACATTGGATTCTGAATTCCTCCATTTGTCAGCAGAGTTTTCCTTTTTAAGAAAATTAGATCAGAGGATAGCCTCTCTATAGCAATCTTTTCTTTTGAGATGACTTTGTTACTTGTGACAATCCCCAGCCTTCAGGAACATATGACCTTTCCTTTACTTCTCATAGATGTAAGAAAGTACCCCCAGGAAAGGTTCAGACCATTTGTTCAAAGTGAAAATGAATGTCTGAAAATTAAGCACAACCTAAGATGTGATCTATTTCTTTGTCCACTTGGGACTGTCTGGTCTAACAGCAGTTATAATTTGATTGAGGTTTGACTGCTCTTCTTTTCCAAGACAGAATTAGCCAGTTCCAGAATACCTCATGAGCAGACACAGCCTTAAAGAGAACAAATGGTTACTTAGTGACTGCTTGAGGGAAAAACACCCCCTGGGTTCCCCTGCCCAAATAAGTCACCAAGTTTCTTTCTTAGGTTAACTAGAATATGAATCAGATAGATATCAAACAGATAGTCAATATTCTCAATATTTTACGGTGGGAGGTTAGATGTAGCATCAGAAAAGGCAAATTTGCATAAGTATTATAAGCATATTGTGCCTATTTTCCCATTCTGTTCACTGCGTCTCATTAATTCGAGTCAGACAGTACAGGATCTACAGCCCGAGCGTCTGCTCCTCTGTACCCCTTCTGCTGCAGCTCTGTCCCCAGATGGTCAAAATCCATCCCCAGAGCTCACATCTAGTCTAGTGAGCCAGAAATGGAACAAACCCCGATCTCCTATGGATGAGAGTTTTGAAGCAAGGTAAGGGACATTTAATTTGTCTTGTATTTCCCTGTGATAAACGACGATCAGAGATCAGAGCTGCTGGATAGTATGTCCACGTGTTAGCCTCGCCTCGGTGATCACAAGAGACGAGACCCGGGTCTGCTATTCGCGGACCCCTTCTTGCATTGACTTATACCTGGGTGCCCGTTCCTCAGCATCTGAATGCTGAGAGGAGTTCCTCAGAGGACTGGAGAAGCCAAGGATAGGGTGTCTCTTGGTAGAGAGGGGAGCTATAAGGACAACTCGCCCCCCCACCGCCCCGCCCCACCCCACCGCAGGCTGGCGGGTAGGGAGTTTAGTGCACATTGATAAGGCTTGCCAGACCCTCCCCTTCTGGCTACAGTAAGTTCTGCCCGTTTTCTTCCCATTCACTTAACTGCAAGTCCCTCTTGACTGCCTCTACTGTCCCTCCTCCCGCCCTCCCCAAAGGAGGAGAAACACTAGGACATCAGGAATGCGCTCCACTCCAGGATCGCGACCCACCACCAAGAAACCAGTAGCACGTGAGTTGTAGCAGGCAGGGGTCTTGCAAAGGGGCAATTGCTTATGCAAGACGTCTTCAGAATGAGGGAAAATGTGAACGGCCCACGCGCTGCCGCATCCTAACCCTCCACAGAAACCAGCTTTGGGTGTCTGAGACGCTTTTCAAGATAACGCTAGCCTCAGGGCTCAGGTGAGACCTAGAGAGAGAAAGCTGGCGGGTACCTCCTGTGCATCCTTTTTTCATCTGCCAGCAGTCTTTATCCAACAGCTTGGCCGCTCGGCGGGCTGCGCGCAGAGCGTGGAAGGGCTCATCTTCACCCGGTGACTCCCGCGGCGGAGGCGCGCGGGGCGTGCTCGCGAGCGACCAGCGAAAAGTTGTGCGCACTCTTGGTAGGAGGAAAGGGAGTGGAGACCGAGCGCGGGAGAGCGCAGGGGCAAGGCAGGGAGGGGGCGGGGTGGGGGACTGCTTACATGAATTTCCAAGTGGTAGACCTGCCTCGGAGCTCTGCCCAATGAGATCCGTCAGGGGAGGCACCCGGCTCACTTTTCCACATCACTTCACAGTTACATTTGGCAGGCAAGCGGGCTCGCACGCCGGAGCGCTCGGCCCAGAATTAGTGGATGGATTTCGAGTCTCCCTGCCTCTTCGAAGCTCCGCCGCCGCCGCTTTGGGCATAAACCAGAGCGTCAACACGCCAGCTGTACTTTTGGGCTGCGGACACCCAGAGCCCAGCGCGCCCGCTTTGCGTCTCCGTACCAGGCTCTGCAGCTCCGAGAGGCATGAACGCGATTCGGAGACGACTACCCGGAGAGCGGGCATTCGTGGACACTTGCCGCCCTCAGGAGATGACCCCCAGCTCCTCCGGCCATTTATGAACCTGGAGGCTTGAGGTTTTTCCGCAGCCCGGAGCCCGCAACCTGAGTAAGTACTATTCCCTAACCCTGTACGCCTCCGGGCGGGGAAGAGCCGGAGGGATTGCTTCCTTTCGGAATTCCCACGCGCCCCCGGACACCTTACGCACCTGGTGGATGAGGGATACTAGCCTGGTACCCGCCGGCGAGCCGCGTCTCCTTTCGCGGCATCTGTAGCTGATGGGGATACCTTCTGTCTAACGCGTTTTGCAAACTGCTCTCCGAGCAGATACGAAGGAGTCTGGAGCTCCAGGCTGCCCCCCTCCAGTTTCTCCGCCACCCTCTCATCCTCCCGGTCGCTTGGCGATTTCGCCCTGGAGACGCAGGCAGGCGCTGCTGCAGCCGGTGCGCCTTCACTGCGGGGTCGGTGCGGTGAAAGGGAAATACTCGCCGCCTGCACAGAGGAGGCTGTGAGCCTGAAAGGAAAGCAGGCTAAGGGACCAGGGAAGCTCCTGTTTTTCTGCATGCCCCCACCTCTTAACCGTGGGAGGGCGACCCCATCGGTTGGGCCAAGGGCTACCGCTCTGCCGCGAAAGCCCCAGTGCCAGGATTTTCCACAAGTGTCTGTTCCAGGTTGGGGGGCGCGGCGCCAGCTGCAAACTTGCTGAGCTCCGGGGCCACCTAGCCACCATGCAGTCACCAAGACGCTGCTCCGCACCAGCGGAAGACCCCCAGGCAGTCCGGCCAGTGCTTGCAAGACTGCACTCATAGGCCCCCCGAAGCACGGGATGACTTCTCCCTCTCCCAGAGCCTTTGGTGCAGAAAGAAATACCGTGATCTTGGTGCTCAGCATCGGCCAACCCTTGGGGTCCAGCCGCGCCCCTCCCCGACTGGAGGCGAATGGGGACTCCTGGCTACTTTCTGCCAGCATGGTAACAGGTTCATGAGGGACCTACCCCGGTTTCCCACAGGTCTGGCCAAGCCTGGTAAACCGTGTAAATGTGCGGCCACCAATGCTGATACCAACAGGTATCTAACAATTCCTCCTTTTTTTTTTCTTTTTCTTTTTTCCTTCCCAAGAATAAAGCCTCTCCTCGCCCAATCTTGTAAAAATCTCAAAGTTTTGTGCTGGTGGCCCCTTGCCCAAAGGCATAGAACCTGAGACACATCAATGACTAGCCTGTTAGCCTCTGAGCGGAGATGGCAGCTGTTAGCTTGGATTGCTGCTAAACGTAAGAAATCAAACAACATTAATTGTTTATTGTTGCAAACGCACAACATTAGTCCGTAATGGAAAATCAGGCTGGCAGCTGCTCACTTGAGCTCCAATTAAAGGGCAGAGCTTATAACCAAGCAACCGGGAGGGAGAAGAAGTCCTTTCAACTTTGCCCTGGTTTCTGAGGGTTGCAGGCAGTTTCCTCCTTAGGGGGCACGATCCCAACAATCCCTTTGCTCATGGAAGCTGCTAACCAGATCAGCAGCTATTTTCTGTTAACACTCTTCACAGTGTGGGAATGAGCGGACGTCTGAGACAGTATGCAAGAGCGGTGGCCTCTCGCATCAGGGACTATCGCCAAGCAGATAGAGAAACTGGGGTTGGCTGGTGCTGGTTTGACATTCCCTCCTCTTTATAACAGTCTGACAGCCATCTGGATGCTTAAAAGCTCTAGCTAGGCTGTCACCTCTGCCTTCATTATATGAGCATTTCAACTGGAAAACTATATGTGAGAAAGAGATATTTATGTAAGATTTGAAAGTGGGATTTTCCATCCATTCACTCTCGCTGCTGTACTTCACTGCATGCAAAATGAGCCCTGTCGTTCCTGCTAAACACTACTGAAATTTCTCCTAGCTACCGCCTTTCATCGGTGGCCGGTTTGGCAGAGATTTTGTCTGTAATGTGTGTGTTTGTGAATGTGTTTGTGTGTGTATGTGTGCTGAGGTGGGGATGTGTCTTCTACTAGAGAGACTTGCACCTTTGAAGGTTGTTTTGTGAGGGTTATATTTTTTCCTCTATCAAAGAGAGCTCTTCGTAATAGCGATGTGCACATAGGTTTACCCACCTCCCTCTATGGTTGAAATTCTAGGACCAGCTCTCTTAAACAATAAAGGGACAGCAAATTTCCCCAAGTCAGCTTTAGCGGATTGAAAAACTCCTTGTCAGACTGTCATTTTTTTTTTCCTGCAAGAGTCCCATGGACTTTTAAACCGTGTGTGTGTGTGTGTGTGTGTGTGTGTGTGTGTGTGTGTGTGTGTGTGTATTTCTTTTTCTTTCTTTTCCCCTCTGGCCTCAGAAGAGGGTGACTAGTTGAGGAAAATTCCTTGTGAAAATAAATAGAGGATCCTTTCTGCCACCTCCAGGATGGCTTCATTCAGGACTGCTGCAGACAGCCCATATTTCTCATTTTGCCCTAAAGATTGTGGTGTGAGAGCAAAAGTCAAGTTCTCACCATCACAAATGGGTCAGGTACTAGTTAAGGACAGTTACTGCACTGAGACCTGTGCGATAATTCTGTGTATCAAACTTTTAAAATGCCCTGATTTTTAAAAATTTCTAATGGTTATGGTTATTAAAAACTAATTTTGTTTTATCATTTATCGTCTCCGGAAGCCCTCCAGCCCCCGAAGGGGTATAACTCTGCACTACAAACTGTAGCACTTCTTGACTGAACTTCTGGTGTTCAGGGTACCTTTCTTAAGGTCTTGATGCTGTTTGAATCTGGCTAAAGGGCACACCATTTTAGAGTAGCCCTCGCCTTACCTGCTGCATGCATATCAACTGTAAAAGTAAAGATGTCTGTACACTGGTATCAAGTGTTTTACAGCCCAGTGATTAAAACATCATTCATCTGCAGCTTCTTAGTGTGGCATTTAGTATCACATACAGGGACCATGCAGAACCATGTAGCATCAACCATGTCAAAACTCCAAAAAGAGGAAAGTACTGTTAGACTGCTCAGTAGGATGAGAGACCTCTCTGAGAAAGTATTTGTAAAGACTAGTCTAGGAAAATGCTCATCTCATAATAGTTCTAGGAAAATAGGTAGATGTTTAAGGTCCATAGCTCTTTGTTAGCCTAGAGGATCAGACAGTTGGAAGAAATCAAGGAGACTCCAAAGAAGGAGGATACAATAGTTCTGATCAAGAAGCTGTGACTTTGGGATCTGTTTCAAGTTTCTTTCATTGTTTATCGGAGAAGGAAAAAGAACACACATATGTCAGAAGGTAGAGTCCACACTTCAATGACTGCTCAGAAGACCTTGCTAAAAGAAATAAATTAATTTTCCCCCAAAAAAGTATTATTCTGCTCAAAGATGGGTTTATCATGGCTTTTTCGACATCCCAGTTTGAACACAATTTCTATGCAAAGCCACAAGCAGTCTGTAAGTTAAACTGGCATTCAGTTTGTACTTCTTACCAGTTTTCTGGCCTATAAGTGAGGTTTTGTGTCTGACAAGTGAAGAGACAAGCACAATCAGGGCAGCCTTTTCATCGTAGGTGCAGCCTAAAATCACCAGACTCTCTTTAAAAACACTGCCCAGAGGTGCTGCTAGTACTTATTTCCATTACTTTATATTTATTACAAAGTGATTCAGAGGAGCAAAGAAAGACATTAGAGTTTTCTTTTTGCATTTCGTGTTCAGCACTGTTGACATTCAGGGATGAAATGGGACCAACGTTGCCCATTATTTCAAGGAAAAGCTCCTTACTTGGGGGTATTATATGTCGACTGCAGGCTGCTGTCACAAACTAAGGTACACCCTTACAGTTTTCTCTCATGTGTTAGTCACGAACATACATATACATACACAACTCATGGCCAGATAGCTTATCAAAACATACTGAGATAATTAACTGATGAATAGGTTTGAGCAGAGGAACATAATCATGTTAGCCTTATCGTTTCCTCTGCCTTTAAGTTGTGTGATTTGTACAACTGGTTTTTCAAATGTGTATAATGATCAGCCTTTTAAGCAACATTGTCTGTGGGGCACGTATGACACTGTGGGGATTTCACCTAGAATCTTCTGTGTAATTTTGCACTGGAACGGTACTTTGCCTTTGATGGGCAAAGGCTATCTTCTGATTGAGCAAGGCTTAATTATCCCAGGGAATGTTAGTACCATCTCCTCACATTCTCCTGGAAAGTTGAGCTTCACAGTCTGTTTGTGCAGAACTGTTCCTATCTCTGGAACCCACTTCAGATGCAACCATGGGCAGAAAATTAGCTGAACCTGGGAACTTCAAAAGGTCAGGAAAGAAATGAGTTCAAGGGATGCCATTTAGTTTCCTCTCCCATATGTTGCTGCAGACTAAATCTCCATTGCCACTTCACAAAATAACACCGGTACCAACACTGTTTCCTCTTCTATCATGTCCCAAGCTTTTATTTCTTGAGTTTTAAATGTCATGTACTAGTCCCTATCATAAACATCACTCAAAATATCTTTTTTTTAAAAAAAGTTGTCCTTGTAGGTAGAAATGTATAGATGTGATTGTCTATATCTTTTAAAGAAAATATCATAAGAAAAATACCACACTTATATTTATAACCTTCAAACCTTTTCCTTTCCCGTCACCATTACTAAAGATAATTTTGAATGCTGAGGATGGTTGGTCCAGGGCCAAGTACAGAGTTAGTGCCCAGTAAACATTTACTTAATGCATTAAGAAATTAGCAAAGACTCTGCCCCCTACCTTTCATAAGCATTTTCATTAAAGGGATGGAGGGTAAACAATCACATGTTAAGTCCAATAACAGGACATAGCTACTATGATTGTTTCTCCAGAAATTTCATAAGTCCTCCTTAGTTTATATTGAGATACAACTTTTACCATTTAAAAAAAATCAGTTTTAATCCATCTACCACACATCAGGGTTTTTTTTCTCTATTCAAAATAACTTTAAACATTATAGGAATATAAAATATGTTATAGTTCAGTGTGCTAAAACTGAAAATCTATCCAAAATTAGGTCTACATCACAAGATGCTATTAAACTGTATAGCACACATAATTATATTTCATTAGAGAAAATATTCTAATTGTCCAGTCACTGTGTGGGCAATCAGGGTCTGCACTTTGAATACCTCTGAGGGAATGTAAAAGAGAAAGGAGGAATCTCTTTCTCTTAGTCTTTTATTCTACCCTACATATTCATTCATATTCATTATTTTTTCTCTCCCTCCCTCTCTATCACCCCTCCTCCTCTCAGGTTTTTATTACATTTATACAGAATATTCAATGTGTTAATGTTCACTTCAACACTATATGAATTATAGTCTTAGTGTCTGAGAAAACAATTTTATAACCCTCAATCTTAATTTAAACTGGTAAGATACCTAGTCCTTGTATACATGCACAAGGGAAAGATATGCCATGAAAGACTTCTTCCATAGAAATATTTATTATCATTTGAGGCCTATGAAATATGCTTAGCAAATTGAATATATTTAAATGAAACATTAAATTGAGTATCCTTGAACATTTGTCAAATAGCGTTGAGTAAAAGGGTCATATATATTTGCATCCTATTAACATTTAGAATAATGCTTACCCTACCTTCTTTCTAGGTAGAATAATGCATAAAGGAAGACTGTTTCATTCTTCGTGTGACATAAATGACACAAAATAAGTAGATGGGGAGAGTGATATAAATATCATAAGGAGATAATTCTTTTTTTGCATAAGAAATCAATTTTCCCAAACCTGTCATAAAATTTACAAGGAGATAATCATTCCTTTATTCATCTATTGCTGTCAGAGCTTAACAAATAGAATTTAACTTTGTGTCCAATATTTCTATATTTAAAATTAGAAAAAACCTACTTATTTTGGTTAACAAAGTAAAATATACTTGTCTTTTTCATACTTTCCAATATCATTAAAATATTGCAGCTGAGCACAGTACACTGAGTTTTGAATCCCTGTAAGCTATTCACGCGTTGCTCATGCACTATATTTGGGGTGATAACCCAATATTAGTTTTGTCAAATTATTGTTTTCCACCCCTGTATCTGTCTACCTATCCATCATCTGTGTCCATAACTTGAGGAACAGTGCCAGTGGGTGGATTTTAAGCTGTAAAGTCTTTGGAACGCAGAATGACAGTGAGGCACACTTGTAAGGCTGGTTGCTACTCAGTGTAACCTAATTGGTGGAATCTTGACTTGTTACTGGGACACTTGGCTGCATTTCAGTTTTAGCATAGCATACTCTATAGCCTTGGTTACAGGACATAGCTGACTTTAACCATTTACCCATTTCAGAAGTGACAGGCTTTCATCATTGGTAAAACTAAAGTTCCTTAAATGTATTAGAAACAAATTATCAATTGCTTTTGCAACAGAATACTACCATAACCCAAAGTTTAATTAGCATGCCCTTGCTAATGTTTCCTTGCTGTGTTTCTTGCACAAACATATCACTTTAATATCATTTCAGCTTAGTGCAGACTTCCTACTTTCACCATCCACACAAAAATTCAAGTGATTGTGAAAAGCAGTGGGATTTCTCTCTTGGAAGAGAAGTTGCAAGCCATATTTTTAAATTAGTGGTTACAATTTGATTGAAAGTGGATAGCTTGAACATGTTATATGCTATATTTGCGTTTTACTCTCTCAGCAGAAAACAAGAGTGGAAAAAGAAGGGCTCTGTGAACCTCAAAGACAGGAAAAACCAAGTGGCCAAAAGAGTGAAAGTGCAGCTCTTCAAATGCCTTGTAAAAGCTCTGAAGCTATTGCATGGATTCTATGTTACTAGTGGGTAGGCAGAGCTGTTTATAAAATGTTGCTGCTGCATCCTACTTGTACCATTTAAAGATAAGAGTGGGACAAAGTTACTCTATGACATAGACATTGAAATTTTCTCCATGTATTCTTGTACAGCAAGAGATTGAGAATACAGTAGGTTAAAAGAGTTTGGCAGTCTTACTAACCACTCAAAACAATTATAACCACAATTGCTACCAATACCAAGTAGTATACACCTTTAAAAGTGTTCCCTTTAATATTTTAAGGTAAGTAACATGAGATGGAGCATTTATTCCTAATCTACTGTATTGAGGTAAACTTGCCCTGGGCACTCAACTTATGAATGATAGAATTGATACTCAGGCCACTTTTGATTGACTCTCTCGGAGCTTTCATATCTGTACTACCCAACCAAGTATTAAGAATAAGATATGCTCTGATTGGCCACTGTGACTTAAAGAGCCAATAGCAGTCATTTTCCACACATTAGTTCTCCTCACAGAAAATCCTGAACATTCTGCTTTAAGGCAACAAAAGAAGGAAAGATTTAGGTCATACTGGAGAAGTGCCTGTACGTGTAACAGACAGGAGAGATGCTGGAAATACACTTAGCTATTGATGATTAATACAGTTATGCCTTAAGAAATTCCAATAGAATAGATTCATTCTTAATAGCCTAACTAAACATGATGCTGAGAATTTACTAGAAGTACAAATCTGACTCCGTATCATTTGAGAAATGGCTTCATTTTGACTTTATTATCTTTGTCACAGTCTTCATTAACCCATTCAGAAATAGATGTACAACAAGCAGAAAACTTCTATGTGAATAATACACTGCATTCATTTTGCAAAAGGGGAAAGCATTTGCTTACTTATGTATATGAAGGTAACCAGAAATTACAGAACTTAATGAAGATAAAAGCTTCAGGGAGAAAAAAAAATAGTCTGTCAGTTACAGTAAAACATGAAATTGGCAAATGCTTTTCTAGATAGTAAGAAAAGCAAACAACATGATATGATGTAAACATAAAAATATCAGTTATGATATGGTGCCGAAGTCTTTGGAGCAGAAGGATTGTGGCTGACCACAGGGATTAACAAACACATTGGCAAATAGATTTATTTGTGTACAGGAAGAATTATTGAATCCTTTTATACCAAAGCAATTTGGTTAGGAGTTCTGAACACTTTGGGGAAGTGAATTTCTTCCATTATTTTAATTGAAAACACAAAAGGGCCTTTCCTTCCCAAAATCCAAAAACTGTTCAGACATGTTCAGCTTTAGTCACCCAGAGCTTGCTGAATTGTGCTGGACCACACATTAAATCATGTCCCCATGATCCTGAAATATCATTTTGCATTCAGTGTGCATTTACCTGTTTTGAAGCAAGCTGCTAATGGCTCTAAATTCAAGGTCAGAAACATTTTTAATAGAAACTCTTCAGTCCTGTATGTCACTTTTGCTTCCATAAAATATTGTGACCACTGAGCCCAATGGATAATAAAAGCATAATTTCCTGTCAGCCACAATAGTCTGCCGAATTGAATCTTTAAGTGACTGATTTTATTGTAAACGTCACCATTGGTGAATGGCTCCTTATTTGAGACTTTAATTTATATTGTTTACAAAATCAATGACATAATGATTTTAATAATGCTAATATATCTGAGAATTGAGCACATTTGTCTTAAAAATGTTGAGACCCTCAGACTTACATCTGGCTATAATTAGAGCTACTTTTAAACTGTGAATATGAATTAAAGTCAGATTGCTGGACTTTTGTCTATAAGATGATATCTCCTTCTGGGGGAATTTTAAAAACTTTTCAACCTGTAAAAATTCCAGGGAGATTAAAATATCTTCATAGTGCTATTTGGGATTGAGGCAGCAGCATTATAATGAATTGGGTTGCTCAGCTGGCATACACACTGTGGTTGGAAAATATAAAAGCAAATTGATTTTTAACTCAATCTTTATAACCTTACCTTTTTTTCTAAGAAGTTTGTCTATTTAGCTATGATTTAAAATACTTATTAATTCTGATAACAGTGACCTAACATTTTGTTGCATCCCAGGAATACCTATAAAACTGTTCTCTGATCTAAGGACAATAGCAGTTCATCTCATGGCAGAGATGCAAGCAGATAGAGATTATAGATCTCAGTCTTTACAATCACATTTCCTTCCTAGTAGATGCTCATTATTGGTTCATTGCATGGATGTGTGTGTGAGCACAACAGTTAGCTTCCCAGTTACTTCAGTGTCATGTAAAATAAGTGTGAGTATGGAATTCAGGAAGACTATTCAGCCATCATAAACAAAAAAGTTCATCTTTCCTAGCTCTATTTCCCAAAGTCAGGTGTAGGTATGTATTACCATAAGCGAGAGAGATGGTAACCAAATATGTAAATGGTATTAAATGACCCAAAAGTAACAGAAGTGACTATTTTCAGGTCACTGCATTCTTCATCTAATTCCAAGAACTATGAGCAAGGTTGCTCTTTGTTTCAAATACCATACTTCTCTATGTGGGGTCCTCATACAGCAGCATCCACATTGCAGAGGAGATTGTTGGAAATGCAGAGCCTCGGGACTCATCTGAGCTCACCAAGATCAGAAGCTGTAGAAGTCTAGATAACTCTTACGCTGATTAAAGTTAGAGACAGTCCCAAGAGGGGGATTCTAGAACTGACTCTTTCCTGGGCTTAACGGAGCTGGTGGTTACATTTTTAGTTATTGTGAGAGTTGCTTAGTGACGACATTGGAAGCTGTGAAAGTGGTCAGAATACCATGACAGTCAGAAAATAGTAGAAGAAGTTCTGGACTTACTTTTCTTTTTTTCTTTCTTCCTTTCTTTTATTTTCTTTTCTTTTTTTTTTAAGCAAGAGCAGGCATTACTTAAATTTTTCCAGCTTACCTCTCACTATTTCAGGTCTTTCATTTCAATAATAATAATAATAATAATAACAGATGATCTTAGGACTTGAGAATGCCTAGTTTTAGTGAAAACAAAACATTTAAAAATGCAAATCTCTGTTCCTTTTGCTTATCTCTACAATGGAAATGAAAATTGCAAATTAATAATGATACTTACATCAGAGTGTTATATCAAAGTGTAGATATGGTGTGTATGTGTGTGTGTTTGTGTGTAGTCTCTATATTTAATATTATCCAGTTTTTCTAAATTTTGACCAATAATATAATTTATCAGCTATGTCCCTTTCTGGAAGAAATGATAATAAGTGGATTTTTTGCTTTTGTTGCTTTGTTGTTGTTGTTGTACTTGGGTTCTTTTATGTTTTGTTTTGTTTTGTTTTGGTAATAAAGACGTGAGCCACTACCTCCTGGTTGTAATATTAGGTTTTATATTCATCTCTGTACGTATGTATGTATGTATGTATGTATGTATGTATGTATGTATGTATGTATGTGTGTATGTATCTATCTATCTACCTATCATCTACCTACCTATCTATCCACCCACCCATTTATTTATTTATTTGTTTGTTTATTTATTTATTTATTTTGGTTTTTCGAGACAGGGTTTCTCTGTGTAGTTTTGGTGCCTGTCCTGGATCTTGTTCTGTAGACCAGGCTGGCCTTGAACTCACAAAGATCTGCCTGGCTCTGCCTCCTGAGTGCTGGGATTACAGGCATGCGCCACCACTGTGCGGCCCCACCCTCTATTTTTAAGAGAGGGTCTTACTATGGAGCCTTTTCTGAACTCTCTATGCAATGCATATTGGGCTGGGTTTAGATCCACTGGGATCTGTCTGCCTGTTTCCTGAGTGTTGGGATGAATGACGTATGCCACCACGTCCAGGTTGAATTTCTATTTTAAATGAATAAAAAGCTAGTCAATTTCATTAAAATATACTAATATAGGTAATTCAAAAATTTTGGGGAAAAAAAAGAACGACTAGACTGTACCAGAATGTTTAAGTCCCTAGAAGTTCTATGCAGTGTTGAGAGAATAAATGACGTGGATGAAAGGTGTCCACTGAATGGATTGATTTTCTCCAGAGTTCTGCCAGCCATTCATGGGCATCAGACAAATTATATTTCCCTTCCTTTTGAAAATTGAGAAGTTGCGCCTTCTTCCTATTAGATATCATACATATTTATTGCACAAACCCCTTGCAGAAATCCAACACAACCTCTCCACAGAGCCTATAGGGCAGGTGGTAAACTATCTGAAGGATGTTGTAGGGACTATGACCAGTATAAATTTGTTGAGTAACACCTATTGACAAGCTGATATTGTAAGTAGTAATCTGAGATGACTTTAGATGCTGAATTATTCAAAAGTCCTTGGATAGCTTTGGTTGTCTTGTTTACATTGTTTAACTCAAATGCCCTTTACACGGGACTCCTCTTTAACACTTATTAATAAATAGCATAGATAACACCTCTTCCAGGAAACTTGTTTCTCCCTCCCTCTTTCCCTCCCTCCCTCCATTCCTTCTTTTCTTTCTTTTGTGTTTTTTTTTTTGCTTGTTTGTTTGTTTGTTAATTTCCACACAGGTTTTTTTCATGTAACAGTCCTGATTGTCCTTGAACTTGCTTTGTAGACCAGGCTGGCCTCGAACTCATAGAGATCAGCTTGCCTCTGCCTCCTGAATGCTGGGATCAAAGACCTGTGCCTCCATATCTGGCTCCAGAAAGCTTTCTTGAACATTATCAAGTTAAGTGTTGTGCTACGTGTTTATACCTCTAGCACTCCAAAGATTCTACTTCTCAAGAAGTAGTAACTGTGCAAATTGTGCTTTTCCTCATTTTTGCCAGCTGCACTCTTTGCTTCATGAAGGTAGAATCTCTGACCTACTTGCTGTTCTATCTCCTCTGTCTGACAAATAGTGTATGTGCATCAAAAATTTATCTGAAAGGAGGAGCCATTTTAAGAAAGAGAATTTTAGAATTATGCAACCCAGGTTCAAATAATGCTGCTGTCTTTACTGAAGGGTTTCCTTAACCAAGATGTTTAATGATCCCCCCTTACTCAGTTTTGCACAGCAATACAAGCTGCAAAGTTTTACATTTTTTATGATAATGAATACAATTTTGACTATAAAGCTTTCTGCTATTATATATTTGTTCTAATTAATGAAGCTATGGCAATATTTAAAATGTGTAGGGGTGTGTGATGGCTTTTCATCTGAGTTTGTCAGTCTCAGGCAAAGGTCTCTGACAGGTCACATTCCATTCTGAATGTCATTGAGCAGTTTCTGGGCAGGAACTATCTGGTGTGGATTTAAATCAGGATTAACTTTCTTATTTCAACATCATTCACACTATTTTTTGCAGATTGTGCAGTCTGACTGAAAAGACCAGAGCGTGTAAGCTTATCCTAACTGCTTTGGTCCTCAGAACAAACCTGCTGGGTCCAAACTGTTGTCACCCCTGTTCTTCTGGCTGTTGTGATTCATTAATAAACAGGTGCAGAGACAGGAAGTGTGAGGTCTAGAGTTCAAACTCCAAACAAGTCAACACTCGAAATTGTTCTCACAGCCCGCTTCTGTACCTGTGGATCTCACGCCACAGGAGAGCATCACATATGGCTTTTGATCATTCAGGTCCAGCTTGTAATGGAGCAGACTATGTTTAGAGAAGAAAATGTTTCTTTTCCTTGAGAAGGGTTTAGATTGAGGTGCCATGAGTAGAAAGTTAGCCCATCCATCCCTCCTCAGCGTCCCCTCCATCTCTCTCCTTTCTAGGCCTCCCCGGCCACCCCCAATCCTTTCTTCACTCCCCAGCATCACCTCCATCCTTTCTTTTCTTCATATCACCTCCATCCTTCCCTCATCAGCATCATCTCCATCCACCTTCCATTCTACATTCACCAGCATCACCTTCATCCTCACCAGTGTCACTTTTAATCTTCCTTGACATTTTGAGAATCACTTCCATTCTCCTTCCCTCAGGTCTCCATCCTGCTTCTGTTCTGTTCTCCCCAAATCCAACATTACCTTCAGTTCCCTGTCCTTAGCAACATGACATCCATCCTCATCATTCTCACCTTTATCTTTCCTCCATCCGACCCTGGTCATCATCATCTTTGTCCTAAGTCTATCATATCACCTTAGAGACTCTTCCGTTGCTGCCACCACTTCTTGTCTACCCATACTGAGGAATTCATAAAGTCTCCATCTTTAATTGTTTGTCTTTCCTACCACTACCCCTAGAGTGTGACTCAAGTAACCACTTCTCTTACAATATTGAGAGTACTTCCCATGTTTTGGCTGCTCTTTTTATGTGTTAGTTCTGAGCCATAAACACGAGAGCTCTGTAAATTAGGGGTCATTGTGTTGCTGTTTTACAGATGAGAAGTCTGAAGTTCAGGCAAGCTCAGTATTCTGTCCATCAGACAGTGGTAATAAATGGGGTAATCTAGAATTGAAGCCCAGATCTATCAGCCTCTAGAACATGTTGTCCAGTGTACCCTAACACTATTTCAGCATAACTCCCCACTATATATCTAAGAGGGAGCATGGCATGTTCTGCACTTCTTGCAAGTGCCTTTTAAGTAAATGAAGACAGACAGCTGGCATAATAGAGTTTAGAAATCTTTAATGGTGTTCTTTTGGGTTTAAATGACCATTTCTGAAGTCTCAATGCCCTGAGATAGAAGAATATCTTTTTTTTTGTTTGTTTGTTTGTTTGTTTTTTGTTTTTCGAGACAGGGTTTCTCTGTGTAGCTTTGCGCCTTTCCTGGGACTCACTTGGTAGCCCAGGCTGGCCTCGGACTCACAGAGATCCGCCTGGCTCTGCCTTCCGAGTGCTGGGATTAAAGGCGTGCGCCACCACCGCCCGGCCTAGAAGAATATCTTAACTTGGGGAAAGACTCTTCCTCCCTAATGGTACAGCAATTTTAAGCACAGGAGAGGTTGTTTTTGGAGTGTCTCCTCTGGGTTGATCTTATATTGAAATTTCTCTATCACCTAAATAGCTGCTACTAGCATTGGTGCCCTGTGCATTCATCAGGGTTGAGTCCTTTTCATGTGTAAGTCCCAGTGTTGGGTTGAGCCCACGCAAAGGGTGACAAGGAAGATCATTCCATAGGCCAACTAGTTAGCTCAGAAACCATGCTGTTTGCGACAGAATGTCTGCACCTTTCAGCTGGCTCCAATAAGGCCACTCGCCAGCCCAACCAATGTTAATAATGTCCTTGCTTTCTCATTCTGAGTCAGAATGGAACCAGGGACCTAGAGGTGAAAGGTTCTCTACCCTATTATGAATTCCCTGAGCCAAACTGTACCGGATAGTGTCCCCAGGAATTATTTTTCCACTTAATCTAATTCAGTCAGGCTTTTCTCAGGGATCTGCAGTGAACATCATTTTTTTAAAAATAATTTTTTTGAGTGGGAAGAAACACATTTTGTTATGCTGAAGGTAAGCAAAAAATGTATTTGACACCTCAGGTAATAAGGATTTTTTTTCTTATCCTCTCCCTTTCTGAATTCCTTCTATTGAAAATTGTAATTTTACCATATTTCATTCCCAAAAGAGCTTTTCATCATTGAAGTCTCCCATTCAATGGTACATTTAGCTTGGGAGCTGTGGCACTGCTGCTCTCATAGCATCCATGCTGGACATTAGAGAATTCCTTCTGGAAGAACTCTAATGTTACTCCTTCCTTATTAGCAGCTTGCATTCATTGAGAACTTCCTAACTGGAACTGGTAGTCATGGCTATGAAAGCTGGGAAGAATCCCTTCCTATCTTCATGCCCATGTCGATTTGTGTGTGTGTGTGTGTGTGTGTGTGTGTGTGTGGTGTGTGTGTGTGTGTGTGTGTGTGTGTGTGTGTGTGTAACTTAAAAGTATTGTGTTTACTTATTAAGGGCCAGTTTCTTTAAAATGAAGTACAGCGTTCTTTGAACAAGTTGATAGAGATGAACACAAAGAGGAGGGAGAGGGTTGTAGTTGATACACACCCCAAGTAGCATTGCGGAGAAAGTAAGACAGGAGCTGGTAGGAGGATGGAGGAGCTGGGAGGATCACGACATGAGGAGGTAGTGACAACCAGAGAAAGAAGGGGATTTTATCTCTTAAGATCATCACTTTGTTATTTAAAGCAGTTTTTGCCAAGTGACATGGTCTGGAATGAATGCTAAAATCTAAATGATGCTTACATATACACAAGTTTGCTAGCCTACTCATTCTGGTTCCTGGAGTCCACTTTCTGTACTCAAGAGTTTGGGAAGTGCTCATTATCTGTTCATTTTTTTTTTTTTTTTTTTTTTGAGACAGGGTTTCTCTTTGTAGTTTTGGTGCCTGTGCTGGATCTCCCTCTGTAGACCAGGCTGGCCTCGAACTCACAGAGATCCTCCTGGCTCTGCCTCCTGAGTGCTGGGATTAAAGGCTGCACCACCACAGCCTGGCTATTAAATGTTCACTTTAACGTGCCTTTGAAAAGTCCTGGTTTGTCTGTCTTAACACCAGTTTCTGTGGAGCCTCATCTTTCCTCCCTCTTGTCTGTGCAGGAAATTTCAATGAAAAGGAAAGCCATTGGATCGTGGTCTTTGAAAAGCTGCTTAGACATGTCTGTTTCCTGGTTCTCTGAACACGTGGCAGAGCTGTAAGTAACCGCTCCACACTACGTGATGAATTGGATGGCTTCAGACCCGAGGCAAAAATAATAATTGTCTCATTTTCGCGCTGATTTGCTTAACTGGTGGGACCATGCCAGAAAGGCTAACTGAGACGCTCGTGGACCTCTGGACTCCATTAATAATATTATGGATTACCCTCCCCACTTGTGTGTACATGGCTCCGATGAATCAAGCTTACGCTTTAACCACTGGATCCCCCTTGGAACTAAGCAGGCAGAGTGAAGAACTGCGGATTTTGAACCGCTCCAAAAGAGGCTGGGTTTGGAATCAAATGTTTGTCCTGGAAGAATTTTCTGGACCTGAACCGATTCTCGTTGGCCGGGTAAGCCTCATTTTTAAGCTCTCATTTCAGGGTCTGTTCCTGGGCTTTAAATGTTTCATTTCAGGCTCCACACAGTTTTTCATAACACTTAACTGTAAATCCTTTAGACCAGATGGTTAGTGAGCTAACCTGTTGGTTTCTTTAGAAGTATGAATAATCCCACAGTTTAAAACATTCCTTTAGGAAATGTTACTTTCCATATCACTACCACCGTTGGCAGAGACGTCAGTCTACTTGGATAATGCATAAACAAGCAGAGTGCTTTCTTACTTATGTGAGACCTCTTTTGTCAAACCTTTCTCTAGATTCTGGTATTTGGATCTAGCACTAAGAAGTTGTAAGGCATTTTTGTCCAGTTTGAATTCCTATCACCAAAGCTGTCTTCTATTTTAAGGTTATATATCTCAATTTACAGGTAAATTTTTCATTTTATTTTATTGATTGCTGTTTCAGTCCTTAGGAAGAACAAAGCAGTATTTGTAACAAAAGTGCTGGGCAGGGCTTGGTGCTCACTTCACAGGACATCATTTCTGTCGTTGCCAAATGCAGTCAAATACACAGAAGGAAAACTTTAGTTTAGTAGTGTGTACCTGTGTTTGCCTGTATGTTACACTGGGTTTACATTTGTTTTGTTATATCAAAAGTTCCTCAGGTAGACACTGGCTCCTAGTTTTCCAAAATTGTATTACAGTACTTCAAAGATATGAACATCCTCACTCCTCAGAATCATTTGTAAGTGTTTGCTCATTTTGACATTCACTATTGTCATAGTCTGAATTCTGGGGATGGGTTGATGTTATTGCACAGTTGGTAGCAATTCTTTCCTAGCACTGCACATAAGAAGCCCTGGGTTTGATCCATGGTGTCATGTAAACCAGGTGTGGTGGTACAAAATGATAAGCCCTTTTGGAGGGAAGATTAGGAATTTAAGGCCATCCTCTACTACTAGGGTACAAGACAACCAAGTCTCAAAAAGGAAAAGTTAAAAAAAAAAAGAGGTTTCTAACAATGCACCCAACAACGGATTATGTTCCTGATAAACAAGAGTGAGAAATGAATCACATGTTATAACTTTCCCAAACTCAGTGACTTAAAAGGGACGTAGCAGGGCTCAAAACACAGATCTTGGAGACTTAACTCCTGTGTCTCACTAGGCACTTTTGGTTCCTTTGCTCTGCTCTGTCGCCTTGCCTAACTATAGAGCCTCCTGGAGGTTTGTTTCTCTTCTCAGGTGCTTTAAATGTTTATTCTTGTTTGTGATGGAGGAGGTGTGGAGATATCATGTGTTATTCACTGGGCTTCCTGGAGTCCTACCTAGGTACCAGGCACTGGGTACAGGCACTTGGGACTATCCTCCTAGTCTTTGTCTTCCAATAATTCATATTCTGGTAAATACTGAGTGTTAACTATGAATTAATTGCTGTTATAAAACTACTTTGTTGGCACATATGAATGCATAGGCACATATGTGTGTCTATGTATTCATGTCTGTGCACAAACACATATAAAATATGTGCACTAAAACAGATTTATGATCCCTTTTTCTTAAACCAAAATGAAAAAAAAAATCCATGAAAGTTTTTTTTTATATATAAACTCCAGTAGCAAAAGTAAGTTGAGGCTATTTATAGTCATAATGTATCCCATTCCAATGGCTGTTCCCATACTTCACTGGAGAAATGTTAATGTAGTTGATTACAGGGTGCTGCCCTGGACCCTGCTGAGGTTGTTACTTACTCTATAGTTTATATGCTTTAATATGCTTCTAAAAATGGGAGTTCTGAATTCCAAATTGCATCTGGCCCTACTCTTTCTCAATACAGACTTCCTGATTAGCTTTATCATTTCTATAAATGCAAAAACTGAGGCTTAGATAAATTAATAAACCAAATTATGAATATGGAACAAGTAAATGTTCTATATGAGATTAAATCTTGGTGGCAATTCCCAAGATCATAATTTCAACCATCATATCATATTATATTTCAGTAACTAAGCACCTGGAGTTTATAATTTGCACTTGAGTTTTGAGTACAGGATACAAAGTCTATGCATTCCCTCTTCTCTATATTCAAATTCTCTTTAACCAGCTCTCAGGCAAGCAATTTTCAGCCCATATAAAATTCTGGAGTTACATGCATATGTAGTTAATGGATGGATGATTCCTCCCTGCTCCTCATAGCTACCTTGTTATGACGGTATATCAATTAAGACGTGTCCTGCATAATATAAATAACTGAATATATTGCACCCAGAAGAGCACTCCATTTTTATCTGAATAGAAAAAGTAATTAAACCAGTTTTTTTTTTTAAATTTAGAATCTGAGAGCTGATTCCACCTCCATTTCTAAAATGAAGTACAAGTGACAGAGTCAAACAGCCAGACGTTCAGGATTCCTGTGTGATTTACAAATGCTTGAGGTGTCTTGCTTCTTTGAATGACAGAAATCCCAGTGAACCTCAGGAGTTTGAAATAGCCAACATGCTTTTGAGTCTCTCAGTAACAGACACTGCATGTGAATTAGTTCTCCTGCCTGTTCTACATGATGGCCACTTCCCAAAACAATTGTTAAATCACAATTACATTATTTTTTTTGGAATTTTGCTGCAAATATTTTCAATCACATGTATTTCCCTTTTAATCAAATTGCTCCTAAAATATGACAGCCTTAATTTTTAGTATTGTGGACTTTCGTAAAGCTGAAAAGCTTTTTAGGTGACTGCTTTAGATTAAGTGTCAGGCTGAGTGCAGGGCTGATCCACATCTGGGCTCGGGGCTCTCACTGGTGTTTTATGATGTTTTATCTTTATGCACAGTC
The DNA here is from genome assembly GCF_007827085.1 of Peromyscus californicus insignis. Lineage (NCBI taxonomy): Eukaryota > Metazoa > Chordata > Mammalia > Rodentia > Cricetidae > Peromyscus > Peromyscus californicus. The sequence continues at coordinate 112,216,314 of NW_026294606.1, forward strand.
TTCTACATTTGACTCTTTAAACCACTTCACTGCAGAGCTTCTCCCCAGGAACCAGCTGAGAAGCATTAGTTACCTATGAGCATACCTGCTCTTTAAAAAGCCCTCCTGCCAGTCGCTATGTTGGGGGCCTCAGACCTAGTAGGCTGAGTTCAAGCTCAAGAGCAGAGCCAGCTTTTGAGCACTTGGTTCTGTGGGATTGCACATACACCTTTGTATTATCCAAGGGCTGCTTTTACATATTGGTGGCAGCTGGGTGTGGAGGAAGGACCTAAGCATTAGAGATAGACTCCAGAGCTTTAAACATTGATTTTGTCATTTTCTGGGTGTTAAGCCTAGAAAAATTATTTAAGCTTTTTGAGGATTGTGCAAACACAGGTATTTAAAAGTGAGCCAAATGTTAACTGTATAATATTTGTCATGTAGTAATTATAATTATAATTGGGTTCTTAAGTTTGTGTGTTTTGTGAACAGTTGTAGTAGATATCTTAGACAAAACAACTGCAACAACAAAACCCTGATAACTCTCTTTCTGGGTGGGCACAAGACCATGGAGCCAAAAGTTGCTCCCTACTCTAGGTTTATTAGGATCAGAATAGGGGTGATTGAGTAAGGGCTCCTGGTTCTCAGTCCATTGAGCCAGTGTAGAATAGGAAGGGGATTACTTTATTTAATCAGAGGGTATCCAACTATTTGATACTTACTCCATATTGTCATGTACAAAGTTCTCACTCAAGAATTTCATGTTGAATTATAAAAACATATTAGAGTATTTTATGTAAGTGTACAATTTTATGATTTACCACATTCATAGATAAACATGGCCCTATGTGTGAGTAGTCCCTATAGGCTGCAAGTTGGATACACCTGATACAAAGTTATGGGCATAGAGAAAGATGATAGAATATTTCCCTGGTCAGAAACAACATGAGTCTTTGTATTTCTCATTAAAATAGAAGAAAGTAGAAGCTGTTTTTCAAGAGCCCATCTCTGTACATTTTGTCAGATATATACTTCCTCCTCCCCCACTATTTCCTGTTCTTTGTCTGTGCTGTAAGTTCTTCATTCCTGTAAAATCATCATCTAACATATTCTGCACTATGTTTACAATTGTTCTGCTTCCGGAATGTAGATTTTTAATTGGTTCATTTGTGTTCATTGTTCCATATCCCAAATCCCAGGAGTCAAGAGCAGTGGCTGCCTAATATGAAACAGGCAAAGAAATTTCATATGAATTCATGTATGGACATTCTACCTAAACAATGAAGGAGTTCGGAGAAGTCATGTCAGCTCAATTAGACTTAATACAAATGACATTTTTCAATAAAGTGTTCAATACAATGCTTCTGTTTTCTCTTTTGGATAGTTATGCCAGATGGGGAGTTCAACAACTGCTTATATGTATTGATTTTGATGTCTCTTTAGAGGTAGAGAAGATGAAATGTCTACTTCTAAAAGAGTTCTTTTTCAAAGAGTTTTGGGGATCATCTCTGTGGAGCCTGGGTCTCTCACCAGTGGCAAGTGTAACATATTTTACACTTTTGTCTGTGCTTTTGGTTCAAAGTAGACTAGATATGATCTTTCAGAATTCCAGAAAGACAAATACCGCCCTAGTGGACTCCACTCCTCTTCCTAGTTTTCTGTGGAAGAAGGTTACATACAACTAACCTGTTCATAAACTCATAAATACTGAATGCTCCATGTCATTTCCCACTCCCAGCACTGAGTTTTTATGAAAATTCTGACAGAGAACATAACAGCTCATGGGACTCTTAGCCAAAATAATCTTATATTGTCTGATGGTAGGAAGGAAAGGGAGAAATCCCACAGTGGTTTTTGATCAAGTTTGCAACTGAGACAAAAACAATGTCCTTGTGGTAAATTGTGCATGCATACTTTCTGATAGATAGATTGATTCCATCTTGAGTGGCTTCTGTAGCAAGAGAGGCAGTGAATAGAGAGAGACCATAACTGTACGTTGGACATCTGCATTTGGTACATCTGTGAAGTATTCCATTGTCAGTGGAGTCTCAGCACTGAACAAACACAGATCTGTATCAAGAGGGGACTGATAAAATTAATTATGTGAATAAATGCCATATCTAATTGAGGAAAGTACTCTGAAGTGAAGGTATGTGGTTGTGTGGGAGTAAACAAAGCATGCTATCCTAGTCTGTAGGTACATGACATGTTCCCAAGAAATAACCTGTGAGATGAGACACATTCACCATGTGGAAAAGGACACAAGACAAAATGATAATGCATCCCTGACATGGCATACCCAAAATTATGTATGGATCAGAGACGATGTAAAGACTACATTCTTCAGTGGGAATGCTCTAAACTCACACAACCTACATGGTTGACAAAAAAAACAGACACTGGAAGTATGAGAACAGGGTACCAGAAAGGATTCTAGTGAGGGTCATTTTCAGGATACAGACTCCTATGTCTGACAGGCCAAATGGGACAAGAGAGTTCTCTAGAGCCTCTTTTAGAAGTTTACCAGTTTTACTCATCATTCACAGAGTCTCCATTCTTGGCTTCCTAGTCTCTCATATAATCGTGTTGGGCACACTATCGCTTGGTTTGTTACTATGTGTAGCTTCGGTCTTGAATGCACAGCAGTTGCCTTCAGCTACCCAAGTACAGGATCACAGGTGTGAAGTGCTACACTTCACTAAAATATATGAATTGTGTGTGTGTGTGTGTGTGTGTGTGTGTGTGTGTGTGTGTGTGTGTGTGTGTGCTTTCATTTTATTATTGCACTGTAAAGCAGAGATTTAAAACGAGGGGTCTTTATACCAAGGTGAAGAGACTAGCAAGTATCTCTGGAAGAACTATCAGTTTTTTAGTCCGGCTCGACACTCCTCAAGTAGTTGGGAAATATACTCAGTCACAAATGCTTTAGGTACAGATGTCCACAGAACAAGAATATATAACTGTGTTTCGGTTTTCAGCCCGTGTTGTTTCAGCCCTTGTTCTGTGGCCCCTGTGACTCTCCTTTTCTCACATTGCTTTATTTTTGGACAAAGGTAGCTGGCTGTCCAGGTGGTCAGCATTATTCTATCCTGAATCTCTCTCTTACATAAACTCCTCTGCTGTGTCTGCTTGCCCCCTGTTTTCCTCCTACCTGGGCTTCTGATGCCTTCCTTATTTGGATGTAATTCTCTCACTGGTGATGCCTAGTCTATTTATAATCCTCTTCCTCCAAGGCACTGACTCATTTTCTCTCTTTAAATTTGACCTTCTAACCTTCCCTCTTCCCTGTAACTTGGCAATCGTTTGGGTGGTACTTAGTATGAAGGACATGCGATGCCAAGTAATTACACTATATTACAGCTTACGGTGTCAACGGCCGGTAGGAAAATTGCACTTGACATGCCATTATTTTTGCCAGGCCTTTGCATGTTAAGAGCACTGGGCAACGCAGTCACAGCCAAATTGTATCTTTGGCCTTGCAAGAACAATTCACTGTCAGTTCTGTAAAGCTTCTGCCTACTCAGACAGAGCCATGTGCACCAATAATTTGGCAAGAAATGCAAGTCAGCATTGTGTGTCTCAATCTGGCCAAACAGCAAATGTTGCCTGCCTTTTACTCAGTGTCCTGACTTGAAAATCTCAGGTAGTTCAGAGCAGTTGGAAATAATTTGATGGTGATATGAATAAAGGTCATACTCTCAACTATCGAAATCCACCAAGGACCTAAGACAAACAAGTAGGTTCTCATATGCATATACACAAGCACACTTATATACATACATGCATGCACATATAAGAACATTGCTGAAAACTCACATGCTCACATTCGGGATTAACTGAGTTTGTTAGTGACTGAAATCTCAGATATGTAGGTTTTTATTTCTGAAGATTTACACTGCCACCTTGTTTGCTACATCCTTTAAAAAGAGACGAGATGATAGAGGTTTAGAATTTGGCCAAATAGTCTCTGGTTTTGAGTTTTAATATATGATTATGCTGTTGCATTACTCAAATGCTCCTGCATTCTTTGTGCTTCTGCACCCAAATAAAATCATCTGTATCTTATTGACTCTGTGCAAAACTCTTGTGACTATAGGTGTGACATTTGCCCTTTCCGATATGACTAGAAAGTGTCCATATGCATTCTCATGTTCGGTGAATGATTTTGAGAAGATGTGAAGAAACACAAGCAAATGCCACTTCCTCATGTTTTAAAACTGCACTGCGTTTGCTGTATTACTCCATATGAACTGTAAATAGGAAATAGATTGCGATGCTTATGTTCGGTTCTAATGCTACAGGAAAAAAAAATAGAGGAAGCATTATAAATATATTGCTCCCCTTCCCCCAAAAGAAAATACAGAAATGATGAAAATGAGAAGAGAACTGAGGCTTATTTCCACAGACAGTCAGAACTATAAATTAAATCAGACTTTACAGGGGTTCCTCTGTGTAGCTCAGGCTGTCCTGGAACTCAAACTCACAGAGATCTGCCTGCCTCTGCCTCCTGAGTGCCACCACTGTCCGGCTAAATCAGACTTCTTATGAAAGAATTCTTGTATATTTCATCCACTAATCGTTATGTGTTATCTAATTGAAATAAAATAACAGCATATGTGTATGGGTAAAAATAAGCAGATCACATAATCCTGTTTTATGAATAAGAAGTAAAAGTTTACCAGTATTAAAAACATAGAGTTTATTCTTATTGTTATACATGGATGAGCGACAATCCATGGAAATATATTTCATGAACTTTAGTACTAAATAACTAAAAGGTTTATTTGCGTGACAGAATGGAATGAAGCCTCTAAAAACTAAAGACTGATAACTTTAGAACATTGTAGCAACATCACAATTGTCGGAAGTTTGGAATAAAATGTGCATAGAACTGAATCATAATAGGCATGTGTGATACAAAGTACCTGAGACACATATATTATTATGCAGATATATATTCACATATTCATATGAAAGTGTATGTATTCAAATATTGAATATATATGTGTGTGTTCTAACACTTACTAACCTGATAACCTGTTAGTTCCTACCTCCCAGCTTCACCCCTTTGTCCTGTCATTTTCTGTTACTCCTGCAAAAGACCTACTCACAGTCAGGGCTTTGGATTTTTTGCAATAATTTAAGGAGAATGCTCATCATTTCTCTAACCATTATCCACTGTTTTTATAAAAGTATTTTATCAAATTGAAAACAACCTAAGCTCAAAAAAAAGTCCAAATTCATAATGAATAAGTGTTATTCAGGCAAGCTGCTTTACACAAAGTGAGGAATTAATTCTTGACATTGATTCAGATTAATAAGTATACCTCCAGGCAAGCAAAATGGACTGATATAATCAATCTTCATTTCTAATATTATGGCCAGATTATCACTTTGTTTACAAATTAATTTTCTGCATTTTATTTTCATCATGGTTTTTTTCATTATATTAAAAACCATGAAATTACTGAAAATAAATGGTAATAGTATTCTGCTCATTAAAAAAAAAACTCAGAGTGCCATCCATTCATAATAAATTATTGGAAATTTATTTCATTTGAAATTAACTTTGTAAATAAAATCTTATATAAAAAAGAAAAACTACACCTGTCTTACACACTTGGCCAGTGAATGGTGAATCTCATCAATTAATCAATTACAGTGCTAAACATATTTAATCATTTTTGTGCAACAAGGAAGAAAGAACATCCAGTGTTTCTGCACTGCTAAGGGAATAGTAAATGACTTTCATTACCATGGAACAGACCTACTATTAAGCAGATGTAAAGACTTTATATACAGTCTTTAAGTGGGAAATTACCTAGTAAGTCTTTAGGTAGTATAGTCAGTTTACATGCTCATCTTAACCTTTCAGAAAGCAAGAATTACCTAGAAATGTTAGTTACAGTATTATGCTTTTTCAGAAAGGTCAGTGTGCTAGAGAATTTCCAAGGTCTTATTTTGCCTGGCTGTACATGTTTCCTGGATGGTGGCATTTTACATATATTGCAGTATACTTTATCTCTTCATGTCATCTCTACTATATTTAATTGAAATTCAGCTCTACACCTCCAGCATCATCTAGTCATGGCCTCACATCTTCATATATTTTGAAATAAAAGCAATTTTGTCAACAGACTGAATCCTGAATGTTCAGTTAAGATGTGGGTATGTTCGTCAACAAGCACTCATATTACCTCCTGAAGTTACAAATCATTTAGGAATCCTTTTAGATGCTATAACCTGGAGAAGAATATAAGAGACTGCATGCTTATAACTCAATGTAAGCTGTTTAGCCCCCCAGCGGTGGCAATGCCTGGGAGCTTTGAAGAGTTGCAAAGTCCCATTCAACATGTGTATATCCAGACTTACTGAATCAAACTTGCATTTTAACCATATCTTCAGGTCATTTATGTGCACATAAAAGCATTAAGTATTTAAATATGCTTCATATTTAAGTAATTAAAACATTTAGCTGTATATACACAGCTAAATTTAAATAAATAACACATTTAAATATTAAGAAAACATTGAAGTACATAGTTTTCAGTAAATTCATAAATTGTCAATCAACCACCAAAAAGCATAAGTCATGATTTTTGCATTCTATTTATATATTTATTTTATTCATACTTATTTATTTTTGCTCTTGACATCCAGACTGAGTCCTATCAGCTTCCCCTTCCCTCAACTGGGGAGCAGGTTGCTGCTTATCTCATTTGAACCCAGGTGGTAGGTGGTAGGTGCAAGCGAGGCAGGACCCTTTCCTTTGACACTGGTCTTGTATGGCCTGGCCATGGAAAGAATCCTTGTAAAGAATGTACCCTTCAATTCTACCTCCAATGCCATGTGTTAATGTTGCTTGTACCCTCCCTGGAGCCGTGGGCTTTTTCCTTTTCTGTCTGTATTTACCACAGTTCTACAGATGTGGTCTAGAATCTACAGAGGATCAAATGTCACTGGGCTTCAGTACAGACAATAGCAGAATCCAAATGAGCTTGCTCAGGAAGATTGGGAATGATCAGGGAATAAAATACTGGCTGTATATTTCCATTTCTTTCTAATCTTGAAAAAAAAAAAGACCAGATACATGGAACAGACAGTTTTTGCTGCAAATACCATGATGGTGACTATGAAATTCATGACATTGTTCAGAGACATTAAAGAGGGGAAGAAAAATTAGCTTTTAAGTGACGACAGTAAGCACTTAGTATGTATTGAGGATTTACATTTTGACATTTTATGGAGGTCCTGGTCAAGTCTCAGAGCAGACCGTTGGTAAAGGTACTATTTACTCATTACCATGACAGGAGCCACTGACAAGAAGAGTTAAAGTCATTAGAATGCACACATTTAACAAATAGTGAGTGAGTGATAAAGCCGGAGTCATATCTGGGCAGGGCACTTCAAAGCTTCTGGTAACCATGGTAACATTATACCAGCTGAATCCTAAGTGGTAAATTCTTAATGTCCTAGGGTGAGACCCCAATTTTCAGATGAGGAAAGTAAAACCAGTCATGAATACTAAGGTGTAATCTCATGATTAAAATGTAATAGTTTGGTAATAGTAATAGTTTGGTAATAGCACATATTAGAAATGCTTATTGAATTGCAAGCCTTCTTTGCAAACATCTGTATACACTTTGTTAGTAAGAATGAAACTATTCTTGTATCCCGTGAGTGAGGAAATACGTGCTTGAGGCATCTGCATGTAGTGACTGCATCATTTTCTTTATAGGGGTATGACACTGTTGCAATCTGGTCCCCGGAAAGACTAGTTTCATGGTCACAGTGATTTGTGCACTCTTTTCTAAATTTAGGAGGGTTAGCACAATATTTATTTCTGTTTTTTTTTAAACTTTCTCATTTTAAAATATATAGAAAGCCAGGCATGGGTGACACACACTTGTAACCCCACTGCTAGGGAAACTGGGACAGATAAAACTTTAAGTTTAAGGAAAGCCTTGGCAACACAGTGAGATCCTTATCTCAGCAAAACATTCATAGGGGCTGAGAAGAGGACCCACTGGTTAGCATGCTTACTGCACAAACCTGAGAATCTGACTTCAGATCATCAGAACTCATGCAAAGCCAGATGTGGTGTTGGTGCAGGCCTACAGTCTCAGCACTTCTAGAGTGAGAAGGAAGAAAAGAGAGGACAATCCTGGGAAGCTTTCAGGGCAGCAAACTTGACAACAGTAGCCAGCCACAAGCAAGAAAACTTGTTTCAAACAAGGTGCTTGTTGTACTCTGACCTCTACAGGTGCACCATAGCATGCAACCACTTATACTTACATACATGAACATGCACACGCAAAGAGACACACACACAAAAGGTCATATATATACACACACACACATATAGTATTGATCAGTCATTTACATATAATCTGATTGCATTGTTATTGCATATGTATATAATATATACATCACATCATTGCTGGCTGCTGGCTGATGAAGTCATAGGAAATGATGTGGAGAAAGCATTAGCAGGTGAGTATTTTTATTGACATTTCAGGCATCTTGCTAGTTCCTTTAAATATGTTTGCATGTTGCTATTATTGTTCATTTTATAGGTATGAGAATTAGATTTAGTGCTGCAGCCACTTTTCAGTGGTCCAGCAAAGAAAGGAAAATGGTTTTCCTGAGCCTGGTGTGGTTCTTAGCTCCTCCAGAGCTGAGGCACTAAGTCAGCTCACCGAAGTCTTCGGTCAGAGGTATGCAATCTTCTAGGTTTCTCTTAAAGTGGGAACTGCCAGAACAGCAGAAAGTGAAGCGGCATGGTTGAGGGGAAGGGAACATAAAATCCTGTACACGTCGACAGGAACTAAAAGAAGACAAAATGCTTCTACCCTCAAGTTGCCTGAACTAATTGTGCTAATGCTGAATAATTCAGTAACAATCTCCTGCATGTTGGAATCCGAGCTGCTGGGCAGTATTGCCCAGGCTCCAGAGGTGGGGAGAGCAATTCACTCAGCTCTCTGCAGTGAGTTCCTGTGGCCACTTGTAACTGTGTATCTCTGTTGAATGATTCTGTGCCTTTTTTCTTTCACTTTCTCTGTCCTTCTTCTTGCTTTCAATCCTGAATATAACGTCATTCTTCTGGGTGTCCTTTGCTGCTGGCATACATTGTCCACTGGATCCGCTGAGAATAAAGCCCTCATGCCTCTAGACAATTCTCTAAGGAAAAGTAATTTGGGGAAAGAGCAAACATGGCTATTAAAATTGACTAAATCCAATAACTCCTCAAAGCAAGTCAGACTCCCCTGATACCCAAAGGCTTTATTTAGAATGTGGCAGGATTATTTATAGTGAAGTCTTTCTTCCCCTTTCCTTTTTATGTGCTGGTGTGAGTTTAAGCCAGTAAGTGAATTCTTATTGCAGCCCTTGGCCATATGAGACATGTGTATAAGCATGTACATATGTGCATGCATGCTTACATGCATGTGTGTGTTCTCCCAGAGCAGCAGTTCACTGGCCGAGCTCATCCCTTGGTGGAATTTCTGCCTTCTCAGGAATATTTTATAATCAGCTTTGTGACGCTGTTTTCAGAAATCATTACATGTTTTCTATTTTTATCTTATTGATCAAAGCTGCTGTTTCTTGTGTCTTTTCTCTACCTTCCCTATTATTAGATTCATAGACTAACATTCTGATTATTTTAAATAGCTCTTTCCAAATTCAATATACCAATGAGGTTACCAGGAATGTATTTAAATATTACCATTGTTTTTCCCTCCATCTCATCTTTTGGGCAAAAGATAGCAAAAGGGAGAAACTGAATGATGAAATAATAAACATGGAGACATAGTTTGTTTCAGTACCTCCCAGGACTACATCCATGTATACAAGACAAGTCATGGAATGAAATTAAGAACATATAAATCACAAAGCAATGCAGTAAATATACAATGAGATAGAATTCTGGAATTGCAAAGGTAAGTTTCACAAAGCGATTGATATTTAGGCATGTTCAACGCGTGGCTCATAGGTTGCATACATCCCAGGATAGGCGTGAAGATGGTTCAGCATGTTTGTAGATGATAGAGTTTTGTCATGATGTCAAACAATCGGCCACCCCATGTAAGTTAGTTTTAAAACATTGTGATGCAAGCTAGAATCAGCTGGGAAGAGGGAACCTCAACTGTGAAAATACCCCCACTGGATTGACCTATGCGCATTTTCTTGATTGATGATAGATAAGGGAGGGCACAGATTACTGAAGGTGGTCCCACCTCATTTCTGTTGGTCCTGAGCGCTATAAGAAAGCAGACTGAGAACGCATGAGGAACAAAACAGTGAGCAGCACTCCTCCATAACCTCTGCATCAGTTCCTGTCACCAGGTTCCTGCCCTGACTTCACTCAATGATGGGCTGTTTACCTGGAAATATAAGATGAAATCAACATTTTCCTCCCGAAGTTGCTTTTGGTCACAGGTGTTTTATCACATCTATAGAAACCTTAAGGAAGATATTTCAGACTGTAAAAAAGTAGCCAAGAAGCAGAAAACATACAGAATGAAAGCTATTTCCATAGGATCACAAAACTTACCAGATCCAAAATGATAGGAAAAAGAAATTCAAAAAAGGAGCAGGCACAGCGAAGGTCAAGCTTGGGAGAAGGAAGGTGTGATATAGTGAAGGAGGCAGGAGAGAAAGGAAAGAGAAGGAAGGAGGGAGGGGTGGTAGCAGTGGCTGTGATAGAAGAAAGGTGTATGGGCTGGATTTGAGGACCACTGATGAGTCCAGCCAGGTGGAGACTGCTCTATTTTAGTCCCTGAACAGATGTGTTTAGATAGGTTAGCACATACCTAGAAAGCAGTTCTGACCATACAGCTATGCTATTTTTGAAGAGAAGTATATTTTCATTTTGATACATGACATTTGCTGAATAGCCATGGCTGGCCAGACACAGTAGGGAGTTGGAACGATGTGAGTGAACCACCAAACACGATGATCTTTCTTCTTAAACATTTAGGAATAAAATGTAGGCTTTTAACCTTATATGCATTCTAGCAGTTGATGCCAGAAACAAAATTGTGACTATTTGCTTTAAAACTGATCAGTAACATAATGACTTAATATGGAATATCTAAAATTATTATATCTTATAGTTCATACTTAAATTTTCCAGAATAATTTAGAGGAGAAATGAGAAAGTAGAAACAATATTATTGGTTAAGCCTTTGGTCAGTTGTATTTTTTAAAACTGTTTAATTATGAATATTCATTTGGGATATGTGGGGAACAGAAGAATTCCTGAGAAATGTATAAGTAATGGATGACGTCCTGAGTGAATGTGTAGTGTTGATATGGGCACATCCATGTTAAGGACACCAATGTTTCAGATCCATGGAAAATTGTCTGAAAAAAGCTTTCTTGTGAGTGAGCCTCAGAGGAATGCCAAAATGTTCCTCTGGTTCAAGTAAAAATGTTTACAAACAATTGAACAATGTTTGCAAAAACTAGTGACTGCCAATTCTTCCTCCCGGATGACGGCAACTCTCCTCCAGAGACCTCCTATTAGACTAGCTGATCCTTCCTTCTGGTACTGTATATAATAAAGCAAGGAGGTTCTGAATTGTTGCATAGTTGATGATGCTCCATCAAAGTTAGCAGGGTTCACTCGATTCCAGCTTTTCGGTGTGTGTTTCTGTGTGTCTGTTCTTTCTTCACTCCTGTGTTACATGAGCCAGGTCAAGTCGAAAGCCATGCAGGATGCACAGCGGACATTGGGAAAAACCAAAGAAAAAAAATTTGAGTTGAGATTTATCTTTGTTATATTTGGTCACATATTTGTGAAATCATTTTTAAATTTAAAATGGCTTTTTAGAGAAGGCTGAGAGAAATTTATAAAGACATCTGGGCACACATACATTTAATTATTTAATAAACAATAGGCACAGTGAAAGATGATGACTATGTTAAATGGAATCAAGGAAATTAATACTTTTCAAATGGTTTGTGCCTTCTAGTTTATGCAGCATTGTGTTAAGGCTTCACTCAGGAGAGAGACTGTTAACATCACCCGTTCCCAAAGAACACAGAGCTTCAGAGATATCGAGTCACTCTATGGAGTGATCAATAGGATGGAAATTTGGGATCGGAGTGCAAAATGGGCTTTATAGAACCAAATCTTTCTTCTGCTATTCTGAGCCACACTCTCCCTCTCTTTATTTGATTCTCCCTTATGTTTCTTCCCACATGGATATGCTCTTTTGGAACATGGAAACATGGAAAACTTCTTATTTTTATCCAAAACAGTTTGCTCTTCCAAAAAGACAATTTTTTTGTTATTCCAACAACCCAGCAGACCAAGAGGGTAACTGCAATAGTATATGACCCACAATAAAATCAGGCATCTTTTCTTTGTCAGGTGCATTCTACTACGACCATTGTGCCTCATGCATCTTCTATAAAATCCTGAGCATGACAAGAGGCAGTTCCCCTATGCTTACTCTTCTCCACTAGGAAGTATATTGAGATTATTAACATATATCCAATAAGTAGGCCTCTTACTCCTAAATCCTGCAGCATGCCAATGCTGGAGGTAAGAAAGCCCTGAATCTCATCACCTTTTAAGCTTTCCTTCGAATCACGTGGCTTATGTGGTATCTTTAAACCCAGGAACCATGCAGCTTCCCTATTTACCCTAGCGAATGGAGACTACAAACCTGGATTAATAATAGACATCCTCCCCAGGGACATTATTAAAGCAGGTTTTCAAAGCTCATGCTGTCTTGTGACCTCTTAGCTTCCCATTATCCAAGATTATGTTCCTTAATATAACCTAGCACCCCACATTCTGGGCAATGCATAATGCAGGCCAGAAAAAACAGAAATGTAAAAATACTGGAAAGTTTTGTTGCTAAAATTTGAAGTAGTCTTCAGCAGTTCCAGCTTTTTTTATTTTATTTTTGTTTTTGTTTTTTCTTGAAAATAGTCATAGGCTTGGATTTGTGTGGGCTCAAGGCCTCATGGCTCCACAGTGTTTGTGTACAGTTGCCTACTAGGATCTGCCTAGCAAAGAAACTCTGACACATTTCCAAAGGAAATCAACACACCCTAGAACTACTGAGATGCAAGAGCGAGAGGGAAGCAAAGGGCTCCCTGTGAATGCTCTTCTCCCCTGAGAGAGTGATACAGGGAGCTGAAGAAATGATGCCTGCTTTGGAGCAGGGACTTCCAAAGAGTCTTTGCAAATGCAAAATTTTCCTCTTCTGCTGCTCCTCGAAGCTCCAATAGGTCCTGGCTTCTTCTTTCAAACTTCATAAAAATCTCAGCATCATGCACACTGTTCTCACAGATCACCTTGAAATGCTGGGGCACAAGGACTGCACAGCTGAAATCCACTGTCAGTTGTCTTTTCTCTAAGTAAATACTAGTTTTCACTTTATAATTTACTATTTCAGATATGTTGATTCACCCAAGGCAAACTCTTTGAGCCACAGGCTTAGGTTTGAAGCTCTATGGAACATAAATACTCCTTCAAGTATACACAGGTGCACACAATTGAGTTAGCATATACTTCGGAAGCCATATACTGAGGTCTCACTTGTGACTCTGGCTGGCCTTTAACTCATTATGGAGAGCAGGCTGGCCTCCAATTCTGCCTTCATAATGCTGGGATTAAAGTCATACATCACTGTGCTATGCCAGTTTATTGTTATTATGTAAATGTACTTGCCACATCACAATGATAGGCACTAAAGAAATTTTCAATAAATATAAAAAACTATTTAAGCATACTTGATAAAAATGATTCTATTTCAATTACACTACATTTCAATTATTATTTTTCTTTTTGTGAAATTTAAACAATGGCTTCATCTCCACACTCTCAAATCTTTTAAAAATGCTCTGATTTGTATTATCAGATATTTGTTGAAAAAGAGATAAAGTTAATAAAACATTTCATAAATAGTTAACAGAAAACATTTAGATTTGTAATAATTTAAGTATGATACATTGTTACATAGATATGAAGAATCCAAATCCCTACTTGGACAAATGATTATTAACTTTTCAAATAACAAATAATTATTTTTTAACCACAATAATTCCCCTATAAATTTGCTTTTATTCATAGTAATATTTAAATCCATCATCTGTTACATGCTTTCATCCTTAAATATTGATCTAAGATTTTACTTGATTTATTTTATGAAAACAGGATGTTTTGCAAAAATAATTTCATATTTAGATTTAACTGTAGTCTAACCATATTGTTTAAAGGTCCCTAAAGAAAGAAGAAATCTGATTGTAATCAATAGTGATGTGACTGAGGAACAGTTTAAGCACTTTCATGATTCTAAGCAGAATACCCAGGATGTATCCCACTTAATGCATATAAAACTCACACGAGTTATGTCTTTGTTACTTCTCTATTGTTGTGAGAGCTTAGATCTGATCCACAAGCACAGAAAGAAAGAGCCAACTGGTACTGTGTGGACTTTTGAAACCGGGAAGCCTATCCCAAGTGATACACCTCCTCCAACAAGGCCACACCCCTTAATCCTTCCCAAACAGCTCCAAAACTAGAAATCAAGCATTCATAGCAGCACAAGGGGCCTTCTTGAATGTATTTCAGTTTATAGTTATCAATAGATTAAATGAGGTTCTATAATTTGCTCATGGGCTTCCAGTTGAAGTTGCTGAATTGGATGTCAAACCTGACTATTTGTCAGAATTTTCACTAAAAGTTTTTGGAGGTGTAGTCTGTCATGAAAAAGTTGTAATTTCTTTTTTTTAAAGTACTCCTATTACAGCATTTAACTAAGCACACACACACAGAGTTTAGAAACTAGTGTGACTAGCTATAGATTTCTTTTTAAAATCAATATAATTGATTAAGTTGTTATTCTAAAGTACCGACAAATGACTGGGTAAAAGTCACCTAGTACATTTGTTCAATAGTATTGGGACATCCAGGATGTTAGGGATTTAGATAAGGTGACATGGTGTGTAAAATAATCTAGATAAAATAAAAATTCAGTTTGAAAATGCATACTAGGAATATTTGAGAATATTCCTCTTTAAACAGCTCCATCTATTTTTAAAATAAACTCTACTGTACTCTTAACATTCTTGCCGAGACCGGTTCGCCTACATTATCCAGGTCTCACATCAACAATCTAAAACAGCTTGAAATGGGAAGGATTTCTCTCCTCCTGCCTCTTTAACAGAGCACATAGCTTGAAGCTAATACAACTTCCCAGACAGGGAGGAGAAGATCACTATGTAAATCATGATCACTGACAAGTTAAGCCTCCAGTAAAAAGCAGGAAGTACAGTTTGTGTATTTACCTCAGGCTATTTATCTCTATGGGGTGGCCTTTGAAAAGAAATAATACATACAGCAGGTTGAGATCTACACACCTACAAGCACACATGCACACAAAACTATATTAACCAGTGCTTCTATCTTTTGCTGAAGTATCTGGAATTTAAGGCTAAAATTATCCTCAGGACTCCTAAAATCCATCTGTCAGTCCCAACCCAGGCATCCATGTAAAAAAATGTAAAAGAGAACACTTCATATTGAATAAATTTCTATCTCTGAATTAACTCTGAACGTATCTATTAACCATGGGGCTAGGGGTGTGGCATTACCTGAGACAATCTCCTCCACACAAGAGTCACGTTGTTGCCAGCACAACTTTCTTACTTGCACAGAAATTATTTTTCTGAATTTAAAAACTTGGTATGTTCTTCCTCTTCTTGTAAAATGTTTGTTGCTTTCTCACCCTGTGGCTGAGTCCTAAATCATCCCCTAGCATCAGTATAGTGCAATTCACTTCACGTGACATTTCTAGAAAGATATAGAGCACTTAGAACAGTGTAGAGCACTGTATCATTGGCAACTGTGATGAGCAGAAAAACATTGCTAGCTAAAAAAGAAATAATACTAAACTTACTGCATGAAGTAGTTCTTGTCACTTTATCAAAATCGTGATGGAATGTGTCTACAGATATGACCTGAGAAATTAAAATGTAAAATGTCCTAGCAACTTTATGAAGAACTACTGAGCTTAGTAAATAGAGGCCAAAGTCTTACCTTACTCTCTGCCCTCATGAACAAGAACTTATAATATTTATAATTTGTACTTGGAATCAGACTCAGAGTTTTTTGAATACTAGGCAAGAACTCTAACAGTGACTTATAGTCCAGGCCCATCATGCTTTTCTTCTTTTGGTTGATTGTGTATACATAGTAAATGTTCGTTCATTAAGATACCTAAATAACATTTTTGCTTAAAGTTCTATGACACTAGTAGGTGCTAAATAAATGTATGTTCACTTTTTTTCTAGTTTCCTTCATTTTGAAAAACAGTCTACTTAGAAAAGGCATAGCATGAGCTATCTTAAGCCATGTATTTCCAAGATAAGAAGTGTTTTTTTGTTTTTTTTTTAAATCTAAGCAATGTTAACTCATGTCCTTACATGGCCTAGTGTGTTCATATAAACATCAGAGATTTGTGGAAAGTATACATGTGTACAGATGACCTTTCCCAGGGTCCTTTAAAAATACAATGACCACCTGACACATAACTCTGTGTGTGTGTGTGTGTGTGTGTGTGTGTGTGTGTGTGTGTGTGTGTGTGTGTGTGTGTATGGTGATGGTGGTGGTACTGATAGTGGTGGTGTGTGTGTGTCAATGAGTATATAAGTGGAAGCCAGAGCACAGGAGTTAGATATCTCCTCTCCCCATACCAGTCCTGATACTGAACTCAAGTCATCTTAAAGAAAACTGATTTTGCAACTAGTAACTCAGTTCACATCTAAGATTCTGCAGGTGACTGACAGAAGCCGAATATGGAAACAGTAGTCTATTTTTCACTTTGTGCAACTTGTTTCCCTAGTCTACAGTAATGCAAAAGTAATACATGGAAAATTCCAGAAATGACCAGTTTATATGTTTTTAGTTTTGTACCATGCTGAGTAGTTTGAAATAACCATATATCACCTTGCTTTTTCCCAACAGGAATATGAATCATCTCTTTATATACTCTGTATATGGTACCTTCCATTACTTAAGTAGTTGCTTAGGTTATCCGAGAGATTGCCATGGCATGAGAGTACTCAAGATCAATACACTTTTATGGAGCAACAGCCAGAAAGTGGAAATAAAAAAATCTAACAATGCTAAAATGTTATAATTTATTATTACTTATTATTATTAATGTACAAATGTATCTAAGTTAAAGGTTAAGTTTTATCTTAACCTTTATGTATGTATAGACAGGAAATCACAATATGGATGGAGGTCAAGGTTATGTTTGATTTCAATCACGTATGGGTCTTTGCAATGTAGGTCCTGAAGACTGGGAACTGGAGAGGACCATGCTGTATCACCACAAGCTGCAGGGAGTTTCTGTGCAGGTGTCAGCGCTAACACCATCTAGAAGTTGTTTGATCTGTGATCTGAGGTTGAACATCCCAGCTTTCTCTGCAGTGCTCAGCAGACAGGCATGGTTCATTAACTGCACATCTCTTAAATGTAAGAAAGAAAGACTTTATGAATTCCCCAGGAGAGTCCTCTGTTTAGAAACAAGGCAGTTTGGTTCAAGAGATTCCAGTAGACTAAAAAACCTTGGATACAAACACATCTGGGTTAAATTTCTGATTGGGTCATCTCCTGCATCTTGTAAAATCTAAGTTCTCTTATGTGTCAAATAAGAAAAATGATTTGTGGAAATTTGATGAGCAACTTTAATAGTATCTGTTATAAAAAGATTTCTACTGTAATTTCAAAATTCACAAGATGTCAGGAATAATGAATTTCTTCATATTCATCAAACGTTCATATTTTACCTCATTTTATCAATTTCTATGTATTATGCACATTATATGTTTCTTTTAAGCTGTTTGAATACAAGTTGAGAGCTGGGTGTGGGAGTACATGCCTATAATCCCATTCTCCTGCCATTACCAGTGTTAATTAAATTTATATTTTGAGAAATTACTTCATGAATTAATTTACCATCAAACCACAGGATCAGGTAAAGACACTCTTTCCTCTTCATCAACATCTTATCAAAGACAGAGTTTAGAATGAAACTTGCTGTATCCTGAGGAAGTATTTATATTACATGACTTTATATACTCCCAAGTGAAATCTATTATAGATGGGCATTCTTAAATTTATTGTGTTGGGTCTCAGAAGAGTGAACTAATGTTCTTTCAAGAAGGGGAAATGCCAGAGTGTGTTTTCATTTTACTTAGGTGTAGGTCAAGACCAATTTATGTGCATTCATTTTTCAACAACCAAAATATGCCCTGTTATACAGGATGTTCCATTCTGCATGAGGACTGTATCAAGACTATGTGGCTCAATTTTAAAACATGATTCTTCCATCCTGGGTTCAACCTCAGTCCTGATGTTATTTTTATCTCTGCTTCTGGGGACTGTGTTGGGTGATCTGTCAGTTTCCTTTCATCTCAGATATTCTCAGCCACAAACAACAAGAGGCAATAGTATCCATATCCACAGGCCTTGAGTTTTGGTGAATTTATCTTCAAGGATGGATTAGGTTTATTTTTCTTTGTCTTGAGGCAAAGGAGACATATGTCTTTTAGAGCTGCCTAGCTGGACTGTCTTTTCAGTGTGACTTAAAAACACAAGAAATCTTCATCCAGGATTAGGATCAAGATGAGCTACTGACCATTTTATAAATTCAGGTTGGAAAGTAAGTGGGTGGATGGTTTGAGTCTAAGAAGTTGAGCAGGTGAGATGCAAGCTTGGAAAGACAAAAACAGTTTTCCTTCCATTGTTTAAAAATCATTGGTTTTGATCAGAACATAAGAAGATGTGTTATTCCATACAATTCTAAGAATTCACTGTATCTCCTAGTGAATTCATCTAATGTCCCAATTCATCTGAGCAGGGACTGAGATTTATGAAAAGATGTAAGTCATGCAAAACATGAGTGCTCCCTAAACAGGCTCAACTGAGCCAATGGAGTCAGAGCTGGCTAAACATTTGTGTTAAACAGACATTACTTTTCATAGCCCCTAAACAAACTAAACTGCATTTGACTTTGTTTCTGCTTTTTCTCTATTATTTATTTAGAAAGACTCTATTCTCGCACATCTCATCCATCCCTCCATCCAAAGAAGTGTTTCTGCATCTCACAGAGCATACAGGCTTCTTTGCCTGTACCCTAGATCTATTCCTTCAATACAACTTCACTCATGAGGACCTTGGCTATGAATGAGTGGGCAGGTGTGATTTCACATGATAATAACTGATTTGGAAACTTGGTATATTTTTCTTGATCTGTTTGCTAGGTAGAGATAATGCTCAGAGAGATACATTTGCTGGAAGTAAGTGTTGCAGGACACACTGAGATCTTCAGTGAGATAGAAGGAGGAAATATGAACAGTAGTTTGTGCTACAGCTTTCCCAGAAGATTGTTCTAATGTGAGAAACAAAATCCAAGTGTTTGAAGCTGATCAAGAAATGAGAACTGAGACATGTGTGTCCACTCTTTCTTTGGTACAAAAGCTCAGGAAATGCCAGGGCCACATGAAAGATTTGTGAAAACATATTTTGGGGGAGATGTACTTTCAAAGTCCTGGATTCCTTGCCTCAAGTATGGGGCAGAGGGACTCACATCTCTGACACATGCCAGCAGGATGCTGCTGATGCTCGTTTGGGAATCATTCTGCTAATAACAGTTCTCAAGCAGGTACTAGACATATATCTTTTTCCACAGCTTTTTCCTGTCATAGTGAGAGAATGTTGAGTGGGAGTCACAACGCATTTTTATCTGTTTTGTCGTTCTGTAAGATTCCCTTGGTATATAAAAGGGACATCATGACCTATGTGCAGTGTTACAGAGATTAATGAGGCACAGTGCTTGCATTCAAGAATCAAGGAAAGTCACAATCTCAGTACAGTACAGTAAACACTACCAGGGCAGTTAGTGCTGGTTGCTATGGAGACACATGACATACATTCATGGTTCCTTTTTTTTTTTTTTTTTCCCTGGGACCCAAAGTCAAGGTAAGCTGTTTGGGAGCAGAAATCTAAAATGAATTTTGAGCATCATATGAAGTCTATTTCACTGAGGCAGAGGGATATAAGCATAAAAGTTGTGCATTATAGACTCAGTCAAGTTAAATGATAATGCAATTTAAAGTTTGCTTGTTTAAAATTTAAATAAAAATAGAATATGCAACAGCACGAATGAACTTCTTACCCTTATGGATTAATTTCTTTTAATTTTCCAACTATAAAAAATATTAGCTGGTATTGTTTGTGCCTTACTTTGTATGTGATATGAAGGTCAGATCTTAAACATTTTAAACAACACAATTATATTTTGTTTATGAATGCTTAAAGAAATCATGGTAAATACATATCTGAAATATTATAGAACTGTACAAAAGATTGAGTTTATGCTCAAAGTACAATGAGTTTATGTAGAAAGGAGAATGGAAAGAGTGTACATACAGACATATAAATAAATATATTCTATTCACATATATATGAGTAACGTATTACTTTGCGAGTGGACACATGTACATGTACAGGCATCCATAAAATATAACCATTTGACAGAATAGTCTCAGTATAGGAAGAAAATCAGAGATGAGTTTGTACTGGAAAAAAGATATGTCTTATTATTTAGATAACTTATTATTTTGACATTAACATTATTTAATGTAAAGATATTTACTATTTCCATTACTACTACTGCTGAAATTACTAAAATAGTTTAGAATAAAAAGTGTAGTGTTGTACATATAGAAATGTATTTCAGGAGTAAGGAATGGGAGGTACCTCCTGGTTGAGTACTTGCACAAAGATTAAAGGTACACATAAATTGGAGATAGAATATATAGAAAATAGAATACTGACCTGAAAGATATACACACTCAGGAAGTTTCCCAGAGTTACCTTGTACATATAAAATTATTATTGAATATATTATATCTAAATTAACAAATCTGACAATAGGAGACAAACCCACAGAAGGAATGAATTTAGTTTTCATGGTATAGTATGCATACCATTGGCAAGTTAGATGTGTTTTTTATTATTGTGTGAGAATTTTATATATGCATAGAATGTATTTTGGACAGTCCTACTCCTTAATTCTGCCACACAACTCCTCTGTCACCTTCAACTTTTCTCTTCTAATAACATGTACTCCTTTTTTTTTTTTTTTTTTTTTTTTTTTTTTTTGGTTTTTCGAGACAGGGTTTCTCTGTGTAGCTTTGCGCCTTTCCTGGGACTCACTTGGTAGCCCAGGCTGGCCTCGAACTCACAGAGATCCGCCTGGCTCTGCCTCCCGAGTGCTGGGATTAAAGGCGTACGCCACCACCGCCCGGCATGTACTCCTTTTTTAAACCCATTGAGTCTACTCAGTGTTGCCTGTACATGCCTCAGTGTGGACCATGTACTGGATGGAGCACAGGTAGCCTCTTAGATGCCCCATCAATGAAGAAAATGGGCTCACCTCCTCTAGCAGCCTTCAGTTGCTAATAGTTTTACAGCTAGGATCCTCTCCCATCTGTGCTGAAGTTTTGGCTTGATCTTGTGCAGGCCTTGTGCATACAATCACAGCTGCTATGATTTCATGTGTGCAATGGCCCTGTCATGTCTAGAAAACAGTTTCACAGTACTCACCCACTCCCTTAGGCTTTTAACATTTCTCGGTCCCATCTCTACAATGGTCTTGGAGCCTTGATATAGATGTACCATTTAGGACTGAATATCCACAGTCTCTTATTCCCCATACCTTGACTAGTTGTGAGTGTCTGTACTGATTTCTATCTACTGCAAAAAGAATCTTCTCTGATGAGGGTTCTGAGATGCACCAACCTATGGGTATGAAGATAGAACTGAGGCAGCAGTTTAATCCTATGCCCATTTAGCAGAATAATAGTAGAAAGTTCTACACTAAGGTCTATGACCTTATCAGCCACTTGTTCTAGGTCCAGTTATAATACCAGATGTGAGCTCTGTATTGTAGAGCAGAACTTATAGCCAATCAGAACTTGGTTGTTTATATTTGTATGCACATATTTTAGGCAGCTTTGACAATAGTAGATTTCCACATGGCCTTTTCAAAGATGTTCAGTGTTAGCTATCCCTTTGCATACTCCATCCTCTACCTTGTTCTCCCATGTCCTATCACACTTAATCATTCTTCATCCATTATCTCCCCTTTTACATTCACAGTTTCCATGTTCTATTCCCACCTTAGCCCCAGGCCCTTGAATCCCTTTCTGTGGCCCCTTCCTGATTTCCTGACGCCAATGGGTACTCCAATTTAAAGACACCACATGTAATATCTAAAGACTCAAAGCTTGGATCCACATAGGACAGAGAACATGCAGAGTTCATGTCTTTAGTAAAATGTTGTTAAATAAATGAAACCAGTAAGAAAGCACTCGCTATATGTATATGTATATATATAAAATATATACATTTTAGTCTTTCAGCTATATGTTAAAAAGTGTTTTCTTCCTGCCCTTTCAGAGTGTCACAAATGAAACTAGTTCTTACAAAGAGGAGATGCAAGCACACACACACACACACACACACACACACACACACACACAGAGAGAGAGAGAGAGAGAGAGAGAGAGAGAGAGAGAGAGAGAGAGAGATTTTACCTCCACTTTATTGAAATAAGGTGAGTGTTATGATATATTAAATGCACTGCTTGCTTAGTGTTTTGGTTTTGTTTTCTGTGGCTGTGACTAAATACCTTGACAAAGCAACTTAAGAAAGAAAGTTTATTCTAGCTTATAATTTCAATGTTCAGTGGGTTCTTGGCAGGTGCTTGAGACTGCCAGTCCCATTGTTGAGTAGTCAGGAAACAGAGAGCATTGAATCCTTTGTTTAGGTGGCTTCCTCCTTTTTACAGGCCAGGATCTAAGCCCACAGAATGATATTACTGACTCATGAGGTAGGTCATCCATTTCTGATAACCTAATGCAGATAATCCCTCACTGGCTAGACCAAAGCCTTATCTCCTAAGAGACTCTAGTCAAACTGATAATCAATACAGACCATCAGATCCACCACGCATTTCACATACTAATGTCTTAAAAATAGCAGGAATATAAGTTTTGGGACACGTTTGGGAGTCAGGTCACAACAATCTGTACCTTTTCTCCAGTCTTCCTCTATAGACTGGGAGAGTGGTGGTTTGTATGGTATAGCTCATCTTGGCTTTTACAGATTCTTAAGGTGCAGAGAGAGTGGTAAAGATAAGGTCAGAAAAACACTGTGAGTAACTCATGTTTTCTGACACATGTGGATAAACGGGCATCAGCACTAACTCTGGCTTGGGCTATTTTAACTCACACTCCGATCCTCTCAGCAACCTCGTGTTCCTCACCTTTAGAGCAGAGATATTCTCCGTCTGCCTTCACATATTGTCATAAGTAGTGTGCAAAGTGTAACACGTAGTGCATTCCTTTAAACTGTTGCTTGTCTCAGCTGAACCTTTGCACGTATACGATGTATAAAGAGCATCTGGAAGATTACGATCACCTATCTTCCCACTACCTTTGCTCTCCATTGGAAAAGGATAACAGGAGTTTGCAGAAAGGAGAATTTGTGGTACAGATGGAACACAGAAGTGCCTCACACTCCACATGGCAGATGGTGGCACCTTAATAGATGTGAGTTTCCTTCCCTTCCGCCTCTGCTTACCCAAAATGACTTTGAGACACTAACTACCAGTTTCCAAAAAACTGTATTCCCAAACTCATATAATTGATCTAGGGTATACATATATGATTTATTTGTGAGTGTTGTTAGTGAAGATACGGGCATATAATTGGGGGAAGTCAAATGGTAACTGTAAAATTATTCAACCAATATTTAGCTGTCTGGACCTGAGTCATGCAGGGCTTTTGTCTGAATAATTGGAATAACTTTTCTTTATTAGAATTTCAACAATGAATGAGCTAAAATACTCCAGGGTTTGCTAAAGGATATTGTTAGTAATAGGTAAATAATATGGAATAAATGCAAGTGACAAATAAATAAAATCTAGTTTATTGTTATTTTTATTAGTAGGTTTTAGCCTTAACTGGTTAAATCTAGATGATTCTAATAGCCCTGTGCCTGGAATTGTGTTGATCATCTTTGTTTCTTTACTTGCGAAACAGGAAAAAACAATGCTTATCAATTAACCCTCTAATTCAAACAAATTGATTTTATTATATACTGCTCATTGATGGTATACAGTGCTCATAGTCAAAGATCCTTTAAATTTGGAGGTAAAGTGACTGAACCTAATTTCATATGCTTTTGGATTCCTTGCTGAATCTTAATGGGATGTGATACTTCCTGAAGTATAGCAGAGGAAAGGTAGATGCCTACATTCTGGTTTCCCCCAATGATGTAATTCATCACTTTGCACAGATTCTGTGGCATGTAGGATCTTAACTTTTAACACAGACAGCAAATGCAATTGCAGACTGTGCACAGTCACAAGGGATTATGAGAGGGGCTTAATTAATGTTTACAGAGTGCTTATTTGTCTGAACAGGAGCACAAAAGAAAGAATAGAAACAAACGTGTGTTTCTCATTCCCTGTGTTCTAATAAAATTCAGTACAGTTAATTTATTTCTTCACTTTCCTGATCAATCACAGGAACTCAGGATGGTGGTCTGAACTTGCTACAGATCCACAGCTGCGAGAACCAGGCCTCTGGTACATAAACAGAAAACTGAAGAAACTTCTGTAAGATTTGGGATGGAGCCCTGGCCTCTAGTTTTATTTCTGGATGTGTATATTCTTTTCCTAGAGCCTAAAAGCTCCACTTTCTTCACAGCACTGGCTTGAAGATACTGTAAATCACAATATATCCCTGAATCTTGGGAGTTCATAAGTCCATCAAAGCTGGCTGCCCAAACATGAGCATCAGCAATTTCTCTGATGAGGCTCCATGTACAAAGGAACTATTTTCAATCAATCATGATATTAACTTTTTGGAATATTTTGAATCATTCCTGTATATTCTATAAGTAGCTAGGTACCAAGATCATATGGCTATACCTCCCAAATAATAAGGATGTGTAAAATGATAGTTTCAGCATACCTTTTGTTTTTCTCCTATCTGTTTTATCTTTCCACAGTGGAACTCAGATGTTAGAACTCATTTCTAAGGCATCCATTCCCAAAGGTTGCAGATGTTTCCTGTTACCTGCAAGTCTCACAAAATGAAAGCGATTTTCTATCTCCAAGCCCAAATACAGACCAAAGAAAAATGGCTGATTCTTCTTAAGTCTTAGCTGTACCTTGACTTGTTCATTCTATTTCTTGCCCACAAAAACCTTTTGTGTTGAAATGCTATTGTTGCAGTCATCTCAGATGTAGCTATATTGGTCTCAGCACCTTTCTTCCATTCTGGTTTTAACCTAAGGTTGCTATTTCCTGGATATTTTATTGTTTTAAAGAATTTTCAGAAATGTAGGTAGGAACGGCCAACAAATGGTTGTCCAGCAAGCTTTTCCTGCTTTTTCGGATTAATGCTACAATAAAAATAAATAAATAAATGAATAAAATTCTCATGCAACTGTGTTGTAGAAAACTAAAGCAAGTTGACATTTAATTTTACTTCTTTCCAGTCTGTATGTATTTAGTAGGAGAGACTTTGTCATCTGAGCCTGCTGAATCTTGTTTTGTTGTTTTTGCTTTAGTATTAGTAGCTCATGAAGATGGATTCTGGGAAGAGGCTGACATTGTAACTACCTCCAGCATGGAATCAGGGATGTTCTTATGCTTTACTTACAAGAATACCTACAATTAGAATGCAGGGATTGGTTTAAAGAGCACCTGTTTAATCAAGGATGGAAAAAGTCATAGTTTGTACATGCTGCTAGGTAAACAGCTAGGTAAACTTAAATATCAAGTCTGTCCACAGCTATAGCTCTGTTTGAGACTTTTTTGTTTGTTTGTTTCAATAGATGATAATTCTTTGTTTCACTACTCAGTTAAAATTTTAGGAAAGTGCTTTGTATTTAGCTTGAGCAAGAGTTAGTCTATATGTGTGTGTGTTTGAACATCACTTCTCATATTTAAATTTACATTTATCTTTAAAACTAATTTTTGATGGATGCAAAAGTGAAGATTCACAAAGGGCCAATGATCACATTGTCCTGACTATTCTGAGTGTTTTAATAATGGGGCAGTTTTGCTGCTTGAACATCCTTGTTCTCTGAGAATAAATGTAAATTGATTGTAGCCCTCACTATGAGTTCTTTGAAGCTCTAGAGGCTTGGGTCATTTACTGATGATGTAAACCGAGAGAATTTACTCACCTACGCATTTCCTATTTGGAAAATATGAAAATGATATTACATACCTCATAAGGTTATTGAGAGAATTAAATGAAGCAATTTATATAAAGTGTCTGAAACACAGTTAGCACTTAATAAATGCTAGCTATTAGTATTTTGTTTGCATGCATAACAAAAACTGTATAAGGATGAGTAATTTTCAGATATCGAGTATTTTTGCCAATCTGAAATACCTTACTGACTGTAATTGGGGAAGTGGGAGATTCATGTCTTTGATATCATATTGTAATGAGAGAAGTGGCAGAGTATGGAATGAGCTAGATCTATATTTGAATTTCAGTTCTGGGGCATGCTTGCTAAGCTTCGGTTTTCTCCCCTAACAAGTGGAAGTAATAATGCTTATCTCTAAGGGATATTTTAAGGAATAATAAAACCATGTCTCCAAAGTGTGTGACCCATAGTGAAAATTCAATCCATTTTAAATCTGCTGAACATTTTTCTTAAACTCACATAATGAATTAGCCCCAGGAAGTATATGATGCAATGGAATACCTTTCTTCTGTAGAACATATTTGGATGTATCTTCCTGGAAGTTCAGAAAAGCAGACACTTGCTTGAAAGCTGAAATTTGAGGCATCAGTTCTATTGTTTTCTTATTTATTTATTAGTTTTTTTTTCTTTTTAATTTACAGTGCTGTTGATTAAACTTCAAGTCCTTGCAGACACAAGGACATTTCTCTTCCACTGAGCTATACTCTTAACTCCTGCATTTCTTATAAAACTACTGTGGTAGATCCTAGTCTATCTGAGATGTGTACCTGATGCACAGGCCACACAAGGAAGAGTCAGAAAGCTACAATAAGTTGCTAGACATGTTTCCAATGTTTTATAGACAAAAGAACTCTAGGGCTCTGTGAAAACATTTGCAAACCTATGACATATAGAATCCAGAATTCAGTCAGACTACCTCTTTTATTGCCTACTATGACTTTTAACCTGCCTGGATGCCCTGTTTCAGCACATACATCACACATCTGTTCTACACTATAATAGCTTGGTTTGAAGTTATGTTTCTCATTCTTAAAAAAATGCTCTTGTAACTTCAGTCACTATTTAGAAAACACTTTTCTTTGGACCTGTAAAACACGTATTCTTCTTTCTTTGTCACCTATTTGTATGCAGCAGACCTTATTCCCTTTCACAGCTGTTTCATATGGCCTAAGAAGTTGAGATGTACTTGTCACTGGGCATGTAAAATAAGTCACTTAGTTTAGATGTTGTCCAAGCTACTAAAATATCAAAGGTAAGTAAGCATGAGTTGAGTTACATGGGACAATTTTAATTTCAACCTACATAATGATACTATTTTTTTTATCCAGTGCTGACATCCTTCAGTAACCTTAGAGAGTTTGGTTCAGAATCTCCTGTTCAGGTCCCTCATATAAAATGGCATGATATTTGCTTATAATGTATTTCACCATCTTACATACTTTAGATGATCTGTAGCCTACTTATGATGCCTAAAAAGGAGAAAATGCTGAGTAAATCACTTTTTTACTGTATTGTTTAGAAGACAGAGACACCATATAGGTTCAGTACACATGATTTTTTTCTGAATAATTTATATCTGTGGGTAGATGAATCCATGGATGTGAAACCATGGATATGAAGGGCCTGCTGTACTTGTCACTTAGCACTTTGTCTAACAGAATCAGTATACTTTTTCTGTGTTAAGCAACACAGATTACTTGTAGATACTTTAAAGAAATTCAAATATTGGGTGATTATGAGAAAACCTGCTGAAAATCAGAACAACATGTCTGGATTTATTGCTTCTGTATTCTCTACTACAATAAATAAACCAATGATCCTTTGTTGGGTGTTTCTTAAGGATCTGAGTTTTCAGTGTCCTATAAAACATTCTGAGATGATGGAGGTATTTTACACACGTTTAAAATAGCATCAACTAGTATGTCTATGAGATAGTTGAAGAGATCACATAACTTAATAACTGGAGAGTTAATTGTATCTTACTTTTAATTTATGTGAGTTTGATCAAACATATGTAGTTAGCTGCCACATTCAGTTTAAGTCAAGATTATGCCATAGCCTTGGCAGAGAACTCTCAAGTAGAATTTCAGTTTATCCAAGCAAAGGGGTTCAGTTTTGCATATACTGAAAATGTAAAGTCATTAAAGTCATTACACTTGAGAAAAGACCAGCATTCTTCTAGAAGACAAACAAGGTGTAATACTTTAATATGTATCTGGTCTGATAGTATGTGGAATAGAGACTGTAGTACTGATCCAGTAGTAAGCAAGAAAATAGCAGATTCTAAACAGACCAGAATTAGATCATACATACATAGAAATGTCATATAAGCAGGCAGTTCCATGTAGATCAATAATGAAAGACTGGTCAATGAATGAGGCAGGGCAATGATTATCTTAATGAAAAAATTAACGTCATAGCCTATTCCAAAAAGAAAAAAAATAATATCAAGGGGATAAAACTTTAAGTATAAGAGATGTAAGTTTTGAAAGTCAAATGAAGAATATTCTTATGTTTCTTGTGTAGTAAAGTTTTATTTGATCAACAAACAAGTAATGTTAACATCCGTGAATAATTTTCCTTTCCAAAAATTACTAACGCTGGCTCCCAAAACTCATCACATGATTTAAAAACCAGCAAAAAATGTATGAGTAAGCACACATTTCTAACATGTAACTGGCTGAGGAATTTTCTGTAGCTGGAGAATTTCTCTCCAGCTCCCGCCAAGTCCCACTAGTCCGGGAGCCCACTTATAAAATAAACATACAGATTCTTACATTATTTAAACTGCTCGGCCATTTGCTCAGGCCTACCATTGTCTAGCTCTTACTCTTATATTTAGCCCATTTCTATTTATCTTTACTTTGCCACGTGGCTTGTGGCTTATTGGTACCTTACATCTTCCTTGTCCTGGCAGCGGCTCCAGGCAATCTCTCCCTTACCTTCCTGTTTCCTCAATTCTCCTCTCTGTTAGTCCCACCTATACGTCCTGTCTGGTTATTGGCCAATCAGTGTTTATTCATACAGAGTGATATCCACAGCACTTCCCCTTTTCTTCTTTTTCAAAAAGGAAGATTTTAACTTTAACATAGTAAAGTTACATATAACAAAACAATTATCGAGCAAGAATTACAGTTGCAATATTAAAGAAGATATTTTATCTATCTTATATTTGTGAGTTTAAGGTTTTATATCTAACTTATCTTTTATCATAACTAATGAAGCCTGCCATGGCCATACAGTTTGTAAATAATATAAGCGTCTGTGTGTTTATTTTATAAGTGGGCTGTCAGACTGCCAGGGCTTGGCGGGACCCGGAGAGAAAAATCCAGCTACAATTTTCCCTGGTATATACCAATTAAAATTCTTAAATATATGGCAAGCAAAACTTAACAAAACAAAGATAGGTAAACATGTTTTACATTTAAGCATGTGAACAAATACTCAAGTTTTTAAATTATCATCTATTATGGGTTAAATCCTAGTGTCCCACCAAAATTTCTGTTGACATTCTTACTTACAATATGGTGGTGGTATTAGCACATTTGGCATTTTGGGGAGTGGTAGTATTTAGATGAGGCCATGATGTGACAGGTCCTGTTGAGAGATGAGGGTCCTTATTAAACAGAAAGGAATCACAGTGTCTTCCTCTTTCTAACGTGAGTGGTCAGCAGGAAGTCTGTGCAGGTCAAAGGGGCTTTCCTCCGTCATACTGACAGTGGACTTTTCAGTCTCCCCAAGTGTACGAAATATTTACCTCTTGTTTTATTTATTCTGCCTGTAGTATTGGTTATATTAGCCTGTGATAGCTAATCTTGACTATCAATCTGTTACATATGGGATTGGTATAGGAGGGTCCCATTCCATTGTTGGCAGTACTATCCTTAAATAAGATAACCCTTCTGCACAAACAAACAAGCAAACAAACAAACAAACAAATAAATAAATAAATAAATAAAAATAAATAGATAAATAGATAAATAGATAAATAGATAAAAATAGATAGCTGAACAGGAGTCTGGGAACAAACTAACAAGCTGTATATCTCTTTGAGTTCTGCTCTTTTTTTTTTTGGTTTTTCGAGACAGGGTTTCTCTGTGTAGCTTTGCGCCTTTCCTGGATCTCCCTCTGTAGACCAGGCTGGCCTCGAACTCACAGAGATCCGCCTGGCTCTGCCTCCCGAGTGCTGGGATTAAAGGCGTGCGCCACCACCGCCCGGCGAGTTCTGCTCTTTTTAAGCTTAGTCTGTGAGTTCTTACACAGGCTTCACTTGAAGATGGACTGTAACCTATAAGAAGAAACAAACCCTTCTCTTCACACATTAATTGTGTTCATGCTTTTTTTTTTAATCACAGCAACAGGAAAGTAAACTAGCACAAAACCTCAGCCGACTAATACATCATAAAGTTAAGTGTTGGAATAAACATTTGTGCTCAATGAATTGCAGAAATTCAGAGTTGAGAAATAGAAATTGATCAGGCATGGTACCAAGTAAATTCTTTTAATTGATTTTATGTGAAGTCATCTATCATGCAATAAGAAATTACGATTAGAAATCAAAATAAAAAAAACTGTGGTGTCATATCTATTGGCAGCAATGTTCCTCTATGGTAAATGCCCTGGAAAGTCCTGATATGGACCTGAGAGTGCAAGTAAATGTTATAGGCCAACATTATTGATAATAGGGTTTTTTAAAGCACAGATATAGAATATCTCAGATTCTATTCTAATAGAGAATTGCATATTTGTTTTATCTTAACAGAATTTGTTTGAGATGAATCAACCCAGTACCACAATCCTATGTGAAAACCAAACAGCAACAACATCCCCCCCAAAAAAATGGAATAAAACACAAAACAGATCACAAAAGTATATATGAAATTGAAGTCTAGAGGAAGGAAAGGAGTGTACAACAAGGAGTTTCATAAACTTGCTGCTTTGAGAGCAAGAGATAGAGCATTTCAGAATCATAGTCAACATTTCAAATGTTAAATACACTGTTTTTATCTGATTAACTTCCCCACAAATGCTGCTTTGACTGTTATACTTTAATCTTACACTTATATGTTCAATATGTTTTTACAGGTAAAAATTTTCAAAGTGAAAATTACTATATAAAAATCACAGGAAACATTATGGAAATGTACAATTTACCTTATAAAAGATAGTTGATAGATTTAGTAATATGCAGTCTATCATTAGGGATAGTCAGTCTGCTGTGCAAGAGCAACACCAGGACCCATTCTTCCTACTTAACTCGAACTTTGACTCTGTTGACTTACTTCTCCCCATTCCATTGAAAATTAAGACTCTTAAGTATTCTGATGGAGATGAGGTGACAGACATTTGAAGTATTGGATAGGTTAAGGACCCTGATTGGATGATTTCATAATGTATACTTGTTTTTAAGTACCACATCTTGACTGTAAATATGCATAGTTTTTAAAGTCAAAGTAAATGAAACTATTAAAAAAAAGTATACAAATACATTCACTTTACCAACTGCACTGGATCTCTGGGCTCACTCATAAGATGAAGTATCTACTACTCTGTTTATTTAATAATATTTTAATGGGACAGATTCAAGGACTCAAGTGATTTCTTTGTAAGCTCATTGAGTCTTTTAATGAAACCACTGAATTACTAAAGCATAGCCATAGTGACAGAATTATTTCTCAAAATGAGAATGCCATGTGTCTACTGAGTTCTAGATATGGACTTGGCAGTTTTGAAACGTTTAACATATTGCACTAACAGCTTTGTATGAACTCAAAGGTGAGAGAATTACCATTTATTCCTTTACTGAAGCTAAGAGGGTTAGAACATCTTGCCTAATGTTTCATGGTTGCTGAGACATCTTTATTGCTTAGGGAATATGGCCATTGTGAGTGTGTTTCAGCCATGATTCTTCTTTTTGTTTATTAATTTTTTTATTTATTTTACATACCAACCACAGTTTCCCCTCCCTGCTATCATCCTGTTCCATCTCCCCACCTCCTTTCTATACCTCCATCCAATTCTCAGAAAGGGTAAGACCTCCCATGGGAGTCAACAAAGCATCAGCCATGATACTTTAACTAACTGTCTGCATACCCACTGTGTGAATTTACACAAGAAGTAGATCAACATATTTTATAATTATGCATTTGATTGGAAACAGCAATTGTCCCAGGAAATAAAGGAACACTACAAGAAAAATCAAAGAAAAAAGAGGTTAATGACTCCCTTTTCTCAACGCCAGACTCACGCTCAGACAAGAGAAAGCCTAGATTGAAAAAGGTAAGTTGTTCAGAGAAAGCACGAGAGCCCAGAAATTGTTTTTATTAATTTTTAATATCTTATTAAGAAGGATTTTCAGTTTCTGGTTTTAAGTATAATCCAAATTTTTTTTCATTTATTAAGCTACTTCCCAACACAATTACTAGATGCACAGTTATGTCTACATTTACCCTAATATTCTACAGGTCACCACATCTGTGTACGTTTCTAGTTTTCTGTTCCCATCACCGATGCACATGCATACACTCTTTCTTTTCTGAATTCTGCTAAAAATACATGAACTTTTAAGAGTTCCTTGTTTCCATCCAGTGATTAAAGGAGTTTTTCTGTGTTCCTATTACATTAAAGCTAAGGAAATAGACTCTGGAGTGTTCTTGAGAAAGAGAAAGCACATCTCTACAAGAAAGAATATAAATGTGTGCTGCACGTGAGGTATATTACTATTCCTTGAAGGAGAAAGCAGCCAAGATTCATCCAAGTTTGCCTAGCAGCTACCATAGTAACAGGCAGGAACTGAGCAGTAAATAAACTTCTAGGACATTCATCAATGGCTGAATATCACCTCATAGTTGGTCATCTTAATATTTATGAAGTTATGCTTGCATCCACTGATTACATGAGTGGTCAGTTGTATTTTTTAAAATCTAGGTAAGTAAAAACGAAATAGAAAGAGAACCATAGTCATCCAAAGTATTGCCTGTCTGCAAGGATTCATTTGGTACTAAAGTGATTTTTCCACCTTGTTCTCTTCTGATTGATTCACAGAGGCTGTGCAGAATGTTTTATTTTTGAGGATGCTTAGTTAATCCTGGCCCAGGGAGATCAAGTGCCTTAGTCAATTAGCCATGTCTATCTTGTGTGCATGATGGTAGAGTAGGGGCTTGCATGCAAAGTATTGGTTGACCTTTATCTAGAGTTGATGTGCTCTGCAAGTAAAAGTAATCAATGAGAGAAGTGTAACTTAATGACATATTCTACCTGGAACCAAACCTGGCTCAAGTTCACTTTCATTCTCTTTGTCCTTCTGTCTACAAGGAATAAACAGCTTTTACCTCAATTCCAACAGTCCCACATGTGCCTTATCTTTAATATCTGAAATGTCACTATCTGAGATTTATTGCAGTGTCAACCTCACTGAAGACACCTTCACTTCTGCCCCATTGTTTCTGTCTCCTGCTTTGGGTAGAGATTCTTTATTTTTCTCTGCCTTTTTTTCAATCTAGAAGCAAATTGCTTTTCAAAAGTTTAAGAGAAACTAGAGTAGCTTTGGACGGTTTAGAAATGGAGAAAATGGCTCATTTCATGAATAAATATTTGCCTGCAGTCCTCCACTTCACAGACTCAAACAGGGATTAAAAAGTAAAGATTGTCAGGAGGGAGGTGAGCAGGCTTTTAGGCAAAAGTAGCAGGTGTGTTACACCTCCATCCTCAGAGAGTGCAACTTCTACTTTGTTGCAAGCAAAAGGGGCTATAAGTAGTATTTTCTAGGTGCGACTAAAAAGGGACAGTCTAGTGGAAAAAGCACAGGCCCTGAGCTGAAAGTAACTGAATTTGGATCACATTTGAGTGGCAAGAGGTCTTCAAAATGACTTAAGATTACAGCATGTCAGTTTCTTGATCTGTAGAATAGGGACCAATGCAAGAAATGTACCATGTCAAGAGTTTGTTACTCAATAGAGTCTCAGCAGCAAAGCCTGGTTCTTTTACATTTATCATTAAGAAGAAACAAAACCAATGAATCAATAATGCTGAATTTCACAGGAACATTTCAAAATAACACATTTATAAGCATTTTATTAGAGTACATGTATTTATCATACAAAAACATAACATAGGATGAGAAGACAATCTATAAAGTACTTGCCTTGAAAGTGTTGGAACTGAGTTTGGATTCCCAAGATCCTTGTAAATCTGGACATAGTGACATGCACTTGTACATTCATTAACCTACACTTATATGTACACACACACACACACACACACACACACACACACACACACACACACATCATACCACCAAAGTTTAAAAATAAAAAGAAAACTCTAGCACTGCCATCATTGCAGCGAACAGAAAATACAGTAATGGCAGTAATAGATCCATCAGTGAGATTTTCCTTCATCAGATATAACCAGGGAGGAATATCTAGTTTGTTCTACCAACAGGCAATGGTAAGATGGGTTCAGCACAAAAATATTCATGTATTTACAATCATTAGTATATACGTATATATGGTGATAACAAAGAATTTCTGTCTTGTTAGGCCAATACACTCACTCAAATACTTGTATATCCTTTTACATTATATAAAGATTTTAATAGGAGAACAGAAGAAAATATTGATATATGCTGATAGTATGGATTTCTTGCAGAAACACAGAGTGATGTTATAAGTTTATAGATTGTAGACTTAACTAAGCATGGATATAGATGGTAGAAGCTATCTTACAGGTTGGACATACTTGATATCTCTCTGTGTTGTCATGACAATGTACACAAAAAATAAATATAATAACTCAGCATAACAAAAAAACACTTAAATGGATTTGTACTGGATGCTTACTTGTGATAGGTGTGTGGTATGCTTTTCAACAGCCTTACAGAACTTTTTCTGTTGGTTGTGAAAAACAAAGTCAATGCATATGGTTGTCTCAGGAATGTACAGGTCTCCTGGATGAATCACATAGTGAAAGCTCAGAGTTCAAGTGTCACATAGAATTGATTATAGGCATATGTGATCTTAAAGAGTAGTCTTGTTTTCTAAGTTTTGATTTACATATGAAGAAACTTAACCTGATTTCTTCTCTTCTCTTCACTTGTCAGAATGTCTCGTGAGTATCCTTGGTCACTTTTTTAACCTGTATTATTTGGTTTTAGACAGGAAAATTGCTTAATTATAAATATGACTATGTGGAGGCTGGAAAGATTGCTCACTCAGCTTCTCATCCAGAGATTTGAGTTTGGTTCTCATTTCTCAGATTGAACAAGTCACAATGGATTGTAACTCTAGCTCCAGGGGCTCTGAACCCCCCGACCCCCTTTTTTAAAAAAATTGCTGCAGATAACACACACACAAGAAGCATATACACAGAGAAACATCAATATGATTAAAAATAGAATAAAACGTTAACATCACTACTTGATCAGTTTCAACTTCCCTTAACTGAAGATCCACAGGTAAGAATATATCATTTTTTCAGTTTAGCCATCATGGTTTTTGAAGATGCACATCTTCTCAAAGAGATACTTCTTTTTAAAAGTGTAGAGAAAAAGATTTTGAAGGAACATGCAATAATTTCTTCTTATACTATCTTTTCCTCTTTGATTTTTAAGATTTGTCATCCAGATTTTCTGCTTCTTGTTCTCTTACAGTCCTTATTCAGACATTATTGTGCATTTATTAAGCTCCAGACATCATCTAAAACTAGGGATTCAATGATATGTAAGCCTTGCTAGTGTAAGTCAATCTGAGTTGACTTCCATGCAACATAGAGCAAGCAGCTCATCGAACTAGATTCATCTATATTGGGAAAAGTTCATGTAGCCTTGAAAGATCTCTGTATATGTGTCTTAATGTTTTTTTTTTTTTCTTATCAGAAAGGAGATGATTATGTGGCCTCTTTCTTGGGCAAAATTTGAATATATAGTGGATGATGTCCCTGCATGTTGACCTCTTCATTTAAATAAAAAAAATATGAAAATGGGGTCTGTGTTCACCTGGCACTCATGCTGTTCCATAAATGGAAAAGTTTGATGTTTCTGCTTATAGCCCAATCATCTGATCATTGTTCTTGAACAGACTGTGAGGAGTCAGGTTCCATTAAAACACTAAGAAAAAACATATGCACACTTGTATTCATACAAACACACACACACACACACACACACACACACACACACACACACACACACACACACACACACAGGCAAACATGAGGCCCCAGAAGGAAGAGAAAAAATAAGGCAGGTATTCTTGCTAATAGAGGGTGGTATGCATACATATTTCACAGCTTCTGAACCAATCTTCAAGACATCCTTCTCATTGCCTTCCAGTTGTTCTCAGAAATAATATACAGTGTGTATACTGCCTCACCTCAAACCCACCCAACTCCAAAAATAGGAGGCTTTTGCATGATACTTCTCAGGTACTGAACAAATGTTCATTCGTCCTCTTATTTATTTCTTAGATTTGTACATTTGTCTTTCTAGTTCCTCTTACTATCTTTCTCTGTTTTTTGCTGCTTTATTAATATGAAATTGACGAATAAAAGTTGCCCACATTTGCCGGGCGGTGGTGGCGCACGCCTTTAGTCCCAGCACTCGGGAGGCAGAGGCAGGTGGATCTTTGTGAGTTCGAGGCCAGCCTGGTCTACAGAGCCAGATCCAGGAAAAGGCGCAAAGCTACACAGAGAAAGCCTGTCTCAAAAAAACCAAAAAAAAAAAAAAAAAAAAAAAAGTTGCCCACATTTAAGATGTACAGTGTGGTGTTGCACTGTGCAATGGTTGTATCTGCTGTACTTCCCACTTATCTGTGCCCATGGGCACACGTCTCTGCTGCCTGCTTATGAGCACAGGCATAGTCTCAAATTTCTTACTTTATTTTTGCTTCTTACCTAGATTACAATGAGAAAGAAAAGTCCATTTCCAAATTGAGTATCTCTTTACAGCTCCTAAACCATATTTGGGTGATAGTGTCTTATGAACTTAAGTAGAAGTTTATCAACTTATACTTAGTAAGAAGCAGGGGCAATTTTGAAAAGACAGGGTATCACACTAGCCTTGAAACAACTGCATAAATAAATATGACTTTTAACTTATGATATTTCTACATATTGGTCCAAAGATGTGGGATTATAGATGTACACTCACTTGCCTGATTTATATTGTTCTCTAGACTGATACTAGGCAGATACTCTACCTAGTAAGTTGCATCTCTAGCCACAAGAGAATGCTTTCTTTTTTTTTTTTTTATTTTGCAATACAATTCAGTTCTACATATCAGCCACGGATTCCCTTGTTCTCCCCCCTCCCTCCCCCTCCCCTTCCCCCCAGCCCACCCTCCATTCCCACTTCCTCCAGGGCAAAGCCTCCCCCGAGGACTGAGATCAACCTGGTAGACTCAGTCCAGGCAGGTCCAGTCCCCTCCTCCCAGGCCAAGCTAAGCGACCCTGCATAGCCCCCAGGTTTCAAACAGCCAACTCATGCAATGAGCACAGGACCCGGTCCCACTGCTGGATGCCTCCCAAACAGATCAAGCCAATCGACTATCTCACCCATTCAGAGGGCCTGATCCAGTTGGGGGCCCCTAGACCATTGGTTCATAGTTCATGTGTTTCCATTTGTTTGGCTATTTGTCCCTGTGCTTTATCCAACCTTGATCTCAACAATTCTCGCTCATATAAACCCTCCTCTTTCTCGCTAATTGGACTCCTGGAGCTTCACCCGGGGCCTAGCCGTGGATCTCTGCATCCAGATCCCTCAGTAGTTGGATGGGGCTTCTATCACGACAATTAGGGTGTTTGGCCATCCCATCACCAGAGTAGGTCAGTTCGGGCTGTCTCTCGACCATTGCCAGCGGTCTATTGTGGGGGTATCTTTGTGGATTTCTGTGGGCCTCTCTAGCACTTTGCTTCTTCCTATTCTCATGTGGTCTTCATTTACCATGGTCTCCTATTCCTTGTTCTACCTCTCTGTTCTTGATCCAGCTGGGATCTCCTGCTCCCCCAAACTCTCTTTCCCTCGACCCTTGCCCTTCATTACCCCCACTCATGTTCAGGCTGTTCATGCTGGAGAGGATGTGGAGCTAGGGGAACTCTCCTCTACTGCTGGTGGGAATGCAAGCTTGTACAACCACTTTGGAAATCAATATTGTACTTTCTTAGAAAATTGGGAATCAATCTCCCTCAAGATCCAGCTATACCACTCTTGGGCATATACCCAAGAAATGCTCAATCATACCACAAGAGCACTTGTTCAGTTATGTTCATATCAGCATTGTTTGTAATAGTCAGAACATGGAAACAACCTAGATGCCCTTCAACAGAAGAATGGATAAACAAAATGTGGTACATATACACAATGGAATACTACTCAGCAGAGAAAAACAATGACATCATGAGGTTTGCAGGCAAATGGATGGATCTAGAAAAAATCATCCTGAGTGAGGTAACCCAGACTCAGAAAGACAAACATGGTATGTACTCACTCATAGGAGGATACTAGATGTGGAACAAGGATGACTGGACTGCTACTCACATCACCAGGGAGGCTACCTGGAAAACAGGACCCCAAGAAAGACACAGGGATCGCCCAATGATGGAGAAATGGAAGAGAATGCTTTCTTATTCTTAGTACATACCTATCAGGGCAGGGAATCACCAAGTTGTTCACTTCAAGCCTATCTCGGAGGTGAAGGAATGTCTTATAAAAAGGCATTCTTGTAAAAAGTGGGCATTCCTTAGTTTGGTTCTTACATCAGAATCTGGAAAGGGAACTATCCCCACATGCTTGGTCTTGGTTAAGGAACATGATAGTTATGTGATCATGAATGAGATCATGCATATCATCACACTAGTGATACAATATACAGAAAGTATAGATGCTCCTGGAATATTTGTTAAGTAATATATTGACACTAGTATATCTTCACCTCTATGCATAAATCAAAGATTATAATTGTGTCATTATCTGACACAGTCTATTCATGACTTTAATGGTATCTGAGTTATTTATTCAGTTAGTAATATATCTTCATGGTGGATATTCTTGCATAGATTTCATTTCAAAATAGGCAATCTATTCATGGTATCTGCCACATGATAAAAATGACAGCATTGCTCTACCATTAAAAACGGTCATTGATTCCATACCCCATTTTCCTAATGATACACAGAATTAGGTAAATTTGACAAAAGCACAGATAATGAGCATCAGATACAGGAGTCAAACCAGTACCTCCAGAGGTATGCCTGCCTTGTGTTAGGGAATCTGTTCTCCTGATTCAAAACCTGTGCTTTATCCTGTGGTGGCCCACAGACGGAAATTCATTTTAACATTTCAAAGCCTCCAGGGAAGAATAGCTCTCCCCAGGAATCTATTCAGTGATGGGTCTATCATCAGAGTCTGCTGTTTGAAGTGCTTTCCTGTGTTTGTGTCTGGTTGTGTTCCACAAGTTCTAAGACCCTTTGCTGTCAGATGCCTGTCTGCACTTCATACCACTCACTCTACTTAAAGGACAGTCTATTTATTTTCAGTCATTTGTATCACTATTGAAGAACCTTTTACAGGTAAAGACAGAAAGCTTTTGAACACATTTGCCTTTACTTTTATTTCTATTTAATTATATAACTGCTGGAAATGATTTTTCCTTTTTGTATGTGTTTATGTGTTTTGTGTGTGTGTACATTCCGTCTTTAAATGAATGTCTATCAAGAATCTTGAACTCCAAATACCCTCTCATGTACTTTTTCCAAGGAAAGTATTCAGTGTATGGTAAAGGAATAGGGAGTGAGACTCTTTCTCTCTCTCTCTCTCTCTCTCTCTCTCTCTCTCTCTCTCTCTCTCTCTCATACACACACTTTTTTTTTTCTTTTGGAGCAGAGATCTTGTTTGAGATGAGCAGCCTGTATCATGTCAGGCTTCATGCAGCTTCCTCCAGCAGCACAAAAGCGAATGAACTAATGGTAGCTGATGCCAGTGATGGGCCAACACCCTCCTGCTGCTCTGAACTGGAATGTGAGTGAGAGCTATGGGGGCTTGGGCCAAGCCTGGCAAAAACAGGTTTTTAACAGCATGAATTTATGAATCCAGTCAATGCAAATGAGGGTTTATTATGCCTGGAGATGAGGGGAAGATGCCTCATTTATTAAGTTAAGCTGCAGAAATCAGAAATTCTATTCAGATGGTTCTATTCAAAGTAACAATTTTCACAGTGAAACCTAGGCTTTGCTTTCATTGACCTCACTTATTTCTTCTGTACTCCTTAAGGCAAAGTATCGTAAAAACTTAGAACTGTCGAGGAGCAGGTCTGCACTGAGAGGAAATGGAACTCAACCACCTGTTGTGAAAAAAATCTTTATTTTCTTTAGAATGGGCATAAGTACTGACTGTGGTGAATAAGAGTGCTAATGGACAACATGTTGGAACCGAAACAAACAGGAACAATACAAAGAAGGAGACTTTCAGACATGTAAACTGTTTCCTCGTTCCTTGGAGTATTTTCTGAATGATTTGCAAGAATTTTTATATAGCTAATATATCTATATTATTTGCACACACACACACTCATATATATATATATATATATATATATATATATATATATATACACATACATACCTATATAGGTAGATATGTAGATAGAGACATATATATGTATACATCTATCTTATGTGTGCATACATATGTAGAAACACATATACATGCATGTATGAACACATAAGATAGATGTATTAGCTATAGAAAAATTGTTGCAAATCATTCAGCGTATAAATGGTACTAGAACAATTAGCGGTTGGATTCAGGCATAAAGAGCAGATAATTCAGATGTATGAATTTCTAATACCTGTTATTCTAAAGAGCCACAGCAAACAATAAGGATTAGGTTATGTTATATTCTATTTTCTAATCCTTGAACTGCTCCCGTTCTAGTTAAAGAGCCACTAGCCTTAAAGCCATGGTCTCTATTTTAATCCAACT
The DNA here is from genome assembly GCF_007827085.1 of Peromyscus californicus insignis. NCBI lineage: Eukaryota > Metazoa > Chordata > Mammalia > Rodentia > Cricetidae > Peromyscus > Peromyscus californicus. Next base: position 112,257,593 of record NW_026294606.1, read on the forward strand.
GTGATACAAGTAATAGGAATATTTTAACCTCAGCATGAGATTTCTCACTTGGTTACTAATTATCAGTTTAAAATGTTGGGGAAAAATCTAGTGATATTGGAAAGAAAAAAAATAAAACCTACATAGTATTTGAAGTTCAGCCAATATGTGGGATATTTTGGCATGCCTAACTTTACTAGCTATGTGATTTAAGCTACTACTCTACCCTTTCTAAGACTAGGGTTCCTTCTCTCTAAAATGAGTGTAACCTTTTCTTTGTCCATGGTTGCTTTGGTTAGTTAAAGAGGTACTGCATTTACAGAGGCTAGGGCACAGCTGTGCATAGGATAATGGATTTTGAAAGCTCTTCTCTCTACCTATGTTCCTCAAATTAATAATTGTGCATTAATTGTTTCTGAAGCAAAGTTGATTTGATGTCCTTAATTTTAACGATTTAACTCAATGTATTATTAGTGTAGCACAAATTCCATGGGAGTAAATTGTCAATTGAATATGTAAATATCAACCAATTGTGTATGTTCCTGGACAACCAGAGAAGGATGACTACTGAAGAGTACCACCACTCTTCCTCCCACCTCCTCCCTCTTTTACAAGTACACAAGTTAGTTTGCAGTGACCTTACTATTATCTCATGTCTTTATAAAAGAATAATGTGAAATATGTTGGCTAATATGCTGTTATCTATCTTCCTTTAAATAGTAACATTTTTCTTAAAGTGATTTGGTTTAATAGAGTCCTTTGTGATACAAATCAATGAATTAAATAAAAATTCTTTCTAAGTCTTTCAAGCATGGTTTTTCATGCTAGGAAGCCAATTTTACTAACCTGTTAATAGTGTCACATTTTTGCTCAAGCCCATAGGTGTTACTGGAACAATTAGCTCTTGGATTCAGGTGTAAACAGAAGGATAATTAAGAAATATGCATTCTCAATACATGCTATGCTAAAGAGTCACAGCAAATGAAAAGAATTAGCATACGTTATGGCCCATTTTCATGAAAGTGCCCGCTTGCAAATGACAATACCTAGTTGGAAATGTGCAGTTGCATTGTTCCCTAAAGTACACTAACACCACCTTTATCCTTGTCAGCATGTTTTACCAGGGAGGCAATTAGGTGTTAGATAATTCTGTGTTTGTTTTATCCCTTGCTTTTATTCTTTGCTTTTTCTTTATTTAGACTTGTGTGTTTGGCAACGAAAAAGGAGAGTTACTTTCTGAAGCATCCACTTATGAACTCAATTGAAAATACTTTTAGGCTTCTAGGAGTCACAGCTTACAAAAAATTGGGAATACTGCAATCAAGAAATATTTCATTGTGAGTTGTGAGAGACATAGGAGGTCATTTACTGGTCTTCCTATGGACACTAGGGGAGTAGATACGTTCATGTCTCTTACGAGAAAGTGATTTGCTTTGAACTTGTCTTCCCATACAGGAAGCTAGGCACATTCATAAATTAAATATCAGCAAGGTAACTCAACTATGAATGAAACAACAAGGTGCTGGGAGAAAGCAGCAAGTGGTCAATGGAAGTCTGCTTACTTTAGAAGATGTTAACATGAATAGACCATGTTTTGCATTATGTTGGCCATGGTAGTGCTCATTGGTGATCATCTTCAATGCCTATTTCTTATGGTTGGGTTCATTCTTGTACCCAACCTTATTCCCTAAAGCAAAAAGAAGAGGAACTGATGTCAGAAAAATATAATTCAGGCAGGAAAGAATAGCATGACTCAATGGCCTTGAGGTAGACAAATATAGGCAAGACCTTGGAATATGTGAAATTGTAAAAGACTAGTTAATAGTATGTAGACAATACAAGGTTTAGGAGACTAATTTAAGAAATTAGAATTCAATTTTTATGCCTAGGAAAGCAAACTTAAGGGTTTTAAACACAAAAATATAAACTAACTCACACTTAAAAAGATCTATCTATTTTCTACAGAACATCTAGTTAAGAAAAAAGGTTGTCAACTGGTCCGTATTGCCAGAAGGAGTCAGCACTGTTGATCAGACTAGACAATGGGGGCATGAAGCATTTGTTGTGTATTTCAGGGCAGACTGAGAGGCAAGGCTGCAGGCTCCTTTTTTTTTTTTTTTTTTAAGGACTGTGATAGGACTGCAGCTAAATATCTGTGTCTCTACTTGTGTGTGTGCCTATAAATAAATATTAGGCAAACGTTCTAGATTGAAATGCCAAAGGGTTTAACTATGTTGATACTGGCTATTTTTGTTCTGTAAAGATAAGCATGAGAGAACAGCTTTACACAATTTAAAAGTGGATTTCTAAGCATCCCTTTGCATCTGATCCTCAATTAAAGAAACAAGAAAAATAAATTAATATGACTGGTGTATTATTTTTCTCAGATATTTAGGAACCATGGAGTTTGGAAGAAACTCATTAGAAATGTGGAAGCTTCTCATTTCCCAAGGCATTTCCACTTCCATCCCCTTTCAGTCTTTATCACAACAGAGAACAAAAAGTCTCAGCTTATTGCTGGTCTTCAGTGTGTGCTAAAAGAGAGATTAGAGCATCCCTGGGCCTGAGGCCCCGTCTCTCTTTCTCAGAGCTTCTGGCTGCCACTGCATCTGCACGGAATTTAATGGCACTGCTTTGTTTTCATTGAATTCATATTTATGATTGCATTTATTTAAGGCATGGAGGACAGTTTTTCTGTTTTCAGATACAAAGTTCTCTTCTGAAGTACGTTTGAGTAAAAGTCAATTTGAAGGCAAAAGATACAAATGACACAGGTGATATGAATATATGCAAATTGTAGTACAGAGCTGTCAGATTCTTTGTGTCAATTACTGATAGCTGTGGTGACACAGAGCAAACCAGAAGAACGATGTCAGAGCCAAGTCCCTGCATCTGCCCCTTCAAACTTTGCTAGTCCTACTTTGCTTTTTCTGATTGTGCCCTAAGGCAAGAATCAGCCTCACAAAGAGTGAATATAAGATAGAAGAAAGCCTTGATTTTGCTTGACAAACTTCAAAAGGAGAGTGAAGGTAATAAAAGCCGAAATAACGTATCTTTTTCTTTGGGGGAGCAATTGATTTTTGTTTTTCTTTTTTTTCTTTTTTTTTTTTAAGTTTTTAGGTTTATTGTGTGTATGTGAGTGTTTTGACTGTATATGTATACGTGTGTACCATGTGACTGCCTGGTGCCCAAGTGTGGATTCTGGCAACTGAACCTTGATCTCCTGCAAGAACAGCAAGCGCTCTTACCCACTGATTTATCTCTCTAGCCCCCCAAGAAAGATGCTTTAAGTCATATTATACTCTACTGTACAGTGATATAACATATGCTTGTTAGTGATGGCTTGGATACAAAGGGTCTCCAAATTAGGCTTGGTGGCTTATGATGATTTGGTAAGTGATTGGGTGGTAAGTGCTCAGGAGTATGACCCCGTTAGGAGATCAGTCCATTGACTGATCGAGGACTTGATAATGTTACATGGAAGAGGTAAAAAAGTAGGTAGTTCCCACTGTTCATTGGACATGCTCTAGAAGGGCATACCTTTCCCTAACTCCTTCCCTGTCTCTTTGTGTCATGTATGCTATGATAAAAGCAAGTCTCATCCACCAAGCCTTCTGTCATGATGTTTCTGCTTCATTAAAGGGTTACCTACAATGAAGCCAATCCACCACATATTGAAACTTCTGAATCTGTAGGCCAAATACATATTTCCTCTGAGTTTTTTTTTAGTTTTTTTTTCATTTATTAATTTTTTTTAGGTATTCTGCCACAGTAACAAAAGGTAATTGGCATAGCATCAAAAAGGTAATGCCAAACAGTTAGATGTCCAAGAGGATTTTTAATTTTCAAAATGAACTGGTTGAAGAACACTCGAAGGATTCCTCATGAATGTGCTTTGTTTATTTCATTTCTAGAAAGAATACAATGTCATAAGGCATACTCCTATGGATGTACATGTGCACAGAATATCTGGGGAAATGAGTGTGGGATAGCTATTGATTATTGCTTCAGATCAAGTTGTAGGATTCAACAGAGAAAGGCTTGGCTTAGTTTGATATAATTTTGTACCTGCCCTTCATTCTGCCATACTGCCCTTTCCTTTTTAATAAAAAAAAAAAAAAATAGGAAAAATCGCACATATTCTAATTTGGAAGGAAAATATGGCACCAACTCTCAATTAAAGCCCATCATGTATAAGAATAATCAGTGCTTCAGGGGAGCATCCTGAGATGAGTTTCCAAAAGAGGGACTCTGCTTTGTCCTTATAGGAAGGACCATGTGATAAAGGCATGGTATCAGAAATGCCCAGTATGTCTAAGTCATGGTTACATTTTCCTCAATGCTTCTTCCACCGCCCTATGCAACCCCCAAGCCCACCATTCAGAACTTAACTCTAAACCTTCTAAAATGGAAACAAATGTAATTAGTATTTGTAATTCTTCCAGATTTTTAACTAATTTACTAAGCATTTTTCTACCTTTGTCAGGCATTGTTTTAGGTAGCGACATGGAGACATGGTGTTAGATTATGTTAACTATCATTTTTAAATGCATTTAGTGTGTGTGTGTGTGTGTGTGTGTGTGTGTGTGTGTGTGTGTGTGTGTGTGTGTGTGTATGGTGTAAATGCCATTACCCATACATGGGGGTCAGAGGATAGCCTGAGGAGTTGATTCTCTCCTTTTTTCTTGTATGACTGAGGGACTGAAATCAGGTAGTCAGGGTTGATGGCAACTTTCTTTACCTGAAATCTACCTCAAGGTCCTCTGGTACTATTTTTTTTTTTATTTGAAAAAAAAAATAGTGAAGTTATATCCTAATAGGTGAGACCTATACTTGTGAAACTGTGAAACTAAAATTGTCTACAGGTCAGGCTTAGGGGAGTAAGAACAGTAAACAGGAATTCCTTTCCAAGAGTTACTATGAAAGCAAACTTCAGATAAAAGCTGTGGGAATCCCTCACAGAGGTGGGAAGGAGGTGGACCGGGTTGAGGAAGAACAAGAAACTCTGAATTTTAGAATAAATAATATGGGATGCTATACTATTTAGAAAAGAAGTTTAGTATACTTTATCAAATGCCTATAACATGAAAGGCTCTTTTGTCATAGTCAGAAAGCATATTTAAAAGGATATGTCCTTAAACCACAAGAACGCAGAAGCCTTTCTGGTTTTGTAGATGTGGCAGAGCATAGTGACAGGCAGGGGTAGATAGAATAAAGTAGAACCTCATAAGCCATAGAAAGGGACTTTCCCAAGAGCTGGGACAGTGATACACAGTCATGGAATTTTAGTGGGATAGCGACATGGTCTAGTTTGTGCTTTTAAAGAGACTATGCCATTTTTCTTGTAGGGAATAGAGTCCAGAGACAGAAAGAGAAGTAGGGTGCCTCACTCCTCTAATTTTCTTGGAACTTTCATCTTCAAATTTTAAGGAATTCCAATCCCCAAAGATGTAGATGTGAAACCAGAGGTGAAGTGAGGTAAGTAGTATTGGAGCGAGCAGGTATGGTACTGACGAAATGGGCTACCTGAATACAGCCAGGGTGCATTAAGGAAAGACTCAGTCATCTCTTGATGTGGAAAGAGCCAGGTGAGAAAGAACGCACCAGAAAACAGACACAGCAACTTAAAAAGGAAATAGCTCTGCATTAGAAGTGGTTTGCCTGTTTGTTCCACTGGTCATTCTTATTGTGAAATAGGCTGAAGAGTTCTGAGTACTAGGTCATGGGTCACTATACCCTACTTCACTAATATGAAGAGTGTTTCAATCTATTTTTATCTGCTTTACCAATTTTTATGGCTCTGTTTTATACACAAAAGGCAAAATGTAGGGGTCATAGTCAGTGCACACTAAGATGCCAACCACTAGAGGAGTAGGGTAGATTCCTTTTCATGTCAGCTCTGCAGCCCATGAGTCTCTTCTTCCTGGAAAGTACTATGCTTGGTTCACTGCTCTGTGCTCCCTCTCTTGAGATTATGTATGATTTTTTTAAAAAGTGAATCCCAGTGTGACATTATAGTATCCATGTAAGCAAAAAGGGTTGTTGAAGGAAAGGACCATGCATGTTATTTAGTGCTTTAGCTGACACACTTCCCCTACTTTCTTTTCATATCATTTTGTACTCTGTGCTCTAAATCGTTAGCTTGACCTGCCACCAGATACGTGGCTAAATCAAACAGGAATCATGTAATCACTTGCCTCTTCTTCATTATAATGTGCCACAGACAGGTACAGGATAGACGCAAATAACTCTGAATTAAGGTGGAAAAAGGTGCTCAAAGCAAATAGAAAAATGGCTCAGTGGTTAGGGATACTTGTTCTGCGATCAGAACGATCCGAGCATCCATACAATAACCAGGTGCCTGTTCAAACCCCCCATAACTCCAGTATTGGAGGACTTTGATTTCTTCTTTTGGCCTCAGTGCACTGGCATGTTTACCTGCATACACACACACACACACACACACACACACACACACACACACACACACACACACGAGAGACAGAGAGAGAGAGAGAGAGAGACAGAGAGACAGAGAGACAGAGAGACAGAGAGACAGAGAGAGAGACAGAGACAGAGAGACAGAGAGAGACAGAGACAGAGAGAACGAGAGAGGGTTTTTTTTTAACAAAACAGAGAACATAAAGTTGGGTGGAAAAGGAGATGGGGTTGAATCTGAGAGGAGAGGAGCTGGGGGAAGGAGGTGAGTATGATGAAAATACATCATATGAAATTCTCAAATAACTAATAAAATATTTTTTGATGAAAGAAGCATTTTAGATATGTGTGCAAATTGAGTTTATTTTTGAAGGAATTGACCAAGTGAGAAAAAGACTTCGGGCAGAAGGAGCTAACACATGTGAATATGAGAACTTGGGCAGAAGCTGTGTGTCCCTGAGGATTTCAATGGTAGTCATGGTCATTGTTCTGAGAATGCCTGAAGGTTAGGTGGAAAGAAACACTCAGGGTCAGACTAGTGCCACCCTCTCAAGTGGAGAAGTAAATGTGTCTGAAATACTGCTGAGACTAATCTTATATGTGAAGACAGTCCTGGAGTTTTTCAGGGCAGTGGCATCTGCAATTACTGAATACTATTTGGAGTCTGTACAAATTCATTCATGTGTATCATTTACTTCCTGAGATAAATGAACTCTTGGGAATAACATTAGTTATTATTATTAATCTGTAGCATGTATGGTGGACTTGAGACTGGAGTCTGTTGTTCCTAGACTAGTGGAGTTGAAGTGAAAAACAGATTTGTATTCCAGCGTCTGTGTGTTTATCCTTCATTTTAGTTTTCTGTTTAATAGGGTGGTAGGTGGACAGCATTGGTAAGAAAAAGGCTTCGAGGAATTAAAAAGCCTTGCTGAAAATTACAAGGATGATAGAATTGTATATGCTGCTGTCATAGATGAAGTCACAGGTATTGATACCACTCAGTCTGCATACTTGGCTTTCCTCATATCACCACCCATTTATGGCTAAGTTCAGCTTTCTAGTAGATCAAATAACTCTCATGGATTCAAGCTTGCATGAGTGCTTTTCTTTTGACTGGAGCACTTCCAAGCATTCTTTTATTTAACTCACTGTCTAAAGATTAACTTAAGCTATCAGCAGCCTTGGGAATTTTTTCTGCCTCTTTCAGATTGGATTGCTTTTCCCTTTGCTGGTTTCATTAAAGCCCTGTGCTTCCAAATATCTGCTTTTCTGTGGGTTTGGACACTTATTCTGCTATCCCATAAGTTTCCCAACTTAGTGTATGTATATGCCTGTGTGAGCAGAAACAGATGCGTATGTTTGTATTTGTATCTGGAGGCCAGAGGCTGATGTCCAGCATCCTCTATTATCACTTTCTAACTTACCTTTTGAGACTAGTTCCCTTGTTGAATTGAGAGTGTGTCATTTGGCAAGGATTGGCTGGTCATCAGTCTCTTGAGATCCACATGTAACCGAATTCCCTGTCCCACCACCCCAACTAGTGCTACAGATGTGCCCAACCCTGTCAGAAATCTAAGCTCAAGTTCCCAGGCTTTCAGGACAAGCATTTTACAGACATTCTTGAGGCAAAAGATGTTACTTTTTGTCAGGCTATCCCCAGTCCCTAGAATGAGCTGCAACATAGTAATGCATATCTATATTACATTCTATTATTACACAATAATTTATTATAACTATTCTAGAACCAATTACTCAGTGTCTTACCTTTCTAATAGAGCACTTATCTAGCATCAAATATTAGATTGAATAACTTATTCTACCATGTTAGGTTCTTGGGCTACAAAAGTGAAGGAGAATATTCAAAGGCAAATGAACCAGATGAGAGGAAATGTCTTTCAATGTGATGATCAGCACAGAGTTTACTTTTCAAGCTTTAACCTCACGAATAAAAAAAGAAAAAAAAAACTAGTCGCATAAAGATTCATGTAAAAACTTTCCCACATAGAGAACATAGCAAGTCCAAAGGATGTAGCTGAGGTACAAGAACATTTGATGTGTAAGGAAACCTGTGCATCCCAAACACGACATTTGTATGTGTATGGGTGCATGCCTGCACTTACACTTAGTTATTTACATAGCTGGATACTTTTATTTCCACCCTTCAATCCTCCCCTCACACTTTTTTTTTTGTATTTGAGTAAAACAGGTACTTAAATAGTTTGTAATCTGTTGAAATCATATTAACTGGCGTTCATTTACAAAAACAGTGATGCTGACGGAAAGGAGGTTTTCCAATGTGTTCCTTTTAAACTACACTTAGCTGCTGCTTGTGGCTCTTAAATCGACATTCTTTCTGACTTCCTTCAAAGGAACAATCAGATAGACTGTAGGTGGTCCTGCTTAGACAGTTGAAGCTTTATTCTTAGACAAATGCAGTCAGGATATGCTTTGATTACTGAGAATTCTATCTTTTCAAGGTGCTTGCGTACATGTGTGCATGTGTGTGTGTGTGTGTGTGTGTGTGTGTGTGTGTGTGTGTGTCTATATGTCCAAGAAGAGAAAGGACTATTAACTTTGCTCTCTTGAGCCCTGATTGTATAATTAAGAATCAATTGGCCAAAACCTAATTTTGAATATGTAACCTCTTTCATTCACCTACTGGAATACTTTGCCAAGCAATATTGCATTAACAACTAATCTACTCTGAAAATCAGCTAGAAATACTAAATTACTCTGGTCCACCTAATGTTCTCAATGGGGCATGCATTTTGCATTAAACACAAGCATTGGCCACTTCATATTTCCTTCTACGAAAAAGGACCTAACATGGGCTGTTTTGACCACAAGGAAGATGAAAGCAGGTTGGAGACAATGCAGCTAATCAAATAATTTGAACTTGAAGGACCCTACACACCCCTGCTAGTCTGGACTCCCTGCCTGAAGCACTTCCAGGCCATCTCTGTGGGTACAGGGTGAACAAAACCAATACCAATGAAAACAACATTGAAATTAGAATGCCTTGCTGAGGACTGAGTATTTTATGTAGCTTTTTTTATTTTCTCCCATTTCTGCTTTCTACTGGAGAAGCGAATTAACTTCTTCTTGCCAAGGAAGTACAAACTTGCTAAGCAGAATCATAAAAGTACTATTCAGGGACTTGGTATTTTTACTGTAAAAATAGATACTGTTTTACGCTTATGCAAACTTGGTTTAATTTGCCCTCATAAAATAGAATTTGTATTACCTTGCTTCTGTTGTTTGGAAATTAGATAACATTAAAGAATATAATAAAACACAATGTACATTTACTTCTATTCCCTTTTATGGAGATGAATTTTATTGGCATCTACTGGTTATTGGAGTCAATTGCAGACATTTTCTTTAAGTTCACTTTAAGATTTTGCCACGCGAGTCTGTTGCTTTTGCAAGGATTCTGTTTCCTGATTTAAAATGAACCAAACAAACAACTCTTTTGTTAGAAAAATTAACACTTTCAGGAAATAGGATCAGAATAGACCTAGTATTTAGAACAGTGGTTCTCAATACTGCCGAGCTTTAATACATTTCTTCATGTTGTGGTGACCTCCAACCATACAATTATTTCATTGTTACTTCATAACTATATTTTGCTACTGTTATGAATCATAATATAAATATTTGATATGTAGGATATCTAGTGTGTGACCCCCAAAGGGGTCATGACCTACAAGTTAAGAAACACTGATTCAGAACATAGGTGTTATGTGTTCATTGTTAAAGCAAATGTATATGTGTGTTGTAGGCGGGCAAATTGCAAGATTGATACAGAATTGATGCTAATTAGCTTGTTAAATTATATGTGAAAAATTATATTAAAGAATGTTAAACATTTTAATTTTTTTAATTCTTGAATACTAGTGCATGTACTTTAATTCATTGGTCACAATTATTCTTTAATAATGATTCTTTTGGTGTCTGTGTGTGGTTTATTCTTGATTGTGTGTGTACACTTGTGCATACATAGAGATCAGATATCAATCACTCCACATGGTAGCCTCTTGAAACAGGCTCTCCCACTGAACCTGGAGCTTAATACTTTTCACCTAGGCTAACTGGCCAGTGATTCCTTAGAGATCCTCTCATCTTTGTCCTATGCAGCCCTGTGTTTTCAGGTGTTGTTCAGCCAGCTATGCCCTGCTTTGATGCAGGTAGTGGAGATAGGAACTAAAATCCTCATGCTTACACAACAAATAAGCTTACACATAGAGCCACTGCCCCAATACCACTCAATGACTTTTGGCTTTTGGAATAGCCTGTCTAAATAACTCATGTCACTCTATCTCACTTGGCTATTGTGGTACCAGGACGAACCATATTTGGACATTTACTCATCTGTCTCTGGTATTCAAGCATTTGCCATGAACTGAGCCCAGTAGATTCTTAATCCCATAAGGTCAATGAGATTCCTTATACAACTTTATAGGGAAGAAGGCATCAAGAGATGTTGATTTGGTTTCTTGTAGACTATTAGAAGGACCCATCCTGTTATGATTTCCATATTCAAAATTCCTGACAATTTTGTGCATCCATTTTTCAATCATGGTAAAAATTTCCTTGTGACTAGTAACAAATAAGAAAACATGACAGAGTAGATGAAGGTTGTCTTTATGAGATACTGGGGCATATGTTTAAAAGTTAAAAATCCCTTTGAGTTACAGGATATCAGTATTTTGCCGTAGAATATAGTATGATTATTACATAGAAGTTCATTTCTTATAGACTTAATAGATCCGTGGCGTATTTGTATAATTTCTGTAACTATATTACATCTTAGTCTGAGAAATAGACTCAAGATGTACTTTGGAAGGTCATTTCTGGATTGCAGTGTAATAGAGCTAAGTTGTTATGTATTATCTTTCAATGTTATTATTTCCAAACAGAGTTTAAATTAATAGATGTGTGCAATATTATATCTGAACTTTATTTATTTATTGTTCATTCAGTTAGTTATTGTTTATATATGTATGGCTAAGTGCTTGTGTATTCATTATATTTAGTCAGGAGTCCACGGAAATCAGAAGAAGGCATTAGATTCCTTGGAACTGGAGATGTAGGTGGTTGTGAGACACTATGTAGGTGCTGGCACTGATCTTGGGTTCTGTGGAAGAGAAGTAAATGCTCTTAAATCCTGAGGCATCTCTGTGACCCCTCCTTATAGTACAGGTAATGATTGGGACTCAAGTTTCTGACAATTAAATACGATTATCCTCCTGTAAATATTTTCAAAAACATTCTTGTTCTACAAGGTTATTCTGAAGATTTATCAAGAATAAAGTTTAGACATACATGCTAGCAATCTAAAGATACTTGAAACAAAGCTCTAGTACTTTTTAAAGATAACTCTAGTAAAACAAGTGTTAGAACTGGTTTAGAAAGAATTGTGTTGACATTAAATAGTGACAAAGGGGGAAGTTAAAAATTGTCTGATTAACAAATACCATATCTAGGATTTATTTCTCTTTTGTGCATAATGTATAGAGGAAAACTGGACAAAGAACTTTGAAATGTACCTTACTGAGCTATAAGAAGCTGTGTTAGTTATCTGTAACTGTGACAAAATATCTGAGCAATGATCAAATTGACTTAAAAGAGGGGATTGATTATGCATCTCCACTTCAGGGGTTTCAGCCCATGATCACTTGGCTATTTCGGAAATAGGCCTGTGGCAAGGCAAAAATATCCTGGAGCAAGGGCATGATGAAGAAAAGCTGCTTTCCATAGGGCAGCCAGGATGGAGGGGGGAGGGAGGATATCCCTTCAAAGAAAGACTCCTTTGACTCACCTCCTCTAGTCAGTCACTTTTCAATTGTCAGTTCAGTATGGTCTCATGATCATCAATTGATTAATCTACTGATAAATAGTGCCACAAGACAGGGAACAATCCTTCATTCTCAGAGCTTTGCGTAAGAACTCTTTATTTCTAAAACATAACTGAAACTGACATGTTGGAAGATTCCTCTCATTGATCTCCTAATTGGCAATTATACCTTTCACTAGTTGGAACAATTTTATGAAGTTGCTTAGCACAACCTTAAACAAAAATGTAATGTCTTGGTACAATTAATCTATAATTAGTTCTCACTCTTTGATATTTGAAGGAGAAAGTCTATACAATGCACAGCATTTCTTAACACCTCATACCTATCAATATTATAATTGTTAACAAAGATAAAACTGGTTTCATAGATCAGATTTAGGACTATAATGGCAGGTGTTGACTTACGCATCTCTTCTTTTTTATTTTATTTATTTGATGCTTTCTCCATTATATGGCACATTATTTTCCATAAAAACAATATGAGAATTTACTACTGTAATTACTTGTATATCAGATAATACAATGTATAGTATTCATCTCAGAAAAATAATATGATGATGGAGGTTAAAATCAGAATTGTAGAAACTCTCAAATTAGCCTCAGAATTATATATCCTATCCACATATTATATATGTTGACTTATCTCCATTTTCACCCCTATATTTGATGTCTGTCTTAGTACATTTAGACATCATGACAACGTTTTATAAATTGGACTGCTCATAAACAGGAGGTACATATTTTACCATTCTAGAGGCTTGGAATGTCAAGATCAAGGCACCCAAATGTTTGGTGTCTGATGAGGGCTTCCTTTAAGCTTTTTCCCATTTCCTTATATGGTGAAAGGGATGAGGGATTATTATCAGTCTCCTTCAGAAAGGATACAGATCCTAGCCATGAAGACTTGATGCTCAAAACCTTCCAGTAGCTTCTAGATCCTAACAGTCTTACTCTGAAAATTAGAATCCTCCCTCCCTCTCTCCTCCTCCTCCTATCTCTCTGTGTATAAGTATATGTTTGACAGAGAGAGAGAGAGAAAGAGAGAGAGAGAAAGAGAGAGAGAGAGAGAGAGAGAGAGAGAGAGAGAGAGAGAGAATGAGCATGTTCTTTCCATATAGCATATGTATACATCAAAGAACAACCTCCACCTTGTGCATGGCAGAGTCTCTTCATTATTATTTTCCTGTGCACAGCACAGCTGATTCAGGAATTTCAGATATTTCCCCTGTCTCCACCTCATGTTTCCCCTTGGGTATCTGTGGCATTTACAGATACCTGTTATTGTGTCTAGCTTCTGCGTGGGTTATGGGTAATTTGGACTCAGGGTGTCAGGATTATATAAACTTTACTCATTGAACCATCTACACAAACCCAGGGAGTAGAATTTCAATTCCCATATTGAGGGTTAGAATTATAAATTTTGTTGAGACATGCCATTTATAGAGTATCGGAATCTGAAGAATTATCTGCATTCGTGAGTTGTTGCAAATGTCTAAATAATCTTGATCCATCTTACCAGTCAATATACTGAGTCATAAAGATAATACAATTTGATTTGTGTTTTAAGAGCATTCAGAGTACTAGACAGACATTACTTTCTCTTATTCAAAGAAGGTGAGTCATGCAGATGCTTAACAGAAGGCATGATGTCTCTGCCTGTCTGGTCAGCTCTCTGCAGAGCATGGAACCCCTTCAGAATTATTTATAAATCTATATCTCACATTTCAATTCTTTATCCTCACATTGGTTATTTCCTGGGATTTCTGCATAAGCTGGTTTGTTCTGTGTTGAATTTATTTCTTCTGTCATCCCAGCAACCAGTCTCTACTCCTAGCTTTTCTTTAAAGATCCTAGCAGATGTTTCAAATATTTGCTTCACTTAAGAAGACTTTTCTGATACATCTTATAAAGTGAAATTTCTTTATTCTCACATAAAAACCAACACCTCTCTTTTATAACATCAAACAACCAAAATCCCATAAGTAAAACCATAAATTTATTTCTTTCATTGACCAGTAGTTATTATTATCATTTTCTGGTTGCTTATCATGGCAGCCTCATCACCTAACGTAGTAACAGAGCTCCAATGCACCTATTTCAACTCCTATTAATAAGGAGAATAATTTTTACATTTCTGAGATAAAGCTATTTAGAGTTCAGCTCCTAAGAACCCTACTTGCTCTGGGAGCTATACAAATGAACAAGGAGACACAGCTACTGTTTCCAAGATGCCTGATACTATTCAGCAATTGACTTGGGACTTATTCTATTTCTCTCCAACTCAAGTACTTCTACTAGCTAACACAATGAATGAATTCCAGCTAAGTTGGGAAATTCCTGTGAAGTAAACCCTGTTTTCCCATCGACTTTCATTATTAAATTGAAAGCCAATTTCCTCCTTGTGGGAGGATTCCACAGCAGTCTATTGCTTAGCACAGTGGCTCAATGGGAAATTAGATCCTTTAGATGAGTAAAAGAGGAAAGCAGGAAAAAGAGGCATGATAGGAATGGTTAGCATCCTGTAAAGTGCTGCAGTTGAAGAAAGGATAATGGCAGTTCAGAAGCACTCTCAGGCTTTTAGCTCCAGTGCAGTAAAATGGGAGTCTCAATAGAAAAGGAAGCAGGCCGTAGGTTTGAAATCACAACTGTTCATACTAGATAACTGATGTGGAGCAATTTGTTCGAGTTCTTTGAATTCCATATTTTTCATGTGAGAAAAGGAGCAAGCATGGAAGCTCTTACAGTTGGGTTGATAGGACTGAATGAGGAATATGTATGCTGTAAAGCATGAGGGCAAAACAGAAATGTGCTGTGGGATGTTGTTCTGTATGATGTGAATATGCGTTGCTCCTATTGGTTGATAAATAAAACGCTGATTGGCCAGTAGCCAGTTCCAACTACAGAAGTGTCCATTCCAATACACCTGCTATGATGCTAATGTCAGTTTACCTTCATTTCTACCATGTTAATTACCATCATTCAAAGACTGAAAGGTGGAATGACAACGTGCAAAGTATATAGACCATAAGAAATATGGATTTAACTCCCCTCAAGGAATAACACCCAAATGGATATTTTGTTAATGATCACTTTGGAATTAAAGACAAAGTAATCTCCCACTTTGATTCTTTGTCTTTCCTGATGTTTCTCATGTTGTCACAAGCCACTTTAACAAGAAGCAATGTGTGAGAAAGACAGATACCCAGACACATTCTCCTTGTGATTCTGTACTGGCATCATTTAATCTTTTCAACATTGATTCACTCAACAAACAAGTATTGAACTCCTGTGTACATTTGCTAAGTAGAATAAAATCTTGTATGCACCAGCAATATCTCCCTAAATGCGTGTTTCTTAAGAAGAGCTACGTCTCAGCTAAAAATACCCCACTCCCCGTCTTATCTCAAGCGGAGTCTTTCAACAGAAAATCAGAGGGGAAAATGATCCATTTGAGATCAAAAGGCCTTGCTTCCTGTATTACAACCTGTCTCACTTACCGGGGCGTGTACTGGCTCATCCTTTATGGAGGGAAATTGCGTTATCAATAATTCCACTGTACAATCTCATTTTTAGGTCCCGAACTATCTTGATTTCAAGACTATTCAGGCTTACTCATACTTCAAGACATGAGGAAAAAACAAGTACCAGAGTGATGGCACATTGTGTTTCATGGAGCTAACTTGCAGTTTTAGTCAAAACCATTCTGTGAGGCATCCACAGTTGTCTTATAGAGTAGAATTTCCTGGCGGTGAGCGCTGAACTGAGTTTATGAACTAATTATATTTTAACAGTAACGTATAAAATGCACAATCAGAGTTCTTGTCAAACTAATCTGTGATGTGTTTATGCCACTTAGGAATGTGGGATAAGGTGGACATAATAGGTGAGGTTTCTAATATGCATTAGATTGCTCTTACAATTTGAGATTTCGTTTTAAATAAAAAAGAATACCCACTTCCATTGTCATGGAGAAGTATAGCATTGCTGTGGGAAGGTCTGTATGTCAAATGTGTTGCTGATTGGTCAATAATTAAATCACTGATTGGCCCGTGGCCAGGCAGGAAGTATAGGTGGGACAAGGAGGAGAATAGAGCTGGGAAGTGGAAGGCTGAGTCAGAGAGACACTGCCAGCCGCCATGATGACAAGCCGCATGTGAAGTTGCCGGTAAGCCACGAGCCATGTGGCAAGGTATAGATTAATGGAAATGGATTAATTTAAGCTGTAAGAACAGTTAGCAAGAAGCCTGCCACGGCCATACAGTTTGTAACCAATATAAGTCTCTGTGTTTACTTGGTCGGGTTTGAGCGGCTTGGGACTGGCAGGTGAGAGAGATTTGTCCTGACTGTGGGCCAGGCAGGAAAACTTTAGCTACATAGCATATTTTTCCATCAATATCAGAATTGGCCTTATAATCACAAGGGAATAATTTTATGGATCACATTTTATTTGTATCAAAACATTAACAACAAAAATAGCAGAAAAGATTACTTTTTCAGTTAGAGTATATTACCTTTAAGATATTCTTGAGTAGGATTAAGTGCACATATGCAGTATTTACTTAGGGGCTGCTATTTCTTTGCATCAACCCTACAGAATATCTGTACCACTCAGAGTGGAATTCACCCTCTATTCTAGTTACTTAGTGAAAAAAAAAATGTGTTTGATAAATAATGAGTGTATTTCCTATTGGAGAGACACTTACTGGGTGTTAACTTTTAACTGAGTTTTAAACTCCTGTGTGTTTTTCACAACTTCTTGACAAAACAAAACAACAAAAACACAAACAAAAACAAACTAACAAAAAACCAACCCCAACCTCCCAAAAGCAACCGAAACAAAAATAACCTGTGGTGAGAGCAGAACAATCAGGATAGCAATAGGTAAGGAATTCTCAGAAGCAACATCTCACAGGCAAACCTTAGGCAATTCATTCATATACATCTGTTTGTTCTTTATTGGTTTGAAGTAGCATTTCACTATACAATTCAGGCTAACCTGGACTCACAAAATCTCTTTGTCTTTTTGCACTAGCCACTTTTCTTGACACCATTGTCAATTCTCAGGCAGGAAGCAGCTGCAGGGAAGGAGGATTTGCTTAAATTTTAGTTCATGTTTCAAGATTTAAGAGGGTATAGTTAGTCCATTTTGGATTGGAAGGCATAATAGAGTTCATGACAACAAGAACATATTATTTTTGGAACTCCTCACCTCTGGGCAGATCAAGAAGCAGAGAGTAGGTGGAATTTTGGTTTTGGCAAAGCTTTCTCTGGTTCTTTTTCTTTGTCAGATCAAGAGTCTAGCTCATGTGGTAGAGGTGACCACACTCTGGGTGATTTTTCTTTTCTCAGTTAAACCTCTCTGGAAACACCTTCACATACATGCCTAGACCTGTATCTTCTAGGTGATCCTAAATCTAGTCAAATTGATCATGAAGATCAGTCAACACAATGATTCCCCCCAAGTGTCAGAATTTCAGGTGTCTACCACTCTCTTAATGCCACCAACAACAACATTTTATAAAGGTGGATACTTGTCTCAGTTAGAGTTTCCGTTGCTGTGAAGAAGCACCATGACCATGGTAACTCTTACATAGGAAAAAACATTTAACTGGGGTACCTTACGTTTTCAGAGGGTTAGTCCATTTTCTTCATGGTATGACATGATGGCATACAAGTAGACGGGGTGCTAGAGAAATAGCTGAATGTTCTGTATCAGAAAGTGGTCTGAAACACTGGGCATGGCTTGAGCATATATGAGACCTTAAAACCTGCCTCCACAGTGAAACACTTCCTCCAACTAGGCCACACCCCCCCCCAACTAAGCCATGCCTCCTAATAGTGCCATTCCCTTGGGGGCCATTTTCTTTCAAACCACCATATTCTACTCCCTGGCTCCCAAAGGCTTGTAGCCATATCATAATGTGAAAATGCATTCAGTCCAACTTCAAAAGTTCCCATATTCTACCATAGTCTCAAAAATGCTTAAAAGTTCAAAGTCTCTTCTGAGATTCATATAATCTCTTAACTGGAATCCCCTGTAACATCAAAATCAAAAAAGCAGATCACATACTTCAAACATATAATGGAACAGGATGTACATTATCATTCCAAAATGTAGGGAAGATAACAGAGAGAGAAAATACTGGACCAAAGCAAGATTGAAAACCATCTGGCCAAACTCCAAGCTCTGCATCCCCACATCTGATGTCAAAATGCTCTTCAGATCTCCTTTCAACTTTGTTGATTGCAACCTGGTTCTTTCTCTTGGACTGGTTCTACTTCCTGATAGTAGCTCTCCTCAGCAGGTATCCGATGACTCTGGCATCTCCAAAATCTTGGGGTCTCCAAGGCAATCTAGGCTTCAACTTCACAGCTTCACACAATGGCCTCTCTAGGGACAATCCTGACTTGTGCCTAGCCTCAGTGGCTTTCCTTAATTGTTGAGGAATATTCTATAACCCCATATATATTATATATACATATATAATATATCTATACATACATATATACATATATTTATATGAATTTGTTGGAATGACTTACAGGCTGCAGTACAAGAATCTAGTAATTGCTCAATCTCATGAGTGAGGCTGGGTGTCTCATCTGGTCTTCTGTATATGCTGAATTCCCAAAGAAGTGGGCTCCAATGCTGTGAAGGAATGGATGTGTTGACAAGGTGAGGGCAAGCAGGCAAAGAACGGAAGAATCCTTCCTTCTTCCATTTTCCTTATATAGGCTTCCAGCAGAAGGTGTGACCCAGAATAAAGGTGTGCCTTCCTGCTTTAAGGTTTGGATTAGAGGCATGTGTCACCCTGCCTCAATATCTGGATCAAAAGAGTGTGTCATCTAGCCTCGAAATTCAGATCAAAGCATGTTGTCTTCCTGCCTCAAGATCTGGATCTCAAGTGGACTCTCCATTTCTGGATTGTAGTTCATTCTTGATATAGTCAAGTTGACAACCAAGAATAGCATCACACTCCCTCTTATGATGGTTCATGATGTGATCCTAGTCTACTATGGAAAAGTATGAAAGTGATAAACATTAAGAAGAAGCCTTATTTTGGATTTATGATTTTGCTCTTTTTCTGGCCTGCAGTGTGCAGTGATGTTCTCTGCAGATAATGGGCATCACATGGCTAGTGAACTGCATCCCTTCACAGTGTAATCATGGGCTCATGAGGCTCATGAACCAAAACTTGCTGCCCAGTGTTCTGTTCAGTTTACCTGTGGCTTTCAGTAGGTTGGAGCCTAGAATGCATTTTCAATTCATAATATTCTCAGATTACAATGTGGTTTTTAGTGCACAATTACTGAGTTTATTAGAAAACAAGATCAATGGTATCCCTCTCTTCTTTTGTGGTTTTGGCAGTATCAATTACAATCAGACCTTACTTTAATTCTCACATAGTGTCATCTGGTGTAGCTCAGTTAGTAATTACTAATTAGTTGTTTGATTGATTAATTTTAATATGATTTCCTCATTGTGATAACATTGTCAAGTGGGGGTTCCTAATGACTGGATAATCAGGACAGATGAGTGGATGTGGATACTAGAGATTGTAAAGTAAATTGTAAATTTTCTACTTGCTGTTTGAACATGAATTCCATCCAATAAGTACATTATCAAGGCATCTGCTTACTATTTATGAGGGGAGCCACAGAGCTCATTGAGTTGACCAATAATAGTTGTTTGTGAAATTCAAATGCATTTAAATGGTTCAACATTTACTCTTATACCATAATTATGGTATTTTAAATACTAAGTAAAAATCTTACTTTTTTCCTTAAAATTTAGTTGAAATACAGATTCTTGGAGATGGCGAGGCATAGAGGCATAGTAGTCAGTTGTATGCCATTGGTGAGCCTCCTAGGATTCAACAGAAAATTCCAAACCCATAATCACACAAATGGCCTTGGTTAAACTCAGGAGGGCATACAACAAAACAAAACGTCAGGAGCATGGAAAAAGAAAGATGTGTAGAAAAGAAGTTTTCTAGCAGAATTGGAAGGGAAATAGTGGGCAGAGTCATATGGACATATATATGAGAACAGCATTTATTAATACAAAAGAAGAATTTGAAACAAACACTTGGCTTGAGAACAATTTCCCTTCTGCATGTGTGAAGTCTGAAATTCAGGGCACTTCTACACTTAGAGGAGGAGACTTATGCTATGCCTTCCTTCAGATTTATAGTATCAGAAACTTGAATTCTCCTGAATTTTTGTTCTCCATTGACTTCTATGTTCTTAGAGGTGAGAATTGAGTATAGAAGGAGAAGCTGTGTTATTCATCATCCAGGGATGCCTTACTTACACTGTAAGTCCTGAGGCAAAAAAAAAAGCAACTTTCTCTCCGTGTTGAATCTGTGAGAGGGAAGAAGCAGAACCTACTGAGGAAGCTGCGATTATGAAAACATGTGGGGAACACTCAGCACCTTTCTTGACACACTTAATGCATGTTTATCCAAACTGTGGTTATGCAGGAAATAATTTGTTGCTTCACATGAAAAATCATATTTTCCCATAGTCGTTATAATAGTAATTAAATCATATCCAACTAAAGTCTAATACACTGCAGCTTAGAAAAATAAATTACGGATTGAAGTTGGTTTGATAATGGTTGTGATACTGCTTTTATGCGATCTAAGGTCTTGGCTTTGGAGAAACAGACAGCCGTTTTAACTGTTAACAAGAAGATATTTAGTAAACTAGTGCTTCAGTCTATTGAAGTGTTCTACTAGGAGTAAACATCACAGTTGAGGACTTTATCTGACCTGTCTTAGTGACCCCAAGGTTTAATTCTCCATTCTAACAGAATCAACAGTCATTTTTCTTGTCCTCAATAAATTCTGTGTCTAAGATTGTTTCATGCAAGCTAAGACAAAAGGCTATTACCATTTAATTCCATGTATGTTTTTAAGAAGTCTAACTGGGGAGATACAAAACCTTCAGATAGCTATATAGATTGTGTCTTTTTGATAAATTACTTTGTGAAATTGCACTTCAGAATAATCCTGTTTTCTCTAAATCGTGTCTCATCTTTATAATGAGAATGCATATATGTTAATTAAATTTAGTGGAAGAAGTCTACTATGTATTGGACATTATTGTACAGCAAAGACTGTACCTACTAAACCCAGTTTTCTGTCCTAGTAAGTATGGAGATACCTATCCTAAGGGGGAAAGGAGAAGCTTGAGCAAACATCGACTTTTGAAGTCCCTTCAAGTCCTGGCATGCCTATTTCAGAAATTCATTTTTTCAGTTTCCATAAATCACCTTTCCAAGAATTCAGTGTACAGAGGTTGAAAAAAAAAAAGCAATGCTTTCTTTAGAATTCTGCAAGGCATCACAAATGCTGCACAATCTTCAATTCATGTGATTTCTTCATTTATATGTATACATAATTTTCACGTACCAGAAATAGAAAGTCAATTCACAGTGGTGTTCATACATTTTGTGCAATTTGGAGATACTTTAGGCTTTAAGAAGCAAATTCAGCTATCATGGACAATCCTGTGACTGTCATCTCCGAAATCATGCATTTGGAGATGAGTGTGTTTTATGTTTTCTGTGTGCATTTATACGTTCATGACTCATGACGATGGGTGGCACCGTGGAGAGGCGGATAGGTAAGCTTTACAGAAGCTTTTAAATAGGAATGTCTGTTCAAATTGGTAAGATTCCTTTGACAGGCAGCTCTGTAGAAGGTGCTTCAACCCATTCTACCTGTTACCCAGTAAGATGACTGGATATCACAAAGCATCCTTTCAGCCCCATTCCTTTTCACATTTTGCAGTATTCATTTTACACCTTTCCAAAGGATTCCCGAGAAAAATGGAGGGAATAATGAAACAAAACACATCTTTAAAAAAAATGCCCAACAAAGCTGAGAGAATGCTTAGTTCTGTGTACACAGCATCTTCCAGCACCTTTCAGCAACATATTTCTCTTGATTCACTCCAGCTGGTGGTTTCTAATTTCTCCTCAGTGTCTTGGAATAGCTGTTTTTTTTGAAGCTAATCTCTTGGGCTTTGCACATGCCTCTCTGGGTTTGGATTCCCTAAAGAAGGTGTTTGTCCGCCTCAACCACATGCTTTTTGCTGGTTTTCCTTGGCAAGTTACTAACTCTTAAACAAACTTCAACTTTTCAGCTAACCTTTGAGTCGGGAAGCTCACCCAGATCCACGTGGCCTATGCATTTAGGTAACCTTTGGGGAAATGAATGTGATGGCATATTGGGGTAGATAAAATAGAATCCCTTTCTTTCATGATGCATCTAAGCACAGAGGAATTTGGCTTTTTGGCAGGACTCATAACATGAGGACTGTGCACCTACCTATCTTGTCTCTGAGCAGTGATAACCATCTCCTATAGTGCAGGTGATACTGCAACTATCCACTTAGATGCCAATTCTATCAACAAAGACAGGGGTCATTTCTCATCTATTCCTACCTTAGTCTTCAGAAGGACTATGTCTGAAGGGTAATGTCATTTTATCTTCAAGTACAATGTAAATATAAGTCCAAAGAAATTAAAACAATTTAAACAAATTTCAATTTAAAATGCTTCGAAATTGCAAATAGTAAATTTTTATGAATAAAACCTTAATTCAAACTTAGTAGCATAGAACTCAAAAGTCAAACAACTTTCCAGCTTCAAAACCCCAGCTGTAAATAAAAGTCTGTTTATGAGTGGAAAATGATGCCCATCTCTCTGTTGTATTGTCTATGATGACTTGGTCTTATTTGGTCTGTAGCTTTAGATTTAGGGCATGCAGATGTATTCATCTCATGCCATTTGTAGTAAATTCAATAGCATGGCTTAATACTGTTCTATTGCTGTGAAGAGACACTATGCCCAAGGCAACCCTTCAAAAGGAAAATACTTAATTGGGGATTTGCTTACAGTTTTGGAGGGTTACTTCCTGATTACTCTGGTGGGAATCAGACAGCCACGGAGCTGAAATAGTAGCTTGGAGGTCTACATCCTGATCCACAAGTTGTAGGCAGAGAGTGAGAGATACTGGCCCTGGTGTGGGCTTTTGAAACCTCAAAGCCCATCCTCAGTGACACACCTCTAACAAGGTCACATCTCCTAATTCTTTCCAAAAAGTTGCATTAACTAGGGACCAAGCATTCAAACATATGAGCCCATCAAGACCATTTTCATTAAAACCACCACATGGAGTTTGTGTGTTTGTACGTACATGAATTTATGTATGTAAGTACTTACATACATACAAGCAAAGTGACACAGAAAAATGACATTCAGTTAGTGACAGACTACTCCCAACAGTGGACCTCTAAATATAATAGAATTTAGAAGTTTCCTATTGCCTAGTGACCTTATATCCATTCTGATATAATACGGTAATGCATCAGTTACATGCTTGTACTGATGCTGCAGTAAAGCAACCTGTCCCATGTTGTCCTAACAAAGCATGGTTTATAGAATTATTTAGACCATGTAATGCTCGCTAACAAATATTGACAGTGTTACTGCTTTGAAATTAGTTTTATCATGACTTAGGAATGTGCTCTTTTTACTTTTTCTGTAGTATAGTTTAAAATAAACACAGCATAAAACAGCATGCCATGTTGCACAGGGAGAGATATGTCATGTGTTTACTGTGTTTTGTGATTGTGAGATGAGGTCATTTCAAATGCTGACTTCTGGATTGACAAGATTGTTGCCTGCATCAATTCACAGCTGCTCTGGTTAGACGCATAAAGCATGCACAAAATCGAGCCAGGCAAAATTCCTCCATGAGTGCGTAAGAGACTCCACCACTATCACAAGAGATATTGGTACCTGATGGCTGCTGAGGGAGATAGAATCCTTATCCTTTGGGAGAAAATAGATGCTGGTAGATTCCTCATGCTTCAGGAGATAGTGCCACATCCATATGCATATATCTGGATCTAAGGGCTGATTAATAACAAAAAGTAATAAAAAGAAGACATGAAATTGGGAAGAAGAAGGGACGGGGATGCTAGGAGGAAATGGAGAAAGCTCAGTAGTGATGTACAAATTTGATCAGTATACATTGTGTGTGTGTGTGTGTGTGTGTGTGTGTGTGTGTGTATACACACACACACACACACACACACACATATATGGAGCTTCCAAAGAATAAAAAGAAATATTATAATTTTAAAAAAGTCATTTCAGGTGAGTGACCCACCTAGGTTTATGTAAGCACACTCACTCTACCACGTTTCCATGACAAAACCACCTAACATTGTCTTTCTCAGGCACAATGTCATTGTTATGCAATATAAATGTAAATTAAGTGACCATGAAAAACGTATACATTCTCTTTATATGTATACGATTGTATATAAGCATATTTATTTTTCCCTTTAATTTCACTATTTGCATTTTCACAAATATCCTTCAATTTAAGAAGCCCTCCCCCTTTTTTTTTACTTTTGGAATGAGCAAACTACAACTATTCCTGGCACACTGCTCCAAGTTTGGTTTTAGATATTAAGTCTTTTAAAATATAATTTTCATGCATTTACTTTAATTCATACTTAAACCAAGTTAATTATTTAGCTGCCAATACTATTTTTGTTTTTAAAATAAAAATAAACGGATGCACTAATTATTTGGATGAAGTGGTAAGGCTAAAATAAGGCAATATTAAAAGCATTATACTTTGTAACTGCCTTCAGTGCTGCCTCCCCAAAGTATTCAGAATGAGGCAACTGAGAACCATTTGAGAAAATTATTTTTCTGTTAAAAATAGCTTATATTGCCGGGCGGTGGTGGCGCACGCCTTTAATCCCAGCACTCGGGAGGCAGAGCCAGGCGGATCTCTGTGAGTTCGAGGCCAGCCTGGGCTACCAAGTGAGTTCCAGGAAAAGGCTCAAAGCTACACAGAGAAACCCTGTCTCGAAAAAACCAAAAAAAAAAAAAAAAAAAAAAAAAAAAAAAAAAAAATAGCTTATATTTAAAGTGTGTAAGATTTACAGATTCTCTGATAATCAACATTCAAACATTGTACTTGGGTCACTCTCCGTTCCATTAACTAGTTCCCTGTCACCTCATGCTTCTCAGCACTCCTTGCACGAGTAATTGGGCACTCATGCTGGAATCTGAGGTAGCACATGCTTCATACCTATTATTGAATTATCTCAGCCTCACAGTGCCCGTTTGAGGCAATGAGCAGTGTTCTTCAAGCCTCACTTGTTCCCATTTGAAGAAGCAAAGCTTAGTGACTTGCTCAGACATAACTCATGGGTAGTGAAGCTGGAAAGCAAACGCAGATCGGCCTGGGCTCGGAACATGTGTCCCTCCTTTACATGCCTGTGTTCGAGATTGCTGTCTGCTTTGACACGTGCAGTTTTCTTCTATAGGTTTTGGTGACTTCATTCCCTTCTTGCATGAATACTGTCCTCAATTATTGTTCTCTCAGTCTTCCCCCCATTTTCACATTATTTTCAGAATCTTACATATGGAACCTTGTCTGCCAGTCATCCTCTGGACCTCACAAAATACTTTCTCACAGTGTAATTCCATTCATCAACCATACTATAAAATTCATACTCTATTTATTGTTCTGACATGCTAGTAGATTTAGGAGATGTTATAAAAAAACGCTTTATCTCATCCTATATTTTGAAAGCCAACAGAATATGTGGAAAATAGAGCATGCATGCATTCAATAGAGCATTTGCTGAATGCCTTATATGCCTCAGCGAACCTGGTTCTCAAGCAGATGTAGTGAGTTTTTTAATATTCATGTGAACAACCCAGTTTTGACTCAGAGTAGATTGATCATTCGATCAAATCTCTGCATTGTTTTGGCAGGAAATTGATCTGCAAACACTTATCCAGAATCACAAACTAATCTGAAGGAGGACAGGAAAATATTCCCTGAACTGAACTTTTACCTCTGTAATTATTGAGGAAGTAACTGCATGAGAATCCCCTTTATTACCTCCATTTGCTTCCACTGGTTTGTTCATGGATTCGGCAGTCAGTTGTAAATAGGCTTAGCAAGACATCAGGGACTAGATGTTGCCAACCGTAGAAAGACAAGGGAAGTAATGCACATAGCTTTCCTAGATTGCAAGGTAAATTTGGTAGAGGAACTAAGCAATTGAACATATATAGAGAGCTGTGAGCGGCAAGTAGAGTTGTATGAAATTAACGTGGACTATGGCTCTGGTCAGATGTCACTGGGACTCTTGGGCTAAGAGATGAGCTTCGGTCATTTTGCAGTTGTCGTGGTAAGTACTGAAGACTTTTCAACTGGTTCTTTAAAAACATTTCATGAAGATTTTAGAATTATTTCAGAGGACAAATTAGGGTGGCAAGCACATAAGCATCAGAGACTTATATTTAGGTGATGAGTTACGTGGTTTATGCAAGAGGAGCTATTTTGTTGTTCTGAGAATGAGGAAACAGTGGAGAAAATTGAAAACCCCCAAATGTTTCAGGGGTACTTTTAGAGGACAAGACAACCCTGTTTAGTAGTTTTGAGAATTAGAGATCATTAGAGTTTCTGAGTCTTTGCTTTGGGTATGAGATTACCACTTATGTAGATAAAGGGAAGGCTGTATCTATGGACAGATAAAAAGTCAGAGCTCACAAAATAACGATCTGAACAACTCTTTAAACTAGGCTTTAGAGTCTCATCATTTTGGCTCCCATGGCACTTCTTGTATGTCAATAAAGTTTGAAAATGCAAAAGAAAAAAGTCAGAGCTCAGCTTTCAACACATTAACACTGTTATTTCTTTTCAATATTTATGTGGGAATATCAAGAACGATGTTGTAAATATGGGTTTGGAGTTTTAGAGGCAAATCATGTGTTCAAAACATAAATTTTTGAATCATAGAAACTGAGTCAGAATAGAGTCTATAGTAAAGAGTTCTAAGGACAGGTCCCAGTCCCATTGCCTGGGAGCCTCCCAAACCGTTCAAGTTAATCAACTGTCTCACTTATCCAGAGGGCCTGATCCAGTTTGGGGCTCCTTAGCTATTGGTTCATAGTTCATGTGTTTCCACTAGTTTGGCTATTTGTTCCTGTGCTTTTTCCAATCATGGTCTCAACAAACCTGCCTCGATTGAATCTACCAGACTGAGTTGAATCCTCAGGGGAGTCCTTGTCCTGGAGGAGATGGGAATGGGGGGTGAGCTGGAGGGAGGGTGGGAGGGGGGCTGGAGGAGGGAGGGCAGGGGAATCCATGGCTGATATGTAAAATTAAATTAAATTATAAAATAAATTTTAAAAAGATGAGTTCTATTGCTGTGATAGAACCACATGGCTAAAAACAACTTGGGAAACATCACACAGCTCATCATCCAAGGAAGTCAGGCAGGAACTCCAGCTGGGAAGGAACCAGGAAGCTGTCTTTGAAGCAAGGTTGTGGAAGAATACTGCTTACTGACTTGTTCCCATGGCTTACTCAGCTTCCTTTGTACATACCCCAGAGTCACCTGCCCAGGCAGGGTGCCACCCACAAGGGCTGAGACTTTGCCTGTCAATCACAAATTTAAAAATGCACAACAGACTTGCCTACAGGCCAGTCTTATGGAGGCATTTCTCAACTGATGTTCCCTCTTACCCAGTGACTCTAGTTTTTGGCATACACCTAGCTAGCAGAATAGACTAAGATTCCTTAGAGCAGTGGTTCTCAATCTTCCTAATGCTGCAATTCTTTTGTATAGTTTCTTAGGTTGTGGTGACCCACAACTGTAAAATTATTTTCATTGCTACTTCATAACTGTAATTTTGCTACAGTTTTAGTAATAATGCAGATATCTGTGTTTTCAGATGGTCTTAGGTGACCCTGGTGAAAGGATCATTTGATCCCCAAAAGTTGAGAACAGCTGCCTTAAGGAGAGTGTGTAAACAGGAAAACTGAGAAAAGCATTGGACAGAAGTAGAATCCTTTGAGTTCTGCAAAGTGATGGGCATAGCAGACGATGAGCATGGAAAACGGAAGAAACGGGAAATAAAACATAGAAGAGACTCAAGAAACAAAAATCCTTTCAATAAACCTTTGTTTCACGTTTAGCACTATAATGATTTGTATCATTTTGGGTCAAAACATGGGTAATTTGAAGATAGTGTGAAAAAAATCTTAACTTCCCTAAATAAAGGCAAAGAGCTACCAGCCACATTTCTAGGTTACCTTTTTAGAAATCTCACCACATAGCTGAAATCCTCATTTCAGGAATAAAGTAAGGCCCAAAGATGGATTCAGTTTGTTTGTTCAGTTTTTCTTACAAGTTATAATACAGCTATCCAAAAATAGTTTCACATCATGAAATCACTGTATATTCTTATAAGAATTTTTAAAATGATGATTTTCCATGTTTGGTAAAAATTCAATAACTTTCCTATACTTACCCTGGATTCCCATATCTTTGTTGTACCATCATGATATGGCTTGTTATTGTGCTTTTATTGCTCAACATGCATGCATTTCTTTTGTTGTGAGGATAAGATGCTCTTTAAAACTTGATTTGCAATTTTTAAAAAATGGACAAAGAAAGGGAAAAAGGCATTTCCTGGATATTTGACACTGAACCCCCCAACACACACACACCTAATTCTCAAAATGGTTAAGAGTTAACTGGGATTACATCAGGCCCAGGGACACTGCAGGGATCCCAACTTCTAGAAACTTCCTCTTAACTGTAGCAACCCAGTTCTCCCAGCAAAACTATAAACTCTGACCTTGCTTAGGAATGATCACACATATTCAGAAGTCAATTGGACCAGTGATAAGATCTTAAATATGAAAATAAATATTATATGGGAATATATATTCCAAGGAATCCAAAGAGTTTAATCCTGTGGTGATTCATGTATGTTGATGTGCAGCATTTGATATGGGAATTTGTAAAAGAAGACAAAAGATAAATGTATTGTCTTTAGTACTTTCATCCTTTGCCAAAATCTAAGAACTGTAGTCCAAAGACTGACACTTGTTTTCTCTTCCATAGTCATTTAATATGATGTGATAGAATAGATGTATTAAGGAAGAGACATGCTAAGAAGGGATATAATGATTTTGTTTGGGTTTGGAAGATAAATGTGGGAAGATATGTAACATTTTATGAGCTAGGTATAATTTAGATATTATTCCCATCATATTAGTCCTATGGGCTCTAGAACATGTTTCTTAAATTCTGGGCAGCTATACTTCTCATCTGTGCAATATGACAAGTGATGTTATTGCTCTGGAAATGGAAGATATCCAGTTAGTGGCAGCTATTCACAAGACTGTTTTGCATTTTCCTACAAGTTGCTAAGCCTTTAGCCTTTTCTGTAACTTAATGTGTAGCAAGAGAGGCAGATCTATTTGCATAGCCGTCAGTTTTACATTCTAGTAGGGCTTGGTATTTAGCTTTTGGTATCATAGTCAATTACAAATGATTTATTAGCTACTAAGAAGGTGCAGTATAAATAATAAACTTGAAGGTTATAGATAAATTATGTTTTTAATTGGAATGCTAATAAATTAAAATGTCATGTTATGAGATAAGTAGCTGGATTCTCCAAACATCAGAGTAAATAGTTCCTGATGAAATTTGCCCCATGATGGCATCAATAAACTTTAGCTGCAGAAGAAAGCTCTCAGAGGGGGAAATCACAACATTCCCCATCTTCAGATCTAATTTATTTTCAATTAAAAATTATGTCTATTGGTATAATACTTGATGAGTCTAGAAGATCTAGACATATTTTATATTAGGTTACAATAAATTTTTCCCTCTTTTTTTTAATTCTACCTGAAGTGAAGAATACACATTTTGTTCACACACTCTCAATTCTTTCACCAAAACTGTGTTATTTAATTCCAATTAGAAATTCCTTTAAAAACTGGGGAGAACACTAAGATTGTAATGCTAGCTCTCCAAACAAGACAAGCCAAGTTTGAATCCCTAGAACCCAACTATAAGCCAGGAGTAGCAATAGGTATCTAACTCCAGCACTAGGCCGAGGAGGGGAAGATTACAGGTGGATCCCGGAGTTCATTGGTCAGCCAGTGTAGCCTAATTGGTGAGCTCCAGGTTCAGTAAGAGATTGTAGTTCAAAAAATAAAGAGGCAAGTAATGGAGGCAGACATGTGATGCTGACCTCTGGTCTCCAAGGTCATGTGCATCTAACATACATGTGTGCACATACATACACATTAGGTCATATATCCACACACAGAAATTTGCTTTATTGATGGATTGAAGTGCCTTTCCAGAGCTTCATCTCTCTGGGTTGGGTCCTAATATCTGTACTGACATATAGTTCTAAAGATGTCTAAACGCATTCAGTATTTGACAGATGGCTTCACATTTAGGAGCTGAGAGAATTGGCCACCAAGGAGCAAGCAGGTAAATCCTAATGTGACAGGGCCTCTTTTCTTTGTTGTCTCCATCTTTCCTGGGTTGCTTTTTCCTAAGGGCATGCTGATATAGTAAAGCTCAATGCAATCGTGTGACTAATGTTTACTGGATGTGTACTGAATAGCTAAAATGAAGCTATGCATTTTATGGACAGTATCTCATTTGTTATTCACAGAAAACCCCTGACAATCTGACTTTACACCATCCCAATTTTAGATGAGTGGGCTGAGTAAAGGAGAGGTTTGGCAATTGTGAAAGTTTACACAGCAAATAAACCTGGAAGTCAGATCTGTACAGTGTATCCAGCTACTCATGATTAAATTCACTTTAATCCTTGTCTTCTCCATTACATTCTTTTGTTTTACTTTGTATTGTGTGCACAGGAAAGGCAGATGAATATGCCTATGGTGGCTATGTATGGTATATATGCATGTGTGTGTAGTAAGGGATAAGTACCAGAGAAGGACAGCTGATGATCTGCTCAATCACTCTTTTTATTATTTGTTCTCTTCTTTCAAGAAAAGGTCTATCACTGCGTCTGGCTAGGATGGAGACCATCAAACCTCAGTGATCTTCCTATGTGCCATCCATAGAGCTTGGATTACAGGTGCACAGGAGCACACTAAGCAGGATGGAAACTTAGGTCCTCATGCTAATCTAGCAAGTGATCTTACCCTAGTTAGATGACCCCAACCCACAATATCTTCCAGTTTGAATTGACTTCTCATATGAATGATCTACTCATATAATTAGGATTCTCTGTCTCACAGGAAAGCAGGGATACATCTTCATTCAGGCAGGAGAATGGGCCCTCACTGATACATAACTATGAGGAATGAATGATTCCCTTCTCAGAATGAACTGATTTAGTTCTGAAACTACTAATAAGATCGTAGAAGTCATGTGCATTATACAATGGATGTCTTTTGAGTTAGCTGAGTGATTAATTCACTTCTAATCAGCTTGTCCAAAGCCATTGATGTATTACTTATAGCTGTATATCATTAGATACCTGTAATGTAGACACTCAATGAAATCATTTTATATGGGATCTGAAGAATTTCAAAAACCCATTGCTGTATCTTGATGACACAACATGAGATGCTACAATTTTCTGGGGCATCAATGAGATACTGGATTGTACCATTTGTCTCTTTTAAAGCAATTTAGTTCCATTAAATTTAATAATATTTAGTACTCTAAGGATATCATCTCCTTTCAAATGGAAACATTAACTGCTGTAATTAATCTTCCCAGAACTTCTCCGGGCTAAAAATATAAATATAAATAGAGACAGCAATTAGGAACAGGTGTGCCCTGGATAAAAGCATGAAACACAATTGGATGTTTAGCCTCTGACTAAGGACTCCTGGGTTCACCTTCTGCTTGTAGAAGGCTTTTCCTTTAGGGAGGTGAGCAGTTCAATTCTCAAACATTAATGTTCAAAATGAAGTCTGATCAGTTTGGAGGATGTAGCCAGGTCTCCTTACAGATATTCATAGCGAAGGTCTACAATTTAACTAAGATCTGTAAATAAATGAACTTCTTGGTAAAGATACATATTAACTTAGTATGAATGAAAATCCGAGGAAAGTGAGGATGGATGTAGGGATATATACATCTATGTCCACACACATTTATGTAAAAGCAATTGATGAAAAAAGAGGTCATAAATTTGAGAGAGAACAAGGAGTGCATATGGGAGAGTTAGGACAGAGGAAAGGGAAACCAAGAATGATCTGAAAAAGTTTAAATAGGGAGTGGGAGATAAAAATGCAGACAGGAAATAGCATGACTAATTCTTCGGTCTCCAACTTTTCAATTATAGACACATCCTAATTAAAGTTTCTCTCTCAGCCGGGCAGTGGTGGCGCACGCCTTTAATCCCAGCACTTGGGAGGCAGAGGCAGGCGGATCTCTGTGAGTTCGAGGCCAGCCTGGGCTACCAAGTGAGTTCCAGGAAAGGCACAAAGCTACACAGAGAAACCCTGTCTCGAAAAACCAAAAAAAAAAAAAAAAAAAAAAAAAAAAGTAGTCTCTCTCTCTCTCTCTCTCTCTCTCTCTCTCTCTGTCTCTCTCTCTCTCTCTCTCTCTCTCTCTCTCAGACACACACACACACACACACACACACACACACACACACACACATCTATGTCATCTATGGTAATTTTCAACCCCACCCCCACTCCAGTGAAAGGTAATGTTAATTTACTTTCCCACCCATTGTACTTTAATGGCTTCCCTACTGTGGTACAAAGCATGCTTTTGTTTTTGCCTTTTATCTCCAAATCTTCGATAACTACAGGTCAGCAGCCATAGTTTAGAGTTTTATTATGGATAACCATGCTAGGTAAAAATTCAGTTTTCAGAGACTGGACTCACGGACCACATCTGCAAAAACATCACCCCACAAAAGGATATCAAACAGTGCTTTTTTTTTTTTTTTTTTTTCCTAAGCACACACTAAAGTCTTCAGTAAGAGTTTTACATTCGCTCATTGTAACCTAGAGATTTGGGCTCCACAGAATCCTTTTCTAGGCATTTTAAATTCACAAATCCCCCAAAGAAAGGTCATTTCAGTTTGCATCCAAATTCCAGAACCACTTCAATATAATAATAATACAGTCAAAGTTAATATTTCTTATCAGATTTAAAAAAAAAGAACCTCAGAAATTAGACTATCTTGAGGTTTTTAAAGTGTTCCCAAATTATTTCATAATTTGTGGGGCGTTTACCCAACCACCCCCACAGTTCCCCAGAGTTTTCTTGAGTGCGAGCAGCAGGAAATATTAGATAGAAGGATTTATTGCGGAGAATATCGCGGAGATAAACAGATAGAAAATAAAGGATAGCCTCGAGAGGGCCTGGAACCTATTCCAATGGGCCCCGACTGTCTCTGCCCCAGGGTTTTTATAGAGGTGGAGCAAAAGACCTCCTCCCCCAGCACAGCCAAGTGCAGACCATCTCATACACCTGCACTTAGGCCCGTGGCCCTAATCATCCTCTATGCGGACATGCTGGGTAAAGGCACGAGGAACCCGAGAACGGGCTCCCACAATAATTCACTATTTATTTTGAGACATAGCTGAGGCATAAAAATGATCAGAAAGTTAAAAACCCTGGAGACATCAACCAGCTTTGTCCCTGAGTAATTAGCTGTATCATCTACAACTCCCTGCATCCCTCATTGACATATACCACTTGTGGAGGCAAAAGCCTTCTCTTTCTCTGGGCTTCTCTTCTTTAAGTATCTGCAAAGTAATGATCCATTCATTATTTGGCACAGGAGATATCTTCTACCACTTCACATGACTTCTCATGAGCCATATGCATCCTCCCACGTCAGGCCATGATGAATCTAGCTGTTTCCATATTTTTAGCAAGCCGGTGGTGATATTTGGGCAGTCCTTATTCACTGGCCCTTGTTATGAACATTACACGTGACAGTACAAGCCTACAGTACAACCAGTTAGCAGTGTTAACTATTCAATAAGTGTTGACTGTTGTTACAGTTCTGTTTTCAGAGATATTCATGAATGGCCCCCAAATTACTTGCCTTTTCTGGTATTATTTCCCAGTGCAGCTTTTTTTTTTTTCTCTTAGTAGGGAAATGTAAAGTATATGTTTTTAAAAATATGTCTTACTTTATTCAGTACTAGGACCTCTAAGAATGCTAATTATCTAATTTTACAGATTAAAAAAACTGCTACTAATAAGTGATGTGGCATTGTAATGGATATGGTGAGATTCTCCTCTTAGTAAGCCTGATTCAGAAGCTTTATCACACTTTCTGTCTTACTCTTTTAAGGTCTAGTTCTCAAGCATATTGACTCTGAATCCATCACTGACACACTTCCTCCAAAAACCAGTGACCAACTTTCTACACTACACATATAAATATGTAAATGTACCAATGCTGGCATACAGCTGGTTTGTTTACAATGCTTGTCATGAAAAGTTCATGTTCCAGTGGAGGACCACACATACTTAATTTATTTAGGTGTCTTTAGCACATTGCAAATTGTCTGATGAATACTAAATGCTCAAAAGATGCTGATAATTGAAAAAGGAGAAAAAAAATGAGTAGTGGATGCATAAGATATAAACTTAGAAAAATTAAAACTCTCCTAGAAATAAGGTTTTTCCTCTTCTATCATAGAAAGAAAGATATGCACCCATGCATTTCCAGCTGATGATGAGGGAGAATAGGAAACTCAAATGAATATTTCCATCCTTATGCTGCATTAGTGAAGTCCTGGAAGGCTAGATATGCAATTGTAGTTATATGATCCTACTATTCATCATTTCCAAATTCCTTCACTTAGAATTTACTTATATAAAGCTGATTTGGGTCTAACTGGAAATTTAATGGGAATATATTGGTTAATTCATTTCATATAAAATAATATGATGGCTTTATTTTTCTAGTTATACATCATATGAAAACATCTTAAAGTCTACTGATGCATTCCAAATAGGATCACTGTACCCTGTTTCTGCATTAATCATGCTAGTTTAAAGCAGATAGGCTGAAAATGCTTGACTTTTGACTCTTCCAAAGTTCTCTTGCAGAACATTGGAGCCTTCTCATCAGTAATACCTAATGCATAAACTATGTGAAATATCTTCTATTTTCTCATATAAAGTAGCATTAACTGTAGCTTTGTAAAACAAATCCAAAGATGACACACAATTCACATTAGTGCTACATTTCTCACAGTATTTTCAGGCCAGCAATCCTCTCTGTGGCTTCTCTTCTATTTTTCTTTGGGCTCTGAAAGGAATCTAACTTTAGAGTTCTGGCCTGCAGTTGTGACTCTTGCAATGGAAGCTGAAGTTCACACTTTTACCTCTGAAAATCTTTGGCCAACAATCAGACCTAAATTTGCTGGCAAGTTTAAAGCCCTCGGCTATCAGATAATTCTATAAACCTGTCTTGAATACCAACAGTATACTAAACCTTGTGCTCAGTGCTGAGCATCTAGAGACCTTGAAGAGAAGGCCAGGGATTGAAACTCATTTTTTCGCAGGGTTGGAATCTTGAAAGATACTCATAATAAGAGACTGACTTCAGTTTCCCTTGACAAAACTGTTGATATGTATCTGATATTTACCTTTCAATGTTCGTTAGTGTGACTTTTTGTTTTCCAATCTGAAAGGTGCAATGAGATAACTAAATTATTTAAGGTAAAATAGTGTATGTGTCAAATAAAGTGAGGGTAACCTACAATTCACCCTTGAAAGTACATGTAATATAATAGTTTCATTCCCCAATTATAACATAAAAACTTTTTTCCTACCCCTCAGTTTACCTAAATACTATAGAATTATCACTTACTTAGGGAATATTGGAAGGGCTTTGCAGTAAGCGATGCTTACTTTAAAGAAAGGCTTGATGAGCAACTGTCAGTCTGTTTTCAGTACTAAATGCTTATTGTGTTTCTCCTGTAAGCCTTCCAAACCATGTCCTTCCTCCCTTCTCTACGGGCAGATGAGTCTTGGAATTTTAAAGGCCTGAATGGCCTCTTAGGTTCCCTCAGAAACCAATAAATGCTTTTGGAAGGGATTGGATAGAGCAACATCATTCATTCAGATGTTAGCTTGTTAGTTTGTACCATTTGCCAGTATTAGGAAATAAATACATAAATGTGACTGTGATTCACTCTGATAAGGAAGAGAATCTGTTCTGATGGAAAGAAAGGTGATCACAACAATCACAGTTTTTAAAATGATAATTCTCCTTCTTATTCAGAGGTAAATCTGCATGTCTTTAGATCATTCTAAAACAACACGTAAGAGCCACTAGCCACATGCCAATATCTGAAAAATTCTCTTTCACATAATTTGTTAACATTATTATGTTAATTTCACTGTTAAGCTGGTTTTCTGAATTGAATTCTGAAACATGAAGTAGGAATTCTACTAAAATTGGAAGAGAACAATTACTCAAACACCAGTGTGCAAGCCTGTGGAAGGTTCATCAGTCTATTCCTCGTGTCAAGAATACCATTTTACAAGTATTTCCTTAAGAAGTGATTGAACTGAGCAACACACATAAAAATCTGAAAGTAAAGTAAGTAGGGTGTTTTTAAACTTTGTCTTTTATAATAGTGTAACTAAGTTCAGAGTTCTAGAATCAATTTTACCTTACATATGCTGTATGTATTATTTATTCAGCAGTTAATGCATTATTTGACTTTTAATTTATAATTAGCTGAAGTATGTTAAAATGAACCAAAAAAGAATACTATAGAAAAACCTTTATCGACAAAATAAAAGTTGCATATGTATTTCTGTTTGTGAAACAATCTATATGAGATCTTAAAGTAGAAAATTTTCCTGGAATTCCACCACTTCTGTCACATACAAAAGTTGTGAGAAAACAATCAGATAAGAAAATTAACAAACAACACACTGCCAACAACAAAAATAAGGTGTGTAGAATCAATTGGCACACCCCCCCAATATTTTATATTGAAAAAATTCTGCCATTTGTGCTGTTGAAATGCTATAGTACATTTCGGTTATTGTTTTGTTTCACTATATATGTTTAAACATTTATTCAACTTTTGGATTTGCTTTTTCTAAGTTCAAGATCACATTGCTTTAATCAGTTCTCCACACTAGTCTGAGTGATATTTCAAAAACACGTATGAGTGCACGGTGCTCTACTGATCTCAATCTGTTATTAGT
Source organism: Peromyscus californicus insignis (assembly GCF_007827085.1). Classification (NCBI taxonomy): domain Eukaryota; kingdom Metazoa; phylum Chordata; class Mammalia; order Rodentia; family Cricetidae; genus Peromyscus; species Peromyscus californicus. The sequence goes on from NW_026294606.1 coordinate 112,294,923, forward strand.
TTCTGTAAATTCCCCCAGGTAACAAATGTCCAGTGTCCTTAATACAACTCTGAGAAGCCCACAAGTGGACAGATACCTCTATATTCAACCTCTTCTCTCATCACTTTCTTCATCACCCTCTGTAGTTGGATCACATTGTACCTATTTTACTGGACTTACTTCTTGGTTCTCTTAGTTTGGTATACCATGTAGTTGGTGGAAATATAAAAGAACTTCGGACTTAATATACACTTGAATTTGACTGTACAGTACCTCTTATGCTTCCTTTTTGTATATTTAAAATTGAAGAGAAAGCACCCTCTATAACTGTTACTGTATGCCTATAGCACTAGTTGGCCTTCAGTTTTACCTTCCACATGAATGAATTCCTGCCTTGGTACTGCTGTGTAATAAAAGTAACACTATTATCTAAGGTAAAAACAGGTTGCGTATGTGTCACATAAAAAGTAGGTAACTCATAACTCATGCTTGACCATGAATAGATTTCTTTCTCCAATTCTAACATTAGGTTTTCTTTCAAAATTAGTCCATAGGTCTATCCAAACATTGAAGATGACACTACCTGAGAGTTGCTTAGAAATGCAGAATGTCAGCTGCACCTTACATCTACTGAATCAAATCTGTGTTTTTGCAAGATTCTAAGGAAATGTTTACATACTGAAGTTTAGAAGAACTAGACTTATGATTATGATTTTCTTCTCTAAAGGAGGTTACACTGTTTAGTTACTGAGTGTTCTTTTGTGGAATTTGAATCATGCTAACAGAGACCATAAAATCCATATTCATTGAGAGTATAAAGCAATTCTGACTTAATCATCATTATGGTCTAACATTTAGAATTATAGAAATCACAATAAGAAATGAGTAATGTGATCCAACAAACAAGTCTGAATATATTTCCAATCACATTTATGCTACTCGCATAACCTGATATCTCTAGGTCATTGCATAGAATTGCATATTCTATACTATTGTACATATCAAATCACATGGCTCCAGATTAATTTCTTTCAGAGCAAAACTACAATCCTGTTTGGCACATATTTATTTGGTGTAGCAAATTTGAATACCCCAAATATATTTTTAGGACATAGATATCCAGACCTATGAATTGCACTTTTTTTGCATTTATTTAACTACTTTATTTGGATGTGTAAACACTGTGCACATGTGTGTATGTTTGAGTGCGGGTGTGGAGGTCACAGGACAGCTTACAGAAGTTCTTTCTTTCCTCCACGTGGATTCTGGGGATCGAGCTCAGGCTGTCAGATCTGGTGGCAAGCACCTTTACACACTGAGGTGCTTCAGCAGCCCTGCAATTTTGTTTTTATTGTGCTTTGTTGAGCATTAGTTTGAGCAAATCCCATCGTGGTATTTTCTAAACTGATAATATATCATACCATGGAGATATTTGGTATCATTACCTTATATTTTGACATCTCACTTCTCATATGGTGACTGAATAGATATGTGCTCAGGTGAACACAAGTGACTATCTCTTTCACAAAAGTTCTAGCACCACACTTTTAATAGAATTAATTTGTTCAAAGCATATGTCGTAATGGTGAGGGACTTGTTTGTTTAACATTTACAATTATGACAGCCAGCAAAATTCTTTATGAACTGTTTGTTTGAATCAAGTGACTTTGTGTCAAAACTCCTAATAAAGGAAACTGTCTGTCCTAATATCAATAAAAAAAAGTGTCTCAGAGTGTGAGGAAAGCCCAGTTCAGAGCATATGCCAGTCCCATCCAGAAACTGAGTGATTATGAATGACTGTTTATACATGTCTTCAATATTTCCACATGTTTCTTCTTAAGTGAGATATTATAAATGCATATTTACGTCTCATAGTTTCAAACCTGTAGAACCATACCCACAGAAAATCCCAGAGGATGTGCTCTTGTCTTTGATGTGACTCTCAGGTAACTTGTTTATTGTGATAATGTGGTCCACTACATGCCGATTCTCAAGCCCAGTTAGAAGCACATAAGGATTTTTTGAAGCTTACTTTTTTATTTTTTATTTTTTGAACTATTCAGCCTATGTAATAATGAAGAAAAAAATCAAGAATTTCATCCACTGTGACATTTAGGTCTCTCTATTTTGTTACAGTCCAATACCAAGAGACTACCACCCCCCTTTTAACAGGACAACATCTTGGTCAAACTTCTTAATATGGTCCTTGGAGAAAAGCATGATACAGTACAAATGCTTATATTAGTTGCTACTGTAGATCTGTCTATTATTTTACAGAATTTGATAAAACAAACAAACAGAAAACAACTAATTTATTTTTATGGAACAAAATGTTCACATGGTTCTTAACACATCTCTCAACCCAAAGCAAGTGTCTCTGAGGGTTTGTGAATTTAAAGGTCAAGGCAGTGCTATAAACTTATTCTCTTTTTGGCATAAAAGAAATATGAGTTTCAAATATTTTCCAAGGGTACATTGAGAAATAGGTCATCTCGTTGTAGTATAAGCAAAGGTCAGTGGTTTAGTGTGTAATAACAGCTTATCCTATCCTCTTCTTAAATTGAAATGTTATTTACATCGAATTACATATAAAATTTTATATTTTGAGTAATAAAAATCATACTTCTCATTTGAAAATAGATATCCACATCTTTGTATCTACACACATGTGTTTGTACATGCACTTTATAACTTTAGCTAGAAAATTACTGGGCAGTCACTCAGCAATAGAAGAGCAGGCACTTCAGTATTTATATTGGTCTTTTTGTTGTTGTTTCTTTAAATGTTTCCCTTGTTCTTGATACTCTTTAATACAAATTTAAGTAAGTGGTTTTTATTTTTTTCTAGCAGTCATTTGTAATCACAGCAGTGATTACAAACTGATTAATGATCAACTTTCTGTTTCAGTGCAAATCTTAGCATATGTTTGCAATGGAACAGGGTCACAGAAAGAAAGGCTTGGAAAAACTAAACTGGCTTTTGATTAGAAAACATTTACTTTGGGCTGAGCAATGTAATTGCCATAGGGTTTGCTTGAATATCAATCTATTTATTGAATTGATAAATTTTATCTCTCATTGGTAAATGTACATTTTAATATTGACCCCCTTATTTGTAGATTTATTGGGCATTCCTAATGATAAGCTTAACACTATAGTTTTCTTTTCAAGAATGTTTGTTCTGTGTGGTAAACAATCAGACTCTTCTGAGATCGCCAAGAATAACAATAGTTTTAGACCTTTCACACTACAATTTGATATAATAGAGTTAGTGATAAGTATTTTTAAATCCCCGGTACTAGGTTTCTCTACCAATGCAATAAGCCAGATCAAGCTGAACTAAAAGTAAAGGACCAGGTTTAATCTGAGCAAAGCACCCCAAGGTGATCTCTGGGGAAGGGAGGAGAAAATCACATGACAGGTCTAGCCACCAGAGCTTAAATACTCTGTAGGCATGGTTTTGAGCAGTTCTGGGGGAAGAGCTACAGCTTGCTGGACCCACTGTTGGTCAGGGTTTGGAGAAGGAGGATGGGGCTGAGGTAGAGCTTCCAATAGGAACATCCCAACCTTCTTGGATATATGGGCGCTGGTTCAAGTCTGTCTACTTCTTGTTGGCATGGGATGTGGGAAGGCGGAGTCAGGAGTCAGTGGGTTCCTACAATTTGATGTGATAGAGTTACATGATTAAGACAGCACAAGTTCTGAATTCATAGTGACTGCATTGACACAAAGCTAACAGATGTGACCTTAGCACCTCCAGCACTCTAGCATTATGGAGTGGAGGGCATATGTGAGAATTCAAGATCAAATGGTGGGGTAGAAAGTTAGAGTTTGACTGGGGAGGGACAGGTGTGCATTTATAACCACTCAATCCCACAAGTACTGCCTTATAATACTAAGACAAATCTCTTAATCCTCAATTATACAAAACTTTACACTCATTATACATATTTAAAGATTCCTCCCCTTTGCTTCTATATGGAGGATCGGATTTCTAACACATGACAATTTGTGAAATAAACCACATCCAAACCAAACACTCTTATTTCTCGTGGAGTTTCATTTTCTAAACTTTCAGGTATCATCCTATGTCTACTGTGTCAATATCTTAGCCTATCTACCAACAAGGAGAATAGAGGATAGTTTGAAGAGGTGCTAATACACAAATGATAGACCCCAAACACCTTCAAAAACAGTTCCTTTTGTCCTGTTATTTTACTTGTTTACAGTGTGTGTGTGGTTTGTATATGTGCGTGCCTGTGTGATTGTAGGCATGTTCTATCATGCATGTGTAAAGTCAGAGCACTGTATGTTGCTCTTTGTCCTCTTCTCCCACCTTGAGGGTTCTGTGAATTGTACTCAGGTCCTTAGTTTTGGTGGCAAGCCCCTTTGCCCGCTGTGCCATCTCACACACCCCAAAAGAGTTTTTACATGACTAAGTTACGTAGTCTCTTTATACACAGTGCTTTTCTGCTTGCTCATGAACAAAGGAATCCAAAACACCTCTACTGAGTGTTACAAAGAGCTGTTAAATTATTTTGTTCATTGCTATGAACAAATGCCCAATGAGAAGCAACTTAAGAGAGGAATGGCTTGTTTTTGCCCATGTTTGAACACATAACCCATGATGATGCACACAGCATCAATAGCAGTGAAAGCAGCTCTTGCTCTTGTCTCAGGCAGCAAGGAATTCAGGCTACTTGTTCATAAGTTGTGTATCAAGAAGTGGGCATGGGACAGAAGAGAAGGCCAGGCTACATGCCTAGTCTTACTTCCAGTGACTCATTTCCTCTAGTGAGGCTCCACCTCTCAAAAGGTCTGTAAGCTTTCAAAACAGTGCCACAAATTTGGGATCAAGTACTGGAAACACCTGAGTATATGAGAGCATCTCACATTCAAATTACAACAGGCTTAAGCTGATGTTATCATCTGAAGGTGAGGCTCACTTATTGATTTAGTTTTTATTTTATTAGAGTGAGACCAAAGGTAGAACACGTTGGGTGAGAAGAACCCAGGGACAAAATCAGTTATCCATGACAGGCAAGAATGATCGAAAGTAGAAGTGTTCTTGTCTCTTGTCTGAGAGTTGAGCAGGTTCATTTATGAAAGAGGTTATGTTATAAACAGGCCATGTGTAATGTAGAAATATAAGATCCATATGATGAGCATGCTATTGACCATTTTCAAAGTGATTGTCATGTTTCTGTTGAACGTTAAAGCTTACTACAGGTTAGAATGTATTTTTAAAACAAAACTCCACACAAATCACTTATTGCATTTCATAAACTAATCATAGTCAAGAACAAAGTCCAAAAATGAAATATAACTGTAGGAAAAAAAAGATGACATAGTAATTTCAGTTAATATATAAAACTAAGATATTATACATTTATTACTGGTGAGACTAAACTTTTTAATCTTATTTGCTAGTTTTCAGTTTGAAGAATAAAATCTGATTGGTTGTATACATCAGAGAACATTTGTAGTAAAGTAACCTACTTCATCCTAAGAACTTCAGGTTACTGACTCAGTGTTGGGAATTGCTGTCTTCACCTAAGCATTTTCTCTTTGCAGTGTAATGAGCAGCATCCTCAACTCTTGCTCTATAATATCACAGTGAGGTGTCTCATAGGACTTTTAATTTCCAGCCTTCTTTAATGTAGGTCACACAAAATGCAACTATTGTGTGCCAAGTGCACTTCAATGGAACTAACTGTACTAAAGGGAAAACCCATTATGTAAATGGTATTGAATGGAACCCCCATGTCTTCCTTTGTAACACAGAGATAGGTATTGCAGGATTTAGAACAATGATTTCCATATATTTTTAAGTAGTCTAACCTTGATATAGGCAACATTTTCAAATAATATACTTAAGATTGGTTAGAAAGAAATGGACTCTTTAATATCCCAGAACATATTAATTCTATGGCCTCTCATGTTCTATCTCCTAAATTATTAATACAGACTTTACCACTCACAAAAAACAATTGGACTATACCTAGAACACAGCACTTGATGATCAAGTCATCTTACTGAAACATTGTTTATTATATGAATGATGAAGAAAGCTAGCTTTCAGTTCAGAAGTAGTAGGAAGAGTAAATTTTGTATGCAATTATTAACTGTATGGTTTACATGTAATATATGGGTGACATATTCCCTCTATCTACCATATGTAAGATGTTTATAGTATCATATGTTTAGCATCATATACATATGTGTATATAATATGTCACCTATGAAGTATTCACTGAAATACATGCATTTGGAAATATCAGTATTTGATGATTCAAGATCTATATGTACTACATCTACCACACTTACCATTGTCACAGATATACTTTTCATTACATTCATAGTAGCTTTGAGATATTATGCTTTAGGAATTAAAAGGCTTCAACTAAGAGATATAAAGTGATTTGTCTAAGGCTGTGTGATGCTTCAGTCACAATCTTGGATGTGTTTGAAGAATGAGTGACTTCAAACTCACACTCAAACAACTGGGGATATTGAATTACATGACAAGTAAATTAAGGCAAAAAGTGAACAGAGGAGAGGAAGAAATTTGAATGATCTTCAAGGCTAAATGTCAGCATTCTAAGATCATAAGCACCACCTCATGCTTTGTTTTCTAATGTGTCTGCTGTTTTTTCACTCTTTACTCTTGAAATAGTCATGGAAGATAAATGGCAGAGTTCAACGATGGTAATTAGACACTTCAAACAAAAAAGTTCAAAACATCTTAAGTGAGACCTTTTGTTGCCTATTTTCCCTCCCAAATGCCACCATTAATTCAGTCAGTGCTAGATGCTAGTCTCTAGTATGTGTCTACATAAAATTGCCATTTCTGCCTTTAGAAATCTGTGTAGACTCACAAAAGAAATAGCAGAACTTGCTTAATTAAAACTATGAACTGTTAATAGTTGTCCTTTGTGAATGAGGGTCTTCCGTCCTTGTCATCCCTTTTGCACAGACACCAATTATTTAAATGCTGGGTCATTGGTGGGCATATGTTCCATCTGTCAGATGACATGCCAAAAAAAAAAAAAAAGCAAATAAACAAAACCACTAAGGACATAAAAGCGTAGTCCTACCACCCAATGTTTTTCATCTGTTCGGTAAATTCAAGACTTGGCTCTTTGGAAGAAACAGTTCACAAGGACACGGATCAGGATGTCAATTTGGAAGATGTTACAAAGACAGGAAACAGAACTCTGTACAAATAAACCAGAAAACTTGGAGAAGGATGAGAGGCATTGGGCATTAATGGACTGCTTTAAGATACCGTTAGGTTTATCTATTCTTCTAAATGGTGTGCCATGTACCCGATCAAACATAGGGTCAATCTTCAATCCATGTTCATTGTGTTTCCTTCTCCTCATATGCAAAGCATAGATTTATTCCTCTTGTTTCTGCCTACACCTGCCAAGTGAGGTTACAGGTGTGTGCAACCACTTCCGACATTTTTTTTAATGCATGTACTAAGGATTTGAACTCAGACACTGATGCTTCTGCAACAAGTACTTCTGCCTACTAAGCCATCCACCCAGTCTCAAACTTTTCCACTCCCCGCCCCATCTCTCTCTGTCTCTCTGTGGGCATGTGTGTGGGGGTACATGTACATGTATGTGTGTGTTTGTGGAAGTCTGAAATGGATGTTAAGAATTATTCTTGGTTCACTTTACTTATTTATGGAGGATCTCCCAGTCGAACCCATAGCTGTCCAATATAGCTAATATTGCTAGCCAGGCTATTCTGGGATCATCTTCCACGTCAGAATTACAGGCAGTCATCACACCCACCCAGCATTATGTGGGTCCTGTGGATCTAAACTCTGAGTCCTCATGATTGCTTGCGTGAGAAGTGTTTTAACTATCAATGATCTCCCCATTCGCCCTTCCCACTCTAAGGTAAATATACACCTGTGTACATCCATACCTCTATCTGCACACCATGCAGATCTCAGGACCAAAGCCCCAAAGCTGTGTTGCTTCTTACATGAAAGCTCTATCAAATAAAGCAAATTGTGCAATAACTCTGTGTCTCATCTTTCTCTTGTACAACATAAAAATAATAAAATTTTGTGGTGTTATTGCAACAATGAATTAAAGCATGTCAATTTATTTGTTCATGCCTAGTACATCCTAGATACTTAAAATGCTTCTGCTGCTTTCTTTCTTCTTTGTATTTGTATTTTTCTGATTTAATTTATTCTAGTATCTTCTGACTAGATCATGGTAGGAGAAATCTTTGATAGAATGCTAGCGGATCCATGGTGCTGTATTTTTATAATCAACTAACGAACAGTCAGATAATTTATGGGGCAAATGGCTATTTACTATCATTCTTTTTACTTTCCTTAAATTTTAATTAAAATGTAATTACATCATTTCACTGTTCCTTTTATTCCCTCCAAAAGCTCCTCTAACTCCTCCTATGTCTCTCCCCTACAACCTCTCTTACTCCTTACTCATGACCTCTTTTTCTTTGATTATTAGTGTTAGATATATTTCATAAATATATAAGTACAGCCTACTGGGTCCATTTAGAATTGCCTGTATGTCTGTAAATTTAAGGATAACTATCTGGCATTGAATAACCAATTAGGGCATCCATTCCTTGGAATGATGAGTACTTCATCTCTCTGCATTCATTAGTTCCCTTTAGTTCCTTGTCTTGGGGTGGGACCACATGATATTCCCCCTTTCCACATAAGGGTTTTAGTTGATACTGTCATTGATCAGGTCTCATTTAGGCAGTCATACTGTTAAGGTGTCATAGGTGGTTTCCTGTCATTTCTAGGAGACATAACCCCACAGCAGACTTCTTGGTCCTTTGTCTCCTGGCATTTCATGGCCTACACTTCCTAAAAGAAGCAATATTTTCTGCTTAAGCCAAAGAGAAACCCTTGTTTAATTTTGAAATTCATGATTTCATGATTGTTTGAAATATGTGATAGTTGATTTCACTTATTTTCTAATGCGTTCAAATGGAGAAAAAAAAATAAAAGTAGTACAATACACACTGTAGTTTCTATGGATAACATCTTCAAAAGCCCTTTTCTAACAAATCAGTGAATACTCTTCTCCAAATGGTAACTGTTTTGGTATAGTGAGAGCTTTGTGGTTTTGAGCTACTCACTATTTTCCATACTGATGTATTGCTCCATCAAGATTGATCTGAGACTTGGGGTAAGCAGAGCCATTGTGCACCCTGATTTCCATTAGCTTCTCAGCTCCCTGTTAAAGTAACCACAACAAGAACGAGGAAAACCTCTTTGTTCTTTTATTGCATTTAGCCTTTAAATTGATCAGCCTGGCCATGTCTGATAGGCAGTTGGCACTGTTACCACTCCTCGGTCTCACCTGCTTTAATTGGACAATGGCAGTTTCCAATTAGCTGCAATCCCTGCTCCTCGGATTGCCTCTGCAATTTCTCTCACACATATACTGTAATTAGTGTGTACCTCAATGTGCGAGACTGTAAACATATGCTATATATTTGAATAAGAGTGCTGTCAACACTTTATTTTAGAAGTGTATTAATTATGACTGAATAATATTTTGAATGCTAATGCAGAGCAGTACCCTCTCCCTGGCTAATATTTACATTACTCTTTTTGCTTCATTCCCAGAACAACAAATTTTAAAGTAAGGAACAATTAACAACTTTATGGAAATTCTATATTGAGAGTGTCTTACAAATACTCCTCTTTGGGATGACTAACAGCTCTTTATTTAAATTGTTCTTTTGCCAAAACAAGCAGAGATGTTAAATATGGAGTTGACGCTGTAGCAACTAACAAGGACGACATGTCTGGTTAAGAAGCTTTTTAGTTTAAGTGTTTTAGTCTTTTTTTGGGGGTGGGAAACAAATATTCATTTACCCAGATTTCATTGCTCCATCAATCTCCAAGATCCTGCATATATGTTCCTGTGTGTGTGTGTGTGTGTGTGTGTGTGTGTGTGTGTGTGTGTGTGTGTGTGTGTGATATTTGAATACAGCACTCTTTAACTTTCACAAACCCTGATGTTGTCTGTCTGGGAAGTCTACTGTGTTCAGTAACATTCAGTAGTGAATGTAGAAGTCAGCAATAGCAAAGGGGCTGTTTTTTTTTTTTTTTAATATTCCAGATCCCTATGTAACTGGACATGTAAATTCATAGGTTACTTTGATGTATCACTTAACCATAAGGCTGTGAATCTGTTATAACCTGTAATAAGACAATGAAATGTTATTGTCTTTATGTTAGTCCCAATAGTAGCAGTTTTTTTTAAATGAATGCTGGCTGACAAACTATATCTTCTATCACTAAATATCTTAGCACTTGGGACATGAATGTTTGAATATCACTAAAATAATGTTTAGAACCTAAAATTGATTACTGCTCACCAGAAATATTTTGAATCATTTAATAAATAGTATTTCCCTTATCAATTAAATTAAAACAAACCCATTTAGAATATCTGAAGATTTTAAAAAACAAAACAAGAAATTACATTGCACTTGTAAGACACTTGTCTTCAAAATAATTATTTCTTAGACCAACAATGTTAATGTATCCTGGGAAGTTCCAAGAAATGGCTTTGGCCTTATATCCAAATTCAAGAGGAGGTCACAATAATCTGCCTTTAAAGGTGATTCCATTGCTCACTGATGATCATTCCATTTGGAATACATACACAAAAATGTTTATATGCATTTCTTCTCAGCATTCAGATTCCCAGCATGGTATAATTCCCTGGGCTGTGCTTTGCCTATGACTTAAGTGAGTTAAGCAGCATCTCACAAGAATTCTTAGATATGCAAATTATTGCTAACTTTGCCCCAAAGGAAAGTGTTTAGGGGAAGGAAAGGTGAATAGACCTATTCTCTGCTATATGTTATACATGTTTTGTTTTACTTAATACAAAAGTTCAGAGAAGGATCAGTTCATTTATGGAACTTAAATGACTTACCTATGCCCATGCATTGAAATTCTGAATTCAGATACCGTGAGTTGAGCAGTTTCATTTTCATCCAAACCTTATTCAGTAACTTGTGTTGGTTACTATTAGTAAAAATGATCATCAGTGACTCGGATGCCTAAGCTTTGAATGAGGACATGCATTGTCAGCTAACTTTAATTCTGAAGTGCTCTTTATATAACAAGTATTTCTGGAATGTTCTCACATTGGTAGAAAAAAAAAGCTGAGTTTGAAATGGAAAGTCCAGAGCACACATTTTTTTTTTTTTTTGGTTTTTCGAGACAGGGTTTCTCTGTGTAGCTTTGCGCCTCTCCTGGAACTCACTTGGTAGCCCAGGCTGGCCTCGAACTCACAGAGATCCGCCTGGCTCTGCCTCCCGAGTGCTGGGATTAAAGGCGTGCACCACCACCGCGCGGCTCAGAGCACACATTTTAAGACTCTTTCTAGACAGCTATGAATGAGTGCTTATACACAGACCAACATCAGAGTGCTAATAAACGATCAGGTGAAACAACATATAAGGCATTTTTTTTTTTAATGTTAAAATCATACACCCCACACCCCACACCATGGGGCTGGAGCCGGCGGAATTCAAAGGAGTACAGCTCAGGGCTTTCTAGCCCAAGCTGGTGAGAGGTCTCCAGCAACACCTCTGCACCCACCGGTAACCCACTCAGCGCCAGAGGCAGGGTAGTTTAGGCACTATTATTATCTCTTCGCGATAAGGAAACATGGTCCTGCCCAGGGCCATGACACTCTAAGCCGAACAAAGAGACCCACACACGGGTCTGGGGTAGTCTGTCCCAGGCTCCAAGAAGAAAACACAGGTCCACCAGGCACTTTTTGGGGCCAGACAGACACTACTGTGGTAAGCGAATGTATGGAGTGATATGGGAGAGGGAGAGCGAGAGAATGGTCTATGTCCTGTGAACAGAGGCAAATCTAAAGAGGCAAAAGAGATGAGGAGCAGGCTGAGGTGGGTGGCTTCATTGCCACCCTGGGTCATTGTGATGTCTGGGCCTGGGCTTCTGTGGGGCCCATGTTTGGGTTCATGGCTCTGATACAGCCACAGTCTCTGTTGATATCTGCGGCTTCTGATACTCAAAGGCCAAGTGGATAGGGCTGTACAGAGTCGGCCCACCCCTCACTGACTGCAACACTAGGGAGAACTGGTTCTGCTGCTCACTGGTTCACTGGCTGAAATACTCAGGAGAGAGGATCCTACGCCTCTCCTGGGCTGCACAGTAGAACTGACCCTGTTGGCTGACCCTGTTGGCATTGGCAAAGGTTGTGAGCATGAGAGAGCTGTCCGCATTACTCATCTCCGCATGGCCCAGGGAGAGATGCCCCCTCTTCCAATGCCTGAGGCTTGTGGGAGAGCTATGCATGCCTCTATTAGCTACAGCTCCAGGGAGCGTGGCCCCTACACCACTCCTGGGCAACGCAGTAGAGCTGGCCCTGAAAGTGTAGTTGTGGGAGAAGCGACCCTGAGAATTTGAGCTGGTCTCACCCCTTGTTCATCTCTGTAATGGGTGAACTAGCCAGGGCAATGCTGGAGAGCCCACCCCCTGGACAAAGATAGGGGAGAGTTGGCGGGCAGACCAACCCTGCAAATATCCAGGTCCCAAACCAGGGTTATGTGTTGGCCCACCACAAGATCCACCCCATTTGTGACGTGATGGAACACAGGGATAAGGGGTGGGTCAGCCCAGTGGACCCAGGGCTGCAGGATCTCCACGACACAGGGCAGCAACAGCATGTACAGGAAGAGCCCCAGTGAGGGCCCAGCATCGATGGTGTAGCAGAGATCATGGGCCTGAACCAGACCAGAGATTCATTTCAATAAACGCCTGCATATGAAAATCTATGGATAAAGGGGTCTACTGCGTGACTCACTTGTTTCACACTGCAGCTTCCACGATGAGATTCCCCACTTCCGTTTTTCTTTTCTTTTTTATCCTCTTTTTTTGCTTAAATTTTAATTTGTTTTATTTTGGGGTGGGGAGGGACGTGGGAGGGATCAGTAGGAATGATGTGGAAGACACAAAGAATATATAATACATAAATAATAAATTAAGATAAATGTTAAATAAAATATCAAACCTATTCTTAAAAAGAATAAAAATCATTTGTGAATGAGATTATTGCAGAATCATGACACCTTTAACATTCCCTTCATTTATCAACAGGCATTGTTACTCCTTCCGAATGAATGATTGGAACATGAGAAAGTGTATTTTTCCAAATTATGTTAATTTATACGTGATTTGTAAATCACGGAGTTAAAAAAGACGTTTAGAACATGGACTGTAATTGGTATTATTTTTCCTTCTGAATGGAAATGTGCTTTCCTGCATTCAGATCAAAAAGCCTGGTTACAGACAGCACTCATCAGAACACTCGGAAATGCAGGCTTCCTCATCACAAGAAAGGAATGGGAAAAGGTCATGGCAGCTCCCGTCTATTTCATCAGTACAGCAGCAAAATTATACAAAATCCCTAATGTGAACATTGTTCATACAAACACTATAGATAAAAATTGAGGATGCTGTTGTTTAAGAACAATAAAATGAGAAAAACAGGATGTGAATTTGTATATAAAATACCATTTCAAGGGTAGTATAATTATTTTTATAACATTTTTATACTTATAATTAACATTTTCACCTGAGTGTGATGTTTTATTTTCCTATAAATACTTGTCTTCTTAGCATAATTTTCTATATCCAAAATTAATTTGTTTTATAACAATGAAGTACCACTAAAGGCAATTAATGTATACCACATTTGCATAGAACATTTCCTAGGGATGGTACTCCTTATGTCCCCAGAGTACCTCACAGTGTTAAGGTACTTGAAGAAAGCTATATTTATTTATTAAGACTCTTCCTCTGAACATAAATCCTTATCCTCTGTTGTTTAGATGTGTGACCCAAGAGAGGTGGAAGTCGAGGCCTAGGGCTCTGGCTCAGTGAGTAAAGAGGTTGCTGTGCAAGCTTGAGGACCAGAGCTTGGATCCTTGAATCTACAAAGAAAGCAGGACACAGAACACCCACCGGCAACACCAGTGCTGTCAGGAGGATATAGGAGGATCCCAGGGACTCGCTGGCCAGTCAGCCTGGCCAGTCCATCAGCTTCAGATTCAGTGAGCAATCCTGTATCAAAAAATAAGCTGGAGAAAGACAGAAAAAAACCCAAAAACAAACAAACAAACAGACAAACAAACAAACAAACAAACAAACAAAACACCTGGCTTTGTAGACCTTTGGCCTCCACAAATGCAGGAGACTTTGCTGCTTGGTAGCTGGTTCTATCCATCTACTTCATCTATCTTGGGAGAATTGAGTGAGGGTCAGTATGTTTTTTAACTTTTGTTTGTTTACAAACAAACAAAAAATATTCAGTCAGTACCTGAGACTTAAAACTTCCTAGTGATGCTGCTGTGGATTCAAAGTTGTGTGATGGAGATGTAAGTGAATGTTCTTCCATAGGCAACATCAACTTTTGGGGTCATTGTTTAACCTCCAAATCCTCATCTTTTCATCTATGACATGGCATCAATACCTATCATAATACTGCTGTTGGAAGGAACAGTCAGAGAAAAAATTTTGACTATTGATCTATTGACTATTGCACAAGTGTTAAAATTTATGAATTTGTAATACTTTTTTATACATATAATTGTAGGCAAAATATTGTGTAGCTAAATTCAAAGATGATTATAATGTATACTCGTAAAGACCACAGTTATACCACTCTGTCCTGTTTCTTAAGACCCAGGCATTCTATTTCAGCATCTACTATCTATAGAATAAAATTACATTTTCTCTTTTATTGTTGAGGTAAAACTGTATTGCATTTAAATGAACATCACATAGACATTTTAGTCACAGGGCCATTTTGTTTTTATAATAAAATTTATTTTTAATTATACATTTAATTAATCTATTATTTTGTGTGTGTGTGTGTGTGTGTGTGTGTGTGTGTGTGTGTGTGTGTGTGTGTCTACATCAAAGTTTGAATAAAGAGATCATAGTGTAACTGTCAGGAATGAGTTCTCTCCTTCTACAGTACAGATCTTGGGAATGATGTCAGGTCATCAGGCTTAGTGGTAAGTACCTCAGAGCACGGAGTCATCTCCATAGCCCCTATTGTAATTAGTTTGAGACAGGATCCCAAGTAGCCTAATCTGGCCTTGAACTGGTTATGTGGTGAGCATGAATTTGAACTCCTGATCCTCTTGTCTCTAGTTTTCATGTGTTAATGTCCTGTTATGCCTCAGTATAGTTTTAAATTTTATGAAGGAATACACAAATCTTTGATTTTTTGAGATGAAATTTGATTAACAGTTTCATAGCAGGAATCAAAACAGAAATTTAAGGCTGTAAGTAATTTAAAAATAAAATTTTTATGGCTGGGAATGTAGCACAGTGGGTAGAAGGCTTGATTAGCTTGCAGGCCCATAACCCTAGCACTAAGAAGGTGGAGGCAGAAAGAGCAGGAAGTCAAAGTCATGCTTGGCTACATAGGGAGTTGGAGTCCAGTTTGGGCTGCATACTCTGTTCCAAAAGAAGGTATAATAAAAACAAAAAAATATAAGCTTATATTACATAAATGATATATTTTAATAAAAATAGCTAATTCTATTTAATGCCAAAACTAGTGAAAATAGTGACTGTTTTACAGCACCAAAGACCTCCTCAGGTTCTGCCTTAAGATAACACCTCTAGCCAGCTATGGGTGCTCACCTCTGCAATTTTAGCACCCGAGAGATTCAGTCAGAAAGAAAGTTAAGAGCTCAGAACAAGCAAGGGCTACATAGTGAGTTATAGACTGACAAAAGTCCAGAGGAAGCATTGCTTAGCAAAACAATATTCAAAAACCAAAACATAGAATGAGGCTGGATTTCTCATATCTATTCAGCACCTAGTCTCTTACAATATGCTGTTTTCATCACATTGTATGAAGAAAATCCATTCACTCACAGATACGTAGATAGAAAATGCATGGGATTTTAATAACCATTTCATATTTCAGATAATTGAGGCTATTTTTCTTTTTTTTTTTCCTTTTTATTTTTTTATTTTGCAATACAATTCAATTCTACATATCAGCCACGGATTCCCTTGTTCTCCCCCTCCCTCCCCCCTCCCCTTCCCCCCAGCTCCCCCCCCCCCCCCCCCATTCCCATCTCCTCCAGGGCAAAGCCTTCCTCACAGACTGAGTTCAACCCGGTAGACTCAGTCCAGGCAGGTCCAGTCCCCTCCTCCCAGGCCGAGCCAAACAATCCTGCATAGGCCCCAGGTTTCAAACAGCCAACTCATGCAATGAGCACAGGACCCAGTCCCACTGCCTGGATGCCTCCCAAACAGATCAAGCCAATCAACTGTCTCACCCATTCAGAGGGCCTGATCCAGTGGGGACCCCTCAGCCATTGGTTCATAGTTCATGTGTTTCCATTCATTTGGCTATTTGTCCCTGTGCTTTATCCAATCTTGGTCTCAACAATTCTCGCTCATATAAACCCTCCTCATTCTCGCTAATTGGACTCCCAGAGATCCACCCAGGGCCTAGTCATGGATCTCTGCATCCAGATCCCTCAGTAGTTGGATGAGGTTTCTATCACGACAATTAGGGTGTTTGGCCATCCCATCACTAGAGTAGGTCAGTTCGGGCTGTCTCTCGACCATTGCCAGCAGTCTGTTGTGTGGGTATCTTTGTGGATTTCTGTGGGCCTCTCTAGCACTTTGCTTCTTCCTATTCTCATGTGGTCTTCATTTACCATGGTCTCCTATTCCTTGTTCTCCCTCTCTGTTGTTGATCCAGCTGGGATCTCCCGCTCCCCCAAGCTCTCTTTCCCTCGACCCTCGCCTTTCAGTACCCCCACTCATGTTCAGACTGTTCATGTAGATCTCATTCCATTTCTCTGTCATTGGGCGATCCCCGTGTCTTTCTTGGGGTCCTGTTTTCCAGGTAGCCTCCCTGGTGATGTGAATAGCAGACAAGTCATCCTTGTTCCACATCTAGTATCCTGCTATGAGTGAGTACATACCATGTTTGTCTTTCTGAGTCTGGGTTACCTCACTCAGGATGATTTCTTCTAGATCCATCCATTTTTCTGCAAACCTCATGATGTCATTGTTTTTCTCTGCTGAGTAGTATTCCATTGTGTATATGTACCACATTTTGTTTATCCATTCTTCTGTTGAAGGGCATCTAGGTTGTTTCCATGTTCTGGTTATTACAAACAATGCTGATATGAACATAGCTGAACAAGTGCTCTTATGGTGTGGTTGAGCATTCCTTGGGTATATGCCCAAGAGTGGTATAGCTGGATCTTGGGGGAGATGGATTCCCAATTTTCTAAGAAAGTGCCATATTGATTTCCAAAGTGGTTGTACAAGCTTGCATTATAACAGAAACAATCAGTATGTTTCAAATTTTAGACATGTTTCTGCTTCAATGTGTGGCAGAAGTTCTGTGTGCACATCCCATTTCATTACACAAAACATTCAAAAATAGGTATATCTGGTTGAGATTCCCTAGTCATTTACAAAGTCACATTGAATACATTTTCTTGTGATTTTTTTTCCAACACTTGGGAGTGAGTGAAAATGGGCTTGCCACCATTGTATTCAAAGGTAATAATCTGTCATCATATATGTACCTTCTCTAAACATCCCAGTACAATGACAAGCATAACTAACACTGATCTTCTAGAAGCTCTGAGCAGGTTCTAGAGACACCCAGATTCTAGTGGACCACTCTCATAACTGCTGCTCTGTACCTTCTTGTTTCAGGTATGAAGTCCACATACAGGGGATTCCCATGGGGGTTTGAAGACTTCCTTACTAATCTGACTGCTTTGTTCATTGCCAGAACTCTCGAGTGCCCTTGTAAAGCAGTATCACTGTGCACTGTTGCAATTTCAGTTCACTGGATTATACATGTTTTTTTACTACTTGCCTGATTCTAGTGACTCATAACCCTTACACACACAATACATTACTTGAAAAAGTTTTATTATGTGTAGGTAGAAAGCACAAGACAAATGGAGTCTGAGATCTTGATGAGCCAAGACCCTCAGGCTTTAGGAAAGTTGTTCAGGTGGATAGAGGCTCATCTGCGCACTCTCCACTTGAGCAATTCTGAAGGACTCTAGAAAGTAGCCCAGTCAAGCATTTAACATTTTAGGAAATGGTGTTAAAATACTGAAGGATAACCTTCTTCTAGGGGTCAACGGGGTAGTGACAGGTGAATCCGGCAGGTGTTTTAGGATGCTGCCTTTTCAGCCTATCTTAGTGCTTTAGAACTGAAAGTCAGAAGGGCTGGGACTTCAGTGGAATCTGGCCACTTGATGAGCTGCTTTACATCTTAACAACTGAGAGCAGCCATTCCAAAATTTAGCTGCAGATGAATAAATCCAGTGCCTAGGATCAGGACAGCATCCCATTCTTTCATCCTCTCATTTCTTTCCTTTTAAAAAAAAAACTAGCCGGGCGGTGGTGGTGCACGCCTTTAATCCCAGCACTAGGGAGGCAGAGCCAGGCGGATCTCTGCGAGTTCGAGGCCAGCCTGGGCTACCAAGTGAGTCCCAGGAAAGGCGCAAAGCTACTCAGAGAAACCCTGTCTCGAAAAAACAAAAACAAAAACAAAAAAAACAAAAACAAAAACAAAAAAAAAAACAACTAATTTGCAAGACCCCCAGCACACACAAATTTACTCAATGCTGAACTTCACTGTCTTAGTCTAGGCACATGAGTACTTTGGAAAAAAACAAAACAAAACTCCCCACCAGTCTTATAAGTCAAACAGTTGAATAATAGCTGAAGTTTCATTGTTACCTCTCTGCAATATGCTAATGAAGTCAATATTTTTACTTCAATGTGTTAGAAATTCCATTCCTTTTCCATGTGTGACAATTTTTCACATTAGCAATGAGTATGCACAGTTTCTCTTCTCAAGCACACAAAATTAATAGCAAATTAATTATATGCAAAATCCATGGGCTGTTTCCGTATTCTTGTCAATGTGATCCCCTATCCTGTCCTGACAAGATATCTTTTGCTTTTGCAGTAGTATTCTAAAGTTTTCTGTCAGATAAAACCAGGATATCTGAAAAAAAAGAGGTATTTAGAAGAACCATCAGACCAAATATAATATTACTTTCTTATAGTCAGAATGAATGGAAGAATTTCAAAAATATATGAACTTACAGTTCTTTATCTTGAACATATAGACCTACTAGGAAGACAAAGTATGGTAAACTTTTTTAATTTAAAATTTGATATGATGCATCCAATATGTTCCTTAACCATGTTGTTCCTAAATTGCTGTGAAAAAACAAATAGCCAAGTTGATAGTTTAAAAATCAGAAAAGCTTGTATTCACTCATGGTTTCCGAGGTTTCAGTTTACAGGTTGTCAGCCAGGTAGCTTTATCCTGTGGTGTTGTAATGCTTCATAGTGGAGGAGGCTATTCTCAGGGGAGCTAGAAAAAGAGAAAGGGGAAACAATGGGTTGCAGTGTGGATTTAGATATGAAGTGCCTCTCTTGAATGATCATGTTCTAAATGCCCGGTCCTCAATGGAAGCAATGTTCCTAGGTGCTGCTGTCAGACAGTGAATGAATCACAAGAGCTCGGCCATCATGAGTCACCAGTAAGCTAATCTAATCACGGACTTAAAATACAAGTTGACTATTGGGAACTGTGGAAAGTGTAACTTAGAGGAAGTATATTATATGGCTGTGCATTAAAGGATTGTATTTTTACCCTGGTTACTTCTTTTTTACTGCTTTCTTACATATTTAATGTAAGCAACTCTGCTACTTAGTGCCCTCTCTACCAGATGTTCTTCCCCAACACAGAGCCACAGTGATGAGGCCAAATACCAAATACCTATGGAATAAAATCTCTGAAACTACTAGCCAGAATAAATCCCTACTTATTTTTTCTTTTTCTTTCTTTCTTTCTTTCTTTCTTTCTTTCTTTCTTTCTTTCTTTCTTTCTCTCTTTCTTCCTTTCTCTCTTTCTTTCTTCCTCTCTCTCTCTCTTTCTCTCATGCTCTCTATCTTTCCTTTTTTTTTTAGTTACTTCAACACAACAACAAAAGTCTAAGTAACACAGATCTAATACCCCTTTTTAAGGCATATTTCTACCCACCCATCCTCTAAAGGGTCCAGGGATTCCTCTCAGATCTAGAAACAATCTTTAACAAGGGAGCCTTTGTAGAACAGCTTCAAGTTATAGCAATTATTTTAGGCAATTGCATACTGTACAAAGAAAAGTTCTATTGATTTTTTTTTAGAGAAGGTATTTATATATGAATATTTGAGTAGAATATTTGCTGAGTTAGAGTCTGGTTTGCAAAATATATTTGAGTTGTCCATTTTGTCAGTTTGCTGTAAACCTTCTGTCATGCCTCTTAAATTCTATCTCTTAGCCTTTCGAGATTTTCCCAAAGCTTCTCTCTTGGCAGAGGGCACTTTCCTCTACCCCATTCTCTGATTGTAGCCCCTGGCCTTGGGAAGTTTCTACCAATAGTCTACTTTTCTCAGAAGAGTTGAAGTTCCTGAACTCTGATATGTTAACCAAATATTACGGGTTTCTAGGGATCATGATATCTAAGTCTCTATTTTTTATGCCATGCCACTGGGTTAATGATACTTGGCTTCAGGTAATTCCCACAAGAGCCCAATTTTCAAACAAGTAATATGTGAAATATATGTCAAAAAAAAAAAAAAAAACCGCCAGGCAGTGGTGGCACAAGCCTTTAATCCCAGCACTCGGGAGGCAGAGCCAGGCAGATCTCTGTGATTTCGAGGCCAGCCTGGTCTCCAAAGCGAGTTCCAGGAAAGGCGCAAAGCTACACAGAGAAACCCTGTCTTGAAAAACCAAACCAAACCAAAACAAAACAAAAAACCCAAACAAACAACTGAGCAGTTATTACATCGGTATTAGGAACTTTTTTTTTTTTTTTTTTGTGGCCTGTGTTTGGTTTTAGCACAATACATTAAAACTGTAAAATACATAAGAGCTTGTTCAGCAGATAGACTTTGGTTTGAATCATTTTTTCCATGGATTGCATGTATGAGATATTGAGCAACTGCTTAGATCTCAAACCATCAGTTTTTGAACTATGTAAATCAAAGAATAGGGCTTTTTGTGAAAATTAGATGAGATAAAAGAGAAAAGAATTTAGAATATTGGATGCACGACACTTTCAATTAATATCCTTGAGGAAATGGTTATATAATAAAACGAATAGGTTACTCCTTTGACTGGTAACTTGACTGTGTAAATTTTCTAAGGAGTCTCCATGGAAGTATATTGAAAATGTCAAATAGCTGTGCAAACAGGGAGGATGCATCTCAATATTCAGAGACTATTTGGACTATCAAACATCCCAAAGTTAATCCAGTATCCCTTCTCTTATGTTACCAAACAGGAAAGGATATAGGGTACATTCAACATTCTTAGCCACTTGAAGTGAAAACACTTTCCTCGATTTTATCACAGTATTGATAGCAAATCATTCCTTTATTCTCTGTTTTGGGGAAAAGGATTCACAAATTTAGTGACTTAAATTTATTATCTTATATTTTCTCAATCCAATTCTCATTGGAACATGGTAAAGTTGTTTTCTATAATCTCTAGAGGGAGTTGTTTCTCTTGCACTTGGCCAGTGGACCTTAGTCATCAAGGTTGCCTTGATGTGATCACTCTTTCACAGGCCTGCCTTTATCACTTATTTGCATATCAAGGAGAAGCTGTTTAGACAGTAATTGTGACTTCTATGTTATAAATCTATTTCATATTTTAAACTCCTGTTACTAACTGTCTGGTTACACAAGTTCTTTGAGTAATAAAGACCTTTGAGACTCTCTTCCTAGGTGCTTTCATCTTATCTCATCATTATTTTATATTGTAGATTAATACATTGAACTTAGTTTTTTGTAATTGTTTGAGGAGATAAATAGGCATTTTTATTTTTATCTTAATTGTCTCTATTTCTATCTCTCTTTACATCTGTCTATCTTTCTACATATTCACATATTTAGGTATATATCCCATTTCATATAAACACATACACATGAGATTCTCAAGAAAAGAGACATTAGTTTGTTGAAAGCTAAATATTTATCAAAGATCTTTATGTAAGTATCACTTATAATTAACACTTAAATTTAAAATTAAAATGACTATTTACTTTTGTATAATTTGAGAAATAGTGGTAGTTTTTGTTTGTTTATTTGTTTGTTTGTTTGTTTTTGTTTTTCAAGACAGGGCTTCTCTGTGTAGCTTTGTGCCTTTCCTGGAACTCACTCTGTAACCCAGGCTGGCCTTGAACTCACAGAGATCCGCCTGTCTCTGCCTCCTGAGTGCTGGGATTAATGGCGTGTGATACCACCATCCAATGAGGAATAATGTTTTGAAACAGCATAAATCTTTTAGTGGAAAAAAAATGTGGGACTTTTACAGCTTACTCGTTCATTATTTCTTTCATGTGTTCATTTACTTATAAATTCAAAATGTTCAGGTTGAGTTAGAAAATAAATGTAAGTTGAGAGTAGTATTCTATTAGATATCCCTTTACCTACCTTTAACTTCTCCTATGGATTTATCAATAAAATCATTCATCTACCTACATTTTTCCTTTGAATAATGTTATCAACCTGTCCATCTATTCATCTAACTAGCCCTCTATTAACTCATCCATGTTTTTATCCATTCATGTTAATGTGTTTTCAGTAATAGTGGTGCTTTTACTATTTCTCTGTACTCTTATCCACTCAAGCAAGATGACCAATATGAGCTAGGGTTAAGCTGAGCTCAGCCAACTCATGAAGTTACATTCTTAGGCTAGTATAATTACCCAGAAGGTAAAAACACTTGCCACATAATCCTGAGTTTGATGTCTAGAACCCATGGCCCATCGTGGAGAGGGAAGGCTGACTCCTGAAAAATTGTTCCCTCAGTTCTACATGTACATGTATGTCCCCTTCCATCTCTTACTCAAACTCACAAATAAGTGAATACAAGTTTTGTAAGTTACGTTTTAAATTTTACTGTGATTAAGATTCTCTGTGTTGAATTTTCAGATTTAATTTTTTCTAAATGGTTTTTTTTGGGGGGTGGGAATTAATGTACAGGTTAATCAGAAAATATCCTTGTGTTGCCTAAAGATACATTAAATCTCTGTATTTTTATTTGAATTTCTTTGATCTTGGAAGATATTCTGGCTTTATTACATTATATACATTGTCCACTTAAATCATTCTAGAAACTTTAAAGGGTATTACTATTAAAACATTTTGAAAATAAGGAAACTGACTATTGCAAAGGTTAAGTAAATTCCCTACTATTTTATAGTTTGTTTCTATCTAGTTCTATTATTTATTATATGCTCATTCTAGAACTCATACACTGGACTGTCACTCCCAATATCTGGTTATGTTAGATAAACCTATTGGCTTTTAATTTTATAAGAACTGATTCTTGATCCAGGCTGTTATTAGCATGTAGGTAAAACCATGTATCAAAATATCCTCCACCAGCTCTGGTCATAGTAGTACACAGCCTTGGCGACAAGACGTTTAGATGCGACCATAAAAATAGCTAAGTAGAGACTAGTTTTAAGAGGCACAAATAAAGAGTGATAATTTCCATTCCCATTTCTCTTAAGAGTCTCTGAAATGCAACATATTTTACATCTACAGATGGAACACAAGTTTATTTATGTTGTCAACATTTAGTAAAATAAATAACTGCTTAAAAATGACAAGAAATGAGTTTCTGTTAGTTTACTTTTTATGATTTTTTGATTAAATACTGCAATTTGACTATCCATCTACTATCCAAAAGAAAAGAGAACCACGGAGAACCTAGAATTTGAGCATTCCTGGGGTAATTTTAAATGCACTTTCAATAAAATAAGCAATTTTAATTATTTACTATTACTACAGAATAGATTATTCCACTTACCTTTCTCTGTATTCCGTTAAAGTGAATACTTTTGCACTGACTTAGCTTGCATATATGTCTTAATCTGCAAAAACATTGGGTCACTGCATTAACTCAAATATTCTCTAAACTGTGTCGATATGCGTTTGCATCCATGCATTGCCATTTGTTCTATTTTTTCCAAAGGAAGATATTAAGGAAGAAGAAAGAAGGGAGAGAAGGAAGGACAGACAGAAGAAAGGGGAAGGAGGGAAGGAAGGAGATAAGAAAAAGGGAGGGAGGAAGGAAAGGAAGGAGAGAGACACACAAAGAGAAGCCTGTGAATCTTATTGGAGTTTAGCAAAAAGCAGTAAGTTTGCAATAGACATGACACATCATGTTTGTAGATCTGAAGAGCTGTGATCCAGAAGCAAAATGGTAGCAGATTTCCCTCAAGAATGTCAGTTTTAGTAGTTCATCCTTGTCAGTATCACTCCTTTGTACTTACTAGCGTGGCACATTGCTTTTAGTTCTGTGCGTATTTCTTTTCACACTTTTACAGGATGATTAATCTGCAGATTGTGTTGTATATCTCTATCTATCTGTCGATCTGTTTGTCTGTCTGTTTGTCTATCTATCTTCTTTTTGTCTATTTCTAAACCATGATGATCTCTCCATTGTTTACGTTTTTTTTATTGTTGTTGTTTAAAATATCTTGGTGCAGGTGTTCAAATCTGTCCTTTATGCATACAAGACACATGCTCTACCCATTGTACTTTACCTCCAGCACCACTGTCAAGTTCTCATTTATCTACTCCAAACTGACCAATTATGCTGTCCTGAAGTTCTTTACAGAAGTTTCTAAAATATGTAGGATTTTAAATGGACCTCATTGGGTTTGTCTGGTCAATTGATTAATTGATTCAACTTAAGAAAAATCAATCTAGTAGCAACAAGTGAGCCTTCACATTTTGCTGTGGGATGGTCTGTATGTCAAGTGTGTTGCTGATTGGTCAATAAATAAATCACTGATTGGCTAGTGGCCAGGCAGGAAGTGTAGGCGGGACAAGGAGGAGAATAAAACTGGGAAGTGGAAGGCTGAGTCAGAGACACTGCCAGCTGCCATGATGACAAACAGCATGTGAAGATGCCGGTAAGCCACAAGCCACGTGGCAAGGTATAGATTTATAGAAATGGATTAATTTAACCTGTAAGAAAAGTTAGCAAGAAGCCTGCCACGGCCATACAGTTTGTAACCAATGTAAGTCTCTGTGTTTACTTGGTCGGCTCTGAGCGGCTGTGGGACTGGCAGGTGAGAGAGATTTGTCCTGACTGTGGGCCAGGCAGGAAAACTACCTGCAACATTTTATATTTATATCATTGAAATTATATTATTAAAATATATATATATTATTTATATCAATGACAAGTTGTAGGAAATTATGATTTCCCCTATGCAGATAAATTATGTTTGTGCTCATCAGCTCTCAGTATGCACCAGATACAATGCATACTATTTGTTATAATGTGACTAACACAGATGACCTGCTTTTATGAAACTTACTCTTTAAGAATAGCAAAAGCAGTAACTTCCTTTTTCTGACTGCATTCTCAGCTGCACACAGTACAAAATATCACTTCACTTGGACTTACTTCTAATTTTCCATTTCTCTGGGCACCAGTCCCCATGGCTAGATCAAACTTTATTCACATTGGAAGATGAAACAGAATATGAAGGGTATGTGCCTGAGTCATTGCAGTGCTACATATTATCTAATGTAAATAACTGAGAAACCTGTGTGTGTTGCCTTGTTTTCCTGAAGCGAATATAATTTACACTTCAGTATAGATACAGTGCTTCATGTGCTTGCTTTTTTTTTTTCAAAGCAGTTTATCACAACAACGAAGGACACAGGATGCATATTGTGGTCTTTTTCATTGAGTTATGAGACATTTCTTCTTTATCCTTTCTGTTCTTAAGGCAAATTCAAGGACAAATTGGTTTATCTGAGAATTCCTTAGGGATTTTTTTTTTTATTTCTGTGAGCTTATATCTCCTCATACTATGTCATGGGAGGAATAATTACCTGTCCCCAAGTTGTTGTTTGCTAAAATCTTAGCATGTTTTTATGGCCATTGTTTTGTTGTGTAATTTAATCCTACAATTTTTTAACAATTGGTTGACTAAATGAAAAGTAATTTGCATTATTTATATTTACTTAGTATTAGAACAACAAATGAGTGTATTTCCCTCAATATACTGCCCAGTATGACATCTTCTCTGCTTTGCTGTACCTGTCACCGTCACAGGGTGCTCTACTTAACTCTGAATCATCATGCATGTTTTATTTGCTTATCAGACCCAAGCATCAAGTGATTGTCCAGTTCTTTTGTATTATAATTACTGGGATTCATTAGAATGATGAAATTTATGCTGGCCCAGCAACCTTTGGAAGATGGTCTGTTGAGCACCTAGATCAGAAGTTAGAATAAAAAAAAAAAGACAAACTTGATAATAACTCTTGGGCTTTCAGGAAAACAGTCTAGAAACATGAAAACAACTCATTTGCTCCTCTTATTCTTTTTCCTAACCCACACAGTCACTCTCACAGCAGTCTATGTATGTATCTGTTCTAGACTGAAGTTTTACATTGTTATCATCTCAAATATTCAGGCCAAACACATATTGCGTCAAATTGGCTGGTACTATCTTAATGTGGAATGATTGTGATTAACGGATCATAATTTATTCACAGATGAATTGATAGTTCATAGACCAGTTTCTACCCAGCGGGCACTATGCTAGATCCTGAGAAGATAGTCAATCACGTAGTGTGATTCAAGAGTGCTGAGCTTGTTAACGTTTTGTTAGATAACATTCATGTAAAACTAGGATCCATGAACAGCAGTGATGTCTGCTGCCAGTAAACCCCTGTGAAATCTTAGATTCTAATTAGATGCTGATTTTCTCCCTATAACTTTTATATTTCCTGAAGGGAAAATGATAAATCAGAGACACATTTCCATGATGCCCATTTGGATTGTACAGAATTTCAAAATAAGTTGTGATGTCGAGCATACCTGATTTTCAGTTAAGGATGTGATTTTAACTATGTACTCAATCTCAGCCTTCATCTCATTTGAGAAGAAGATGTAGTGAAAATGTCCTAGAATAATTCTGTCTGATAACTGTAACACAATTTTGTCCTAAATTAATACTAACAGAAAATAATTTACCCTAGGTTCTATGTATTGAATTAACTTATGGTCATAGAGAAGCCTATGAGAGAAGAAAGGAGATTTTCTTTTCTCACAATAAAATCATAAGAAGAATCTATGTTTTTACTCCAATTCTGAGAATGGTAACAGCCAAGTATGACATAATCAGCAGTTGTTATTTTTAATTTATCCATTACACAGTACTCTCTAGTAATCCACTTACTCTTTTATTAACTTATCTGTCTTAGTTCCTATGTTGGCATCAAAATTTGAAAACATATTTGGGGGTGCCCCAAAGCTCATGTTTTCCACAGATAACATTTAAGTACCTGGATTTAACTTTTCTAAATTCTTTTGCTTCCTTCTTTAAACCACTGTTTTAAAATAAAATGGGAGCTGTTCTTTTTTTTTCTTCCTTTACAGTCACTGAACTCCACAAATATTTATTGAGCTTCCAACAACATGACAAACACATTACTAGGTAAAGGGAATGCCAAGGAGAAGGAAATGCAAATGCATCTTCCCACGATTCTTACAGCATAAACTTGTCTTTTAATTGGGAGGTGTCATGCAAATATGTGGAAGACGATGAGAGTGCAATGATGCCAGTTCTCATGATTCAGCTCCATCATGAGCAGCCCTGTCATGATTCTGAAATTGAAGATTTAATGTAAAAGACTGTGATCACCTCTGCATATTGGACAATTTGTACACCTCCAAAAAACGGAGGAGTGTTCTCAGGTTTGCTGCAACAGCAGGTGTTACTGGCAAAGTGCTTACCATACAGAAAATCCTTGATATATATATATACATTTACAGTCTCTTTAAAATGCCCCGTCTCAGTGCTGTTGCTCATAGCATATATATATATATATATATATATATATATATATATATATATGCTCTTTTTGCATTATTATGACACAGTATTTGACATAAACCACTTAAGGGAGGCCAGCATTGTTTAGACTCATACTCTCAAAGGGTTCAGCTCATGATTGGTTGGTCCCATGCTTGGTCAGCAACTCATGATGATGGATGTGTGGCAGCCTGTGAGCCAGTCAAGTCCTCCATGCTCTGCACTCTGCATTTGAAAATTATATCAGGTCCTCTTCCTTCAAATAGATCCCTCTATTGAAGTTTCCAGAGCCTTCCCAAATGTTGTCACCATATGGAAACCAATCATTCATTGTACTAGCCCATGGGGAAAACATTTATTCAAACAATAGCAACATAACTATAAAAACAACAATAGTAATTATTATACTTCCCCTCAGGTTTATGTTCTGGTTTATCTACCACAAACTGAGACCCTGAGAGCAGAGACAGTGTTCATCACCTGTTTCTAAGATAATACATGAAATAGTTTAGGTTGCATTCTGCATGCTTATTAATACAAAAGATAATGTAGTCTTGTGCCATACTAAGCCCAAGGGGTCATATCCATCTAGGCTGATTTTCATGTGGGCCTTATTATGCTCCAGTTAGCAAAAGTAGCCCCTGAGAAAGGCAATGTTCACATGTCCAGATTACGCACAATTGTGAAAGTTTAGTACACTTGGGATGTCTTTAGCATCACAAACTCATTTCATTGGGATGAAATGATGGATAGAATCATTGCTTTAAGTGTTTAGGATCCAACAAACACGTGAGAAAGAATATAAAAAGTAGTAGCTTGTAACTGCACCTTGCCACTACCCTGAGGGCCAGACTCAGCATTCCATGTGCCTTGTCTCTTTTTATCAATTGCTTTTTGTTGAATACCCACAAACTTTTTTGTTATAATGTCAAATTGCTTACCTAGTGTTTTTGCATGTTTTTGTGTGTATGAATGTGTATGCATGTGATATATATATATATATATATATATATAGAGAGAGAGAGAGAGAGAGAGAGAGAGAGAGAGAGCTAAGAGAGAGAGATGCAAAGGCCTCATTTTAATATCAGAATATAATATATATGATGCTATATCATAACACAACACAAGCTTTAAAATTTCAAATATTTTTAAAAGTCCACAGTCTCTTTAAAATGCCCCGTCTTAGTGCTGTTGCTCATAGAATTTCTTTTTTCTCTCTGTGACTGGATTCCTTGAGTTCGGCCTGGTGTTTGGCTGTGGATCTCTGCATCTGCTTCCATCAGTTACTGGATGAAGGCTCTGTAATGACAGTTAGGGTATTCACTGATATGATTACTGGAGTAAGCCAGTTCAGGCACCCTTTCCACTATTGCTAGCAATGTAAGCTGGGGTCATTCTTGGGGGTTCCTGGGAACTTCCCTAGCACCTGGTTTCTCCCTATCCCCATGATGTTTCCCTCTATCCAGGTGCATGAGCAGACTTTTTGGAGTTCACTACCTATGATGAGACACCTTGCACAGCCTTGAAGCAGGGGTAGGGGATTGGACCTGCCACTACTAAATGTACCTCCCCATGGGAGGTCTTATCTTCTTGTAGGAAGGAATGGGGGATTGGAAGGAGGGGGAGGCTGGAGGGGCAGGAGGAGGGAAGAGGGGAATCTTTGATTTGTATGTAAAATGAATAAAAAAATCTAAAAAAAAGTCCAGTCTCTTTTAAAAGTGAGCTCCTATAAAACAAATACAAAAAAATTTTACATATTTTTTTATTCCAAAGGGGAAGACCTGGAGTACAAAAACAATCACACTTGAAAAAAACTAAGATGTAGCAGTGTAAGCCTAAATTCTATAGCTCAATGTATAACATGTAGGACTCAATTACTGTATTGTCTTCTAACTCTAAATGTCTAAGATAGTCCCACTACTCCACATTTTCCATCATCAGCCACACATAGTTGTCTCACATGTTTAGTCCAGCTCCAGCTCATACCTGATACTATCCATAACAGATATCCCAAAATCGTGAGGTCTCCATTTGCAAATGAAGCATATCTTCACCATTGCCTTTTCATGGGCTCTCCATGGGGATTCCAACCCTACCACACAATGTTAGGTTTCATAAGCTCTCCATGACCCCCTTGATGTTGCATGTTCCAAATGAGGACCATGTGGGGACTCTTATACATTATCATGTTCAGCTTCCAGCTAGAGACACAACCTGCTCTTCTTGAACTAGTTTTCTAAGGAAATGTTTTCTTAGTTTCCCAATGAAGCAGAGAAGTTTTCACCCGTAGAGTGCTAATCTCTTGTTAATCACAGCTGATTTTTCAGCTGCAGATTGTTTAGCATTCCAATGTCCAGTGAAGCACAGGTTTGAGCTCTGTGGAACCTTTCTCCTGTGAATCAATGATTAGTCTTTAGCTTAATCTGATCAGGACATACATGATGAAAGTCCAGGACTCCACGTCCCTATTTCCCTCAGCACTCATACCTCCCAAGCTCCCGCTAGGACAACTCAATAAGATCTGGACAATTTTCCAGCACAAAGTATTCCACAATCCCCTGGAAACAATACAGTCAAGATCATCACAGTAACATCCACTTCTCTGGTACCAGTTTCTGTTCTTATTTAATTTTTGTTGCTGTGACTGGCACCATGACCAAAAACAACTTAGGAGAGGAAAGTTCTTATTTAGCTTAAACTTTCAGTTACAAGTTACAATCCAGTATGGAGGGATGTCAGGGCTGGAACTCAACATGGTCTTGGAGCAGGAACTTTGCATGCATGCTACTTGCTGGTTTGTTAACAAGCCGTTCTGATAAAGTCAATCCCTTAATTGGGAGTTCCTACTCAGGTTTCTCTAGGTTGTGTGAAGTTGACAGGAAAAGGCCACTAGAACAGAATGCATGTAATGTTAAGTTTCTCCAGTCATTCCTAGAATACTTTAAGTAAAAGTCACTTTATTTTTTTTTTACACGTATAAACATTTTAGTGTGTGTGTGTGTGTGTGTGTGTGTGTGTGTGTGTGTGTGTGTGTGTACATCTTTGTGTCCTATTGGGCACAAGTATAAGTGAGAAGACAATTACCAGAAGGTTCTATCTATCATTGTGCTGGTTCCGGGATTTGAATTCAAATTCTCCAGCTTGATGGCAAGTGTCTTTGCCTGCTTGAACCATTTCAACGGCGCAAGTTGTTTACATTTGGTTGCAAATTGACTTATACCTGGAATAACAGTTGTACAGAGTTGAAGAACTTATGGAATGAAAATGGTTTCAGCTATTTTATACTCAATATGGATGCTTTTATATTTAAATAGTTTTTAGATTGATACATTATCTCAGGTTCTAAAATGAATTAGGCTGGTTGATTGTTATATCCCTAGAATAAATGAAGCCCAAAAATATGTTAATCTCCACAGAAAAGATTATTAAAAAGACCTAAATTTTACCACTGCGTTTATTCTTAAGGAAAAAAATTTCCTCTGCTTTTTGCTTCATTTTTCTTATTTTTAGATACAAGTGATCATGAAACCTAGTGTCATAATACAATTTATTAAAAAGATGCTATTGGTATTTAGGAAGAAACTATGGCTGAAATAATTTCTAGCAAAAATAACAATACGGCCAATTTGTATGGTTTATTTGTTAATTTAAAAAACTATGGATCAGAGTGAGATATATGAGTATCCCCTTGTCCTCAGAATGGCTGCTTTATGAACAGAAGCCTCTATGAATGATATATTATTCAAATGTTCTTTTTTTAATAAAAATGCTAATGGAAATGTTAAAATGCACATAAATTAAAATGCTCATAAATTAGGATTAATATCACATTAATGAATTATAATCCTACATTCATTAAGATAAAGTGGCGTTTCAATATTTGTTCTTGTTCATAAATTTAATACAATAAATGAAAGGGATACACTTTGAGATTCAATAAATATTTGATGTAATCTTATGCCTCAACTTTTAAAAATATTCAAAGTTAAAGCAGGAGATCTCAATGTATTTAGGCTCTTTGTTGCTATTTTATGTCTTTTTCATAATCTTTTCTTTTCATTTATTGAAGCGCTAAATACAATTCAAATTGGAGAGGAAAGCGATAGAGCCTGTTCTGATTAAAAGGAATCCCAGGAACACACAATGCCTTTTGAATTTGTAGGAGTTTCTTTCGACAACACACCTACTTGTTTAAGGAAAAAATACTTTATATCTCTAGGTGCAAAAAATTAGGACTCTGTTGGCAGTTAAATAAGAGAGTTAAACAGAAATATGTGCATCTAAGCATTATTTCACAATGTTAATTGCATAATTTCTTTTACAAATGCAAGATTCTAAAATAACGTGCACTTATTTAGATTTGTATTATGTGTGTGACTGTTTGTCTATGTGTACATACATGAACAACTTACATGCACGGTGCCCATGGAGGTTAAAAGGGGACATCAGATTCCCTGGACCTGGAGTTATAGATGGTTGTGATCCACCATGGGAATCCTAGGAATTGAACCTTGTTCCTCTCCAAGATAGTCCTTAACTGCTGAGCCATCTCAACAGTTCCCAAATAATCAACTTAATATTTTTTTAAATTAATTTATTTTTTAAAGCAGGAGTCTACATAGTGTCATGGGGGAAGCAACATATTGGAGTATTCCTAACTCCCTCTTGTGAACAAATTAAAAAAGTCTTCTCAACATGGGATTCTGCTTTACTCAGCACCTACCTATGTCTGTAAGGCCAAGACCTTACTTCATATTTAAACACTATAAGTTTTGTTCAATCAACAGTCATAGATGTGATATGTGATAGATTTGAATTCTTCTTGAAAAGCTGTCATTTTTCATGAAGTTATATTCTTTTGCTTGAAAATGTGCTCCTGTGTTCTATCATTAATAATCATTTCTATTATGTGGAATGATTTCCTGGATTAGAAAAATTGTTGAGAAGTAAAGAAAGAAACGAAAGTCTTTACTATATAATTTGAGTCGTTAGATTTTTTTGTTATTGCTGTTTTGCATAACTATAGCATCAATCTGTCTAAACTCTTGGGCCACTCCATCTGATCTTATCAAATATGAACCCTGCAGAGGTTATGAGCCATGTTGGCCCTCCAGTTTTAGGATCTCATACTAAATATCAACTCATTTAAACAAAATTTAAGGAGATGTTTGTATTAAAACTGACTTATGGTTCCTGCCTCATTGTACTTCATAAAAGGCAATAATAGCCGGGCGGTGGTGGCGCACGCCTTTAATCCCAGCACTCGGGAGGCAGAGCCAGGCGGATCTCTGTGAGTTCGAGGCCAGCCTGGACTACCGAGTGAGTTCCAGGAAAGGCGCAAAGCTACACAGAGAAACCCTGTCTCGAAAAACCAAAAAAAAATAAAAATAAAAAAAAATAAATAAATAAAAGGCAATAATAATAACATTCTGTGTGTGAGTGTTTATGTGTATCAATTAGTCAAAAAAGTATAGATGAAATGTGTTTTCTATTCTTTCTCATCCTTTTGAAACCATGTGAATTTATATTAAACACATTTGAACACTTTGTAAAAGCTGAACTGGTGAAGCTCATTACATTTTAACATAACATGCTGTGAATAAAACTATATATTATTTGTACAACTTTACTTAGCAGAGACTTAGGGGGTAGTGTAAAAGAATCAATTTGACAAGCAAGAGTCAGTTAAATCAATCAGAATATAATTTAACCATCTCCATAACTAACTACTGCTATTTTTCATTTTAGTTGCACACAGACTTGGATCCTGGAAGCAAAAAAATCAAGTATATCCTATCAGGTGATGGAGCTGGGACAATCTTTCAAATAAATGATATAACTGGAGATATCCATGCTATAAAAAGACTTGACCGAGAGGAAAAGGCTGAGTATACACTAACAGCTCAGGCAGTGGACTGGGAGACAAACAAACCTCTTGAGCCTCCTTCTGAATTTATTATTAAAGTTCAAGACATCAACGACAATGCACCAGAGTTTCTCAATGGACCGTATCATGCTACTGTGCCAGAGATGTCCATTTTGGGTATGTATGCTTCCAATTTCACAGACCTGTTAAGAGTCATTTTTTCAAATAGCTCTCGGCATCAGGGATGGTATGTTGCTGAATAAAAGACATTTATTTCCTACTTATCACTCATTTGCATTTCCAAATCCCCTTTCTTGGCCTACGTTCCACAGCTCAATAACTTTAGTCCCTTAGTGATAGAAAGTGACAGAGGAGTGGTTTTATTAAAATACTGCTCCTTATGCAGCAGTATTTCAATAGGCTAAATTTGTATTCCTGTCATAGGCAAGTATTGTTACTGAGATGGATTTATCAAGATTTGTTCCAACATGACAGGATAATCCTATTGATATTTGTTTCATGTTTAATTATTTGTTTGTGTATATTCACATGCAGATGTAGCACACAGAGACATAGAAAACAATTTAGGACTAGAGTTATGCAGATACTGGCCTGAGCAAGTGAGCAGAGTCCACAGTGGATTATACAGTCACTCTTACCAATGAGTTTTTCTTTTTATGGCTCATTTACCTTAACCTTATGGTGTGTACAAATTATTGCTACTACCATTCACTTACTCCTTTCTCTGAATCATTGATGCATTTATTACCTAAACAGCAAAGCAAAATGCTTTTCAGAATATGATTTTAACTCCTCTCTCCTGTAGATCTTTTAAACTATTTTTCAACCCAAGCTTTGATATAGAAGCCGCCAAATCTCAGACTATTTATGATAAAAGGAGAGTTTTCAGATCTCTTTCTTGCCTGACAGGTCAGGAGGAAAGATGCTAAATTCAAAGCATAGTATCACAAAAGTCGTTTCTGCACATGCGATATACAGCCTAGTTTGTTTCCAATTGCATTTAATGATGAAGATAACCAGCAAAGACAGATAGACTAGACACAAGTAAAAGTAACAAAACTGATTTTTTAAAAATATCAGAAAAAAAACCCACCAAAGATTAAGTGATTACAGAAATCTGAATTCATTATTTAAAGAGTCCCCCAATCTGACATTAAAGTTTCTGCCAGAGATTCGGATCAAAAACCCTGTTTCTAGGTTCTGTATCTCAGGAACGTGGCACAGATACAAACACCAGGAAGAAAGTTATAGATGGAAAACATCAACACAAAGATGGTAGACTTCAAGGATGAATTTATTGCTAATTATCAGGTACACATATCACCTTGTCCCTTATATTGCCAGTATGATCTTGACATGGTAGTTGCTTTTAGTTGCTCAGTCTTGGGTGTCAGCTGCCCGGTCAACATTTGGTCACGTACCCATTTTTAGTCACTTATTCCTATGGTTTGTTCATTGGGGTTATTGTTCCTTCCTCATACCTGTTTCTATTCTGTTTTTTTTCCTCTCTCCTTCTCCTTTACCTGTTTGTCCTTCTCCTATTCTTCGTCATCCCCCTCCTCCTCTTTTTCCTTCCCCCTCTTCTCTTCTTACTCTTTCTTTCTTCTTGTTTCAACCCCTCTAACTTCTTTCTTTTCTATTTACCTTTAATTTGTCAGCCTAGGTCTTCAGCCACTTGCTCTGTGTGGATAGCTTTAAAATCCCAACAACTGCTTCATCTGTCTGCTTAATTAAACCCATAGCCTACATGCTCACATGCTTCCTGTGTGTTTTCACATAGAGTCCCGAAGACCACCAAACACAATATTAAAAACCAAAATTATGACTTTTCTTTATATGTTTCTGATCCAGACTTCTACAATTTCTGTGTCCCAATACACACTGAAACTCCACATAAAACTTGAAAGATATGGGTCAATTTTTTTCTTATCAGGGGTTATACTTTTAAAGAAAACTGACCCTTTCTCTCCCAGCAGCCAATAACTGTCAATATCTCCTCATTTAGTGGTAGAGCTTCATGCCTATCTTCCCTTTTCATGCTGGAATGGATTGAGGTTAGCCTTCCACAGGCATTCTGTATGGTATCACACCACTGTGAGTTCATCTGTGCAGGTACCCTGGTCTGCCCAGAAGTCACCATTTCTTTGTAGTCATCTATCACCTCTGACTTTTAAAACCTTTCTGCTCCCTCTTCTGTAATGATCCTGGAGCTTCTGTAGGAGGCATGTGGTATATATATATATTCCATTTAGGACTGGGAATTCTGCAGTGCAGTCTTAATTGCTCACTTCATTCTTAGATCGAATCCTCCTAGATCAGACCCAGTGTCTGCAAATGGCTTATCTCTGTAGCCTGCATATGTTAACTTGATTAAGCATTATCTGCATTTACAAAGGAAATAATCTTCCATATAGTCCATAGCTCGCTTGCTCTCTCTCTCTCTCTCTCTCTCTCTCTCTCTCTCTCTCTCTCTCTCTCTCTCTCTCTGTGTGTGTGTGTGTGTGTGTGTGTGTTTTCCTTCACTGAATAAAAATACCCATGCTCCTTAGCCAGGGAGGTTTTGATGGCTTTATTTTCATTTGATCTCCTGTTCCATGCCAGCCTATAATAAAACTTGGGTAGAAACACCTATTTCAGCAGCAAATCAGAACTGATTTTAGCTCTTCATCTCTTACCCATATATTTCTCCTGCCAGGAACCCATTTTATCTACTTCTTATGAGAGGAATCCTATTTTTATTTATTTTTTCTGCTCATCAAAACTGAATGGTTTGCTCTATAGATGACCAAAATGACACATTTTCTTGGGGGAAACTTTTATGAATTCCTGGCCATAATGTACCTCTCCTCCATCAGCACCACCATAAAAATGAAGCACACAAACAAGCAGAAACATCCCCATCTCTGCACATCGTTTAAATTCTGAAGTACAAGCAGGAAGTGAGAAATGTTAGGTGATTTTTCTTTTCCTTTTACAACTTGTTTGATCTACTCCTTTAGGTCAAGAAACTTACCTCATTTGTCTTTTTATCTAGATTTTAGTAAGACAGTTCCTAAAAACAGAATTATCAGCACCTTTCAGAACACAGAGTGTGCTTAATTAGTGATATACAGTGAACAGGGCAACTGTGACAGTCCCATGCTACTGTTTCCTTTTCTTAAGGCCAACACTGTATCTGTTGGCTATAAATGTATCAGAGAATGCCCTTTCTGTGCATGTGTGTCACATGCCTGATAAACATGCTAGAGAATAGAAGTCCAGATATGTATACAAATTTCAAAGTTATTGTAGAGATGAAAAGTTATAAAAGGTGTTATTTGCTACAGAATGGCATGTGTATGTGTACCTCTCTCTCTCTCTCTCTCTCTCTCTCTCTCTCTCTCTCTCTCTCTCTCTCTCTCTGTTATCTTGTTTTCTTCTAAAGGGATAGACTTAAGTAATCGTTATATACACATACATGTATACTTTCCCTCAAATATACATACTGTACATATGCACATGAATGTTTAAATCCTTAATATGTAACAAATCTCCCCGAATTCACAGAGACTTTGTTGAAATTACCAGTGCAGATTTGTATCACTCTTTATTCAGGGGTTGATTGTGAAATTTTAAAAGGTGAAATTACGGCCTAGTTTTATTGCTGTTAAGGATTCCCATGCTTAAATACAAGGTAAAGGAATGCTTTAAGAGTTTGTATGTACCATTATTTGGTGCTTTGGTGTTGGTGAAATTGTTTTTATTAATGCATTCCCCACATTACATTTGTACATTCTTATATGTATTGATTTTAAGCAATGGGTATCTGGTTTTTGTTGGACGCTAATTTCTTTGGCTAAAGGAAGCAGAGGCAGCTATGCTGTTTTTTACTCAAGTGTGAATTATTCCTTTCATTGCTCATGAAGGTGACTCCTGGGATGAAGGTCATCTACTGTTTCCATTCTCTACCTATCACCACTGTTCTCTCTCATAGTGTCTCTTCCCTTGCTTCCTTCTTCTTTCATTTTCTTCCTTTGGTACTGCAAAAATGCCAGCACTTCACCTGCGCGTCCTGAGTAATGCCAGCGAGAACTGAGGGATTTCATTGAGCAGGAAGTGAAAAAAAAATAAAGTTCTAATTGAGAAATTTACTGATATTAAACTGAAATGAATGTGATGATGTTCCAAAATTGCCTGCAAGTTGGCAAGCATACACATACATACATACACACACACACATACTATGTATCTATATCTATATCTATTTGGATATAGATAGATATAGATATAGATATAGATATACACACACATACCCAAATGAAAGCCACATTAATTTAGAAATATCTTACTTGGAAGCTGGAGACCTGGTTCTTTTATATTCTACAGAGAATTTCAGAACTTGATGATAATTTGCTTCTAAAGCAAAGCTGTGTTGTGTGTGTCTTACTTTAACAGTGGAAACTGAAGTTACTTTTTAAGTTAAGTTTTGCCTGTATTTATTACTTCAACTAGTCAGTATATATCCTAATGATGTTGTATAATTGAGGTAGGGATGTTTTAACTCTGAATGTAAGTCTAAATCTGGATTGAGGTACATACAGCAAACTTCCTATTTGCTTTATGAATTGATTCTGGAGTTATTAAGTTCCAAATCTGATTTCCATTGTGAGAGTGACAAAGCTCCCATTTTAGGTCCACTTCATCTGCCTTGTACACACAGTAAATCCTAGCAGGAGGGTGCTTGGAGAATGTCAACCATCAAAGTGCTAACTGTGTACCACTTTGATATCCAGTACTGATAGCCAATAAAAACTAGTTTCTTTATCACCAATCTATGATTTACTGTTAGCAATATCATTCAATAAATTGATGAAAGCATGGTGAACACCACGATCAATGCAAACTTGTTCAACAACAATTAGTCTATGAATTTACATGTTCGAATGAAGATTATTTTTGTTTAAAATGGCATGTTAGTCAAAAGGTGCTAAAGGGACATGACAGCAGGTAGAATTTGAGCTGTGGGTCGTTGTTTCATTGCTGTTGATGCAGCTACAGATTACATAACACTAGAGGTCATTTCAGTTTCATTGCAGCCTAGGACTGCTCTAAGAGTGAATAATGTGCATTGAAAAGTTACCCCAGCTTAGCGTGTGTGTTAAATCCTTTTAATATCTGCAATAGTACTGTGATTTTAGTACAGAGATAAGTTTTCCTAGTATGTGTTGGTTTTAATCAGAAAACAGGAAAAAAGTTGCTAATATAAAGCCAGATATTAAATTAAGGTGCTTAGATTTAAGTTTAAACATCTGTTGCTACCTCCCATGGGTTTAACCATCATGCTCTACTGATCTCTGATAATATCTCTAGAGAATTTTATTTGTATGAGAGCAATGATTATGTTGCATATTTATCTAGTTAATGTTCTTCTAAGGTGAGGGAGCTTTTGAGGTCAGCATACTTTGCAAATTAAATTGAAGATGTGACAAGAAAGTTGCAAAGAAAAAAAGTTTGAGTGAGATATTATACAGTTACCAATGTATAAAAATGTAAGACTAATACATCACAGAGGAATTCAAGCAGCAATAAACATTCACTAAGATCCCTGTGGTGAGAGAAAGGAGCCCAAGTGCTGCTAATGCATTAGACATAAAGACAAAAGAAAATGGCTTGAGTGGACTCTGGTTTTGCTGATGGTGAGAGCAGAGTGATAATGTACTTTCCACCCCCAAAAAATAATTGAAACCTCATGAAATGTTTACAAAATAAGTTGGTAAATATGTTTTTTAAAAAGTCAAATCCACTAATTTCCAGTGTCTTCCCACATAAGAAATAATGGAAATCTGTACATGATATGAAACTGAACAGTGGCATAGTTTAAAGAAAAAGTTAAAACCTCGAAGTTATTCAGATGTTTTCTACCTGAAAAAAATCTTTTTTTCATTCATTTTTTTCTTCTTTAACATTAACATTATGAGTCTTTGTAAAAGTGCCCTTTTATGCTAAAGACTTCTTTTTTTAAGGGAGGCCAATGTAAAACACATACACTTCTTAGTGATTATTATTATCTTTAATTTTAAATAGATTAAATCTTAAGAGAAAGGAGTAGGTATCATCCAAACATCTTTCCCGAACTATCAGAGAGCAAAGTGTTAATGCTTCGTCTCCCCCTCTGCTCAGTAAGTGCTTATTATAAGAATGTCATTATATACCACAGCACCACCACCATCAAGTTCAGAGACTGAATATGAACATTCTTTTGCTGTTAGAGCAGGAGTATCAGAGTACTTCAACTGTCCAAATTATGCCCATTTGTGGTAAAGAGGAACCTCTCTGGGACCAAGCATGTATGAGAGATCATCACTCTCATAGTTCAGTTTTCTGCAGTCTTCTCTTCCCTGCCATCATCTGTATACTTGACAACTACAGAAAAAAAAAATCATAACGGTTCTGAAAGTTTGTCAGTTACTTCCTCGGCTGAATTCAGAATGTGCCTTTTGACAATGCTTTCCAAGACAAAGCAATACCGACTCATGTGAGGTGCTCTAGTTATTCCATTATTGGTGACAATAACTTTGATCACTCTACTGAGGAAGTATATGCATGTATTTACCATATAAATCTATTTTTTTTGTCTTTGCGCTTGATAAAATGAGCCTTCATAAATATCTTATTTCTCATCAGAGAGTGAAGACCAAATTTTAACATCAATAAGTTTCATGACTAAATTAATTATTAGCATGTTGAAATGCAATCATGGATTTTCTCAGTTCTCTCATTCTATGACATTTCTTAGGTAGAATATTTTCCTCTTTCAATTTCTTTGTTTGTAAATTTACTTACATTGGTTTGGAGGTTTAGATTTACTTTTATGTAGTATGTCATTACAGCTATTTAAAGTATTTATGATGATGCTCAGATTATCTTCAACAAGAACATGGTATGATAAGAAGCTGATCCCCATTATTCTTTGGGCAAAGTTTTTACCTTCAGGGTCAACAAAGTATTTGAAGCTCAGTTTGCATGTTTAATTCAGTCATAGAATTAGATATTTATACAAAGAAATCCAATACCATTTAAAGGGAATTAGCCTGATGTGTCAAAATCTAGATAGTAGTTTTATTATTTGTTGTTAGGGAGTCAGTATTCCCAAAACTTCATGAACAAGGAGAATTTGAAGAATTTATTGAGGATATGTATATGCTTAAACACACACACACACACACACACACACACACACACACACACACACACACTACTCATCTATACATGGTTGAATTGTGTCCCTAAAAATCTTCTATGTACTTACCTACTCAGAACTTTAGAGAGTGAATTTATTTGGAAAGAAGATAATTGTGCATATGATTAGATTAGTTCATATTATAAATGGTTGCATATAAATACAACTATCTGTATAGTTACATAAAACAATGCAAAAATACAGTTACTCAAAACCATATATAGCCAAAGGCAAAAACATGAGTTGTGCTATCAGAAGCCAAGAACTACCTAAAAAGGGTATGGTGGGTGCTCCCATAGTGATCTTATGGACACTATGATTTCAGATTCAGGAACTATATAAAAGTAAAATTCTGGGTTATTTATTTATTTATCTATCTATCTATCTATCTATCTATCTATCTATCTATCTATTTATTTATTTATTTATTTATTTATGGTGTAAAAGTGTATTTAGAATTAGCCAGCTGGACTCAGTTTAGATGATCCCAATATTGTTGGCAACATCCAGAGCATCATAGTCAGGAGCCAACCCAACATACGCCTTCTTCTCTCCATCTGCCCTTATGAGGGTGTTGACTTTGGCCACATCAATGTCATAGAGTTTCTTTACAGCCTGTTTGATCTGGTGCTTGTTGGCCTTGACACCCACAATGAACACAAGTGTGTTGTTGTCTTCTATCTTCCTCATGGCTGACTCAGTGGTCAAGGGAATTTGCTGATGGCATAGTGGTCAAGCTTGTTTCTCCTGGGAGCGCTCTTTCAGGATATTTGGGCTGCCTCCAGGGCCGCAGAGTCTTGGGCCGCCGGAACATGGGTGATGTCCGGATCTTCTTCTTTTTGTGGCTATGGATACCTTTTAGCACTGCCTTCTTGACTTTCAAGGCTGTGGTAGTATTGTGTTCCCCAAAATACTGTGTATCCTAATAAACTTATCTGGGGTCAGAGAACAGAAAAGCCACAATATTAAACATAGAGGTTAGGCAGTGGTAGCACACACCTTTAATCCTAGCATTCCAGAGGCAGAAATCCATGTGTTCAAGGATACAGGCAAGCATGGTGACTCACTCCTTTAATCCCAGAAAGCCAGCCTTTAATCCCAGGGAGTGATGGCAAAAACAGAAAGATATATAAGGCATGGAGACCAGAAACTAGAAGCTTTTAGCTGGTTAAGCTTCAGGCTTTCGAGAAGCAGTTCAGCTGAGAGCCATTCTGGATGAGGACTCAGTCTGAGGAAACAAGACCAGCTGAGGATCCGGCAAGGTGAGGTAGCTTTGGCTTGTTCTGTCTCTCTGATCTTCCAGTATTCACCCCAATAACTGGCCTCAGGTTTGACCTTATTAATAAGAACTGTTAAGATTCATGCTATACAAGGCCTTTGCTTTGAGTTCGGCTTTGGGAGGGGCAGGAGCTTCCTTCTCCGCTTTCGGCACCATCTTGGCAAAAAGGCAATTCTGTTGTTTTAAGCAAGCTAATTTAGGGTAGTTTGTCATGGGAGCTCTTGGTATCTAGTACAAACTGTGTCCATTGGACACCATATAAGGTTCTGTCTTTCATGTCAACTCAAAAGGAACCCAAGAGTGGTTCTTTTTCTCATTTTCAATATCCTCAACCATAAGAAACCCAAGTCCTTTAAAAATCGTCTATGTATTTTTAATCAAATAATTCACTAATCCTTAGATAATTTATTTCTAGTTTTCTGTTTTAACCACTCTATTTTTGCATACTATTGTGCATCTCCTCTTGAAGACTGCCTCTACCTCCCTGTCTTTGAAGGCTATAACATTTACTCCTGTGTTGACAGCCAAGTCTAATAACTTCTACATTGAATTATTCAGTCAGAAGACAGGAATGGAGACAATGTAACAGTATCTATATTTATTTTAGTCTTGCTATATAATAGATAGATAGTAATATTTTAAAATCTGTATTAAAAGTAGCCTTACTAGAAGACAATCTCACAACAAACAGCCTGATCCTCTGCTGGCTCTTTGATCTCAAAATAAATAAATAAATAAATAAATAAATAAATAAATAAATAAATAAATAAATAAATAAATAAGAAAAAAAGAGAGAAGTTGGAAAGGTGGCTCAGTGTTTAAGAGCACCGGCTGCTCTTCCAGAGGACCCAGGTTTAATTACCAGCACTCATATGGCAAATCACAATTGTCTATAATTCTAGTTGCAGGGAATCTGACACCTTCACACAGACAAACATACAGGCAAAATAATAATGCATATAAATAAATTAATTAGTAAAAAACAAAGGAAGAGTATAGCCAGAAGTTTGTCAAGTCCCACCTGGCCCCATGGTCCTGTAGCAGTTTATATAATAATCACTCAGAGGCTTCCTATTAATCACAAATTGTATGGCCCAGGCTTCTTGCTTCTTGCTACCTGGCTTGTATAACTTAACTCAATTCATTACTATTAATCTATGTATCATCATGTGTTCCATGGCTTTACCTGTGTCCCATTACATGTTGCTCCTTGAATGACTTGTTGATGTCTCCCCTTATTCTCCATTCTCCTTTCACTATCTCTCTAGGATTTTCCAGCCTAACTCTATCCTGCCCTGCCATAGGCTAATGCAGCTTTATTAATTGCCA
The DNA here is from genome assembly GCF_007827085.1 of Peromyscus californicus insignis. Taxonomy (NCBI): domain Eukaryota; kingdom Metazoa; phylum Chordata; class Mammalia; order Rodentia; family Cricetidae; genus Peromyscus; species Peromyscus californicus. The sequence continues at coordinate 112,338,605 of NW_026294606.1, forward strand.
ATGTGAGTAACACATATTCAAAGCATACAGAAAGACATACCACAGCCAAGACATCTCACAGCAAGAGACAGAGAGAGAAAGAAAAAAAGACACTTCTCACAAAAAGAAGAGAATACAAAAATAGGTTTAATGTAAAAAGTTTAACGTATTTGAGAAATCCTGAAATTAATTGAGCTTGTATTGTTATTCTGGCCTTTAAAATATTAACATAATTTTATATTTTACTATTTTATGCTCTTATAGTGATTCAGACATTCATATGATCATAGAATTCATTGTTTTCAAAAATAGTCTGTATCAGAACAGTAACTTCAGTCAATAAAAGCCTTAAAATATCTAAAGGGAATATATTTTGTTTCTGTGCAAGGCCACATGTTATATTAGCATGCAGCTAAACAGAGAAATTTGCCATTTCTAAGAAGTGAATTTAAAATTATGATGACTGCATCTTACATGAATTAGGATGGTATTCTGTCATTGCCTAGTACATATTATAGCCTCAAAGAGAGAATATGTACAAGGTAATAATAGAAGAGATTTTCACACTTTTTTATAATTAAAGAAAGATTAAATGTCACATATGCTTCAAACATCAAAGGATGCTGTGTCTTGACAAACTGTCTTAAGTTTGACACACTCCTTTTATAATCCTTAGTTTGTAACCTGCTTTTTGCGCTCTCTTTCTCTCTCTGGGTAATATTTAAAAAGAATTTGGAAGCATTGTTTTTTTTTTCAAGAAATATGCAAAGTGAGAAAGGGGAAAACATATCCTTGATGGATATGATTATATTTTTTGCCAGCTTTGATTCAGAGAGATGAACGAAATTGAAATTCTTCAGGAAAACATGAGTAGAAAATCATGAGGATTGGAATAAACAATTTCAAAAGATATCCAGCTGTCGTACCTGATGTGAATGCCAATAACAGCTGAAGTTTCAAAACCTTAGGACAGGGTGAACAGTCCATCATCTCTATTTTGCACAAAGAAGCTAAATCTTCATTAAGGATGTAGAGATGGTATAATACATGTACATACATGCACATGCATGTGTCTGAGCGCGCATGCTCACACACACACACACACACACACACACACATACACACACACACACACACATAGAGAGAGAGAGAGAGTTCAACTGCAAGCAGAATTTGCAACATCCACAAGTATATCAGCAAACCTATATATATATATATATATATATATATATATATATATATATATATATACACATATAAAACATAACTTAAATATATTCTATCTGAAGTAAATTTCTAAGGGATTTTTTTTTCTTTTTTAAGAGCCGTCCCACAGTGGTTCAAGGTTTAGAACTTATTATAGCATGTAAGATGTAGATGACATTTCACTATAACTGTAGGTATCTAAAACATACTAACAAGGTTTTCAAGAGCCATTAGGCTATTTCTACATGGCCAATGAAACCAAGCTTGGTGAAAAATGATGAGACACTAAACATGGTTTATATATGTAAATGTCATAGTATGGATATCTTAAGTCATCATTCTTTGTTTCAACAGTCTTTCTGAACTGCCTGAATTATATTACAAGTTTAAAAAAACTGGAGAGGACAAGCATACAATTCATTCTTAATGTTATCTCTAGAATGTTTCTTACTAATTTTTAACTTACATTGGTTAACTCCTACCACTAATCTTTTCAGTTTTTAAATTCCATGGTTCAAACCTCAGCCCATAATGCATAATAAAACACAGACTATGGATTTAAGTGACTTTTATTCTGTATTTCATAGAAAAATTGCTTGCAGCGACTTGAAAAAACAGTTCTAATGTCACTACAATTTATCAATTCATTCTAGACCTGTCAATAGCTTTTCATCCACTCTTGTTTCAAGGTACATTTCCAAGGGAAGTTAGATGTTTTTAGTAGTTTCTTCTTTCATAATTGTCTTAGCAAATCTTTTCAATAGATGAATTGGCACAAACTCCGCAATAAAATTTAGTAAGAGTTGTAATAGTAAGAAAACATAGTGAAATCTCATTTGATTTTATAAGTGTTAGTACTTGAAATAAAATGCTTATCTTGCTTTCGTTTGACATAAGGAAATATTTTATAAAATATTTACAAAAAATATACAAAGGCTGTGGGATGTTCTATATACTGTGAATGTGATTGGTTGCTAAATAAATAACTGATTGGTCAGTAGCCAGGTAGGAAGTACAGGCAGAATAAACAGACAAAGAAGGTTCTGGGAAGAGAAATGCTGAGGAGGAGATGCCAGCCCACTATCCAGGGAACAGCATGTAATGGCACACAGGTAAAGCCACAGAAAACATGGCAACATATAGATTAACAGAAATGGGCTGAGTTTAAGTGTAGTAGCTAGTCAGCAGTAGGCCTGAGCTAATGACTGAGCAGTTTTAATTAATATAAGCCTCTGTGTGTTTACTGGAGTCTGAGCGGCTACAGACCAGGCAGGACACAGAAAAAGTTTCAGCTACATACAAATGTCCACAAAGCAAACCTATAGAAAACAGATTTTGAATCCCTGTTTGTAACTCTACAGTGAACTATGAGTGTCCCTTAGAATATGATTATTTGTCTTCTTTTGATTTAGAAACCTCTTTTCCTGATTCACAGTTCTACTATAATTTGACTTAGTCTTTCGGAAGATTACAATTAAATTAAATAACTAACTTAGTATTAACAGTATCAATTCAGAAAAGCAATACTGATGATGCAGCTCAGCATGGATACTTAAATAAGGTCAGTCTTCCGGTTAGCAAGTTAAGCCTGGTTTCCAAGTCCATTCACAGAATTAGCGAATGACTACAATTCCTTTTGTTTTCCTCTTAATGTTTTATTCCTGTTGGCCTTCTGCTTGCTTGTTAGAATGATGACAAACTGAATTTATCTTAATGTTGACTCTCCATAGGCCTGGGAAATATAAATTTGATTCAGTGATACATTCGTTCTCAAAATGTTAGTTTATCAATATTATTCCCCAATTTGCCATCCTCGGAGAAGTTTCTATGGCTTGACCTCCATGTAGGTCCACCATGAGCCTTCTAAAGGACAGAAGACCCCTGCTGAATCTTTGTTGGTTCTTGAAATACTGAAATCAGTGAACCTGTACTTGTCATAGAATCAAAATTTTTCTTAAAAATTTATAACATGGAGAGGAGTTTAACAACACAGGTAGCAGTTTGACAACTTTGACAATCCTATGAATCTGATGATTTTTTGGAGCTCTTTTATCTTTATTTATTTATTTGTCAATTAAAAATTAAATCTTATTTGTGTACATGTATGTACCTATGTGATTGTATGCTACGTATGTACAGAAGAAGATATCAGGTCCCTTGAGATTGGATGCTGGAAGCTGAACTCTGGTCCTCTGAAAGATAGGAGATACTCTTATTCACTGAGCCATTTCCTTAAACACATCATTGACTCTTTCTCCTTAGATAGAATTTTGTATTACAAGATACAACATGTATATTGATCCTACAGACAAATGGTATTAAGGTTTTGTGTGTGTGTGTGTGGGGGGGGTGTCTATAGCTCTATGAATTGGCATGGTCATACACAGTGTTTTGCAGGATTATTTTTATTTGTTCCACAAGGATTCCAAAAATTCATGAATTAAGAGGATTTGGAGAAGGACAGCTCAAAGAGTCAGCTTTTGCCCAAATGTGTCTGGAAGAGGAATGAGTCAGCTGCATGTCAGGGCAGCTCTAAAGTATATATCTGTGAAATTCACAAATCTTGGCTGAAAATGAGCATCGGGCAACATTGTCAATATATTTTTGACATACTTTCCCCAGAATCTTGCATCTCACAGTAATAGAAGTTTCCTGGATTCTTTGTGGATATAAACAGATATTATTTTTTCAATTTGATTCAAAATTTTGATCTACTTTTGCTACAAAAAATAGGTCCAAGTGTTTTTAGTCTTAGGGTGATTAGCAATCATACTTTTATAGTTTTCAGACATGATTTTATTGTCCTCTTTCACAGAAACTTCATGTAGAGAAAATGATATTATTAGTTTATATGACAGGGTGCAACATGCATAGACAAACACAAAGGTGACTAGATAAGAATAGTAGAGAAGATATTCAGGCCACTAAATGAACAAAAAATAAAATTATCTATGTAGACCCATGGATAAAGAGATTTAAAATATGCTATATGTCTTTTTACTATATATTTAGGTATTCTGACAAAAGACAAAATATAGTTGCTCCATAAGGTAGTGAATGGGAGCATATGGATCCTGGGTAATGTATGCACTCAGATGCCTTTCTCATTCTGCTAGGATGGAGCTTCTTCTTTTGTTTCTGGACTCAGCACCACAGCCAGCAGAATCACACTTGCACCATTCCTGGAGAAGATTTTATTCAGTTTCATTTTGTTAGGAGCAACAAAAGGAGCCTTTATAACCATGTCAGACCCTTCAGATCTCGTCTTTGTCTACCTGTTGTGATTCTTTACAAATACCAAGTATAGGATGAGTTCAGAAAAGACATTGTGGTCACTGGGGGAGATCAACAAATAAAGTTAAAGACTTTGGGGGCTGCAGTGAAGTGAAGAGCACTTGCAAAAAAAATCCTAGATTTGGCTGCTAGCACTGACACAGTGGTTCCTCACTGTTTGTATCTCCAGTTCAAAGAGATTCAGTGTCCTCTTCTGGCCTCTGCAGACACCAGGTAGGCATGTGGTGCACTTATATACATGCAAGCAAACAGATATATACATGAAATAAAAATAAAAGTTTTTTAAACAGTTAAAAGCTTTTTTAATAAGTATTACAATATGTATGCTATTACTTCTGAAATCCAAATCAATATTACCAGTTTAAGGCCTGGATAACAAATAACTATGTTACAACTGAATAATAATTGATATTAAATAGTGGTACCCAATTCTACTCTAACCACTACAAACTTGTCTTTATTTAATAACTACTACAGCCTTTTTTGCAACTGAGAAAACTGAGGCAAACCAGCATAACAAGCTTCTTCTTCAATTCATCTGCCCAACTACTTAAGGTTTGAGGATTTTTTTCCTACAATGTCATGTGCAAGAAATCATATTAATGTGAACATTTTACATAGTAATTTTCATTTAATATTCAATCATTCTTTTATTTGACTAGATGGATTATTACTTCTTGTGATTAAATATTTTTTCCATGGTGCATGGTGTCTGTCAGCAGTTTTCACATTACTTTGGAAAGAAAGACTGATTGCTTCCAGGTCTTTTGTTATATTATGATGATGAGTAAACCTATTATAAACATATAGGTATCCATCTCTTCTTATAAATGCATTTCCATAAAGTTTTGTTTAGATATAAATTACTAATCACTCTTGAGTATGAGTCAAATGGTAAGATGACACACAGCTTTGTAAGATATTTCAAAAATGCCTTGCAAAATGGTTATAACTTTTTCAGTTATAGCAAAGTTGGTGGGACTCCTGTCCCTGTAAACACTCAGAAGAAATAGATATTTTCACTTTGATGATTTTGTAGATGAGCCAAAAAGTAAATACTTGGAGAACTTAGTATTGCAGTGAGCCTGAGGTATCCTTTCCACTGGGCTTTTCAAAGAAATATGCCTGCTTCAAGAAGGAATATTCTCAGTTTTTCATTCAGACTACACTTTCCATCTTCCATTCATTTTTTATTCACAGATCTTATTAATAAAGGGAAGATAAACTACCATTTTTCTGTGCTTTGTACTTTATAAGCTTACTGTGAAAGACAAAACTAGATTATAAAGATTAAAAACAAAGGGCAACACTCATTCCTGGATATGTCTTTGGTGTCCTTTTTCCTCTCCTTGACAGAGCACTCTGAATAATGATAATCACCCTAGGATTCTCTTTTCTTCCTTCTCTGGAAAAAAAAAGGAGAAAGCCATTACTGTGTAATTACTGGAATTTCTGATGTCATTAGGTGACAATGTCAAATATTAAACATGTCCAACACGTTTATGGATAGTAACAAGTTATAATGTAAAATCAAATAAAAGGTAAGGGCCAATGTTTGACCTCAGAACTGTTCATACAGCAATATAGTCTCGACACATACTCTGTGAGACTCTTGTTCTGTTATGTGGTCCTTCTCCAAGCAAGTAGAATCATGTGTAAGCATAGTGCCTTACTCTTTCATTCCCCTGAATTAGCACAAACTGTACTGGTAGCTTAAATTTTGTAAATATTAATAACATTGACTGTGGCTCTTGCTCTTCTTCAGGTTTTTCTACATTTTTATTTATTTATTTATTTTTTGTCCTCCATATATTCCTTTAAATTCTTCATTCAGGTATAATATCAATCCAGCCAAACACATGTATCCTAACACCAAAGCTGAACAGGTCTGTGAGACTAGCATCCAAATAGAAAGTCATAATGTCACCAGTCTTCAAAACTCCCTTCTTACAGTGTTCAAGAGCACATTCTCTGTTCTTTTAATAATAGCTGTGTTCTCTCTCTACCATTGTAGATAAGTTTAGTCTGCTTTGTACTTCAGTAAGACTCATGAATATGAATGTTTTTAGGTCTGGTTTCCTTCCTCTAATTTATTGTTTTATTTCTTTATCATGTTAATTGTCACTACCATCAATCCCTTTTTTGTTCTTGCTCTGAAAGGTGACTTTTATAATATTTCTCTAGGGTGGCATTTTATTAAATAGTTCAATGTTACTTGGTAGGAATGTTCAAGCTAAGATCCAGCCCTGTCTTAGTTAAACTAATGATAAGCCCATGTATTCACACCATTGCGGTACTCTACCTGTCTCTAGCCTGCTTCAAAAACACCTCACTCTTTTCCTAAAGAAATTCACTTATTAAAACTACCCTTTATTAGAAAGAAAAATTACTTTCTACTATTCTGTCTTACAGTTTCTTTTCGCTGTTATTCCACACCCAACTGCTCTGTTTTCTCCAATCGTTATAGTCAAATGAATATCATAAACATTGATAAACTAGACAGTGAAGCCACAGAGATAAATGTGTGGTTTGCAGATAAACAATGACTAACAGTTTATTCTCTAGAGTCACCAGGCCTTATTGCAAATCCTTGCAAGCTCCCTTAACAGAGAATACCTAATCCACCTCTAGTCCCATGAGATCCACCTTCAGGATTTATGTCCAGTACCAAGAATGTCACTAACTAGCATGAACCACATCATCCTAAGAAAAACATGCATTTATATATGATTTGCATTATGATTTCAGGAACAAACTTTATCTCCCTAGTAATATCATTTGCAAAACATATCAGACAAATAGTAATTACAATGTGAGATATATGTACATGTAAATTTGTCAGCCACTTATTATAGTCACTACTGATGACTAAAGATGTTATTTCTAAGCTTTAGGATTCCTAAATGTATAAGAGGATATTAGAAGGTATCAGGAACACTGTGCATGTAAACTAGAACAGAATTGGCATGCTGTCTTAAGCATAATCAAAGGGATTAAAAGAAGAATAAACTGGATATAAATATGTGTGTCTATAGACTTAAAGTTAATTAATATTGATTCATTATGCACCTATAGTAGACTGCTGGCATTATGATATTTTGGAAAGGAATATACCCTGCAACTGCCACTATTTTGGTATATGCCAAGTGAAAACACTTTGTTTAAATTTTTTTTTTAACTGTGCCTGCCTTCAAGTGCCACATAGGCTAGAAGGGATGACAACCCACATCCTTGATGCTTGCCAAAGATGTGAAGGACCACTATAACATAAATTATGGTATTTCCATTACACAGAAATCATGTGAAATGTCACCCAAAAGACTGTTTCAGATTTACATGATAGACTATTAACTAAATCCCACGATCATAAAGACCAGAATTCATTTTTAATTTTCTTTATGTGAATGCTGTAGATTGTAACTTGAATCCACATGCTTTTGAGGCAGGCATTTTACTTACTGAGCTGTCTCTCGAGGTCCATGGCTTAAATAAGCCCATAATGTGTCTACCTGAATCTCTGAACCAGAGAGTTAGCATGACTGAATGGGCTCTGCCTAAAGACCAATTCTAGAAAAACAGAAATCACTGCAAAATCATCCTTCCATTCCTGTGCCTAAGCAATCCAGTAAACATGAACAAGCAGGACCATATGCAAGTGTGCAAGCAGGTGAATGAGTTTAAAGCTGTATGATTGTTTTCTACACTCAATGGGGGCTTCTATGTCACATCCATTGAGTGAAAGACACTTGATCAGAAGACATTTCAAAGACTGCATTAAACATTTTTTTTTTCTTTTGTGTGTGTGTGTGGTAAGAAAGGATATTTTGAAACTCTAATACTTCTAACTATGGAGATAAGTGCTAGGTTTTATGGAACAACCTGTCACTTCAGGCTTGCCATTCACTTTGAGCAGAAAGGCCTTGCTTGTTAATTCTAAGATTGTGCTTGACTTTGTAGCTTTGTCAATAGATCCTTACTTACTACAGAGCTTTGATCACTTTAGAAGCCAAGCAAAGAAGGGAATACTTAGCAATGTGGGATCCAAGGCTATGCTTAGAAGTGCTTGAAGAGTGTAAGAATGTTCTTACTACTTTTTGCTTTAATGTTGCCCTAAAGTGACCAGTCTTAAAAACTTCAGCTTGGAAACCAGACTGGTGCTGTAATCATGGATTGTTAAACAACAATGGAAAGAGAATTTACCTCTTAGTATCCGAATCTCTTTTACTTTAAAATGGCCTTCAAAAATAAAAGATATATGAAAGGCTGTAATAATTTGCAGGACATACAGTATTTAAAGTTTCCATTTTTGCCAAACTCTGAAACATTACTTATGGTTGTGAAATTAACCTTGGCTCCATTTCTTGGCCAGCATGCTGCTGTGGGTTTATCTGAACATCAGCATGGTGTATCATCCTCTCAGTTATTAATGCTTAAGATACAATCTTTGAATTAGTTCCTTTCTAATTCTAAACAAATAGTTACTATTCATTGCCTTTATGGCAGGTAGAATCCCTACCCTCTATTTATCTTAGCACATTGTTCATTTCACTGATACTATTTATAAATTAATTTTTCAAAAAATGAGTAACTCATTTTTGACCTTTCACCTAGGTCTCAGACTACATCTCAAACTGCTTCATGACATGCATAGTTGAGACTATGGTACCTTTATATACATTCATGACTACTTCCTCTGTTATAAAATGATCATAAAATTTATGGTTAGTAACAACACATGTTTATCGTTTCCTAGTTTGTATGAGTCATCAGTCCTGTCAGAAGGTTTCCTGTTGAGGTGATTTATAAGGCTAAAACCAAGATTTCATCCATGACTGAGGTCTCATCTGAGACTCACCTGCACAAGAATCCAGGCTCAATGTGTACAAGTCGTTACCAATACTCAGCTTTCTAGACTGCCAAACTGAAGGTTTCTCTCTCTCTCTCTCTCTCTCTCTCTCTCTCTCTCTCTCTCTCTCTCTCTCTCTCTCTCTCTCTCTCTCTCTTTTTTGTTGACATCAATAGATGCTCATCTACCACACTTTGTTCTTCATGCCCTTTCTGTGTGACAGCTCATGTTCACATAATCACACAAAACCTCCCACCTTGCTGAATTCTATTGATTCCATGTCAGTCAAACATTGTAGATATTCTTATGTATCCTTCTCAGATTCTTGAAAAGCAAAATGATCTTTACCAAAGAGGTTTTATCCATGCCATCTCCTTGTATACTTCCCAATTCCTATTACAGATCAATGCAGGCTGCTTTGAATCATTTTATTATATATATATTACTTACCTGACCATGGTATGCTTATGATTAATGTGTTTCTTTATTGCCTTTTATATAGTTTAAATCTATAACATTGTTAACGATGTTGTATAAGTTTATGTATTATGTAAAACAACAAACCCATACTCAGTAATGCTTATGGTCTCCTCTGTGAAGGTTTCCATATAGGCTAAGGATTTGACATGAGAAACTCTAACATCTAATCTTTCTTCCACCATCAGAGTGTTATTTAAGTTTCTTCGTGCTGTTTTGCTTTATCTTTCCTACAAGTTGCAATTCATTAACTGATTGTTAATATATGAATTTGACCATAAGCTTCCTGTAGCTTGTGATAGTGCTTGTAAACAGACAAACAAAGAAAATGGCTTATCCTAAGTCTGGCTGTTTAACATAGTTGCTTTGTTCTGTGCTCTGGCCCTAGATGTGTGGTGATAGAGGCTTGACATGGGCCATCAATGACCAGAATGCAGAGCTTTTATGAAAATGATAACAGAGTTACCAAAACTCATAGCAACCCAGGGATTTAGTGATGAAAGGAATATCAATGTCTCCTAGAAATGTGAGACATGTTTGTTGAGTGCTATTTGGATCTAAATGGTTTCTCAGAGTGGTAAGGTAATAGATTCTGGAATATGACAAAGAAGGAATTTCTTGTACAGCTGTTATGTCTCTGTTCTCTGCACATGAGTCAAATTGATCTTTCAATGTTATTTTGACCTTCAAATTTCTCCTTTCCTTTGTGGCTGATTTCTTTAAGTTTTTATTTTCTTCTTGACTCCTCTCCTGACTTCATCCTGTCCCCATATCCTTAGCCCTCATCTCCACTGCATCTTTCTTTTTTTAGATTTTATTTTTGTCATTTAATGTAAGAATATTACAGAAATCATGGAAATAAGCTAATTGTCTACATTCTATAAAACATACTTGTGACTTATGCAATGAAATATAAAATTCACTGTGATATTAATTGGCTAATTAATTATTTATTTTTCTTTTGGCTTCACCAATGAGCAGAACATGGACCTGGATATGCAAATTATATTCTGTGTCTTAGTTAGGGTTTCAATTCTGTGGTTATGAAAACATGACAATAAAACAACTCAGTAGAAAAAGGTTTATATCAGCATATAGTTTCACATTATAGTCCATCACTAAGGAAAGTCAGGCAAGGAATTCAAATGGAGAAGAAACCTGGAGGCAAGAGCTGATGCAGAGGTTTGAAAGATCATGCTTACAGTCTTGTTACCCATGGCTTGCTCATCTGCCTTCTTATAGCAACCAAGGACCTCTAGCACATCTGAAGCACTACCCACAATGATCTTGGCCATGCCACATCAATTATCAACAAAAAAAAAAATGTCCTACAGACTTGCCTACAGGCCACTCCTATAGAGGCATTTTCTTGATTAATATTTCTTCTTTTCAGATGACCCTAGCTTGTATCAAGATGAAATAAAGCTAGCCAGTTCACTCAGATACAAGGTATCAAAAATCTTCAGACTATAACTTACATTTCTTGTTATGAAAATAGGATTTAATGCAGAGCATGAAGTGCTAAAAGGCATTATATAGAGTGAATCAAAGAATCACTCTGGAGAATTCACTCTGGAGAGTGAATTGTATATCATGGAGTCTTCTCATTAAACATTCAAGTGTGCATATCTTTTTATCTTCTTTACACATCCAATTTATTATATCTAAAGTAAGATTCTTTTACTGTTACTTATTCTTCATTGTTAATGTGTATTTCTAATGCACATGCAGGAAAGACACTTAGCAGATAGTCAATAGCTGTTAGTTCAGAAGTAATGACAATATCCCACACAAAATACCCAAGCAAATGTCCTCCAAATATAAACATTCAGGGCCTCCATAGTGCCATGATCAGGGTTACCACTGTCACCATCATTACTGCTGTGAAGGAGCAGTACACTGGGGCCTTTTCCTCATTTAATTTCCTTTACATACTTACCACTCCATTCTTCTAACAAAAAGTTTATTTTGCCAAGAAAATAGAGCCAGGTAACTGAGGACCTTACAGAAAACAGGCCATGGAGCTGTGAAGCATTTGTTCTTTAGGAGAACAAACATGATGTTTCCAGCAGGAACACAGGACATGTACAAAATACCTGGGTACTTTGTTGCAAATCACAATTGCTTTCAAGGTAGGCAAGGCTTCTTTCGCTTCCCAGACAGTCACATTACACAAAAGCTTGTGCAATTGCACTTTAATGCTTGCATTGGGGTGAAATCCGAAGCATTTCAGTCTGCGGGGCCTCAGTTATGCAGGGTGCTCCTTGAGTCATGCATTCCCAGATACCTTTCCGGGGATGGGGAATGGAATTCATTATCTTCACTAATACATTGCTGCTAAGTATAAAATAAGTTTTCAAAGAAACGCTAAAAACTTTTGAATGTCTGACCAAATGGCTGGATCGTTGCTCAGATGTCACCAGCATGCTGTTTGCATGAGTGATTTGTGCAAAGGATCTTGCAGTAAGTCGGTGCTCATATATTACTCTTTCAACTGTGACAAAGAAAAAGTTGCAAGAGGTTCATTCTACCAATTCTTAGTTTTTAACTTCTTTATAAATTGAGGGACAGTGCTACTTCCAAAAATATCTTCTTTTTAGTCTTGGTAGGAAACAAAGTTTTTATTTCTTACTTTTTTTTTTTCTTATTTTTATTTCCGCTGGTGTGAAAAAAAAAATACTCTGACAAAAAGCAACTTGGGGAAGAAAGGGTTTATTTTTGCTCACAATTCCAGATTACATTCCATCTCTGCAGGAAATTCACAGTGGCAGAAGCCTGGGACAGCTGGTCACATGATATAAATAGGGAAGAACTCATGCCACACATGCTTGCCACACAATGAGCTTTTTCTTCTCATCTGTGATCCAGGTCCCCAAACCAAGGAAGGGTACAGGCCTACATTCATGGTGAATCTTCCCACAGCAACTAAGGCAATCAAGACAATCTTCACCAAACATGTCTACGGGCTAGCTTGATCTAAACAATCCCTTACTGAGGTTTTCCTCTTAGGTGTTTCTAGGTTGTGTGAAGTTGACAATTATAATTAACTTTCTCCCTCTTGGACACAGTCCTCCCTCCCCTGATCTCCTCCCTCCACCCTTCTCTCTTACACATGCACATTCTGTGTTTCCTTTATCAATTATTTCTGTAAGTTGTAATATCTGAGTGTTTGCGGGTGGATTTGTGTGATACATACAGTCTAAGATGGAAAGAAAATGTTGTTTTCTTTCCAAATCAAAAAGAAAAATGTGTAGAGTCTGGAATGACAACCAAATTAGCTGCTTTACCTCACAGTCTCCTTGCTCAAAAATATAAATTTTATCCTGAAGGGAATTCTCTTATGTGTCTAGAGTAGGCATCTTTCCATATATACGCACAGAGTGAAGTATGTGCGAAATCTTAAGTCTCCTTAAGAACTTGAGAAATCATTAATCTTGTATTATCTTTGCAAAAATGGGGCTGAGAAATTATTTATATTGTAAGCTCGGATTCAAGGCAATTCAAGTTCTGAGGAATTGAATTTCAGCAAAACCTTAGAATCCCTCCTCCCCCTTTCTTGAAATCTATATTCCTTCATTTACTTTGTTATTCATCTGGTAGTGCCAGGGTTTCTCTGTGTAGCTTTGCGCTTATTCCCAGAACTCACTCTGTAGCCCAGGCTGGCCTCGAACTCACAGAGGTCTGCCTGCCTCGGCCTCCCTAGTGCTGGGATTAAAGGCGTGCGCCACCACCGCCCAGCCAGCACTAGATTCTTATTCCATGACTATGATGTTATCATTTATTAATGTTGGTAGTTAAAGTAAATTTTATGTTACTTCCAGAGCTTTTTGTAAAGGGTGTGGTCTATGTTGGAAAGTTGCTATACCATTAACGGAGATCTAGGTTAAAATAGAAAGGCCATGACATGGTTACTAAAATTGTCTTTGAAAGATTTTCTGCCTTTTGTTGTTGCTATTGCTGTGCTTGTTGTTGTTGCTGTTCCTGCTATCAGATGGTGGTGTGTATTTTACCTCACTAGCTCTCTGATAAGGAAAGGAGATAAGTGAATTAGACTCAGGGTTAGTGACTTGCTTTGAGACTTTCATGCCAGTCTTTTGATGTCAATAAACCCCATTATGATAATCCCTAGACCCAACATGTTTTCTATTGTTTTAGGATGCGACCAGGATCAGAAATAAAGGAGAAGACAGACACAAATGCAAAGTTGACACTAACTTGTCCATTCTGGTTATTGAACATTTTTTTTTTTTTGATTTAAGAAGTAGAAAGAAAAGCATTGTTACTGTAAGACTATTATGAAATGGTTCCTACTTCTCATGGTACTATGGCTTTTTTGTTCCCTGAACAAGAGTCTGGAGAAATAAGAACTAAACCCCAGCAACCATTGGCTGCTCTTGTTGACAAATTAAAGCATATGGGGACCTACTTCCCAAGGTTAATAGAAAACTTCCAAGAAGCAAAATGCTCAGGGTTGTTTGTGTTAGTCATTTCAAAGCCCCAAATTATGGGTGTTTCTTATAAAGCACAGGCAGAAGGGAGCTGATATCAAGAACCTCAAGTCATTGAATCTGAGATGCGGCCTGGGAAGCCACAAGCTAAGTGAATCAGAAAGAAGGTGTACTTGGAAAGTAACACTTTTTAAATTCTTGTTCACGTTTTTTAGCCAGTATGTATTTTCAAAGGTTATGCTCAAATGTATTATCATATATTAATTTTAGAGAAAAAATATAATTAGTACAAAAGCTATATTGTATCTACTGTGGAATTTACCATCCCATAAAAACACATCTAGCTACTCTGGTCACAATTCTTTACAATTTAGTGGTAGGGTTCCAAAAGTACTGGAGAGCCTTGAGAATACAGAGGGGTTTTGAACTATATCCTTATGAGAAACTTTTAAGAAAAATGAAGAAAAGATTTCCAAACAGAAGAATAATAAGAACTGATGTATGTCTCTTGAGATGAGAGGCAAATCTCACAGTTGACTTTTCTATGAACTGTAAAATTTATGATTATCTGACCACACGCAGAAACTCCCCAGCTTTTTAGTGCTTAAGTCTTTGGTAAGGGTGTTAATCAGGTGTGAGAACACTGTTGCTATTCACATAGCACACTGATCTTCTGGTTGGAATGCTTATCAGAATTACTTGGAGGGTCATTGAATGCAGCTTTTGAGCTTCACCTTAAGATTCTGAGGTTTGGTAATTCTTTATTACAACTGGGAGTCTAGATGCCTAGCACATTTCCAAGCATTTAGTATTGCCAATTAGAATACACATTGAGAATGACTTATATTGTGAATGGCAATGCCCTAGCTCTCTACGTAGAGTCCATGATAGTGTGCTAGGAGATTTGAAAAGCATAATAAGAGATGTGTGTTACGTCTTTCTGTAGTGTTCCTGGGATACTTGTCAAGGTGTTTTGTATTTAATATAGTATCAATATATTAGGGAATGGATTTCAAACATTTCATAACATGTTCCAAGCAAAACATAAGACCTTGCAGATGTGTTTCACAATCACAATTCTCTCCTTCTACCCATGAATTCGCTCTGACAGCCTAACTTGCTGTAGGTTTTCAACATTTCTACCCAAATATTCTAACATTTAGAATGTCTTACTAGCAAATATCTATTTGACTAATCTCAAATTCCAAGACTCTTGAAATAGAAATAGAATCTTGAAATTAAAATAGAAGGGCTTCAAAAGCCTAGTTGGTCCCAGGCAAGGCTTATTGTTTGTCTTATAAGTAATTCAGAAACAGAGACAGAGCACTTTTTTATTGGGTGAGATGGTACTAGCTTTGGTCTTTCTCATTGGCAGAATTAGATAGAGACAGGACATAGAAGAAGACACACAATAGAATAGATATTTTCTAAGAATATTCTGTGTTATACAGCCATTTTATCAATAGCATTAATTCCTACTGTTAGCAAGTGACTAACATTAGCTGAAAAACAATTGGTGGACAGATAAATAAATGTATATCATTAGTATTAACCTATGTGTGATGAGACTGGCATTTTCTGTTTGAATAAACTTTCAATCTACCTCTTAATTATAGATTTGTTAATTGTCTGTGTGTTAACACACATGTGTATATTCTTGTGGAGGTCTGAGATTCATATCAGGTGTCTTTTTCGATTTCTACCCATTTTCATTTTTGAGAAAGTTGCTCTTCCTCAATGAACCTAAAGCTCACTGATAGACTGAATTGGCTGACTAGCAAGCCACGGAGTCCTCTTCCTCTACCATCCCACCTGTGAGGTTGTGAAGGTGTCTAACCACACCTGGCTTTTTACATTGGCACTTGGGAGAAATAGGAAAGACCTCATACTTTCCAGACAAGTATTGTTGAGATTGAGCTATTCTCTCATCCTTGTGAAACTCAGCCTCCTTCTTTCAAGTGAAATATTATTCTGTGGAATATATCACCAAAAAAGTGATGTGTTGAAAAAAGAAATCAGTGTTGGTGAGACAGTTTAGCTGGTAAAGGCTCTTGTTGACAAACCTAACAACCCATGTTTAGTCATCAAGCCATATGGTGGAAGAAAACTGTGACTCCAACTCCTGCAAGATGTACTCTGACCTCCACAGACAAGCACCCACACAGAATAAATAAATAAAATGAAATATAAAATTAGTCCACCTCAGATAGAATAATATAAATAAAGCACAAAGTGAAAACTTTGGTTATTCAAACAACTAACAGCGTTTTTGTTATGTAACTATTATGTAATATGAGCAATTATATTCACACATTCACTCAAAACGCACCCTAATTAGAGACGAAATTGGAAGAGACCACAGAAAACTACAAATGGAGGTAGGCTTAAATACTTACAGCAGCTAAGTTAAAGGTGTGATCTTTTTTCAATCCTTGAGGCTTTTTGTGTGTTTCTCATAGTCTGACCGTCCCATCCGTATTAATTTGTTCCTGACTGCTCTTTAGAATGGAGGTGCTAATTAACTCCTTAACACTTCTTTGCACAGTCCAGTGCCTTCTGAGGTGTTTCTTTGAGTTGCTTACAAAAAAAGGTGTGCTTCCCACCATGAATATGTAATACTTTTGTAATTAGAAACTTGAAATAACATAACTTTTAGAGGTGTGTAAGCATCCTGCTCCCTTTTTGACTCACAACTAGCACTCCTCAGTGGGCTAATGTGTCAGGTAGATTCCATGGTTTGCCCCATGAGATTTTGAGTTGGTTTCCATTAGGAAAGACCTGAGGATGGATGAATGGATAGATGGATGGATGAATTTTCGAGTAGTGGGACATACTTAGAACCTTAGGACATAAATTGTTCTATTACTGAGCTGCATCAACATCTCTTTTCACTTCTTAGCTTGAGATAGGTTCTGAAGAAGTTAAATAAGCTGAACTTGAACACTCTGTAATCAAGGAAAGCTTTAAACTTGTGCTCTTCTTACGTCAACGTCTGGAGTAGTTGAGATCACAGGCTTGTCGTATAAGACCTCTGTGATTTTCGTTGGAAATACAGTTACCCAGAATAATAGGATTCTGGTAGAGGAGTCATTTCCACCAGAGCAGTGTTTTCCAGTTGTGTATGATACTCTGTTTTCTGATAGTCAATGCTTTGTTTGATGACTTCAAAATATGTCTTCCAATTATCTCCACATTATGATTCTCAAGTAGAATTTTCCCTTTTTATTTTATAGGCAAGCAATAACACAAAATTCAACACAAACCATTTATTTTAGTCATATTTATCTTTTTTCCCCATACATGAAAGAAGTTCCAGGTTTTGACTTGAGATTTTCAGGATTTGTTGTTGTTGTTATTGTTATTTGAAAAAACAGTTTTTCCTTGATTGCTTTTTATTTTGTGTATTCTACTTTATCCTTATTTTGTCACATCTTCATTATTATTATAAACAGTGTTAATAATACTTTTTTTTTGGTTTTTTGAGACAAGGTTTCTCTGTGTAGTTTAATGATACTTTTAAAAATAATTTTACCTTTTAGAGGATTTCATACATGAGAACTGCATCTGCATCACTTCTGCCCCTCCCTCCAGCTCTTCCCATGTCCTCTCCTCTCTTTCTCAAATTCACTATCTCTTCTGTAATTGTTGTTACATGCATATACATATATATACCATTTCTCATATATGAATGTGTCTGGAGATAATGACTTGGGACAGGAAAACCTGTGCAGGAGCTAATCACTGACAGAGATGGGTTCTCCCTCACTCAGTAGCCATTGGCTACTTGTGGTGCTTTACCTACGAGTAAGACTTTTAGGAACTTCTGGGAAAGTTGGTATGTCAACTGCCACTTTCATTATGCTGGTCTTTTTCAGACAACCATACTGTTAGCCATCCTTGGATGCATTTTTCTTGTCATATGTAGAAAATACTGTCTAACAGTAGGTGTCCTGGGTCCTCTCTCCTTCTATGTGCCCTGAGTCTGGTATAGGTTTGAGTTAGAGTTATATAAGTTGGGCTTCAGCTCCTTGTAGTCACTTACCCTCTGTAATTTGATCAATTGTGGAATTCTGTAACAGTATCAATCTGTTAAAATAAAGAACAAACTTCTTTGATGAGGAGTAAGATCTACACTTATCTGTGACTATAAAATTAAGTATTTAAACGCCGGGCGGTGGTGGCGCACGCCTTTAATCCCAGCACTCGGGAGGCAGAGCCAGGCGGATCTCTGTGAGTTCGAGGCCAGCCTGGGCTACCAAGTGAGTCCCAGGAAAGGCGCAAAGCTACACAGAGAAACCCTGTCTCGAAAAACCAAAAAAAAAAAAATAAAAAAAATAAAATAAAATTAAGTATTTAAAATGCAGTTAGAAATAGTGATAATTTAATAAACTGTAAGCAACGGATTCTCCTCTCCAGTCTATGATCTCTCTAACCATAGATTGTTGGCTTGGTTTGAATTCCCTCCCATTAAGCACATTGTAAGTCCAGTTATACAGTTGTTGGTGATTTCCAGATGAAAGTGCCACCATTGCACTATTTTAGATATCTTAACAATCTGGCCATTGTTGTAGTTCATAGTCTTTACAGCTAGGTAGGAATACTGCATGTTCTTCTTCCTTGGCAGCTTGCTGGAAGCTTCAGATAATGTAAGAGCCATTTCTCAGGGAAGAAGCTTCCAACTCAGTTCTATATTGATTCTTCCAAGTGATGTGCCTGAAGTAGGTGATGTCTTCAGCAATATAGTCTTACCTTCAAAATCTGGAAGGCAACCAAGGGCAATGGTATTATTACTTATTGATTTGGGAGTCTCTCCTAGTCCTTTGAACTACCTTTCAAAGGTATGTTTCCCATGTCTATAATTGGGTTATTTGTCAGATAGTGCAAAGCTCTTGAGGGAGCAATACTTTCACTTGTGAAGTATTTTATTTAAAAATATGTGAGTTCACATGTGTATACAGACAACTACACCCATTACTACTTAAATAAACATTTATTGCTCTACCAGAATTTAGCACAAAGATGTTTGCTCATAATTCAATTCAGTGAAATAGCTTAATATATGCTTGCATAGATACACACACACACACACACACACACACACACACACACACACACGCACACACCTACAGAGTCATCCCAATCTATCAATGGTTCTCTTATAACACACTTAGATCCCAAAATATGTTGGTGTTTAAGTCTCAAATAAAATAGTATATTTGATTACAATGAATATAATTTATACTACATTCTTTGATTACCTATAAATTCCTCATGAAATTCATGTATATGCCAAAGATTTGTAAATAGTTATGCATGTTAATTATTTAAGACATGATGGCAAGATACAGTTTGGAAATATTCAACAAAGTTATAGTGTGTGTGTAGCATGAATCTTAAAAGTTCTTATTAATAAAATCAAACCTGAGGCCAGTTATTGGGGTCAATGCTGGTAGATCAGAGAGACAGAACAAACCACAGCTCACCTCACCTGGCCAATTTCTCAGCTAGTCTTGTTTCCTCAGACTGGAAGCTTCTGTGTCCTCATCCCAATGGCTCTCAGCTGAACTGCTGCTCAAAGCATGAAAGCTTAACCAGCCAAATGCTTCTAGTTTCTGGTCCTCATGCCTTATATATCTTTCTGCTTTCTGCCTCACTCCCTGGGATTAAAGGCTCGCTTTCTGGGATTAAAGGCGTGAGTCACCATGCTTGCCTGTATCCTTGAACACATGGATTTCTGCCTCTGGAATGCTAGGATTAAAGGTGTGTGCTACCACTGCCTATCCTCATGTTTAATATTGTGGTTGCTCTGTCTCTGACCCCAGATAAGTTTATTAGCATGCACAATATTTGGGGGAATACAATACCACGTGTGTGTGTGTGTGTGTGTGTGTGTGTGTGTGTGTGTGTGTGTGTGTAGTACACATGCAGGTATATCTGTGGGTCTATAGAGTGGTGTATGATCATGGAGACCAAAAGAGGACAACAGATGTCCTGCTCATTTATTGCCTGCTATAATTCTTTGAGACAAGATCTCTCACTGAACCTGGAGCTAGGCTGATTCACAGCAAGCTCAAGTAATACTTCCATCTTCACACCTCAGAGTGCTGGCTTTACAGGAGCACATGGAGCCACCCAGTTTTTTATGTGAATGCTGTGATCTTTATGCAGTGCACCATATCTCTAGCTACTAGTCACATTTTTAATGAAAAAGTATTTTTACTATTTTATATGTATGAGTATTGTGCCTGCATGTAAGTCTGTGTACCATGTATGTGCTTGGTAACTGCAAGAGCCAGAAGAGGGTGTCTGTCTTAGTCAGGGTTTCGATTGCTGTTAAGAGACACCATACCACAGCAACTCTTATAAAGGAAAACATTAAATTGAGGTGGCAGCTTACAGTTTCAGAGGTTTAGTCCATTATCATGATGGCAGGGAGCATGATGACATGAAGGCAGACATGGTACCGGAGAAGGAGCTGCTACATGTTGATATGCAGACAACAGAAAGTAAACTGTTTCATTGGGTGTGACTTGAACATGTATGAGACCACAGAACCTGCCTCCACAGTGACATACTTTCTCCAACATGGCCATACCTACTCCAACAAAGCCACACCTCCCAGTAGCTCCATTCCCTATGATCTTATGAGAGCCAATTACATTCAAAATACCACAGTGTCCATCCTACAGAACTGGAGTTGTGGTTGGTTGTGATCTGTCATGTGGGTTCTGGGAATTGAACATGGGGCCTCTAGAAGCGCACTCAGTGCTCTTAAGTGTTGAATCATCTCTCTATACCACACATCACACTTGTTTTAAAATAAAAAAAATATTCTAATCTTACTTGAATTCCCATATTCTGACCCAAGTTTGTACTGAGACACTGTGGTGCTTCTGTGTCTAACAGTTCTTTTTTCATGAATACTGATTTCCACGCAGTCATATGAAATCATGTACCAAAGGATATAGAAACATGATTTTCTCTCTCTCCTCTCTCTCTCCTCCCTCTCTCTCTCTCTCTCTCTCTCTCTCTCTCTCTCTCTCTCTCTCTCTCTCTCTCTCTCTCTGTCTCTCTCTCTCTCTGTCTCTCTCTCTGTCTCTCTCTCTCTCTCTGTGTGTGTGTGTGTGTGTGTGTATGTTTGTGTGTCTGTGTGATGATGAGAGGGGTGTTTCTATATCTATGTTTCTGTGCTTTCTAGGATGTATTATTTGGATATTTTAATTATGTCACAAATATCTTATAGACTCTGATCTGTGTTTCAATTTCAACTGATAAATTTACAATGGGCATCTGATTATTCCTTGCCCATTATGGGCATCTAAAGGTGAGTTACATTGCTGGGAAGGTGGCTCCAAGGATAAACTGATTGCTGTATAAGCATGTAGACATGGGTTCAGGCACCCAACTCCCATGTGAAAAAACAGACATGGTGACTCATGACTGAACCTTCAATGCTGGGGTGGAGAGGAGAGAGCCGGACCCCTAGAGCTCACTGGCCAATCAGTGTAGCTGATGTAGTAAACAAAATATGCACTGACAGACACTGTCTTCAACTAAGGTGAAGAAGTGATAGAAGAAAGCATTCGATTTTTGACCTCTGGACTCCACAGTAGCACTCATGGGCATGAATACCCATACACACACACACACACACACACACACACACACACACACACACACACACACTGAAAAAATTCCCAAATACAAGTTATTTAATAAAATAGTATTAAATAAACAATATTTGGGCTAAAGACACAATCATTCATCTCCTTTGATGGTAATTACAGATATTTAAATAAAAGAAGACTCTAATACTTGGCAACAAGGCAGACAACTAAGAACAAGGTACAACAAGGAAGTTAAAATGATGTGTCACTCTGAAAAATTTAGTGTATTATTGGCATACTTTGTCTTTGGAAAAGAGATGTGGGTGAAGCTTGTACATAAGGACCAACTGATTACTAACAATTTTCTGGGGAAATTTGGGAGCTTCTCTTCCCATGTGAGATAATGTCTTGAAATACTTCTTTGGAGAATTTAAAAACAACAACAACAACAAACAGATTCCAGTGTTCTTGTGTCTGATCCACAGTCCTTACTTCACACATTTTCATGCACACATGTACAAAATACTGCCACATTTTTTTCTTTCCGCAGGGGAACAGCTGCAGAGATATTAATTGTGCTTCCGTTATAAATGAATTGCCAACAGGGACAGAGTGGGCTGGGTATCTCATCAGCATGCCCTTTCTGGTATAAATAATGAGACAGGAACTGAGTAAATTGGAAATTTGTGATAAAAACGAGATGTGATGTTATGAAGTCCCACCAGTTCTTTTTTCTGGATTTATTGATTTTTAAGGCACTCTGCAAAACAGCTAAATCAATGATTGTCTGTCACAAAAAATGTAGTCTAAAAGGGCTATATTACTGGGGTCAACTATGAATTAGCCCATAGGGTAAACACAACGGGAGAATAAATGTTAAAGAGAAAAGAAAAAAATAAAGTCACATATATTATAAAGACCTGGAAAGACATAGCTGTTAGGAAAAAGCATATGTGGTCTTTTATTCTAAAGGAGGTTCTTAATAGAATTACTATAAATAACTGAAAAAGTGCACATAGAATTAAGGTGGATCTTTTTATCATTCCAGGTATTCTTATATATATATTTCTTATATATACATCTTCTTCTATACATGCATATTTCATTCAATGCTCATATTTTGTAATTTTTTGATATAAAATATTATATAATTTTCCTTTCTTTTTCCTCCCTTCAAACCTTCCTGCTCTCTTTCAAATTCATGAGTTCTTTTTCACCAAAACTTGTTACATATACAGCCAAATACAACCATCTCAATCTCTATAGTGTTACTTTTATGCACATGGTTTTTTGGACCAACCATTCGGCATTGGATAACCATTTGGTGTACTCTTCCCTGGGGAGGACGTTGTCTGACTTGCTCTAGCATTCCCTAACTTCCTATTGTCTAAGGTTGAAGCCTTAATAGATTTTTCCCCTCCACATTAGCATGTCTTTCTAGAATGATACCATTTTCTTGCTACCTTACTTCCTTCTAACCCCTCCTAGGTGCTTTCCCTTGAAGCACTTGATGTTTTGTCCCCTGCCTCTCAAGTTGTTAGCCTCTTTCTCTTTGATTGTTTTTGATACACACAAAGACACACACATGCATGCCCAAATATGCATGCAGAAAAATCCAACCTGATGAGTCATTTTGTTGTTGTTGTTGTTGATTGTGTTTATCAAGTCAAACCACTCTGCTTTCTTTCTTTCTTTCTTTCTTTCTTTCTTTCTTTCTTTCTTTCTTTCTTTCTTTCTTTCTTTCTTTCTTTCTTTCTTTCTTTCTTTCTTTTTATTTTTTTTTTTATGGAGCTGAGTACCGGACACAGGACCTTGCACTTGCTAGGCAAGCACTCTACCACTGAGCTAAATCCCCAACCCCCCACTCTGCATTAGACAGCCAATAAAAGACTCTTCCTTGGGAGAGGCTAATTCTTCTTTTCTCAAGAATCATTCGTTTCCAGTAGTTCTTTGTGTAGAGATGGAACATCTCAAAAATTTCTCCCATCCACATTAATGTATCCATTTACATTGCCATCCATCTTGTCTTGTTTATATGTACATTTTTATAAAAGACTATTTCACAACAGACTTACTGGTATCTTTGTCCTTCAAGTCTTTCCATCCATCTTCCAAGATGTTCCTTGAGTCATAGATGTAGGAGCTTTTACATAGACATAGTCATTGGGGCTCTGCTCCAATCTGTTGATCTCTGCATTATGTCCAGTTGTGTTTTTGTGATGTTCTCCATTTACTGTAAAGAGAGACTTCTTTGCTGAGGGTGGTAGCTATACTTATCTGTGGATACAAGATAAGATTAGAATGTGGTAAGGAATTATGATGGTCTAGTCAAGTGTTGGTCACAGATTATTTTCTAAGGTCTATGACCTTATTAGCTCCAGGGAACTGGCTTGGTTTCCTGAACCATACACAATTTCTTTCCTCTTGAGTGGGTCTTACATCCAATTATAAAGTTGTTGGTTACTATCCACATAGGAGTGCTCCATGTTGCACATTTTTTGGTACCTTGCCATGTTGGTCATTGTCATGATTTATAGGCATCACAGATGGATAGAACTATTAATTGCTTCCCTCTCTTGGCAGCTTGTAGAGTATAGAGCTAGATCACAAGAATGAGGCTTTCAGATCTTTTTTTTTTTTTGGTTTTTCGAGACAGGTTTTCTCTATGTATTTTTGGTGCCTGTCCTGGATCTGGATCTCATTCTGTAGATGAGGCTGACCTCAAACTCACAGAAATCTGACTGGCTCTGCCTCATGAGTGCTGGAATTAAAGGCATGTGCCACTACCACCCAGCTCAGATTTGTTATTTTTAAAGTTAGTTGTTTTCAATGTTTCCTTAAATTCTGTGTTTAATTAATTTTTCAAGATATTATTTGTTTTTAATATGTGGGGGTACACACATATGCCACAGTGCACATGTGAATGATCAGAGGACAATTTTGTGCAGTCAGGTCTCTTCTTCAACTATTATATGGTTTCCAGGGTCAAACTTATCTGTTGAACTCTCTCACTGGCAATCTCTTGTGTGCTTTAAAAGCACCAACTTTTTGGTTTCATTTTTCATAAAGATTCAATAAAATTTTTATAGGTTAATTGCCCCTTGTCTAAAATGATTTGAATCAGAAGTGATTTTATGCCTTTGGATTTTGGAATATTTCTATGGGAATAATGAGATGTCTCGAGGATAGGATGCAAAGGTAGCTAAAAATTCATGTATGGTTCTTCTCTACCTATACACAGAACATGGAAGTATATTTTACACAATGTTTTTAGTGTATCTTTATTCTGATTATAACCTATCACATGAGGTCAGCTGTAAAAATCTGTGAAATTATCTGTTCTCAAAATGTTCTGAATTTCGGGGTACTTTTTACTTCAAATCTGTGGTTTCAAAATGCTCAAACTGTGTCTCTCAACATAGTCTCATAAAAATTAAATTTTAATACTATTAAATCTAAATGTGGGTGGCAGATATGTTTGTACACCTTAGGTGGTGTTTGGAACAAAGTTCCACCTTTATATTTTTATTTAATCAAGATCTAATGTTTGAATTGGATTTAAACTTCTTGCATTGTCACAACACACACACACACACACACACACACACACACACACACACACACATTTCATTTACAATGTCAGTATTTTGAGTTCATATAGCCTACCTTTAAAGTTGGGATGCACATGATATTACTTCATTAGGAAGATTTTATTTACACACTTTTAACCTAAAGTCTAGTTTTTCTTGGTTGTCTTCTTGTTACAAAACCTGGTCCTTAATCATAGTAAGAGCTCAGGGTTCCAGATTATGCAGTAATGTTCTTCCTACACCTTTCCACTTGGTAGATAGCATGTTCTTCACAGGTCAGGGAACACTCATCAGCATCTTTGACATGACCAACAGTAATTAATAGCTGTAACAACTAATGAAGATGCATAGAATGAGAAGGTACTGAGCGATGAAGAGTAAGGAAAAGAAGGAAACACGTAGAAAGAACACAATGAAGAAATGAGTGTGTATTCTGTTTTCTTGCTAATATTTCATTGGACTATAAAAGACATACTCTAGAACTATCAGTACATCTCTAGGGTGAAAGGCATGATGCTTTGGCCAATTTGTTTCTCTCATAAAGCTTACTTTCTCTCCTTCCCCTTTCTACCTTTCCAATTAAAAAATAAAATCTCAAGATGTTAGCTGTACCTTGCTTAATCATTTTTTATGTGTCTCTCTATTTGTGTGACCGTTGCTCAGCCTTTCACATATTCTTTTGTTCTTGCCAAGATTTTAATTAGGATACATAGAGTTTCCAGTGTTATTTCTCCAAAAAAATCTTGCTAGACATTCACAGATCAAGGTCTAACAGCATTCTTATAGTATATTTTGTTCCTCTGTTCTGAATTTCCTGTTTAATATGACTATATATTATTTCTCTATATACTCCTGTAAAACTTCCTTTAGATTCATAATTTCTTTAAGACAATCTATGGAAAAGAAAAGAGAAACTGCCTTATCCCAATACTAAAAAAATGATTTGTTAGTATTAGAGGAGCATGCGATCATTCAAGCAGGAAAGATAGGGCTACTTTGCCTTTGCTTTAAACATACTTTATTCATTTGTAGGTGTGTTTTGACATTAGTCACTTTGCAAAGGCTAATTTTCTAATGCTCCCCACAATTGTAGATTATTTGTAAGTAATAGACATGTGTGGGTTATATTGTTGAGCTTCAGATACAACTGTCTTTGAGTATTTCTGATAAGCTGCCCATAGTTTAGGTAGAACTCTAAATTTGAGAGGAGAAATGGACAGCCTAAAATATTGTTTATTTAATAACCATATACACCAAAGATTCCGTGATTAGAAACAAAATTTCATTCAAAATATACGGATGCTAGAAAACCTGTATTGTATAAATATATTCATTCGCTTCTTTATTGACTTGCTTGTAGAAAGAAATGTTGGCTTGGTTCAGATGGAACTATATTTCTGTGTAAGAGTCTCACATCATCACATGGGCCTTGGCTATAAGAGATACCAATATTCATCTCAGGATGCTGTAAAATATCATATAAATCCAGGTCTAGTAAACTAGAGACATTTCTTTCTCACTTACTGGAGGACAGCACGTCCAAGGGCAATGTGCTGTTGCTGCAAGTCTCCAGATCTGGGTTCCATAGTATCTTTCTGTGTTGTCACACACAGGAGCCAGGAAAGAAGAACTCAAACTTTCTCTCATCTCTTCCCTTATAAGGACTCTACCATAATAACCTTTAATTCCCCAAACCCTCACCTCCTAAAACTACCCATTGGTAGTTAGGATTTCAACATGCATTTTGGAATACACGAGCATTCAGTCTATGATATCTTGTTTGTGGTTGTTTTCCTTCTATAGAAAATAGTTTTCTTGCATAGTACTGTTAAAACTTGTAACAAGAATCAATTTATGTAAAAGAGATAAAAAATCATAGTGTGAAGATGTGGGCAAGTTGGTAAAGTACTTGTCTCACATTTCGAAACCATAGGTTCGATTGCCAACAGTGCATGGGAGAGGGAGGAGGGGAGGAAGGGGGAACTGTGGTTATAATGTAAAATGAATGAAAAATATAAATTAATTATTATATAAAATAAATAACTGAAACTAAGCTCTCCTTTAATCCTAACACTTGTGAGCTGGAGGCAGAGGATCAGAAGTTCAGTGTCACTCTTGGTTATATAGAGGTCTGAGGCCATCTTAGGCTACATGAAGCTCTGTCTCAAAATATTTGTGCATTATTTTCTCAAGCTTTAATAGACTGTCCTTAACTATATGACAGCAAGACCATCACAAAGCCTTTATTCCTGTGGATCAAAGAGAGTTCTAGAGGTATTTGCCATATGAATTAACTAGGTTTCTTTCTTTGTTTAATCTTGTCATTCTTCTCTTTAATAAGCAAAGAAGTGACTAATTAAACAAACTTGAATAGTTATTGCAAATACTCAAATAAACATATTGGTAAAATGTGTATTTTAATAATATCTTCTATGTTCTTTACTGTAGCATATTTTGGAAAATTTTAATGGTACTGTAGTAATAATCACATTTTATTGGGATCATAGACATACACACTCATACTTGCACACACACACACACACACACACATATTCACCTCTCTTCCAAAATTTGAACAGATGACTATTTACCTTACATATTGATGTGGTTTAACTATAATCTTAGCATACTGTTTTAATTTCACAACCTTCAGATATATGGTAGCCTGATATTTGAATTATGCTGCTTCAATGTACAGTTACCTAAAGATCAATCCCATGGTTTTGGAATTGACATAAATTCCTGAAATTTCAGGCAAATTATTATATTATAGTCATACACCGTATTACTAGTTAGTTAGGTTTCTAGTGCTGTGATAAAACACTGTGATCACTAGTAATTTTGGAAGGAAAGGGCTTATTTCATTTCACATCTCTTTGGTCATACTCCACCAATGAGGGAAGTCAGAGCTAGAACTAAAGGCACGAATCTGTAGGCTGGAATTGAAGCAAAGTCCATGATGTGGTGTTGCTTACTGACTTTCTCTCCTTGCTTGGTTGTACAACCCAGGACCATTTGACCAGGGGTGGCACTCTAATTCACCAATCATTAAACCAGAAAATGCTAACACAGACTTATGAATAGACAATCTGATGAAAGCATTTTTTTCAACCAAGGTTCCTCTTCCCATCTAACTCTAGCTTATGTCAAGTTGACATAAATCAACCAGAACACCGTCATAGAAAATTCTGGATAGAATTCAAATTCTCACAATGGGAAAGGAGAACTTCTGGATCAAATCTCCATCATCTATATCACCACCATTGCTGCTGCCCTTGGCTAGTAGATTATTTTGTTGATGCATGTTCTAGAGGAGTTTTCAACCACCTTCATGCTTACCCTGCATAAGAAGTTGTCTTTGTGACTGCTCCATTCATTCCATGGTAACCTTGTCCTTGAATCTCAATTTCATACTTGAGCACTTACTAATTACCTTCTTAGATGTAATTACACATGTTGATGCAGGACTGTGAAGCCTGTGACCCATGATAAGCCGTTTCACCACCTTCATCACACTTCTAGTCATGAGATAGATTTTTTCACTGATAAAGACACTTTCCACATTCGTAGTCCTTCATAAAAAAATCTCCTGTGCATTATATCTCATATGGGAGCTACCCATGGGTTTGAAAGTTTGATTTCACATTGACTTGGTTATGTGAACCCAACTTGAAAATAGATCACGGCTACCATCATAAGATTAAGAGTAGGGAAAATATTGCCTATTATTAACTAGTAAGATTAAAATGACAGGAAGACAAAAATGATGGTATCCATATATGATATCAAACATCAGACTACTATATTAATTTGTAGACTAATAAGTTATCCATTCAGTCTCAGGCACAATATTCACTAAATGGATGTTTCTGTACACGATACATTTTAAGATGATAGAGAAAAACAGAAACCACCAGATTGTTTTCCCTATACTCAAAGTTTTGAAATTCAGAAAAATAGTTTCATGTGCACCCTGATTAAAGAGCAGGCTTTCAGATGTTTATGTCTGGTCTGAATGCAGATCTTACACATCTCTATGTGTATTGATACTATCACACTATATTGTCACAAGTTGCTTCAAAGATAATAAACGTTCTTTTATACAAGGCATTGTTCTTATGTGTAAGGAGGACCATACCATATAGAGCCATGTTTAAGGAGTAGAGTAAGTTATAAGGATACGTTTTTCTGGAATGTGTAATTCTGGACCTGAGACATATAGGATGAATTTAAAAGGATGAGAAAGAATACTGTTTTTTATCAGTTAGAATTTTTTAAATTTTTATTGAAAATAGTTTATTTCTCATATACTACATCCTGACCACAGTTTCCCCTCCCTCCACTCCTCACAGCTTTCCCCCGCCTTCTCTCTCCTCAAGTTCCAAAGAGCAGGACTTCAAGAGACATCAGCCAAACCAGACAAAAGAGGATACAATTAAACAAGGCAAAAGCCCTCATATCAAGGCTGGACTAAGTACTGTTAAGAAGCTTGTAGTCTAAAAGGGGAAGTCTGAACCCATTAAAATGTATACACAAAATAAAAGGTGCCCCAAAGACAGTCGAATAAAGCATTATGAGAGCTCAGAGGTGGGGACGCTCCAACATAGGAATCAAGTATGTCTTCAAAATCTTGTGGTTATTTGTTAAAGAGTGAAAGAAATAGATTTGCCTGACGAAGTGTTTAGATAAAGAATGATTCAAAATATTAGCATTTTGATTGTTTTCACTTTCAAAGGCTTTTTAATACTTTTTTTTTTTTAAATTTCCCCGAAAGAAGCTCCAAAATGATTAATTCAAATCAGGTGAGTTCATCTCAATTTGTAACTCCTATGAAGTTGGACACAGGATCATGCTTTTCCTTCAGTATGAACCTTACCAAGTGTTACGATCAAGATCTCCTTATATCAAAACTCTTCATTCAGGTTTTTTTTTTTTTTTAAATCCAACTTCCTAGATTCTTCACATACAATACACAATCATACCATTTTGTAGCTATTGATGAAAATTTTCATCTTCTCACTATTTGGCTTCTGAAGAGAGCAAGATTTTTCCCCTAATGATGGTTTCTAAGCTACTTAAATTGAGGTTTGACACATGGCAGGATATCAATAAAAAGATGGTGAAGGTCCTGAATGGGAGATAAGGTCACTTACCTGGCTACTTAATGGAAAACAATATGGAGATGATAGCATATTCTCTGTGTTAGCAAATATTATTGTTTAAGAAAGATACCCCTGAAATCAAAATTATTCTAATGACATCAAATTAATTCAAATACTGCTTTATTTAGGTCTTTTCATCCCTGTTGGTCTACAGGCTCAGTGGCATTTTATTTACCCAGGTCTGAAATTTGACAGGATTTTGTATTTCACATCAGAAAGATGAGCTGACAGTGCAATGTCATCATTTCTACAAGTTCTGGCTTTTCACTAGAGAAGTAAGCTTACTCTAAAAGAAGAAAAATAAACAGCCACTAAGATGGGCATCTTTTACCTTCATGCATAGTAGCCTTAGCTCACATTTTATCAAACACAAAGTCATGTTGTAGAGAACACACGGCTGTGGCAAAACGGATATCCTTTCCCCTGGGAAAAAATGTTTATTGCCCTTTTATGAAGGCCCATAGTAAGAACATAAAGAGCGTGGTGTCCTTATCCTTAAGAATTTTTCATATTAACTATGTTTGGTGTGTGGTGGGTTGATGTGTGTGCTGCTGGGTATATATGCCATTATGCACAAGTGGATGTTACTGGACAACTTGTGAGAGTTAGTTTTCTTCCTTCACCATGTGGGATCCAGGGATAAAATTCAGTTCATCAGGCTTGGTGGCAAGTTCTTTTACCTGCTGTGCCATATCTCATGTCCCATTTCCATATTTATATTAGAAAACTTAGTCATTGATGTTAAAAAGAAATTCTTAATTGGTGAGCATATCAACTCATGGGCATAGAATATGACTCAATCTGATGTCTGAGTATGAGCTCATGTATGTGTGTGTGTGTGTGTGTTTTTATGTGTGTTTGTGTATGTTTCACATGAACAAATGTATGCATATGTGTAGAAAATAGAAGTCATGTTGGATGTCTTATCTTATTTTTTTTCCACTATATATTTTGTGACATGATCCCTCACTAAACTTCTAACTCACCTATTTGGGTACATTAGAAGGTTAGCAATGCCTAGGGATCCTCTTGACTCTATGTTCCCAGCACTTGAAGCACAGGTGTGTGGCATTGTGCTCAGCATTTTACATAAATTCTGGAGATCTGAACTCATGTTCTCATGCTCACAAAATCATTGCTATGCTGAATGTAGTTCAGTCTTTTAATAAGATAATGTCAACAGAAACTTCTGACATACATATAGAATATATATAATTATACTACTTATTTTATATTGTGCTGTATTCTAAGGAATAAATATAATAAAAGTTTGCAGTTTTCTACAATGAAGATATATCAGCTATATACATTGTTACTGTAATCTTCAAATACAGTTGTACCAGAAAATCTTTCTTACACATTCCTGTACCATAACCTCCTGCTCAAGTCCTCATATCCAGTATATGCTATAAAAAAATATATCTACCCCATGAGTGGGAACAAATGAATAAATTCATGTAATAAAACAAAAATCTTAAATCTTCACCTAACTATTACATCTAAATGGTACATCTCAATGCCATGGGTAGCATAATTTTGCAAAGTCGGGATTAATATATCTGATATTCTAAAGCATAACCAATGCTGGTTTAGTTCTCCAGTATTTAAAGGATTTCATTTCATAGGAAACTGATTAGGAGAAAACTCTTTTGCTGGAAATAGGCTGCATATGGAATAACCATACACTTTTTCTTTTCTGTAATGTTGGGGAAATCTCCCAAATTCAGGAAGAGTTTATTTATGCGCATGTTACTGTAAACCATGCAGCTTATTAGTTTCCACAGCCAGGCCTGCAGTCGCTCTCATTATCTGCTGGTAAATGTGGTGCCTAGACCACCAGGCTAGCAAGCATTGTCTGCAAGATTTGGAAAAGGTGCTTTCTTTCCCCCTGTGCACAGTGACATGGGTGAGATTTTACAGTAACACATTTCCACATGATGCACTCCAGTTCTTTCACCCCATGCACATCACAGATACATCCCTGAATGATGCATGGCTGAATAAGAGGGGTCTGTGTACTCAACTACATTTTCTAGAGCATTTTAATCACATCTGAAAGTTTCTGGCTCATTTTAAAAGCACAATATTAAGTGGCTTGGCTATTCCATTGTTACACTACTGCTTCTTATCTCTATCTCATTGTGCTCCAGAAATATTGAAACCGGATTTATTTCCTTAGCTGATGTCTCAAATCATGGAGCCAAGAAAAGTAAATAAATAAAACTGCAGAATGTATTTTGGTACTGTCTGTCCATGTTACATCAGTTAATCTGCCCCTGTCTGGATACTTAAGTCAGTTGGGAGCATGTGAAATTTGGGAGAATCTTTCCCCATGTAGGATAAGAGGTGGTACAGGAGGAGAACACTCAGAGAGCAACACATGGGTATTTACAAAAAATGATAGGAGGGCTAACCCCTGGGGTTCTGGTGTGTGTGTGTGTGTGTGTGTGTGTGTGTGTGTGTGTGTGTGTGTGTGTGTGTGTGTACTCATGCACACATTTAAAGAAAGGAGTCTAATCTAAAGCTGAGCACCCACATCAGTTGGGTTTGATTTACAGCAAGATTTGATCATCAAGTAAAGAAAGACTGCAATATGCTATTATCAGTATTATTATAGCTGCTACAATAATCCTCCAGAAACAAACTCCTTAGGCCTGAAGTTGAATGGTCATGTGGTCGGGTTCCCTATTCATTACCTTCAGAACTTAGCTGTGGAAGAGATCTGCATATACAGAGTTAAATTATAAAAACCACGTTTTTTTCCAGATCCATGTTTAATCCTCTTCAGCCTGCAAAGACCCCCTAAAGGCAGCCTTGGAGATTTGGATATTTGGCACGTGTCTTCTATAATTAAGTAGCACAACTGAAGAATACTGGTAGGATTTAGGGCATGGTTCCCACTGGGAACATTTGCTTGATTCCTGTCTGGAGAAATAAATGTTGAAGACTATGGTATCACTTAAAGAAATGGGTAGTGAAATGAGTTGGCTGTTTGCATTGCTAAGTTTTTACCTTAATTATGCGTAGGTTGTGTTATGTTGTAAGTGGGAATACAGAAGTAAACAAATGGGCCAACACAAAACCCACATAAATATTTGCCAGTCAAGTATA
Organism: Peromyscus californicus insignis; assembly: GCF_007827085.1. Taxonomy (NCBI): domain Eukaryota; kingdom Metazoa; phylum Chordata; class Mammalia; order Rodentia; family Cricetidae; genus Peromyscus; species Peromyscus californicus. The sequence goes on from NW_026294606.1 coordinate 112,372,325, forward strand.
TGAATGCCTTAACGCATTGTTCCACATAACTACCATGTAATGGACTGGATACGACATGTTAAATACATCCAGACATCATGCTTTAGTTTCTAGTAAGTGTTAATTTAAATGCCAACAAGCTATGCAGGTCATGTGAAATTATGGCTCTGCTGCTCCACAACAAACAGGCCATGTTGTCATGGAGACATCTGTGCCCATGTACCTATTGTGTTGCTTAGTACTTGGAGAAATTAATAAGGAGGATGACAAGAGTTGAGCCAAGGGTTTACTTTTATTAAACTAATGAGAAGAATCTCATCATTGTTATGACCCGTTAGGGCTGTGTTCTTTGTGATGTGTATGAATGGTTAAGTAAGGCATTTTCAGATGATAATGCCTAAGCACTCTGTCTGTGGGTTGTTCCTACTGAACTTGGAACAGGGAGCTAGAAATTAAAATGAAAAGTTTGGAGACGATAGAAGGAGGCCAGCAGTGCTTGCCTCTTTGGATTTCAGCCCTTGCAAAGGTTCTGCTTCTTTATTTTTCCACTGGCTATTTCAACGCTTATTCTCTAAGAATGTATTGCAAATGACTCCTTGCAAATGGGGCTTGTGTTCCTCTCATCATAATAGTTTTAGCTTTTCCAGTGTGCGCATTTTCACACTGCACCAAACGTTTGTTTTTCTGCTCAGGGTGTCAGCACCAGCATTTTTCTTTCTGAATAATGTGCAGAATTGGTGTGCTGACTTGCTCATAAAAAAAAGTATAGCCAAGCTAGCAGAGCTACACTACCTAAAGCCCAACATCTTATTTTCCCGAAGGCTTTTCATCTTAGTTTGTCAGCAAACCCAAACCTCTAACCTGACAGACTAACGTCTTTGATGGTTAATTTTGCTTGTAGTGTTTGCTGTCATGATTGGAAGAAAATATGCGAGTTCTGCAGCTAATAGGAGGAAAGTTTCAGGTGGGGCAAGATGTGGCAATACTGTAGGCTCTCTGTTAATTAAAATCCATGCAGCATGCCGGCACATTTCATTTTAGCTAAGTATTTAAATGCAGAAAAATGGGTGTGTTAAAAACAGAAATCACCTTGGAATGATCTGCTCATACTTGACTTGATACTATAAGGCTGGATTACAGTGACGTGGGATCATTTTTGTTGACAACAGCTGGAGACACAACAGCTATATTATTATAATTAGGATCAGCATCCAGTTGGATTATAATAGGGGCTTTCTTGGAGAAATGGCACAGTGTCAAATTTATAGTCACTAGCTAAATGAGTCTCTTGTATCCTTGACAAAGGGACAAAAACAGTTCCAAATGAAAACACAAACAGAGAATCCTGGTTGTTATATTTCCTGGGTATTACTCAGGGCCCTATTTATCACACACCAAACACTTGCTGCTTTGAAGAAACATTATCCTGCAAGGTTAACACTTTTCAATTTCCCTCCATGCTCTGCATTCTGTGTGCATTTCCATGGAGAAGCCTAGACTGCAGCTTGACTTGGAATCTTTTCGACTGCAAGATTAACTTCAAAGCATCTATTTTCCTTCTTCTGGATAATTACTTGACAAATGCAACTGCACAACCTCCCCACACATCTATTGCAGTGTCCAGGTGCATCAACAGTCTTGAATCACTATGGAGAAATACCACCCCTGTCAGAAAGGAGTGCTACCTTTTCCTTTCCAAGTACCTAATATTGAAGGATGTAGATTTCTGGAAGCCAAACATCAGGCAGACATATTTTAGATGAGTATGTGGGCAAAAGATTGTCTTAGCACTGTTACACCAGTAGTTCATCTTCACAGCTACATAGGATTTGCATGATCTTGGAGTATGCCTTTTATTCAACTAGCATCAGAAAACTTGTATTGGCGAGTGCCTTATGCCTGGCTTTGTGCTCATTACATTAAACACTTTTCAGTTTCTGACCCAAGTACAATTTATCCTGAAGCAGAAACTGATGTGAAATAGATTGGACAGAGGTCATGTGGTGATGAATGTGAGGTTGCATGCCAATGTATGGGGTTTTTTTGCGGCAATTTTAATAATGAAATCACTTTCTTCATATGAGCATAACCATATATATATATAATTTTATTTGGGCTGATATAGATTCATGTATCTATCGCGTAATGATAAGTTCAGAATTATTAATATATTTACTACCTTATTATAACTTTATGGTCAATAAATTTAAAACCTACAGTTTTACTTTGAGACATACAATTTTGTTCTTATTTATATGCAACCTCCTGCAACACAAAGCACTAGACCATATTTCCCCTCTTTGATCTCCATATTGTTGCATTTATAATCTTTTTTACTTCCCAAGGTGCATGCAAAACTATTACTGGTGCATGCAAAACTATTACTGGTAAATTGAAGAAAAAGCAATTCACAAATTAAATATTTACTACCACTAAATATTGTAAAACAATTTGTGTTCAGTTTTACCTTTACATAAATAAAGATTCTCTCTCTCTCTCTCTCTCTCTCTCTCTCTCTCTCTCTCTCTCTCTCTCTCTCTCTCTCTCTCTCTCTCTCGTTTTTCGAGACAGGGTTTCTCTGTGTAGTTTTGGTGCCTGTTCTAGATCTCACTTTGTAGACCAGGCTGACCTTGAACTCACAGAGATAAACCTGGCTCTGCTTCCCCAGTGCTGAGATTAAAGGCGTGCACCACCACCACCTGGCCAAGAATACTCTTAAGTGAGAAGGACAGCAAGCTTCTAGAAATATTTTCAGTAAATTTTTCCCAGTATTTACACGAATTATTTCACTGAATTATCTGAATATGTCTGCAATGTAACAATGACTACCAACTTTCTTAATACACACAAGGATGCCAAAGGCTAGAAAAGTCCAGGTATTTGGCTAAATGCACAGAATTTGAAAAAAATAAGAGATAAAAAAGTCAAATTTGTGTTCTGGTTCAAGAGAATGTGATTCTGAAACATTCTTTCAGCCAGAGTTATGCATAACATTTTGAGGTCTGCCAAATAAAAATGATTGTTTTGGCCTATGAAAAAACTGAACCGGGGAGCTACTAAGCCTCTCCCTAATGAAGCAGTACTGTGATGGGATTCCTCTCAAAATGAAATGAGATCACATGACAATAGACAATGATGCAGAAGTCAAAGAGACTAATTTGGAAATTGCAAACAGCCAAGGGTATATTCTCACCTTCCTTTCCACGAGAAATGGTCTGCATGTCTCATTTCCCCAGATTAATAATTTTAAATAAGCTAAATTTTACAAACAAATCTGAACAAGAGTTTTCCTTTTCAAAATAATTATGACAAAAATTAAGGTGACAAAGCAAAAGGAGTGAAGTGCAGTTGTCAAAACTTTGGTCCAAACATATTTTTTTGTTTTTGTTTTTGTTTTTTCGAGACAGGGTTTCTCTGTGTAGCTTTGCGCCTTTCCTGGAACTCGCTTTGGAGACTAGGCTGGCCTCGAACTCACAGAGATCCGCCTGCCTCTGCCTCCCGAGTGCTGGGATTAAAGGCGTGCGCCACCACGCCCGGCCCAAACATATTTTTGAATCATGACTTTACATGAGAATTGCCTGAGAAGGTTTATAGTCTACCACTGTCTGTATCATATCATTCTGGATGGGGCTTCAAGGATAATAATTTGAAGGTGGTAGACTAGAGGCATGAATATTACTTCTAGGCTTAGCATGCTGTAAGTTCTATCTATAAGCATTATTTTGCTTAACCCTCTTAACCCTCATATATGTAATATGTATACGCAGATATATACATATTATATATAACACACACATACACACACACACACACACACACACACACACACACACACACACACACACATATATATATATGCACACTCTGAGACTGAGTCCAGTTAAATGACTTGCCTGAAGATATAGTAATGTGTTTCAGAATAGGTTAGCCCATTCTGTGTGCAAAACCTTCCACAGTACTCTCCTTCCACTTACTCCCACAGATCTATGCAAAGATGAAATTCTACAGAAAATATTTAGATTTTTTTTTCTCTACAAATATACCTGTTAATTTAAGAGTGAATGCAGGACAACAGAAGATAATCCTCGATTTTTCACTCTGTTTCCTCCTGCTTAAGTAGTTACTGGACTCACTGCCACAGTATCACAGTGAACATTAAGCTTGAATAATTTTTTTCATGTCAATTTATTACTTCACAATGAGAAAACAATATCTCTTCGTAAAAAAATCAAAGTAGACACGCTGAACAACAAAGAAAAGCACAATCTCCTGTGTCTTTCTGTGAAGAGTTTCCTCACCCCTCTTCTTTCTGATTTGTCAATCCTTTAAATGACTCTATGAGTATGTCTTTTCTCTATCCATTGTTTTTCATTTTTTGAATTAATTTTTGCAGACTACATAAATAGTTAATGTATAGTTTCCTTAAAACTTCCTTTTTTAATAAATATTTTTATTTTATAATTAATTTAATTTTACATATCAGCCACGGATTCCCCTGTCCTCCCTCCTCCCATCCTTTCATGCATTCTCACAAAATATTATAGAGTGGGATTTTACAAAAAATATAAATTAATTCTCTCATACTTGGAGTTAAAGTTCTTTGGGGTTAGAAACTTCATGTTGTCACTTATGGAAGTAAAAATCCTATGTCCTCTCATGGATGAAGACAAAAGAGGCAACATGACAAAGTTCTTCAGTAAACCATTTTATACAGGAACCAAGTCCAACTCACCAGGAAGAGCCTGAAGGCCTCACCACCATACAGATATCTGGTTCCTGAATACTTTCATTTACACTACTAACACCTCAATTTATGATAGAACTCTTTCAAACTGTGATTAGTCCTCATTAATCTAATCATCAGATTATTATCTTAGCACACACACAAAAATAAGGAAATGGAATGGAGTGTCCATTTTATGTCAGAGTGCCACAGTGGTCTTAGTTGGACTATTGCTGTAATCTCATAAATGATCTCTTCTCCTAATCAGCCTCTTTGCATTCAAGTAAATCTGGAAGCACTTATAACACAGATGACCACATCAAGAATTGACCTAGGCCTGAAAGGTCCTCCTTGTTTCCCCCATGGAGCATTTAAAATACACACTCTGTCATTCAAATGCCCTCTAAATTTGATCCTAGCTTGAATCTCTAGCCCTCCATTTGATAGCAGACTTTTTCCATCATCTCGTCTAAAACTGTTTTGGAATTTTGAGCTCCCTGTCTTCCTCTCACATAGAAATCTTTCCTTTCAATTGTTCCCAAGTCCATGTAATACTCAAATAATTGCCATTATTGGTCTTCCATATGTTCATCTTCACCAGCAAGATTGATGTGTCACTTGAGAAAGTGCACACACACACACACACACACACACACACACACACACACACACACATGCACATACACACACCCCAAAATGCATTTCTCCCAGTGTATGTATGGTTGAGTGTGTTATATAAGTGGTGTTTAAAGCACATTGTTGCTCTGTATTCTTTAAAACTTACCAAACATCATTCTGAGTATAAATTTCAATTTTATACAACTATCAACTACTCAACTATATTACAGTTTTTTTTTCTGAGCAGTGACTGTAATTGAGAGTATATCAAAAACATTTTGATTGAAAAGATCTTGCAAGAACTCAAAATTATTTTGATTACCACCAAGATATAATACTCAGATGCACCATTGATATCCTTCAGGATTAAAACCCTCTTCCCCTATATTCTGGGTGTACTAGTAATTGACAGTGCAAGGCTGATAATCCCTGACAACACTTTGTAGTTGCCCTCAGCTAAACACAGTTGCCTGACCCAAGGGCCATCATTTCTCATGGGCCATCTCATCTCCCACTTCTTCAGTCTTGTGATGTGAATACCTGGCCGCATTTCTAAATGAGCACTCCAATTTTCAATACTTTTCTTCATATCCTCATATAATTTACTGCAGATATTGTTGTGGTTTCATGGCTGCATATATACTTCTGCTTCGTCTTGTTTCTTTCATTTACCTCCAGAGGTAAGGATACTGAAGGACACTCTCCAGTAAAAATTCTGCAAGTTATACAAGTTATATTTTATTAACATGATTCCATATAATTCCATGAATTATCTGTGACGCTAGCATTTTTCAATAAATCATCAGGTAACATATTCTTTCATTTATCCACTTAATTAATAAATATGCTAAATAACTACTTTGTGAGTGACTTTTAATTGAGTAGAACAACACTGGCCGACCCTCATCTACTATGATTCTAATCACACCAGACACCTCTTGTTCTCCATTGTTTCAGAAGTCATCAGATTATCATATGATCATCTTTGTCTTTACTTAGGATTGAATAATTTTTCTGCATGTCTTCTTGTATGTGTCTGTGAGAAACTTGACTTTTTTTTAATATTGAGTTTCAGTGTAATCTGTCTTTGAAACCTATCCATGACGATCCTGTTTGTGCTAGACCAAATGAGGGGCACATGCTTGCTGCACTTGTATTCACCTGAGTAGCTGAGTCAATTTGTTTGTTTCCTTCTGTTTCTTCCCACCACAAAATTCTAAGCTTCTTTAGTACAGGGACTTCATTTTAGCTTGTATACTGCCATTCAAGTAAGCTTTATATGTACAGTTGTTGCAAAACACTGAAGATTAATGTGTGAAGAGATTTTCATTCTGTTATCCATGGGTCTAATTACCTGAGTCTGCTGATTAATTGGTGGTTCCTCTCTTATTTTATATTCTGAGAAATTAAATGTGATGGAATAAAATATTCCTTTGATATTTATGTGCTGCTTTTTACAGCAGTCAATGTTTCAAGGTACATTCTGTTGTACTTTGGCAAAACTCAAGTGCTACATGCTGTATTATATCATTAATCTATTGCTTCATATTTCTTTGATATAATTCCTTTGCATATTCCTTAAAACCACACAACTCTAACAGATATTCTTAAAATGAAAACTACAAAGGCATCTTAAATAATAGAGATTAAAAGTGCCATCTTAATCTATTAATACAACCTAGCAGTATTGTTTCTTACAAAAGACTTTCTGGTTGTTGGAGTTCTGACAAAGCTGTTTATATCTGTCTGTCTATCTATCTATCCTCTATCTATCTATCTATCTATCTATCTATCTATCTATCTATCTATCTATCTATCTATCTATGATCTATCTATCATCTAACTATCTATCTATCTCCTATGGGTTTATGTATGATATACTTGACAAAATTTAGCATTTGCAAAAATAGTGTGCAAATTCTTACCATTTTCACACCCTCTCTCTCTTTTTTTAAAATTAGGTACGTCTGTCACTAATGTTACAGCCACCGATGCAGATGACCCAGTTTACGGAAACAGTGCAAAGTTGGTTTACAGTATCTTGGAAGGACAGCCGTATTTTTCCATTGAGCCTGAAACAGGTTTGTAGTTTAAATTTTAAATTCTATTTAACATGTCTTGCTTCAGGGAAACACTTATTGGGATCTGGTTTATGAAATGTTCTGACTAAATATTTCACTGACTATTCCAATAATATTTTACTTCATACTGTGAGGGACACAGTTAGGCCTGCAATCATTGATACTGATTCAAATGAATTATAAAACTTGGGTTGGCTATCACCCTTTTAGCAGATGGTCTAATACCATTTCTCATCCTGGAGTAAAGGAAAGAAAGGTGCTTACATCAGGGGAGATCAATATATTTAAGTATAGATTTCAGTAACTTATTGGCTTTCTGTTAAGTGACAAGTCACTTTCTAGGTTTCACTTTGTACATCTATGAAGTGGAGTTGGACCCCCTCCCTGCCCTTGTGGTATTGTTAAGGGTACAATGACCGTTCATCACATTCTTATGTCTCTATCATCACATGGAACAGAATAGTCCTCCATTGATATCTCAGCACTTGAACTCTCATAAAGATACTTGTGTGATTCAAGTCAACCTCAGCTAATATTATCAGTTCTGATTGGGTAGATATTTTAAAATATCTACCTTAGGGGAAAAAAAAAGAAATGATCTGGGTAGTGGTGGTGCACATCTTTAATTCCAACACTCAGGAGGCAAAGCCAGGAGGATCTCTGAGTTTGAGACCATCCTGGTCTACAGAGTGAGTTCTAGGACAGCCAGAGCTACATAAAGAAACCCTGTCTTGAAAGAACAAAACAAAACTAAAAAAAACCCACCACCATCACCACCAGCAGCAAAAACAAAAATAAATAAATAAATAAACACTAAACACATGCACATAGACACTGATTTCTCTTTAAAAAGAGATGAAATAGAAAAGATCCTCATATGAACAATACATTTGTAAATGAAGACATTTATCCCTAAATACATTAACATAGCCTAAGATTAAATTTGTTCTGACAGGTTTTATTATGTCATGGGGTTTTTATTAGAGCATACCTAACATTATTATAATTTATTGATGTCGATGTTGTTACTAAGAGCAGTTGTTAATCAAAACAATTTTTACCACATGTATCTGTCTTCTTTATCCTGTGGTTCCTGTTTTCACTTTACCTATCAGAAACAGTCAGCCTACCTGTGTGTTTTTTCTTTGGTTCATAAATTTTTACCACTATTGAGAAAAATTCCATGACTTGTTGTTAGGTCAGTCATTAATCAAATCAAAAACTGAATTTGTTCTTTGTGCTTTTCAAGATAAAATCAAGGAGCAAAATGTGCCTTTAAAAGCAAATGCATAAATAGGCCACAGCTACCAAAGTAAACATAAATTTGGAAACAAGAAGGCACTTGTAAAGTGCATTAATTTCAGGCTATGGTTAGATGTTTTTCTCCAGTGAAGAATGTCTACTGTAAAGTTTTTTTTTGTTTGTTTGTTTATTTTTTGAGCTGAGGATCCAAAGGTAGGGTGCTCTACCACTGAACTAAATCCCCAACCCAAACTCTCAATGGTTTCGCAAGTCAGCCATGGCACACACCTTTTTTTTTTGAGCTGAGGGTGGAACCCAGGGCTGTGCACTTGCTAGGCAAGCGCTCTACCACTGAGCTAAATCCCCAACCCTCATTTGAACTCCAAGATAATCCTGGATACAGCAGAGTAAGTCATCATTTAAAGAGAAAGGGAGTCTAGATAGTCCCTACAATTTCCCATCAAAGGTCTAGTAGTAGAATTAAGAGTAGCCAGGACTCACACTCAGGTCTTTGATTTCATAGCTAATACGAGGATGTTAGATTTCTTTGAATTCTTCCCTCCATCTCTCACTACTTCTGTCATTTCCTCCTTCCTTCCTATGCTCCCTCCTTTCTACCTCACCTTCCTTTCTTTCCCCTTTTTGGTTCTTTCCTTGTCTCACATAGCCCAGGCTCATGGCCAAGACACTGTATTTTAGATGCTGGCCTTGAACGTCTACCCTTCCTGCACTCTTTCCAAGCCCTAAAATTACAGGCATGTACCACCACTATAGCCTGGTAGCTTGAAATTCACTTTAGACAGGGGGCAGTTTTGTTGGAAGGGCTTACATAAGGAGAAATTTGTTCACTTGAACATTTTTGTTCACCATTTCTAGTATAATAAAGATATTAAGCCAAGAATTTCCATTGAGCATTCACTATGTGCAGCCACTGAATTAAACATGGGGAGCAAAAAAATTACAAAGGCTAGTCTCAGCTTGCAAGTGTCTCACAATCTATTTCAGAAGATAGATTTTTTTTAACATAAATATAGTAAGCATGGTGATCTTTTAAATAATTTATATCTGAAGAATAATCTCTTGTGTGCTATGGATAACTAAAGCTCCCTAACATGGTCAAAGTTTCATGGGTATATATTGCCATTTGCCTAATTAAATGATCTCAGCTATATTCATTATTCATATTTTTAGCCAGTATAATAGGGATCCCTATCAACACATCCATTTAAACTTTACTGTTTGCAGTTTGACTGATATAACATTGTCTTATATAGATTTTCGTAAGTTAATTCTGGTGCTACTTTGGATAATGCTCTGCAGAAAAAGTGATACTTGAGCAATTCGCATAGTAGTTGCTAAGTAAACATTAGGTATTTGGTATATGAGAGTGAGAGTTTAGCTAAAGAAGTTACAATGAAATTGAAAACAGATTCAAAATTCAATAATCAATGAAGAATAAATTCAACTTATATTCTTAAAACAGCAAAGCACTTGTAAAGTGTATTGATTTAAACTTTGATAATACACAATCCTTCCTCAGCCAACAAGGAGGCCTGTTATAAACATTATCTTATTTGGGCCTCACAGCCTTGGAGAAGTGGCCTCTGAATGAAATTTACACATCGCTCTGTAAATTCTTGCATTATTACACTTGAGTATGTTCAAATAAAAAGAAAAAGAGGTTGCTTTCCCAGGGAATCTAAGTCTTATTATTTATGTAAAATTTTTCTCTCTTTTGGAAAAAGAAAATTGATAAAAGAGATTGAGAGAGGAGATTTAGAATTATATAAAAATAGAAAAATAAACAACCCAGAACATTTGCAGTTTTGTTTTTATCAGGCTGTAGAAATTGTGTCAGTGTTCTTAGAGTAACAGAACCAATGGAATGAATATGTGCATTCAAGTGGGATTTATTAGATTGGCTTAAAGGAGACAGTTAGGTATCCACCAATAGCTGCTGTTCTACTGGGAAGCTCGAGGACCTGTAGCTGCTCAATCTACATTGCCATGTGCTCAGAAGCTCCATCTGGCTTTGAGTGGTACAGGACTCCAGGAGAGCTACTGGTCTCAGATCTGTATTGAATGAAGATGGGTTCAGATGCAATGAAGAATGGCAGCATCTATTGTGGCAATAGCAAGATGACAACTGTGCTTATGGGCTCACCTACACAACATGAAGTCAAGCAGGGGAAAAACAAAAGTTTTTCTTTCTCTGACTTCCATTTATTTGGACTGGGTAGTGCTGTCCACATCCAGTGTGTCTCTTTCAACTTCAATTAAACTTTTCAAGAAATATTCCTCACTGGTATGTCCAGGGGCTTGTCTGTGAGTTGATGCCAGAGGAAGCTAAGTTGGAAACTAAAATGAACCATCACAAAATTAAATAACCTTGGTGGTGACCAGAAGAGGAGGAGCACTTAGATACTCTGAGAAATAGACAAGAAAATAGAGTTCAGAATGAAAATGGCTTAATGGGGTTTATGACAGAAAGATCAAATGAGTCAGAAAGCCAGATTGTCAAGGAAGTCCTTCATGTCAGATTCGCATCAATTAGAAAAGAAAAAAAAAATAGAAAGGAAGCAGGTACAGGCAATTTTTAGGTCCTTGGGGATCCTTGGAGTCACTGAGGTGTCTCATACTGCATATAATTGTCTAGTCTCTAGCATATACACTATGCTAAGCCATGGAAATTGAAGTGCTTAGAAAGTTCTTTCTTTAACTGAAAAGTCCTATCTTATGAAACCAGTGAACACAATCCTAAGAGTAGTCCCATGCAGGGTCAGCAAATGTTGGACGAGGCACGTGCATTGTAAAATGCATCACATGTATCAAAAAACACCAAGAATGTCCTCTAACTTTGACTAGGATTTAAAATCCTAGAAACAGTAAAGAGTTTTTCAAAGATGAGCAGAGACTTCTTATACAAGACCAATCTACCTCTGGAGGCATTTGTCATTGTTCGCTTTAGTTGTGGACTTGACACATCGAGGAAGAGGAAAGTCAATAGAAGAATTGCCTCTATCACATGACCTGTAGGAATGTATTTGTGGGGTTTTCTTGAGTGCTGACTGACATAGGCCACTGTGAGTGGTAGGTTCCCTAGGCAGGTGGGCCCAGGCTTTATAAGAAAGGTAGCTGAACAGGAGCCTGGAATCAAGTCAATGAACAGCATTTATCCACATTTTCTGCTTTTGTTTTGACCACAGGTTTATGTCTTGAATTCTTTCTCTGACTTGCCGTCCTGGTGAATTTTGATCTGGGAGTTGTAAAATGAAATAAACCCTTTCCTCTCCAAGTTTATGTTGTTCAGTATTTTGTCACATAGCAGAAAACCAAGCTAGAACAGCATTCCGAATGAAATGTCTTGGTACATGTTTGGTATGTCTATGATTTTAGGAAGTGACACAGCACAATGTAGTCATAAAATGTTATGAGTTATATAGTGTCAGACTCTTTCCCTTTTCACAAAGACTTGGCCATGCTAGCAAGGATCAGACCTGTAGGTAAAGTGATCAATATCTTGACAGAGAACACTTACTCAACAGGCTGTGTGATAGAGCTATGCTCAGGGTCTTTATGTAGTAGATTGGCCTTTGACCACTATCAGTAAATTCTCAGTGTGAGAACATTTTCAATAGGTTAAAAAAATCCTAAAGCTTAAGAGACAGAAAACAAACTTTATCTTGTTTTGTTCTGACAAGAATGTTAAGAGCAGAACTTTTGAATTTGGAACAGATAAATTCTGCTTTCTAGTGCTTATTACATTCTCACAATGTAAAATTATGTTCTGTTGTCATAACAATTTATCTGTCTCAGGAAGGCGCCTTCACTTGTTTCAAATATCAAGACCAATGAGAGACACAGAATTTGTTCTGTTTAATTTCTTGTTTGAGCTTAATTGAATCAGTAATTACTGTGTCAATTGCCTATTTTTAAACAATTTCTCATAATAGAAGGGCCAAGATGGAGACAAATGAGGCTTCTCTGTTGTGTGAGTTTATGTATCTATAGGCCTAGAAATCTTTACATAAGTATAACTCATGAATTAGTTTAAAATGAGATGGAGACAGACAGACAGACAGATAGATGGATAATGAGTTACCACAGAAAGAGAAACTAGGTTACAAAAAAGAGAAGTCAGCTGATATAGGCTAGGGTTTATAGAATTCAAATCTAATTTTTTCTTGATTCTTTAACAAAGCAACCACTTTTAATGTCAATGATATTTTGTTTGATAGTCATTTAGAACTATTAACATTCTTGCCATTTCTAAATCAACACCTTGAATGCCTGGGCCATTTTGGATTATTCCTATTCTAAAACAAAACAAAACAAAACAAAACTTAGGAGACCACAGTACATTCTTGTTCAAATTCATTTACAGAACACAGAAAAGTTTAGAGTCAAGAGAAAAGAGGGGACATATGATTAGATCTCCCTCATCCTGAGGTTACTGGGCCACTTACTGTTAGTTTTTCTAGTAATAATGATAGCATTAAGAGTGGAGAGGAACTCAATGCCTTTGTTCATATTCTAGATTTAACTAAACTTTATTAATTTATATTTCATTTTATTGAAAATAGATTTTTTTTCCTCATCTAATGATCATTATTATGGTTTTCCCTGCCTCCACTCTTTCCAGTTCCTCCCCATCTCCCCTCCCATCCAGATCTACCGCCTCCCTGTCTGTACTTTAAACCAAGTTGCAGATGGAAATGCTTGTGTCTTCATTTTGGAAATGACAAGAGTGCCTAGGAAGAATGCGTTAAAAAGTTCTCTAGCCTTTAGATAAAAATATTCTGTCCAATAGTGATACCAAGAAAATGGAACCATGAGCATGGGCAGCCATTCCTTAACAGAACAGTTGTTACAGTTTTGGAATGGTGTTGCTTGTATCCACTCACCTATCAAATGTATCCACTATCAAATGTGTGTTCATTAATTCCACACACTGTTTTGAGAAACAAATTAACGTCATTTGAGTGTCCCCAGTTACAGAACGGTGGGACTTTGTGCCATTCCTTGCTCAAGGTCTTTAAAGCTATATTGAAAGTAAATTTGTGTGATTCTGTATCCCAGTTTTTGAATTCTCTGAAGCTGCCACTTGACATCTATGTGGTGTATCTTACACCAGGACAGATCTTTGGCTTGGAAAGGGACCTAATAATCTTGAAAATAGGTTCAGATTTCCTATGTAAGTAGGCATAAGAAGGAGACAGTCTAGTGTTGGACAAGATGTGTGTGGAAGCAATTGTAAAATGCACCATCATTTTTGTGAATAGCTTTTATTATGGTACTTCAAAAGGCTCAAAATAGCTTATTTGTAGTCTAAAAATATTGCTTTTTTTTCTTTTCTCTCTCCACCACCCCCAATACCATATGTTTGCTTAAAACATTTTGGGCACAGAAAGGGAGAAATGTAGCATTTCTTTCAAAAGCTCCAATTTGAGGACAGCAGGGAAAAAACAGTTGCAGTGCATCCTAAGCAACTGAAGACAGAACATGTAAATGAAATGTTAGGCCAGTAAATAGTAAATGCTTAATTATCTGAGGAAACCAGGGTGAAGTTTTAGGACAGTCCAAGCTTTGCTCCAGGCAAGCTAGAGTATGAAAAATGACCTGCTTAAAAATAAACCAACTTAATTCATTGACCTTTTTTTTTTTTTTTTTTCTTGAAACTAAGACCATCTTTCTTCATTGGATACAAATAACATTTGTCTCAGTGGAACCTGTAAAAAGGAACAAAGAAAAAAAAACACTCCTTAGGGGGAAAACCATGTAATAAATGGTTCTCTTTTAGAAAAATCAAGATAATAATGGAGTCTTCATGGAATGCCTTAACAGAATTGAGTTGATTTAATGCCTTCGGAGTCAGTGATAAATTACAAACACGCAGGGCACAAGGTCTCTTTTTAATCAGGATTTCCCAGGTTAACATGGCTACAGGACCAGCTTCGTGTGTGTCTTTGAGAAGGAATATGCATTCAGATGTTTTCAGGCAGGCCAAACTTGCTGGACTATACATAAATGGCTAGGAATGACTTCATAGTTCACATTAATTGGTATTTATTCAACCTTCATATGCTAAATCATGTTCTAGGTACTCAGGGTAAGACATTGTGCATAACAAATACTGAATGTGCAATAAATTTACAACATATAATTATAAGACATTAAATTAGAATATAACTTACATAGCAGATATTCAGAACACATGCATTGACATAGGAAATAAGATATAGGGTTCATTCTATATGAATAAAGTGGTTTGCTATCTATTGAAACTTACATAGAAAAAGAAAATCAGAACATCTTAAAGTTCTCAAAGACTTCTAAGAGTTTGATGGCAGTGTAACATGTGGTGGATTTGGCCATAGGAGAACTGCTAATAATGTCTTGCATTAAAAGCAGAATTAGCTGGCATCTTAATGCAGACCTGTAACATCACGTTTCAGGAGGGAGAGTGAGCAAGACTGGCTTTCAGGCCAGCCTGGGCTAAACACTCCTGCTGGGGATGGTGTGAATGTGTTGCTCTGATTGACTGATAAATAAAATACTGATTGGTCAGTAGCCAGACAGGAAGTATAGTATAAGTGGGACAAGCAGAGAGGAGAACTCTGGGAAGAGGAAGGCTGAGTCAGGAGGCTCCAGCCAGACACAGAGGAAGCAAGATGTAAAGTACTGGTAAGCCACAAGCCACGTGGCAACTTACAGATTAATAGAAATGGGTTAATTTAAGATATAAGAACTAGATAGGAAGAAGCCTGCCACGGACATACAGTTTATAAGTAATGTAAGTTTCTGTGTGTTTACTTGGGTCTGAGCCGCAGTGGCCCAAGCAGGACTGGAGAAAACTCCAACTACACACTCCCCCAACACAGAAGGATAGTTCAAGTAGTTTATTTATATTTTCAATGGTGACTAGGGGAATTAATGACAATTGTGTTTTAAACATTAATATAGTTACTATCAAAGACATCTATAAAAAGGAATAAGGAATAAATAAAAATCTTGACATTGAAAAGAGAAGAAAGAAAAAGGGAGGAAGGGGAGGAGAAAAGAGGGAGAGGGGGAGAGGTGTGGGGAGGGAGGGAGAGAGAGAAAAAGAAACAGAGAAGGGGAGAGATGTTGGTAATGCATTTTAGTGGATAAGCATATGTCCACTGTGTCCAGTGCCCTGGGTTCAACACCATACAACAAAGAGAAAGAGGAGATATATGGTCAGGGGTAAAATTTCCTTCTCAAATTACTTATGGTATCAGATTTTCATTTGGAGAAAATTTTCCATATTTCCAAGAATTTCTGTGTACCTTTAAATAAGTTTTTAATAGATTTTGTGATGAACTATCTCATCTTATCAATAAGAATTATTGTATATATGAATGAGATTCAATGTGTTTCCTTACATGTATATAGTATGCCTTAACTAAATCTGACTTAAAGATATATGTGTATTAATACTGATTTATAATCATTTATAATGTAAAAAATGCACTGCATTAAAATATCCTCACAGATTAAGAATAACTTTAGGGGCTGGAGAGATGGCTCAGAGGTTAAGAGCACTGACTGCTCTTCCAGGGGTCCTGAGTTCAATTCCCAGCAACCACATGGTGGCTCACAACCATCTGTAATGAGATCTGGTGCCCTCTTCTGGCCTGCAGGGATACATGCTGTATACATAATAAATAAATAAATATTAAAAAAAAAAAAAAGAATAACTTTAGTGCTCCTAACTGTGGACTTTTTTTTGCTTGTTGAAATGAAACAATATATGTTAATTTTAATGTTTTGTGGTAGAATATTTCCACCTTCAACAGCACAGTGTTTTAAGTGCAAAGGGATAACAGAAGAGCAGTGTCAAATATGAAACACCTGCTTCTCTTAAAGCCCTAAGGTTTGGGGTTAAAAATCTTCTAAGCAGGCTTGGCATCGAGTGCAAGGGCATTGACTTCCAACATAACTTGAAACAGTTGGTTTCTTCCCAGATATAGTGCTATCTGCACCCACCTCACAGCCGACTCACATTCTCACATTTCAACTATTCTGATCACCTCCAGATCATGCTACATTGTCAGGTGGTGGTCTCAGTGGAAATGGTACAGGGCTGTCTGCTACTGTAACACATGAAGACTCTTTTGAGAGTCCTAAAATATCAGGAGGGGTAATGTTGTTTTCTCTAGATCAGCCACAAGACTGACACACAGGAGGCTTTCTAAGAAAACCTGAGTGCACTCTCTATCCAGGAGAACAGCTGCTTAAGGCGTCCCTCCTCCTGTTATCAGTCCATATTCATTTTTGTGAGTTTAGTAAAAAGAAAACATAGAGAGAAGCATTCCTTCCAAACATAGCAATACACGTTCAGTGCTACCAGAGAAGAGGAGATACATTTCTAGGTTTGATTCTATGCTTTAGAAAAGACTATGGAGAGAGGTAGTGGTTGATCACAGGTTACTTACATTTCAGGTATAAAACTCAGTAGTGAACACTGAATAAAACTTTTATGAAGCAAGTTTGTGCTGGTGGCCTGTGTCAAGGTTTACACTCTTGAATAATCCCTATGCTAGAGAAAGGAGCTATTTAAAAAAAGATATCATTAAAGATACATTGTAAAAATTCCTGAACTTTAATGATGTGATACACATTATCACAGTGATACAGGTGACAAATGCTTGGTATATATAGTTTATAATCAGTATGTTTTTGACAAATAGATGAGTAAATAAATTGATGAGTAAATAATGAGAACCTAAAGTGATTAATTTTACCTGTACTGTAATATAAAACTCCCTGCATTGTTTGGAATGCCCAAACTTGATGGAGATGAAAGGGACATAATCTAATTTTAAATTTCTAATAAGATTCTACTAAAGATTTACAGGTCTACACCCACAGCGAAAACCATGCCTTTCCAGGTTTGCTGCTGATTAAATTTTCTTCTCTGTAAATAAGACAGCTATATGCTTTATATATATATATATCATATATATGAGACAGCCATCTATGTTACTGTTTGAGACAAAGTGTATGGAGTAAATCCTGTGATCACATTAACTGTATTAAACTATAAAAACAGTAACAGCAAAAAGATCCCAAGCACATAGATGCATTACATTTATCTGGGTGGGATGCAATCAGTGTGACTCTCTTATACTTATCCTTTACAGAAACTATTTGTAAGTCCAGAGGGACTTATCAAGTGGTAAACATAGCTATAATAAAGGAGACATTTTGGGACAAGGTCTTTGGATGCATGTTGTTAGGAGAAAGGCTATGGAACACACAGAGTCCCTCAGCCTGCTACTCCCAGAGGCCACACTTGAAGACACTCAGATTGGGCAGAAGGGAAGTGAATGAAAATATGTATTTCTGGATGATGTTCTTCTGATAACAGTATATTGAATGAGATCAGGAATTTTTTTCCAGCTTACTCTCTCAAGTTCCTAAAAGGATTGCCTTGTATTCTGTTTCCATTTTAACATTATTTTTTTCCTTTTAAAATCCATCCCAGTTTCATATGAATGAACTGAGAATGATTTGCTGAAGGGTCAGGTTTATTTTCACCTACTTCATAATGAAAGTTGTTTATCCAAGAGTGTCAAAAACTAACTTATTTTCAGAAGATGCAAATCTGTGAAAGTTGCTACACATCTGAAAATGTGCCTGTTGTGCTGACAAATAGTTTAATGGCAGATCTTTTGCCTGGCGGGCTCAAGGATTGTATTATATCCAAGACACTATACGGATGTAGACACAGAAACAGATCAATGGCAACTTTTTGTTTAAATGTTACAGTTCCCTGTTTCTAGTTTCTACAGCCTCACTCTCCTCAGTCAAAAGTTAAGACTAAATTAAATCACCTCTTCAGAAATACTGGGCAGACAGTAACTGTTTTCTGTTGTGGCAAAGGTGACTTTAGATAAAACTCCCAACAATAAGGATTATCAAAAGTTTCAATTTGGAAAACAAAATCAAATATTTTATACATGCATAATTCTTGGAAGGTTGGAGGAAAGATTTAATTAATGCTGGAGATAGAATTCCTTAAAATGTAAGGTATATTTCAAGTTATTCTAGGACATCCGTAGGAATGAATTAAAAGGCACGAGAGGCAGCAGTGGCCAACACTCTGGTTCCTTACACATTCAAATTTCAGAAATACCCATATAAAATAATCTTCTCAGTTACAACATGGGAGACTAACATTTCTCTCTCTGAGATAGACTGTTAAAAAATATTCATATGAATAAATGTTTCTATTATACTGGAAAGAATCTTGTCTAGTTCAACTCCAAACATCACTTCCTAGCTTTTGCTTAGCAAGCTCTCTTATACAGCTCTTGAACACCTGCCTGGGAGTGGTGCCATTCACAGTGAACTGGGTTCCCTGTATCAATTAATAACACAACCCCTCAGATGTGTCCACAGGCCAATCTGATGTAGACAATCCCTCAACTGATGATTATCTTTCAAATGAATTTAGACTGTGTCAAGTTAAGAGTTAAATTAAAACCAAGATCCTAAAAGTTTAGAATGTGCCTCTTGCTATACTTGATAAACACCAGTATCTGATTATTTGGGAACTGGAGCTATGATGTTGATTACACTCTAGCAAACCAAGGAAGCCCACATAGGTTACACATAAGACTAGACCACATCCCTGGATTCTTTTTACATGGCTGCTGTTTCTTCCATCCAAGAGCCATGTTTTCTTACAACAGCGACACAAGTAACTCTTTGCATAATGAACTAGGAATCTAGGTGAGGGTTTCACTGGTAGTACCCACCAAAATCTTCTTCATGCCACTTTTACAGCTTTTTTAGAAACTGCAAAATGGGTGTTGGAATTCTTAGTATACGCAAAAGACAAAAACCGAAAAAAAATTTTGGAAAGCTTTAGGGAAACAAAAATGATATCTGAGTTTCCTATTTATGTCTGTCTAATTTCAAGCTCTACCCAATTGCAAATGCAGGAGATTGTATGGAGGGATTGGAACAAGGCAAAGAATCTGGGGCCAGAGAGTTTAGAGACAGAAAGAGGTGCTCTAAATATGTTATTATTCAACTTTTAATTATTGTTGCCTTCCAACTAAATAATACGTGTGTATTCATCTCCTCTACTGTCAGAAACATGACAGTGTGTGGTATAGACTGAATTGGCTTCCTGAAGCTTACAGGCCTGAGCAGATGCCATCCTAAATGACTAAGCTTCCACTGCATATTTCCTGTATAGTGTCCAAATGTTACAGGATAATCATAAGGAGATAAGATAGACAATTTGCTGTTACTATTATTTGTATAATGGAGTTGATTTTTATAGAAATAAAGTAGAAAAATAATAGGACAACTTTGAACAGTCAGTCTAATCAATTTTTTTTTTTCATCTGGAAATAGGTGGTTTAGGAATATGTTCCTTTGGGGAATCCCAAACTAGGGCTACTTCTAAAGAGGTCAGTCTAAAAAGAATCATTCCTTCATTCTTCGAAATACTGTCAGACTTTGTACTTCAGTAAAGCATTCTGAGTGTACTTACTGTAAATATTATTGCCCTCATAGGTAGACAATTATACACTTACTAAGTAGAAATAATGAGATACTTCTACTTCAAACTCTGTGTGTATGATGTGTTTTAATACACATGTGTAGGCTCTGGTGACTTTATCTATGCACTTGGAGGTCAAAGGATGAAATCAGATGCCCTCCTCTGTTTTTTAGTCCCCTATTTACTTGAGACAGAGCCTCTCACAGGAACTAGAATTCACTGTTCTTCATGTAAGCTGCCAGTCAGCAAGTCACACTGAGCCTCCTATCTCTGCCAGCTCTGCTCCCAGTCCTGTGGTATATGTGTATGCAGCCACACACTGCATTTTAACAAAGGCGCTGAGGATCTGAACTCAGGTCATCATGCTTTTGCAGAAAATACTGAACCATTTCCCGAGTCAGTACCCCAAACTGTTAAATAGGTATTTGTAAAATGAACAGCTATTTTTCCAATTTCTTTGTACCTGATATCATGTTGAGAATTAATTCAGGGAAAAAAAAACATGAGTTAAAATGGAAAGGACTGAGAGGAATGCCACTATATAAAATAAATAAAAGATTTGAAATAAATAGAACTTAAGGATCACATTGGAACCCTTTAACAATTTGAGATAACAGATAACTCAACCTTCAGAATGGTAAATACGACTTCTTCACTAAGACTTTGCAGTTTATATAAGCATAAGAACCAGAAATTTTGAACTCAGCAAATTTGAGGTTTCTCCCCAATATATATATATGACTTTATTTATTTTTAGTTTTTACATATTTACATAACAGTATGATATCTAATATTGATATGCAGTTGATGATGTAGATAATTTTCTTATTGCTTAACAACTATAGAAAAGTTTTAATTAGTATGCAAAGCTTATACATATATAGCCTGTGTTGAAATATATTATTTTTTAATTAATTAACTTATTTTACATTCCTGCCAGTTTCCCTTCCTTCTGCTCCTCCAAGTCCTTCCACCTTCACTCCCCTCTGTTTCCACTCCCCAAACTACACCTCCTCCATTTCAGTTTAGGAAAGGGCAGGTCTCCCATGAATATCGATAACACATGTCATATCAAGTTGCAGTAAGACTAAGCACCTCCTTATGTATTAAGGCTGGGCAAGGTGACTAAGTATGAGGAGTAGGGTCCCAAAAGTCAGTAAAAGAGTTGGAGAAAGCCCCTGTTCCCACTGTTAGGAGTCCCACAGGAAGACTAAGCTACAGAGTTGCAACATATATGCAGAGTGCTCAGGTCAGTCACATGCAGGCTTCCTGGTTGTTGGTCTCTGTGGGTCCCTATGATCCCAGGTTAGTTGATTCTGTAAGTTTTCCTGTCATGTCCTTGACCCCTCTGGCTCCTAAAAATTTCTTCTCCCCCACTTCTGCAGGATTCCTCGAGCTCCACCTCTCTTTAAAAGGTTAACAAGAACTAAAGTAGTTGGTAAACTTACATATACATATATTTATAAATTATATAAATATATTGAATGAATATCAGTATATACCCATATATTAATATATGTATATACATATATGTACATATATACATATATAAAACATATATTTAAAACATGGCTTTGATTACATGACAGGTATATGTATACATGGATAGGAATATATGTATATATAAAAATGTTTTTGGAAAATTTCTTTTGAGGTTTTCCTGTGTGAGACCAAACACCAGTGGAACTTCCCTTTATATCCTATTTAATTTTAATATAACAGCTGTGGTATGATCTACTTTAGAAGCCACCATCGTGATGACACCTATGAACTCTATTAAAGAAGAAATTGAGTTGACTTAATTGAAATGAACATAATTTTGAAGGACTGTGTTAAACAATAGAATAGACTCCAAGTTTTGTTTCCCTGATTTCCTTCTCAACAGAGTATAAATTAACAGTTCAAGACACAAATAGGAGTAATAGAAAGCAGTATGTGCCCGACCTTGGGCAGTAAAAGCAGATAAAGTACTTTGTAATTGCACAGGCTAGGAGTGAATTTTGCCTGGTCCTCCGGTCCTATTTTGAAAAATGGGGTCAAGGAAGTAAGTGGCCTCATAAAGTCTGCAAATCAAGTTTTCTCTCTCTTTAGACTACACCCAGAACATTTCATTTGAATTCAGATATGACTGAATATGAAAAGTAACACTTTTAGCAACCGTATTTTGCTAGATTTAAAATTTACAAGTTCAAGAAACTTAAACATGATTACACAAAGACTATTAATAATAGTTATTGAGAATATATTTATAAATGTAATACCAGTTTAATGGTTATCTACACCATATAATTTCTGGAGTTATTCTCCAATAGTAAAAAGAAAATAACTCCATCCTCTTCCATGTTCTGTTTCCT
This sequence comes from Peromyscus californicus insignis, assembly GCF_007827085.1. Classification (NCBI taxonomy): domain Eukaryota; kingdom Metazoa; phylum Chordata; class Mammalia; order Rodentia; family Cricetidae; genus Peromyscus; species Peromyscus californicus. The sequence continues at coordinate 112,394,864 of NW_026294606.1, forward strand.
TGGCACTGATTATATGAAATTGCAACAAATAAATATTAGAGTCACCACAGTGGAAACTATTTTGAGAGGACATCACTTTTTATAAGATTTGAAAATATCCTTGGGTGAAAATCACTTTTAAACCCCAAATCTGTCTTATTTCTGTCATACCAAATCTTGCCATGTACTTCCATCACTATGGGAAGTGGTTATTTCATACATTCACCTAAATCAACTGGAAAAAATGAAAGAAGAATATATATGTTTATAAGTGTTACAAATAAATACTTGATTTAGACAAAGCTAAGCTTCGATGAGGTTGCTATATCTGAGAGAATGTATTTCAGAAGTGTCAATATGATTAATGTAATTTGATACTATTGGTAGGAACATAGAAGGTATGTGAGCTCTTTCTGTGAATCTTAGAAACAGAGTCAAGCTTAACTTCTGTATCTACATTTCATACTATCTTTAATATATAAGATATCTCAAATGTACATGATGCTATTTTTTTATTTCTAAGGATGAATGACTATAGGTCTATTTCAGGGTGCTAATAGTATTCCATTTATTCAGAGTATGCAAGACATAGTTTCCACTTTATAATATATATTGTTGATTACTATCTTTAGAATGAACTTGTCTTGGAAACTGTTTTATTCATCTTTTTCATTTTTAAAAGATCTCTATCTTAGTTTGGCCCTTAACTTATTATGCAGCTGCGGGTGACTTTTGACTTCTAATCATCCTGCCTTCACCTGCCAAGTTCTGGGATTACGAGTCAAGGCCACCATAGTTAATTCATGTGATGCAAGGGATTGAAACCAGGACCCTCATAATGCTAGGCAGGCACTCTAGCCATTTAGATAAATCCCCAGCCCTTGTTTGTCTTTCTTATGTAGATCAAATTATTAAGTTGGTAAGATATTTATAACAGAGTGAAGCAGAGTGTTGAGACCATATTGTCACATACTACTTCAGCTGAGCATGAAGTGGTATTTCTTTCTTTTATCTGTTCTTTCTTTTTTTTTTTTTTTTTTTTTTTTGACATAGGGTTTCTCTGCATATAGTGCTGGCTATCCTGGAACTCGATCCTTAGGCCAGGGTTGGCCTTAAACTCAAAGATATCAGCCTATCTCTGCCTCCCATGTGCTGGGATTAAAGACTTGGCCACCACTGCCCAGCATGAAGTGGTATTTCTAAGTGATGACTTACCCAGTCTCCCTGAGTAATGCTTGATTCTGCGTATTTCCTTCACCATTTGTAGTTCTTTCATTGACAAAGGGCTGTCTTCTTCCACATTGACTGTTAACACCTGTCTCTGAGTCAATTTACCTCATTTTTTGATGCAACCATTTCAATAAATGTCAAGGTGCTGTGTTTTCGCTTGTGCAAATATTTATATAAGAGAGAGAATAAGCACAACAGTAATTTGATTCTAAGGCATTCAGAATGTTTCACAGCATAAATTAATTACGCCACGCAGCTTGCTGTTAAGTAGGGCAATGTCGCTCAAGCTCTTGAGCATTATCTGCCCAGAGTTTTCGTTCACAAAGGTGATGAAGTGGGAAAAAACAGCTTAAACCTCTGTGCCTCTTCTGAAGAGGTCTGGAGGTGAGCATTAGATGTATGTGCTTATTTTATTTGGAATTTCTGTCTTAGTTCATCTCTCCTGCTAGGACAGAGTATCCCATGCACCAGGTAATGTATATAGTGAACAGCAGTTCCCACGCAGTCCAGAAGATTGTGAATTCCAAGATCAAGGTTCTGACAGGAGGCAAGAGTCTTTTTGCTGTACTGTAGGCATCACACACAGCAGGACAAAGCAAGGGTGAGAGGGGGAGGCACACAGGAGCCTGACTTGTCTCTCTTTACAAAATAGACAACTGTAATAACAGCATTAATCCATTTGAGAGGGCAAAGCCCTCATGACCTAATCATCTCCTAAGGCCCCCACCTCTCAATGCTGTTGTAATAGCAATTATATTTCAGCATGACTTTTGGAAGGGTCAATGATTTAAACTGTAGCAATTTCTTGAAAGAGAGGGAAAAATACTCTGTGCTGACATTGAAAAGACTAAAATTTAGCATGGCTTATATGGCAGGCATTCTAGAAACCTTGGAACCTAGTCAACGTCAATAGAAAAGTCAATTTGTGCTTGCTTCTTCCTCTGCCATTGAATGCAATTGAGGAGAGACTTTGATGACTGGATAAGGAAGAACAGAAGTGTCAGAAGAGGGTAGCTATTATTTTGTGAAGGCTGGTGAGAGGAAGAAGGTGATTATAGTACTGTTATTAAAAATGATGAGAGGATCAATGAGATAAAGTGGCTTCTTCATAGTCACATTGCCTGTAGTATGCACCTAGGAGAAACTGAGTGATGATATCCTCAGTTTAGGCTATACTTCTACAGCATAGAGGTTTGGATGTCACGTACAAATAATCTAATGGCATTATACTGTGCAGGGAGGTAGGCAAGACAATAGTCATTTGTTTCATTGTAAGAAAGCTTGCAAGAGGATATTTAAAGCCTCAGAGACAAAATTTTGACAGAGTAGGGCCAGCAAATTAGACGTTAAATTAAGAAGAAGAGAACATATAGAAAACAATCTGGTATGATTAACGCAATGATAACATGATATGATACATGCTATCAGCATTCAAATATAAAAGCCTGGATTTTAAGCAAAGGCTTTGTCTTTTGAATGGAGCCTGGCACAGGTCTCTGACTTGTGCCATTTTCTTCTTTTGAATCATCATTTCTGATCACAGTGGCTGTTTCCTTAAAGATGTTCTCTCAGTGTCATGGATCTGAATCACATAGTCCAAAGTTTCACAAAGATGAAGTACTAAAGTGGGCAGATGAAAGTAACATGACTTTCTGTCCTTCCTGCTGTGCTGTGTCTAAGAAATTAAAGTTAGGATTGCAGGCTTTGACAGACTTAACACGGTATGATGAATCACTAAGAGAGCACAAAGTTGACTCATTTGTCAGTTTTCTGTTTTCTTTTTTAGAACTTTTTTTTTTTAACACGGAAGGCCATTTATGCTATGAATGCACAATTGACATAGCAAATCATTTGCATCTACAAAGACTATGAGACTTAAACATTTTTCTGTCCCTAAATGCATAAACCATCAACAAAACTAAGTTCACACTCTGAGAACAGCAAATGATAAGATAAACAGCTATTGAAGGAATGGTATACAGGGTTATCCAGAATCAATGGCATCCTCTTATATTTGTACCCCTTAGGGGTATTACTTTTCAATTACCCCAGGGACAAAATAGAAAAAAAAAATATCCTTTTAAAATGGTACTAGTCATCTCTGAAATCTGTCTCTATCTGTGATATATATTTTGGTGTGTTTGATGTGTTCTCATAAAATGCACTTATTGGTGACCAATAGATTTGTGAAAAGAATTACAGCTCATGAAGGGAAAAATATTAGAATTGAGATGGGAAAAATGTGGATTGCAGCATCATTTGATGGGAATGGTAGTTTAGAGATATCACTTATTATTCTGTACATTAGAAGAGTAGGAAAATTATCTCTTAAACATATTCATATGTTTCTTTTATTTAATATATTGGATTTATTTATTTAGAAGTGAAACACTAGTGTTCTTTATTTTAAAAGCTATAGAAATCATGACTAGCACTTAAGTGGGAAGGGTGATAGAGATGTTCCTGTTGGTACAATACTTGCTACAGAAGCATATGGCTTTGAGGTCAAACACCAGCAAAAATGTAACAGCCAAGTATGGCAGTATGCTTCTGTAATCCTAGCATAGAGAAGGTGAATGCAGGAGCATCTTGGGGGTTTATTGGCCTGCAGTCTAGCCAAATTGGTTAGCTATGTGGGACAAATTAGAGAAGACACTTGATGTGAACCTCTACTCACATGCTTATGCACAGGCAAACAAGTTCATGTCCAACTACATACTTTAACACACATGAACATATATACAAATAGAGGCACACCCCTAAGATATGTCTTCATATTCTCTCTAAAAAGGAATTTCATGTTTAGAGACATGTTTTTGATGAACATCATTGCTTCTTCTGTATCCCATGAACTCTCCTCTGTGGCACTCATGCAGAGACACAGAGGTTCCCTCTTTGGACTGCTATTGAAAGCTTTTCTGTATCGCACTTGGTCTACAGCCACTCAGACCCAAATAAGCACACAGAGGCTTATATTATTTTTAAACAATGGCCATGGCAGGCTTATTGCTAGTTAACTTATATCTTAAATTAACCCATTTCTATTAATCTATACTTTGCCATGTGGCTTATGGCTTACCAGTACTTTTACATCTTGCTTCTCCTGGCGGCGGCTGGCAGCATCTCCTCTTCTCTTTTTCCTTCCTCTCTCTCTCTCTCTCTCTCTCTCTCTCTCTCTCTCTCTCTCTCTCCCTCTCTCTCTCCCTCTCTCTCTTTAGAATGTCCTGCCTAACCTTATTCTACCTCACCATTGGCCAAACAGATTTATTTATCAAGCAATCAGAGCAACACATATTCACAGCATACAGAATAGCATCCCCATCATTGGACAACATATAATGCAGCATTGCCCAGTATAAAATGTCATGTGTAAGGAGTGACTACATGTTTCTCAGAAATTGCTGGCTTCCATTCTTTGTATTCTGAGGAGAAAACCAGAAAATATAAATGTATAAACCCCAGATTCTGTTATTAAACCCAACTACTAGAAGGTTGTAAGAAACTGAGTGCCACTTTGAAGTTATTTGTTGCAGATAATCCTATGCAAAGTTCTTAACCAAGTATCAAAAATGACAAAAAGGGATGTCAGCAGCAAGTATGTACTGAACTGAACTAAGCTGAAGCTTAGACAAGAGTGGTCTTTATTATTAATTATTTCATGTACTCACATGTCAAGTCTGTATTCCTAAATCACTTATCTTCACTTACATTCCTTAGAACAAAATCTTTCACGCAAATGTTTATAAGACAGAAGAGAGAGAAAGAAGTGGGGAGTATGAAAGGGTTGGTCAGAATCAGGAAGCTAGAATCATTTCATTTTCATAAACTCCAGAGAAATAAAAGTAAGGTGAAGCTATTTACTATAAAATTAACTTTAATGTAATTCATAATCCATTCAATGCATTTGGAGGAAAGGCACTCTGGTATGTTTGACATTGCTCACTAAGAGATCAATAGATCTGTAACTACTTGCTTCTTGTTTTTTTTTTTAATATAATTATTTAAATATTTATTCCTTTTCAGAGGAGGGAATGAGAGATGGGTTGGGGGGGGAGGCTGAAAGGGGGAGGGAGGACCGAAGAGAGGGGAATCTGTGGTTGGTATGTAAAATGAATTTTAAAAAAATGAAAAAAAATAGAAACCCCATTTAACACTTTAATATTTATTTAATTGTATATACTGTACTTGCTCCTCTTAATTATCTTCACAGTAACTTTATTAACTAGCACATGTATCATCATGCTAGTTTTGCCTCTGGCTTTCCTTGGCAGGTCAGGATCAGCCTTTTGTTTGTCCAACTGAGATTATATCAGTCCTGGAGGGACACAGACCCCTGCCAGTATATTTGCCTCCTTGGCATGTGTAATAATCTTAACAACATCCACAGAATCCTTTAAAAAATCATAGTAAAATTGGTTTATATAACTAAAAACTACTGATACCAATTGACTTTTACAGAATATATCTGTTTGTATACATACACATTCACATCTCCAATTTTTTTCCCTGCTAGTTAAGTAGCACTCTATATTTAACAAATGAAAAGTTTCACAGAAGATGCCAATGAGTTTGGAAGCCAGTTACCCTGCCTCATGAAGTTCTATCAGTTGTAATATAGTCTTCTGCTTTCTCACTGGATAGTAAAGTTTGTGAAGAGAGCCTCCTTGCCTCTCTTTGTTACTGTCTTCCTAGTACATGATGCTATGTTTGATCTGTAGTAGGTGCTCTATGAATACTTGTGAAATGATGCAGTCTTTTCTTGTGAATTTTTAATTTCACTTCTCCCTTTTTTCTGTTTGAAATACATCTGGCCTTTTTGTTGCTATGCATTTACTCCTATGGATGGAAGATGAAAGGCATTGGCTACATGAGTACAAATGTTCTTTTAAAAAATGCAAAAAGAAGAAAGGATACAATATCTAAACCCAGTGATGACAGGGAAGAGGGAAAAGGAGAGGTGGTGCTGTTTTGCCAAAAACTAATGATGTCTTTTGCACTGACACCAATCTGATTAAGTGGGAATCATACAGAAGCATTGTCTGAGAAGGGGCATGAGGAGAAGTGGAGGAGGCAATTCTATTCTGAAGGACAATACTAAGGAGAGGAGGGATGCCACTATGCTGGGACAAAAGAAACCCTGTACTCCCAAAGAAAAGTGGAGGAGGATTTCAGAGCAGAGTTTACTGAATGCAACAATAGCCTCTTGGATATTTTAGGTCAGGGTACCTCTAGATTGTAAAAGAATCAGATTGTCAAAATTTGGCTGACTGTAACATATAACTCCACTTAGTATTTGAATAGAACCCAGATAGTGGAAGGGAATAGTGGGATATTTTTAGCTCATTCTTATTCCTAATTTCTTTCTGAGAGCAATCTTGGCAAGCGATTAGTTCATCTATGACAACTTGGGTTGCACCTTCAATAACTAAAATGCACCCTTATTGAAACCCCTCCATTTACAGTCCTGTGATAAAAGCAATGGAATCAGATTGTTTCCCCAAACTGTTAGTCTTATGTAAATATTATGTATATTATAACATGACTTAGTGTTACTTTTCTCTTTTATGGTATTGATGGGATGATTACAATGTTTTTAATTACTACTCAAATAATTTACATTCAGAATCTTCCTTTCTAGTTATTAAAAAAGAGCTATACCTTAATGACTATCTTCTTTTAACAACAACAACAACAAAAATCAGAGGATCAAGGATGTTCAGGAAATATCCTGATGATTTATAAAACTGTCGGTAAAAAAAAAAAAAAAAAAAAAAAAAAAAAAACTGTCGGTAAAAAGGGCAGAAATAAAACCCCAAATCTAGACTCTTAAACACCATGTACTACTTGTCTGTATTGTCAGGCTGTGATCAATACGTGGTGGTATGTAAGATTGATATCTAGGGCCATAGAATTCCTTTGAATCATGAACAGAAGAACAAGTCAGTTAAGTCTTGTTTTAAGTGTCTGTTTTACTCTATGAACGCTTAGGTGATATTTTATATAAAATCTCAGATGAGTATTTGTCTTAATTAGGGTTACTGTTGCTATGATGAAACCCCATGACCAAATGCAAGTTGGGAAGTGGGGCTTATTTGGCTTTCACTTCTGCACTGTAGTCCGTCACTGAAGGAAGTAAGGACAGAAAATCAAGTAGGGCTGCAACCTGGAGGCAGGAGCTGAGGCAGAGATCACAGACAGGTGCTTACTGGATTGCTCCCCATGACTTACTCAACCTGCCTTCTTTTAGAACCCAGGACATAGATCAGAGGTGGTCCCACCCACAGTGGGCTGGGCTCTTCCCCCAGCCATCACTCATTAAAAAACTATTCTGCAAGTTTGCCTATGGCTCAGTCTAATGGAGATATTTTCTTAATTGGGGTTTTCTTCTCTCAGATGACTCTAGAATATGTCAAGTTGATATAAAATTAGGTAGGATAATTGACACCTTGCCACTTTGACACACAACACTTTTAAAGAGGTAACATTTACTTTTTTGGTTCACTTCAAGATCATAGAGTCATAAATTTTACAAATATAAAACATATTGCAAACTTAAAAGTCCCACAGTCTCCACCAACTCAAATACTTTAAAAGCTAAGTCTCTGAGAGTCTCATTTAAAATCCAAGATGTCTTAAAAATTCGAAGTCTCAACTGTGGGCTCCTATAAAATCAAAAAGCCATACTCGCACAGTTAATTAAATCAATGCCCGATGTGTGTCATTCACTCATGATCTTCTGGGCTCCTCCAAAAGACCCGGGTCAGTTTTCAGGCTGGATCTCTGCTGTACAAACAGCCTGTCTTCTAGGCTCAGGCAGCCTCACTCCACCACTGGGGATGTTCTTGAGAATCACCCAAGGTCCATGGGCATCTCCAGACTGCTAGGACCTTTCCTACAACTGGGCTGCCTGTTAACCAATAACCTCTACTGGGCTCTCTTTCTGGTGCCAAGCTTCACATTTTTTGCATGACCCCTTTAATCCTGGGCCTTCAACTGCCAATGAGGCTGTACCCTCTCCAAGGTTGCTCTCTTGGCCTCTCATAGGACCAACCCTGGGCTTCTTTCAGGAGTCCTTCATGTCTTCAAAACCAGCACCTCCTTCCTGACACTTACACTACCAAGTCTGGCTGCCAGCATGGGGTACAGCCTTGGCCATCTGTGGAACACAGCTTCTGTGCACTGACTCTCAGGAACCACTTTCCAGGAGATTTCACCTCAGTGATGTTGGTCTCTTCCTAAATTGTGGGGCATGCATGGGCTGCAAAAAGAGTGCCACCTAAGAGAAAGTTAGACAAATAGAGCTTAAGCTTTAAGCTCTTTGCGTAGAAAGTAGATACAAAGGATTCTCTGGAGAAAAAGTTAGCTTAAGCTGTTTATGCAGAGAATAGATACAAAGGATGGCTAAGAAGAAGTTAGCTTGGGTTCTTTGTATGGAGATTAGAGACAAATAGTGAGGAAGAAAGTTACCTCAAGTTATTTATGCTAAGACAAAATACTAAAAACAAGAGATGATGTCAGGACATAAACAACTTGTAAATAAGGTGACCTTTAAAATGATTGGTTGGTTCCTTCACCCCTCCTAGGGTTCTGAGGTTTTCTGGTATAAAAGAGGCTTACTGCCTATCAATAAACGAGTTCTTGCTTGACTTGACTCCCCGCTGTGTCTGATTGTCTCCAGGTAAGAGGGAGGCTGTGGAACAGGCTAGGGCGCACAATTACCTTTCCTTGGTTCCAGGCCACCTCTTCACAGGTGACCTAAATTCTGGGTGGGGCAGGTCCCTACACTAAATCACCATCATTTCCTCAGGTCCAGCTGACCAGCATCTATTATCCCAGAAAAGCAAAACGTTTTCTTCAGTGGTTCTGGTCTCTTGTTATTCGCATCTGATTCTTCAGCTCCAGCTGATCAGATATCACAAATTCTTCACATAAATAGCCCCGTAGAGTCTTGTCTTCCCTCTGAAATTTTACCAGCCAGGCCTCCATCATTTGCATCTTTCTAAGTGTTATTATCTTCTAAGGTCCTATAGCACAGCCCATTGAGCTCTCAACACTCAATGGCTTTTCTAACCCAAGGTTCTAAAGTCTTTCCCCAGTCGCCCCTAAAATAACATGGTCAGGTCTGTCACAGCAATATCCAGTCCTCATACCAGAATCTGTATTAGTTTAGAGGCGATGTTCTAACTAATCCACTTGTCCAACAATGGCTGTCTACCAAGGGAAGGTCCAAGAATCATCCAGTCCTTGTACAGTCCAGGAGGCTGGATATCTCATTTGGTCTTCAGTACATACCAGAATCCAGAAGAATTAGGCTCTCATGCCAGTAAAGGAACAGGCTTGCCAATGCAAATGAGAGCAAGCTTCCTTCTTCCATGTCCTTTATCCAGGCTGCCAGCAAAAGGCATCCTTATTAAAGGTGGATCTTACCACATCACAAAATCTGGATTAGATGCATATCTTTCCACCTCAAAAGATCTGGATTAAAAGTGAGTTTTCCCACTTCAAATGATTTAATTAAGAAAAAAAATCACGTACAAGTGTCCCCAGCCACTTGGATTTACTTTAATTCCAGATGAAGTCGAGTTGAAAACCAAGAATTGTCATCACCATGTTTCTATATCCATTTTATAGGTAAGGAGACTGTGTTTCTAAAAGTTGAAAATAGTCACCAAATTTATTTTAGACTCATGTTTGAATCCTGGATCATCTCTTTGTGGGTGAGTACAAAACATGTGATTTAGCACAGCATAGGACTGCTGTTCTTATCTGTTTAAGTTCAGAATGCCCAGGAGAAAGCATTGAGTTTCATGCCAACTTACACTTTGCTTCTGTGAACCACCTCTTACCTATTTAATATATAATTAGTTATTGGAAACTTGGTTTAAGGAAAGAATATTGCCATCAAGCTCTTCACAGAAATAATTCCACTTGATTGAGGAGTCCCTGGAAATGTTTTCGTTTAGGAGAAAAGAAATTTTTTACCCTATTTCTGAATAGAAATAATTGCAAGTACTTCCTTATAACTCAAAATTAGCCATTTAAGTAGCATCAGCTATTGGCTAGTCCTGTGTGGATAATGGAAACTGGTGTGCACAGAATTATTTAACAGGGGATTAAAAGAGCTATGATGGCAACAAACTGTACCCGACACTCACTGTATTTGTTGTATTTAACAATGCAGAGATGGGATGTGATTGTTAATTCCTTTGCTAGGATTTAACCTGATATTCCATATGGATGTGGACACATGGATATGATCTGCACAGTGGGATGATGAAGAAGCCTTAGTTTTTTAATCTAAGGCTATATTTCATGCTAAAACAGGAATTTTACATGCAAAAAATGCAATTTTTACACATTGAGATACTTAAATGATTCTCTGTGGTTTTACTTAAAAGTTTTCAGCTTGCTGTTCTGTCACAAACATATTCAAAGACAATAACACCGAGTAGAGAGGTTAATACATTTCATTCATGTTTCACAATCAGAATGTAAGAGACTGAGATGTGAATTCTTGTACTGCCACAGACTTTTCAACCTTGCTTAAGACTTTCTGTACAGCTGTCACATACAAGATAGTAAATATTCAAACTCTCAAAAGCAAATTGTTTTCCTATCAGCTGTTGAAAGAGACTTTGGCTGTTATGTCTGTATGTTTTTTTTAAGATAAATACATAGTCATAGAATTTCAAAAGTAACAAGTAGGACTAGAATATCATTTGTAATTAATATATAAATGTCATATATACCAATTTTTCATAAATTGTTCCCCAAGTAACTAAATAATAAAGTATTACTATGATATGTAACATCATTCCCCATTTTGAGGACTCTTGAGTGTATGTATGTACAATATTGGAACACTGTACCCACATTTACCGAGACCTGTAATTAATAACCTGAATGCTAGTTATGAAATAGGTAAGGTGTCCAGATGAACAGAGAAACCTCTTGAGTACTACAGTCTACGAGCTGGAATCTCACTGCCAGACTCCTTTCTCTTGAAAGTTCATACAACCTGAATCTGTGACTGAATTCTCCTGAAATAACACAGTGTTTGACCTTGAAGGTACTCAGTGAGCTTCCTACAGCACTAATATCTCTGGTCTCTGGAGACTGGATGGTTATTAGTATGTGCCAACAGTTTGCATATTCTGAAAGGAATCTCCAGAAAGTTTGAAAAATCTCCAGTTGCTATTCCTCCTTTGGCTTTATCTTCCTCCTACAATTTTTTTCCTCTTATAATTGTATTATATTCTTCTCTCTTAAAGTTACTGCAGTCCTCTTCCGTGTCAGGGATTTTGTTATGTTTTGGGCATATGAGGATGAATGAGATGTGGCTTCATATATGGTAATTTGCTCTCAGGACAGATTGAAATAGTAAAAGTGGTAATGAAAATGAGACAAAACAGAAAATTAATTGCTGTGAGAAGGTTCCTAGCAAAAATGCATGATAAAAAGGAGGAAAATAATTAGTTCTACCTGGAAAGGCTTCCATGCTGATGAAACATCAGAGCAGACTCTGCAAAGATTAATGGACTTTAAGAGGTACAGTAAAGGGAAAGAATGGACTGGGGTATATTATTCACACACATTTGTAGATACACTAAGATATGTGCCAGTTCTGAAGAAAGGACAATGCCTGAGTCTCAGAGGTGTATGCTGTGAAGAGAATCACACAGAAACATGTTTAGGAACATAACATTTGGAAAATGTTTATTATAAAAAAATCTTTTTGTTACTTTATAAAAAAAATAATGAAGCACATTTATACCTTGAAATGGTTTATTTTGCTGATTTTAAGTATTTATTCCATTTATTATCACTGAATTAATAGTTAAATATTAATTTATATATATGTATGTTTCTATTTGTAAAATGCAAACAAAAATATGTGTGAATTTATACATTTATTTGTAATGTATGTCCATGTTTATAAGTATAAATGCAAAATATGTATTTCCTTACATATGTCTATGAGTGTGTATGTATTTAATGTTTCAGGGAAAGCACTAGGTTTTTACTTCTCATGCTATAATCCAAAACTTATGCTCTTATTTGAAAATTTACAATGTACTGTATATGGGATAAGCAGGCTAGAAGAAATTTAAGTTATCCTTCTCAAGGTCACATGACTTACAATTTTTCCAAAACAAATTCTACTGTATCTAATGTCTGAGTCTATTCTCTAAAACATGAAAGTTCTGTGTTTCCTATTGTAGGGTACAGAGAAACAGGGTTCAGGTCACTATAGTACCTTCCACAGAACATATCAATCTATGTTTGTGCGTATTTCATTCTCAGTTTTTATATGCATACTATAAAATACATCAAACATGACATATATTACTTCTAAAGAAAACTGGAAAATTGCTATATATATTTTTAAGTTGCTAAGGAATTTTTATAATATAGTTGCTAATGCTGGCATGGCACTATAAGCCTTTGATCTCTATATCCTTTACCACTGATTTAATACTTCTCTAAATTTGAAATTTAAATAATCTTAAAAATAATATCTTACAAAAATCTGAAAATCAAAATACAAAAATTTGAAGACAGAAGAAATAATCATTTGTAATTTTCTTAGGAAATCTTGTTAGTTTCAAAAATCTGAAGTAAAATATGTAAGTAAGCCTTGGAATCCTGATCTGTTTCACTTCTTTGATTTCCAATGATTTCATTACATTTTTAAGATTATAGGAGATATGTTGCTAATGTTTTCCTGCCTGGCCCACAGTCAGGGCAAATCTCTGACACCCGCCAGTCCCACAGCCATTCAGACCCAACCAAATAAACACAGAGACTTACGTTGGTTACAAACTGTATGGCCGTGGCAGGCTTCTTGCTAACTGTTCTTACAGCTTAAATTAATCTATTTCTATTAATCTATACCTTGCCACGTGGCTTGTGGCTTACCGGTACTTTACATCTTCCTTGTCCTGATGGTGGCTGGCAGTGTCTCTCTCACCCAGCTTCCTGTTATCTCCATTCTCCTCTCTGTTAGTCCTGCCTATACTTCCTGCCTGGCCACTGACCAATCAGTGATTTATTCATTGACCAATCAGCAACACATTTGACATACAGACCATCCCACAGCAGAGATACGTATGGTATTTCTCAGTACCCAGGTTACTGCACATAGATAGAAAAGTCCACAAATGACCATCTCTCATATGCATACTCTCTCATTTAATAACCTCTAAATCACTTATAATCAGTCTATAGCATAAATGCCCTGTGAATAGAGGTTATTGCTTAGGAACTAACACAAATAAAAAAGTTTCTACACATTTATTACATGTCTAATTAAAATATATTTTAACCCATAGAGGTAATCTGTAGATGCTGATCCAGTGCCAGTGAATATAGAGACTTACAAGATCCAGGGTAATATATCTACCTTTCTATGTTATCTACATAGTGTCTGTCTATCTATCTATCTATCTATCTATCTATCTATCTATCTATCTATCTGTCTGTCTGTCTGTCTGTCTATCTATCTATCTATCTATCTATCTATCTATCTATCTATTTGTCTATCCATTTATCTGTATGTTATTGCTTACAAAGGAAAAAAATGCAGCCTCCTTTGAATGGTACACAGGCTGACTCATTTTCTCAGGTATTTGTGTAAGTGCTCCTCTTTCTTCATGAAATCTTTGTGCAGGGTTAGCATTTTCATGACACCAGTTTTGAGCAACACAGTAGGCAAGTATGATGTATCTCCTCTCATGTTTTTGCCTTTCATAACTGGCAGCATGTAGCACCAATCACATACCCAGCAAGATGAAACAATGCAGTACAGGAACTTCCACAAGAGCTTATTCCTTGTGAATCTGTGCCTCTTAACCTCATAAGTGAAAGACCCTCTATCACAGACGGTGAGATAATAATTGCACATTGAATCAGCAAGGGCTTCTGGGGATAACAAAGGTAGGGGTTTCATAACTGGGATAATGCCTTCAACAAGACTCATTCAAAAGAGGAGTCTAGCGCAGCATTTTATATCCACTGCAATCTCTGTGCAGTGCAATCTGGGAAACCCGAGAGGAGTGAATTACAGTAATCAGCCTTCAGTATGACAAAAGACTTAATCAGCATCTCCTTGCCTTTCTCATGAAGCCTCTCAATCTGGTGAGATCACGGAAATTATAAAAAGAAGTTTTCGAGATGGATACAAAATGCTTCTCAAATGATAACGTTAAAGACAATGGAAATGGGGGGGAAATCACATACAAGTTTTACATTTCTGAGTTGTCTGAAACAGGATTCTAATCAGAAGCACTCCCTCGGTTTTTAGACACAAGGAGCAGCTGTTTAGCATTGGGAAGAACTTAGTCCAGTCTAGGATTCTCCATTCTGAAACTTTGCACTAGGGAAATCTTTATTTGATTGAATAAAGTAAAGTTAAAACCATGTCTTTTAAATACCAGAGAAGCAGGCACATGGGTCTATTCATAGCAAGGTTATCTGTGCAGACTGCAGAGGGAGACGATCCCTCTTTCACTTTATCCCTCTGCCATGGTTCCCTCAAATCCCTCACCTTCCCTACCTGAACTCCCCAGTGCCAGTTCCAAGTATTCATTGAATTAATCTGTGGAAAATAAAAGTTCTCATTAATTATCTGATTAGATTAGATTTTTTAAATGGAGTTCTAGGGAATTTCTCTTAAAATATATTAGTTTCAGCCTCTACTGTGAACCTAAGAAGTGAGTGTTACAGAATGGAGCAGGACTCGTGTATTACTTAGATTTCTATTGCCTTGATACAAGACAGAAACTACTCCAAGGAAGATCACTAATTTTGGTATATATTTCAGAAGGTTCAACACCTGGTTGCTTGGTCACATATACTTGGGCAGAACATCATGAATGGTATGGTAGCTTGAATATAATTTGCCCCCATAATCCCATAGTCTCATAGAGAATGGCACTATTAGGAGGTGTGGCCTTGGAGGAGGCTGGATGACACACATCTTTAATCCAGACCTCGAGGCTGGAGGGTACACCTTTTATCTGCACCACAACTTCTGGAGGAAGTGTGTCATTGTGGGGGCAGGCTTTGAGGTTTCATATACGCAGGATACCACCCAGTGAGGTGGTTGATTTCCTGTTGCATGCAAGATGTAGCAGTCTCAGCTCCAGCACCACCTCTGCCTGCACATTGCCTTGCTCCTTGCCATGACAATAATTGACTGAACCTCTGAAACTGTAAGAGAGTCCCCTCAATTAAATGCTTTCTTTGTAAGAGTTGCCATGGTCATGGTGTCTCTTCACAGCACTGGAAACCCTAACTAAGACAAATGGCAAGGGGCAAGAAGCGTGAGTAGAAGGAGGCTGCTCTCAGGGTGAACAAAAAGCAGAGAAAGAGAGAAGGCTTTCAGACCAGGTATAAATGTCAATGGAAACCTCAATGACCCACATCTACAGTTTCTACCACATCACAAAATGGTACTGCCACCTGGTATTTTATATCTTAACTGTAACTACCAACTTGTTTTCCTCAAGTAACCATGCACTTATGCTTGACTTTTCTCAACCTCATGGGATGTTAGGAGCCTTCATTTATGAAGGAGAAAAGATTATTGTGGGGATGTCTTGTGATTTAATCAAGGTTAGCTAATTGAAGAAGAGAATAAATCTAAACTTTGAAAGAAATACTAATCTAGAATTTTATGGAAATTAAGAACCAAGGTGCAATAAAGTAATTGTATTAACTCAAAGTTCTTCTGGAATGGTTATCGTTTGAAAAACTACTTGATTTGCTTTAATATGAAACTATTTCTCAAATACTTCATGACAAGCACAGAAGAAACTATTGATGAGAGGTAAGGGACACTAGGAAGTACAGAACCTGTAGTGGGTGGGGGGAAGGGGCAAAAAGAATGGAGTAGTACAAAATAAAGTCGTAGATATGGACAGAAACATAATGATTAAACCCATCACCTTATATGACAACTTAAAAAAATAAGAAAGAAAAAACTCACATCAAGGAGCTTAACTAGTTGGCCCAGAAGAAAGCATTTTGTCAAACAATGTTTTGAAAAGACTGTGATCCCTAATTTGTTACCAAGTTGCAAAGGATTCTTAAATATACATGACCTCTTGAACATGCAGCTGAGCATGGAAATACAAACACTGGCCACTATGATAATAAAAGGGATGTGTACTTCATATCTTGGACAATACAAAGTTCTCAAAAAGAGAGACTATTAAAAAAGCAATTTTGGTTTGTGTTGTCTGATATAGAGGTCCTAGGAGGCTCCTATTTGCCTTATTAAAATCAAAGCTGGAAAGTGACAAACAGTGCCAGTTAAAAGAAGGTTTGTCTCCTTTAGTGTCCATGTGTCCAGCTTTTTGAACTACAAATCTGAGAAGAAAAACAACCTGTTCTAATTACTCATTTCCTGCTTTATGTTAGATGGTATGAAGGATGAACCAATATATACATATACATACATACATACATATATATATATATAAATTTTCTTTGGCCCATGAACACCCTACAACTGCTGATTTCAGGGTAAAAATATGAGCCAAAGCTGAAAAGATTTTTTAACACAATTTCAATCTTCTATTTTAGGAGTTTTCAAGGTCTTGCAATGCTGTAGAAGTGAAATGTCCTGTCTTTTGAGTAGGAATAAAAATCTCAAGTAACCATGTATAGCTAGGACACAACACAAAGAGAAAAATGGGTAGATGAAAGGCACTAGCAGTTTCAACTACACTGCCTTTATAGCCACAGGGTAGCTGCATAGAAAGTTCTAGAAATTCTGTCTTGGATTTTGTAATGAATTGCTGCTAGTACTAAGGTTAAGATTAGAGGCAGTGGGCTTGGGCAATCTGTTCATTATACAGTTTGAACTGAAGCCAATTACTTGTGTTGCATGTCCTGAAGAAACCTTGGAGGGAATCCCCACTTGCTTTAGCAATCAGGAAAGTTACTCCCAGCATCTTAGAAAAGAAGATAAAGAGTAAAGCTGTTAGACAGAAATCCTTCCAGCTTGGTATTTTTGAACTATTCACTTAAGGTAGTATTTTCATTGTGTCCACAGGTTTGTACATACTCTGTTTTTCAGTGATCCACCTCTGAACTACAAAGAAAATACTTCTGACCTATTGCTACCTGGGAAACAAAGATGCTAGCAATGACTTTAGCTCATGGATTAGAATGTAATAATATATTAACTACACTTTAGACTCTTGACATAAATGGGTAATTAGGGAAAACTTAATACAAGGGCTCATGACAAAAGGATGATTTGGTTAATGGAAACCACAGATGCAGCTTTCAAAACTGGCATCAGAAGAGCCATCAACAACCTTATCCTTGAGGGAGTAAGACAGACAATGAGATATTAGACAGAGGTTTGCTATAGCAATACATACAAATTAAAAAAAAAAATGGAGTGGCCATGAATGTGCTGAAGGTTCTTGTGCAGTCTGGATATCACCCTTTTTCACTCTTACTACCTTCTAAAATGATCGTCAATGGTGGAATCTTGCAGAAAATCAGAAAGTAGTAGATTTGCTTGAGCAAAGCATTAACATCATTGTTTATTACTGAGAGTAAGCATGGAGTGTATATAGTAGAACTGAGGAACAGCTGGAGAATACTCAGAACTCTACCATCAAGACAAGTGTTAAATACAGTCAGGTAGGGCAAAGAGAAAGGGGGAGGGAAAAATATGGGATCCATCGTGTTCCCAGAACTTTGGTGTATGTGTCTTAGAATTATGAGTCTTAGAATTCCTGCCATGAAAGGCTTGGTATTATCGCCACTTGACAAGGTGGAACAGTGAATTGTGATGTGTTTCAAAACTATTTTTCATGGGCAAAAACTTAGTAAGACTGAGAATAAGATAAGAAGCTTGATGTGTTTTCCTTCAATTAAAGAGAATATTCACAGAAACAATTAGCATGTCAATATGGACACACCTTAGGAAGTATGGAACATAGGTTTCATTGTAGGAGGCAAACACAACTGTATAATTGATACAGGCCTATGACATGGCTCTTGCTTAATTTTATAAGAATCCCTTCCATATTGATTGGTTGCTCCTGTTGTGATAATAGACCCTTACAGCATTAACCAAGGCATATTTTCTACTTATACAAAAACTGTTTTAATTCCAGTCTCTATGAGATATTACCTTTATTCTAATGACATACAAAAAGGATGAGCTTAGTAAATTTTAAGCTGCCATTATTCTGAGATAGTTGAAAAAAATTCACCTATTCAAATAACATGAGAGGTTCTATGTAGAGACCTGAACCCACCAATTTTTTGAAAATTTTTACTATCTTTTTGGAGGCACTATATCAAAACCTTACGATTATTAAAAACACTATGTCAAATTGAAATCCTCAAATGCAGTCTTTAATGTACCAGATGACTGTTCATAATAGTGATGCCTAAATTTTATAAACATTCTTTTTTAATATTATGTGAATCAAGAAGCTTCTAAAGCTTCTGACTGAAAATGGGCCCATAAACAGTAAGCATATTCCAAATTATGGTAATGCATATCTACAGCAGAGTATACCAAAATGCTCATGATGGGGTTTGATTATTCTGTGGCTTTTCTTGATTATTTTTCTTCACAATAGTGGCTTACCTAAATCTGAATGATGGTTATGGTCTTCCATTTACATTTTTGTTTGTGTTTTAACAATAGATGTGTGATCTTTCAGTTGTATTCCACATGGTCAAATACTGTAATAAGCAATTTTCTTGAAATATATCATTATGTAATGGCAACTATTTCTAACCAAACAGCGTAATTCAACCAACTACTGACTTTATGGGTGGCCTTGACGCAAAAGTGTTGTCAATGACCGTTGATGCGATAAGAACTCATACCTCTTCTGTTTAGTGCTTGCCTGAGTCCTATTTCTCTTGATGCTTTCACACCTCTGATGCTACCCAAGTTATTCAAAGATCCGAACTCTTTGGAAGCCCTTCACAAACAATTTAATTAAAACTGTTAGTTCTAAAAGAAAATTGGAAGTGCAGTTTCAGATTTGATAAACAAAGAACATTATCAGCAATTTGAATTGAATATCGTGTTGTTGTTGGATTGGAATCAAGAGTAGGACTGATCTATATTCATTAAGTTATGAGTGTGAAAGTGAGGGTGGAATGATAACCACTTATTGTGTTTGGGGGTTGAAAGTGAGGGATGGAGATGACTTGCATTTATGGTGTTATGATGCTAGAAATAGGGGGTGAAATGATTTTTTAGTTAGGATAGATTTTTTTTTTTTTACTTACAACCTCACTTTAACATGCAACCACTCAATAGAACTATTTCATTGTGGGAACTTAAAAGCAGAAGGGATTCCTTTGACACATACTTAAATAAATGAATAGGAAACATAAAAGCATACTACTGAGCTGGGGATAGAGCTCAGTAGTAGTACTTGACTAGAAGGCATGAGATCTTGGATATTCCTATCAGTGAAAAACAACAAACAGCTGAAGAAACAGAAGGTGAAGGACAAAGGAGAAGAAGGAGAAAAGAACAAAAGATGCAGGTAGCAAGGTCATAACACAACTATTGGGTGCTGGAAAGGTGAGAGAACTAAATAGATTGGATATGTGTCACCATGAGAATTTTAAACTTGTGGTAAATTCATATGATGAAAACCTATGTACCTGTAAGGATCAATGCGATTAGTCACTACATACTTACAAAATACAAAACTCCTAAATGACATTCACTGTGGGAAATAATGAAGTATGAGAAAATACTACTATTCCATTTGCACTTGTGGTTGTATGTTTATAAGCACATACACACATAAATACTAAATGGATAATGAACTTGAAATTAGACCACAACATGTGCAATATTTATCAGTGAAGAAAGGCGTGTGAGTAGATAGAGAACTATGTAAAGAGCTTTCAAAATAATGTCAGAGACATATAAACAAATTTTAAAATATTTAACAATATATTAAAATTGTAATTTTAGTATATCTTAGTTATTACACATATCTAATTAAACTTTAAAAAATGTATCAGAAGAAACTGCACAAAGAACATAGCAGTGATGTTTTTCTGCTCCTTGTTATTATCTTCTCTGCATCTTTCTAGTTTTCTAATAGTGTTATTACTTTTATAGTAGAGGAAATTATACGACTAAACTGTCAAATGAAAGTGTATATGAATAGCACGACAGTAGAATTTAAACATATGTATGTTTTACTTCTGACTGTTGTTGTATTTGTCTGAGGTGATTCCACTAATTCATTTATTTTGTTCACCTTCTTAATGTACTTGTGAGCCAAAGAATAATTTATCTTTGACCTTAGAGCCTCCAAGCTGTTTGTTGATTTACTCATCTTCTAAGGGAATTGGGGTGTGTGATAAATTGAAGGATTGTTTCACTTCCAGGGTTTTCTTGCTAAAATGAATCTGTGCTGGGATTTATACTTTAATTTAATAGGCAGTTTGTTTTCTAAAGTATGTATTTACAAATTCTCTTAATGCCTCACAATAGGTGTTTTTACAGGCTATCTATGAATGCCTATGACTACATTCAGACTCAACATAAATATTACACATATATACCAGTTTAATACCAACAGAAAAGGAAATCTTCTTGAATAGGCACTTGATGTATGCATAAGTGTGTCTGCATATCTGTGTTTATGTACGTGACATATTCATTGCTTAATGAATGCTCTATTGAAGCCCATTCTTCCATCTCTTTCTCTCAGCTATTATAAAGACTGCCCTTCCAAATATGGACCGAGAAGCCAAGGAGGAGTACCTGGTCGTAATCCAAGCCAAAGATATGGGAGGACACTCTGGAGGTCTGTCTGGAACCACAACACTTACAGTGACCCTTACTGATGTTAATGACAATCCTCCAAAATTTGCACAGAGTAAGTGATTTCCTGAACTACCTGCAAATCATACACATTTTTAGTAAAATTTTCCTCAGCATTACAAAACCTGATAACAGCTATAGACTGCTTACTAGCAAAGCATGCCAAGATGATGCACATTTACCTCCATTTTTATAATTTTAAGGACATTGAAAAAACCTCAAATATCATGAGCATGGTAGATAATAGAATCAGAAAGAATTTGAGTTAATGATGAAAAATTAATCCCTGGTATTGATCCATTATTAACCCATTGTTGTAATAAATAAGTAAAATCTGTAATAGGGGACAAACTATACATTAAAACTGCTTCCAAACAGACATCCTCTTTCCTGCCACCAGGTGCGATATCAGTAACCATTGACTCCATCCTGCTGAGGATCTGCTGAGCTTCAGCAACCTCAACAGAATTCCAGGCAGCCAATGCCAGTGGTCCAGCGAGATGACCATAATCTACATACATCTTCATCCTTTCATAAAACACTTCTTATAAGCATGCATCCAAGAAATATGATATGGAGTAATGTTTCAACGAAGTCTTACAAACATGACAGGAGGACTCTTGAATCGAGAAATAAAGCATGCATATAATTACATGGAATAGGATGAAATCAATAAGCCAAAGGAGAGAAAAATAAACATCAGTGCTAAAAATCTATGGTTACAAATACATATATCAATAATAGTATGTTTGTGTCTTTACATATACATATTCACTTTTAAATATTCTGAATAGAAGTAAAATTAGATGGATTTTTTTGTCTAGTTTATTTGATTTAAATTAATGTCTTCTCTGCTCAGCCATGTTGTCACTGAAAAGACACTCATTTTTAAGGCTGAAAATATACACTGATGTTATAGTCGTACACACTGCTACTTCCTTATCTAATCTTCCATCAATGGGTTCATCACTTATTTCTATTTTGGGGTACTGTAACTAGTATTGCCCTCAATTTGTGTGTGTATTTGTGTGATTGTGTAGATACAGGAAATTTTTGTTCCCCTTAAATACATACGATATAAAAATGATAAAATATTTTTCTGCCATTGAAACCCAGGAGACTGGGGAGTTAAGTTTGCTGAAAGGCACTAAAAATGAGGCTACAGACAAATGAGTTGGGACTGAATTAGTACACCATGTTAAGAACCATGATGTTGCTGGGCAGTGGTGGCGCACGCCTTTAATCCCAGCACTCGGGAGTCAGAGCCAGGTGGATCTCTCTGAGTTCGAGACCAGCCTGGGCTACTAAGTGAGTTCCAGGAAAGGTGCAAAGCTACACAGAGAAACCCTGTCTTGAAAAACCAAAAAAAAAAAGAACCATGATGTTTAGTGTAAGATCATTATGAAGTCATTAAAATATCTTAATTTGTAAGTGAACTGATTGACTCTGTTAAAGAGAAATAAGAGAGAGAGAGAGAGAGAGAGAGAGAGAGAGAGAGAGAGAGAGAGAGAGAGAGAGAGAGAGAGAGAGAGATAAGGACCTGTGCCTTCACCACATTACAGTCCATCAAGAAGAAGTTTACAGACTTTTACTTCAAAGGTGTTAGGAGTCATGGTATGCAAAGATGGTAGAGATGTAAGTAGAATAAAGCATAGGGCCTGCAAGTTCTTCAGTGTTTATTATGTAAGCCTAAGGATGAATCACCTTATGATTTTAAGAAGACAACTTATCATATTACTGATATCAGTAGCTAAGTATTTGGTAGAGCTTTCTGCTGGCTTAGGAAAGACCAATTGAAAACTCTTTTATGAAAAGAAAGAGAGAAACTAGGAAATGAGAGGAGAGAGTAGAGGAGATGGGTGGAGCTTTAAAATCAAACATTTGATGAGTAATTGAGAATTCATTCATAAAAAGTGCCAAGGCAGTAAGTGTAGAGATATATTTTCATATAGAATTATACAACTTTTATTTCTGCCCCTCTGTGAATTATGACCCTTTTAAGAAAAATTATTGGAATAATTCATCCTATCATTATTTTGCTTTCTGCTACTTTGTGGTTCACTCAGTCATATGCAGCTCATCTTTTGCAGAAAAATGATTATTTCAATTCAACAGTGATAAGTGAGTTTCTAATGTATTTCCTTTTGTGGAGGTAATAATTATTAACTATGATTACCCTGATGGAGATAACAAGAACACACAGAACTGTTGTGGAATAGCATTTTAACTAGGCAAATATGTGTTACACTTGTTTATGATATTTTGTTTAATGATGTAAGGATGTGTATTTAATTATGTAAAGATGTGTTGTATCTGTTTCACCTTGCCTGCATAAGGCACCTTATAGTTCTAATAAAGAGCTGAATGGAATGGCCAACAGCTAGGTAGGAGAGGGAATAAAAAGGAGAACTGGAAGAATGAGGGAAGGAGGGGGAGACAACTAGGGACATGCCCCAGGGCAAAAGCCAGGCATACACTGGGCAGCCAGATGTACAGAAGCAGGGAAAGTAAGATATACAGAGGTAAGAAGTAATAAGCCCTGAAACACAAGGTAGATAAAGAGAAACAGGTTAATTCAAGTTAAAAGAGATAGCCAGAAACATGCCTAAGCTGAGGTAGGGCATTTGTAACAAAAAATAGTCTCTGTGTCATGATTTGGGAGCTGGTTGGTGGTCCTAAAGAAAAATCCTGATACACAGAATGGCAGTGGCTAAAGGAATGTTCCATTTGCTTAGCTTTTCACAAATTCCTGGTATAGGATTGGCAGTAAGGTGAAGTCCACTCACTGGCTATTTACTAATAAGCATACCAGAGGGATATTCTCCAAATTCACATGAAATACAAACCTTGAGAGAATTTGGCAGCATGTGTTAGATATAATGATTTTCTTTGCTCACCTTATGGTAAAACCACTTGCAAAATGGTTTTATTCTTCAGTCCCATAACATTACAATTCAAGAGAGTTTTACTTCATCATTAAGGAAAGGAGCTTAAGGAACTTTACTAATCAAATTAACTAGTCTTCAATTCTATTGGATAATGCAAACCATGGTTATTCAGGGTTTCAGCATTTGAGTTTAAACTGTAATTAGGTAACGTTCTACAGATTTACCTTTTCCTTTGGGCTTGTTGCTCATTGAACAGTTGTTTCCTCCTTGTTATGATTGCAATAGGACTCAGTCTTCCTGAGGTTGGGTTTGCATGAAACAGGCTCTGAGACAGCGACCTGTCTATAAGTAATTTAACTTCCCCAAGGAGCTCAGTGGGGAAGTGAGAACAGGCAGGTTAGAAAGCCAGCTGTGTGTACGACCCAAACACTTGCCGCTGTGGATTAGTGTACCTTTATCCTACCGAGAAAAGTCTGAACTGATGGAAACATTTTAAACAAAATTGGCAATAACTCAAAGTTATCCCTTCAGAGAAGGGTGGAGTCTAGTATTTCATAAACTAACTCCTGTGAGTCTTTGATAACTGCTTCTGTGGGACGAATCAATGCTGGAGCAGTTCTTCCAGCCTGACACGCAATGGATGAAATGGAATCTGAAGGCAGGATAGAGCCCCGAGGCAAAGAAATACAAGAAGGAATAGACATATGTAGGGCAGGTGAGCAGTAATGTGTTAATGGCCAGGGAGAGTGGTCGAGTACCACCAGTTTCCGCTATACCAATGAACATGACTGCAAACAACATCTCAACCAAGAAACTGGAATAAAAATAGGACAAAGGCTACTGATTAGACATGCTTTACTTTCCCCAATAGGAGAATGAAAACATACTGTAATTGTATTTTTACCCAGGGAGTTTTAAAGGTAGGATTTTAGTCTTTAGAGCAATGAAGAATTTAGTGACAAGAGGAGTATTTCATGTATCTGGACAGCTTGCTGCAGGCCATGGCAGAAGTTTTGTAATCGGATTTTATCAAAAATAGTCTACAAGTTAGCAAATAGAAAAGTAAGTTCAAAAGTGATTTTCAATGTGTTACACATTGCAGCTCTCTATGGTGAAATTAGCTTAATATTTTATGTGGGGCAACAATGAATATTCCCACAGGCAGGCAATGTAATTATACAGTCAATAGGAAAGGAAATTCACATAGACTCACTAATATTCTGATGTGGTTACTACAAATAAATACTTGGTAAATTTATGGTTGAATCAGTATGTTTTCTGTCTCTGAAGAGTGTTGAAGAGGGTTCACTCCTTCTTAGAAATACTTGTTTCACACTTGTTTCAATGACTGTGCTTTCCATAGAATAGATATACCGCTGTCTGGGTAGCATCTCTAGGCAAATCCTGAAGGTAGGAAATGTCCAATCAATTTTGCTAAATGAATCACTCGGTGAGTGGATAGTGTTTATGTACTACCCAGTGTTTCTCCTCTTTGTAAAGGTTTGTATCACTTCTCAGTACCAGAGGATGTGGTTCTCGGCACTGCAATAGGAAGAGTTAAAGCTAATGATCAGGATATTGGTGAAAATGCACAGTCATCCTATGATATCATTGATGGAGATGGAACAGCACTATTTGAAATCACTTCTGACGCCCAGGCACAGGATGGTGTTATAAGACTGAGAAAGGTAAGCTGAGGAGTATTTTCTTCAGTTTTTAAATATCTCCTAGAAACTTGGCTTGAAATCTCTGAGAGCTGAGTAGACAGGCAGAACCCAGATATGGTAGTTACTTAGATTTAACTTTGAAAATGAGATGAGAAAGTATGCAGAACAGCACTGTTGAGCATCACCAGTCTCTTGGGACCACATCACATTTTAGATGTCCCTCTGGTAAACAGTTACCAGGATGTAGCTAGCCTCCTATTACTTTTCTCTACATTTATGATTCAGTGATTTTTCCTTAAGGCAAAGAAGTCACTCAGTCTTTATACAGGGCACTGAAGCCAAGTAACCTTCAACCAATTGAGAGCAAAATGGATGGACAGTTATTACTGGCTGGTGAAACTACTCCAGGATACAATTACGTACAGTTTTAATGGATTCTCAGTGGGACCACATCTCAATTGTGCCCCAGAAGCAACTAGTTCAATAGTTTCTAGGCTTTCCCAATGTAACTCTCCTATTTCTGCTCCCCTGTTTCTTGAAATGTCCCTCCCAAATGCGTTGATGTTTCCCCAAGTCCTTATTGAAAACTTGCTTACAAAGGAACTCAGAGACAAGCATGATGCTCAGAACCAGGCATCCTATGGAGTTCTGAGGCTCAGGAAGGAGACCAACTCTCCTACTATGGTTATTTTAAACCATGTGTCAAAAGTCCAAGCTTTATTCAAAATAAGTCTCATGGTTTCTTTGTTCTAGAGATGAGGCCATTAGAACCAGAAGATAAATTTCTGGAAAAAAAATT
Organism: Peromyscus californicus insignis; assembly: GCF_007827085.1. Classification (NCBI taxonomy): domain Eukaryota; kingdom Metazoa; phylum Chordata; class Mammalia; order Rodentia; family Cricetidae; genus Peromyscus; species Peromyscus californicus. The sequence continues at coordinate 112,421,270 of NW_026294606.1, forward strand.
AAGAAATGAAGATTTGAAACATTTTGGCCAGTGAACTGTGTTTTATTCTTGTTTTCATTTTGTTTTGGTGTTAGATGTGAATGATTCTGTGTGTTTTTCAATTTGTGTTCTTCATCATGAACTCTTCCGTCACAAGAAGCATGCAACAATGAGCTCATGTTGTGCCACTACCAAGTTTCACTTGTGTAAAGAGAGGTCCATCGTAGGGATGACAATGTACTTTCTTCAATATTATTCTTGGCATCTTTGTTGCACATGATATTTTAAACAGTTTTTCTAAATTAGGAATAAGAAAAAACATGACGGGGCACATTATTGGGAATCATTAATTTTTTCTCTGCTGTTTTAAGCATTAATTGAACAGCATTAAGTCTGTTATGCAATTCTTTTTTGGGGGGTTGTTTTTTTATTATTATAAAATTTTCTATTCATTTTACACACCAACCACAAATCCCCCTCTCCTACCTCCTCCCCCCATATGCAATTCTATCATGTGACATGAAGACAATGTTCTACTTCAGATACATTTCAGTGGAAGTGTGCTTGTTTATCATGAGTAAGATCATTGTTTTCTATCTCTGGGACCTCAAAAATGTATGTGAAATGGGTGGTTGTGCTCTTAAAATCCTTCTTGAAGAGAATCATCAACAGAAACCTGGAATATTCTGGATATATATTTTGTTTAAAACTTATTACAATCAATGTTGGGGACAAATGACTATATTTATTTTAATTCGTCAGTGAGCAACACTATTCTTATGCTGAGATCCAAGTTCAGAGTTTTGAACTAATAGTTGAAAAATATTTAAAAGCCTGTATTTCTAATAGAGTGCTGTATAATTATGTTTAAGTCAGTTACTGAATAACTCAGAACCACATTTTCCTTGCCTAAAAAAAAAATCCTACTTTCATTTTTATTATTTTTATTAACTGGTATCCTTTGTTCCTCTCAGGTCCTTTTATAAACTGAAACAATGATCCATTCATTGTGATTCTGTCCACTAATATTTATAAACTTGGAGGCATATGCCATGTACTTTGTGACATGAAAACCATAAGGCGATTTTAGAGTAAAGTGTATGATGGGTCAAATTTCTATAGGCTCATGTGCCACTGTTTTTTTAACGGATAAAGTCCTAAGGACATGAGAGTGTTTTTGGACACTTTATAGTTAAGCTAGGCTGAAAAATACAGACAAAGAAAAAAAAAAGCAGAATCATCTTGGAGAACTGCCTGGTTTTGTTTTTTAGTGAACCAAAAAAAATGGAGTGAGGTACAGGGTACCTATTTACCTATTTAGGCAGACTGTTCCTTGAATGTCTTCTATGAAAAAGACTAGAAACTATGTGGAGAATGCCTAGAGTTATCTGAGACTGGAGGCTGTGAAAAGATGAAGTGAAGAGAAAGGAAAGATGTTGATCCAAGGGTCCAAAACTACAAAACTAGACAATATTTAGTGGTATTTTGTGCAGTGTGATGGCCACAGCACTTCTAGAAGAATAGAGTCTTAATATCCACCCAAACTGATAAGATGGTGTGATGATGGATACATCAATTGACTTGATCAAGTCCTTGCTTTGTGTATTTGTGTATTATTGCACCTTAAAATATACACAATTACTACTTGTCAATTAACAATACTATTAACACAGAGCACATTTTTAACTGATTTTGTAAAGTGCATGGAATGGCAAGAGAGAATGGGTGATTTGCAGGTTTTGAATATTCTCATACCATTCTAAATCATCTCTTCCAAACTATACACAGACACATTGTTATTTCAGAATCAACAGGGAAGTGTATTTGCACTGTTTACCCAAAAATATCAGGGAGGAGAACTAAGTAAATCACATCTGAATTCAAATATAAAAATCAACTTGGATGTTTGAAATAAGAATATATATTTAATCTTGCACAAGTGCTCTGTAAGACTTCGCTGATGATAGTTTTTGTTCCAGTTTTCTATTTTCTAAAAATTTGCATTGCAGATTTAAAGTTCTGTTTCTTCTGAGAAATTGCAATACATATATAAACTATCTTCTTGAATCTTGTCAGACTTGCCTTCTTAAAATCTGGAGTATTATAAGTTGCCAAGAATTTGCCTAGATGGGTTCTGCTACAGATTGGCTCTAATGTATGTAAGGGAATGTATCCTCTTACATCACTCGGTTTACACCCATCATTGACAAAGTCTTTTGGACTGTTAAGGAATGATGACTCTTTCAGAAATATCATCAATGATAGAGCAATGATGTAATTTCAGTTTTTACGTAGTAAATGTGAGGCAAAGTCAGACCTAGTTGTGTCAGTTTATCTGGCTTCACACTTGGTTTTTCTAAATATGAACCAAAATAGCTCTGCTTATGAAATCATATCTCTTTATATGTTTACCTGATCCATAGCACAGTACTTTTGACAGAGACCTAACAATGTCCCCAAAAGCAATAGGCCCCATTTCAGCCACATAATCAGTAAGAGTAGAAATGTTTTGGAAATGATATGAAATACTCTTTGTTAGGATTAGTGCTAAATCATGCTTTGTAACGTCTCCTTAGACTAAACAATGATCATTTCTAGTCTTTCCATTTCACACGCTGTTGCAGAAATGATAAAATATTGTTCCCAGATAGAGACTGTTTTCAATACTGCCTTATCTGCCACCAGCAGAAACCTGGTTAACCAGATGATTAGAATGCTAGTCATGTCATCGACAGTAAAATTTTATTATGACTGTGAAGTGAAAATTTGATGTTACAATTCATGACTGTGAATATTCTGTGAATTCTAAGTGAAATGAGCAAAACAAAACAGAACAATAGATTAGGCTTGCGGAGCTTGTATAATAAACAAGTATCAATAAATGCCTGCAAAATTTACAGGTTGAATCTTTGGGAATGGATCCCATTAAGAGTCACAAACTGGCTTAAATGAGAATAACTTCCATCCATCCACATTATACTCATTTGTTCTTGCTGCTATGGTTTAGAGAGAAGCATTCATCTTTGTCATTTTTTAACAGCCTCTGGACTTCGAGACCAAAAAATCCTATACACTGAAGGTGGAGGCAGCCAATATCCACATCGACCCACGTTTCAGTGGCAGGGGACCCTTTAAGGATACAGCAACAGTCAAAATTGTTGTGGAGGATGCTGATGAGCCCCCAGTCTTCTCTTCACCAACTTACCTCCTTGAAGTTCATGAAAATGCTGCTTTGAACTCTGTGATTGGCCAAGTGACAGCACGTGACCCTGATATCACTTCTAGTCCAATCAGGTATTTCTCTTTTAAGTGTAGTATTTGCTGCTTCATAGGACAAGAGAAAGAGCCTATGGAACTGTTCTGTGATGAAGGGCTTTCCATCTCTTTATTCTCTCTCATTGTATGGATGTGTGTACATTCATATATTTATCTACTCAGAGCTACAGACAATGCCTAGAAACAGAAATTTCAAAATAAACCAAGTTATTCCTGCTCTTGAGAAAGCTAGATGGAGATGCAAAATTGCAAGCATTTTATAGCACTTTGGGATGGATCTTTTTCATTTTATGCTTTATTATTTTTTAGTATTGCATGAGCATTGCCAGTTGTATTTTGTCTTTTCTGACAGATATAGTGAATTATATATTAGAATTCAGAGGTATGAGACCTCCATGTCACCACATTTAGAAGTCCCTATCTTGTTTCTGAATGTGGGTTTGAAATTACCTTCTTCTCAGTTTGTGAGTGTTTCTGATAAGTCAGCATCTGGACTGGTTTCTTTTATGGAAAAAAATATTTCTGTGTCATTTAAAAATACCTCATGTTCAGAATTTTCTTGCATAGATATTTTTCCAAAGGATGAAAACATAATCATTTCTTCAAATTATTATTTTTGCTTTAAAATGAGTTTCAATTCTGTTCTTTTATATTTATTTGTAGACATCTTTTCTTTCTTAGAAGTCAACAAATGACAGTGTAGATACTTAAGCTGAAATCACTCTAAGCATCTATTATCTTATGTGCTGGTTGCCAAGGTTGAAGTGTTGGCTAATAATGTGTTTGAGAGTGGATTTCAAGTATTGTCAAGTGTGTGTGTGTGTGTGTGTGTGTGTGTGTGTGTGTGTGTGTGTGTGTGAGAGAGAGAGAGAGAGAGAGAGAGAGAGAGAGAGAGAGAGAGAGAGAGAGAGAGATTGTGTGAGAGTGAATGAGTGTGTGTCAGAGGATGTGTGTGAGTGTGTATGTGAGAGGGAGGGTATGAAAATACTAAACATTTTCAATTTATAAGCTACAAATATCTAGGATTGGCATCTTTGCATTTATTCTTCAGAAAATCTCTAGAAAAGTATATTTTCTAGAGCTTTTTATTATTTACACCTTACAATTTATAGTACTATTTTATTTTTAGATACTAGTTTAATAGTTGCTTCCCCATGTTGCCATTATATGCTTATGTAGTAGACTTTCCATGTGTTTCAGCTACTGTGCACCTGAAAAAAATATAGTACATCTATGCTTTTGAAAAAACAAAAGGAGTTAGAACATGAGCAAGAGGGGTGGAAACAATGTAAATAGAAACTTGCACATAAAAGTTGTAAAAAGCCAAAATTAATACTTACTTAGTATATTATTTTTCATTAACATCTATTTACAAACTTAAAATACATTAAGTTCTCATTACTTGAGGGTGGGAGATAGAGGTGAAATTCTTCAGGAGAGTAAATGCCTCAAACAACAGAAGATTGGGACAAAATGGGAATTATTTTCACATTAATCACAGTTCTTAATAAAATACAATTTATTTTTAAATTTGGGACAGTGAAAGGACACTCCCATGAAGATAATATAAAGAAAGCATTCTGGAGAAGACAAAACCACTAAGAAGGTAGCCCTCCATGTGAGGGTTTGACTAATGGCCAGGTGGCCATTCTCATCTCAGAATGCAAATAATAAACTATAGACATGCAGAATATCCTTCATCTGTTTGAAAGTATTATATCTGTGAGAAAGTCCAGTGTGAAATGTAAGGGTGGGAAGAATCCAGAAACAGATAAATTTGCATAGGCATCCAAAAAATAGTTGTGCAGTGGCTTGACAGTGGGATTTAACATGAATGAGCACAGTTGTATGAATAGGCGAACTTACTTGCATGCCTCTTTCATGTTCTCTGTCAGAAAGCATCCTTACTTTTCCCACAACTCCAAGCATAAGACAGAATCTGAAGGTACTAAACCAGATGGGTGCAACTGAAGTCCAATTATGAGAATAATCTCAAACCTTGGTTTGATGACATTTCTACTGCTTTAAGCAAACAACACATAAGTTCTCAGGAATATATTAAATCATGATTCCCTAAAAAATAAGGGATACACACATTATTGTCACACACACACACAAATACTTATATATGTATACATCATGTATTATATGTAATACATAACAAGGGATACACACATTATCATCATCATCACACCACACACACACACACACATATATATTCCAAGTTCAGTATTCATCACACCAATGACAATGCTATTATTATAGAATGGCATGTTCTTTATCAGGGATGAGGTTTGAGAAGCTTTGTAACTCAAAACAAAAGAAACAATTCAATCACAGAACTAGGCATAAACCAGAGTCACTACCCCTCATGTTGCTTCTATACATCTTATAATCTCTCCTTTATTCTTGAGGAAAACCAGTTTTATTGAAGTAATTTCAGTTCCCAGGGAGTCAAGCCGCAATTCTCACTGTAACTGATTATAGCCATATCTATTATTGTCACTATTTAGAAAGGTGTGTGTGTAGGAACCTGGGGATTCTTCAGCAGCAACTATCTAGCTTCAAAACAGGCCATTGTTAAGTCCAGCTAAAGGGAGGTACTGGGAAGAGATGGACAGATCAATTGTGCTTTGGTGACATAGACATATCAGTGCTTCTGATATATGCCAGGCAAGTGCAGGTTCCTACATGTCTCTAGTCCCATACCAAGAAGACACAGGTACTGTTTCAAAGAATGTGTGGGAGACTCTGATATGTCAGGGAGTATGTGGGCTCCACAAAGTCCTGGCAGGTGGATTGTCCCCAGGAGATGACACTTTAAGGAAGAACCACTGCTTTTTCCCCCTCCAGTGTCATCTCTCCATTTCTGCCACCCTCCTCTGCCGCTTGGCTTACAGAAAGTAGCTTCCCTATGTCTATACACAAATGGCTAATTTGAATAGAAAACTAAATTTCCCAACTAACCAGGTCAGTGCATAGGTCATTATGAAGCTAGCAGATGGGCTTAGAATATCTTTTCCTTTTAAAATAGATCTAGAGGTTGTGACATCTCAGGGAGTCTCTGGGCAATGGATAGCTACACATCATTTTCTCTTTAGAACTACTGTATTTCATACGCTGACAAGAGTGTATCCATCTTTCAGAATAATATTTGCTTTGCCATCTTGCAAAAAGTAGTCAGTCATTGTGGCATCTGCTATGTTAAAAGATGCAGTCATTTGCTGGCTCATCGACTTCCTGTGCAATTTAATTTTTGAATACAGATCCTAGATAGAAATATCTTGCATTTTGAAATACTTATACCTATATCTAGATATATGTTCATATCTGTATGTCTCAATATTCCAGTCCAGAGGAAAATGAACAGTGATATACATTAAAACCCATGATCACACTGTCTTTCTTCCAGGAACATTAATTAAGGGTTTGCTTTTTTCTTCTCTGCTACGTACGTTGTTGCTCAGTAATGGAGACTAATTTCTGACAATTTATTTAAAGATGGTGTTTTTCAACTCAGGCAGATTAAGTCAAAAATCATATCACTGTTGTTTTGCAGCATAGCTGTCAGCCTTAGAGTTCTCAAACTCACTTTCTTCAACGTCTATGATGCTATATTCCTCATAGGGCATTGAGCAAATGAAGTCACTTTATTAGATGTTTCATCTATTAGCATTACTATCTAATTAGGGGTAAGCCATGACGCATTTATTTTTTCAGAGATGAATTTAGTTATTTTGCGTGTCTGTGTTTTTTGCCTGTGTGTATCTTTGTGCATCACATGTATGGGTGGTGTGCCCTGAAGTCCGCTGGCATCACATGTATGGGTGGTGTGCCCTGAAGTCCGCTGGCATCACATGTATGGGTGGTGTGCCTTGAAGTCCGCTGGCATCACATGTATGGGTGGTGTGCCCTGAAGTCCGCTGGCATCACATGTATGGGTGGTGTGCCCTGAAGTCCGCTGAGGACAGTGGAACTCTTAGAGAAGGAATTACAAATGCTTGGGAGCAAACACATGGGAACCAGGAACTAAACTAAGGTCCTCTGCAAGAGCAATGAGTATTTTGCACCACTGAGCCGACACTTCAGGCCTCTCATTTTAAAAATTAAATGAAAATTAAATATCTAGGAGCTAGTTGAGAAGAGAATTATAGTAAACATGGCTAGATCTATGTAGAATGATATGGTAGTTTTGGGGCTTATTCTATCATTTTGTTGTTTGTTTGTGTTAAGATATATTTCAAAGAATATAAATAATGTCATTTATTTTAATTTTCTCAAGCTTATGATTGCAATATTGTCACTAATGTGATCACTATGTCTTAAGGCCCGTGTGAATATGCTACTTTCTTGCGATAACACCTTGAGATGGTATGTCTAATCAGTATCCTCATTTAATACAGAAAGGTGACGAGGACAGGACAATGAGCTTCCCAAGTATCACACAAACAGATGGATGATTCTCATTGTCAACTTGAATGCTTTTAGAATCACCACGGGAATGTATCACTAAGTGTGTCTAGGAGAGGGTTTTCCAGAAAGGTTTAACTGAGGTGAGAAGAAACCCTCCTGCCCACCCTACCTTCCATGAGCAGTGTCTTGCCAGGGTCTGGGATCCTGAACTCAATCAAATATGGGAAATTAACTGAGCATCAGCTCTTTCCACTCTCTGCTTCTTTACTGGAGGTGGAAGGGGACCAGTGGCCTCAGCTGCTGCCTTTCCTTCCCTGGCATGATGTGCTGCACCTCAGATTGTGAGCCACAGGAAATCCCCTCTTCATTAAGCTGCCTTTGTCAAGTATTTTGTCACAGCACTGAGAAAAATAACTTGGACAATCAGCTTTCTAACCCTGTAGCAAAATACCTGTGATTAACTTAATAGAAGGATGGGCTGGAGGCTCACGGTCTCAGAAGTTCAGATTCCTGGTATGTGGCAATGCTGCTTTGAGCCTGTGACAATTCCATGTACCAAAGTTGGGGTCATGTTGCTGAAGAGGCTGCTCATAATATAACAGCTATGAAGCAAAAGAGAGAAAGTGCATGAGAGAGAGAGAGAGAGAGAGAGAGAGAGAGAGAGAGAGAGAGACAGACAGAGACAGAGAGAGACAGAGAGAGAGACAGAGAGACAGAGACAGAGAGAGAGAGACAGAGAGAGAGAGACAGAGAGAGAGACATACAGAGACAGTCAGAGAGAGAGAGACAGAGAGAGAGAGAGAGAGAGACAGAGAGAGAGAGAGAGAGAGAGAGAGAGAGAGAGAGAGAGAGAGAGAGAGAGAGAGAGATTTGAGGAGACAATGGTCTCAATATCCTCTAGAAAAGCCCACCCATGTAATTTAACTTCCTTATACAAGGTTCACCTCCTAAAAATTCCACTCCTACTTCCTGGTGGTGCCTGCCTTAGCCAGACTGAGAAGTGTTCACTAGAGACACTCTAGACTAAATCCTTGCACTGGGCTGTTTTGGCACTCAACTGTCCCTTCTCCACCTGTATGGCACAGCTCCTCTCTTTATCTGTGATCACTGCACTGCAAGTTTAATTCATTCTTCATTTTCTAAGGTTTTTTTCGTCAAAACTAGTGTGACTACAACGGAAGCAGAAAAATAGCTGTTGTTAAGTCGAGTCTGTGTGGGATGGCCCCACTCATCGGTTGATACTTTCTAGAGTGTTTCCCTGCTGCCTGGGAGCTATGGTGTGATCTGGGAGATGAATAGGGCAATCCACCTGAAGTGTATTTGATGAATCTAGTCTTATTTCAAAGTACTGAGAAATGGTAAGATTTGAGTTTTGCAGAAAGGAAGCTGAAACTTGAAAAAAAAATGAGGTGCATGTACATGACAAGGGTGTATCAGATTTTTATGGGTGCAGGACCTAAACCTGAGGTTCCTACCACTAACCACTACCACTAACCACTAAGTCCAGGAGTGGCCAACTGGATCTCAGATTCTTGAATGTGAATCGAATGATACCAACTAATGTTTGCTAAAGATGCCGTATTTTGTGACAAACTCACAAAACTGATGTGAAACGTAGAGAATTATTTACATGTAAGATGAAAAATACCTGGCATACAGTGAATTTTGAAAATAAGTGGACACTTGTATACAAAGATCATGTAGCCCATTCCCCTACAATAAATTTATTTCAGCTCTATACTGGGAGTCACTGTGGTTTTTAAGTGAACAGAGGACAGAGGCTGTTTTTAAAGCAATATCTTTCTGCTGTTTTCAGAATATTCACTTTGAATATGATTGCCCAGGCTGCTCAAATTAGAAGTCAGACCAATGACCACTTAGAAAGACAATAGGTGATTGACACCAGATCACAGTGGCCACATAGTCTGTTCTCCTAATCCCTCTCCTGAACATAAGTGCCCACTCAACACAAGAGCAGTGCTTCGCTGTTTTCCTCCCGGTACGATGGCATTTTTGTACCTCTTTTTGGTTGCCAGGCTCACTGTTAATGAGCTCTTTTCATGCAAACACTCCTCACCACCAGCATCACCAGTGATGCTGAAAGAGAAGCATTTCTGACTATACAGGACATCGAATTAATTTGGAATAATAGTCTACATTGGCTGATTTCCTCCTCAGTCTTGCAATAATGCACCTTAGTGTGTGTATGTGTGTGTGTGTGTGTGTGTGTGTGTGTGTGTGTGTGTGTGTGTGTGTGTATGTGTGTGTGTATGTGTGTGTGTGTGTAAGGGGGGGATATACTCATCACATTGTCAAGAGCTCAGCCCAGTGCTGTAACCTGTGAGCACAGGCTTGTGCAACTAAAACCATGCTTGTTCATCAGCAGCTCCCCCATGACTGTTATCACCTCTCTAAATGAGTTTAATTATTTCAGATATTGTATGTAAGTGAACCATGCACTCTTTTCCTTTTGTTATTACCTTTTCTTTTACTGCACTGTCTCCAAAGGCTACCCTTTTTTTAAACATATTTTGGTATCTCTATGTCTTTCAGGCTGAATAATATTCCATTGTATTATATATATATATATTATAGTTATCTAACATCATTCATAGATACATATATGATTCCTTTGTGGAAAGTTATGAGTAATGTCTCAGTGAACTTGGGAATGCTTATATGTCTTTGAGATGCTTACCGTACTTCTTTCTGGTAAATACTCAGAAGTGGGACCATGAGATCATATTGCAGTTTGATTTTTAATGTTTTGTGGAAATTCCATGCTGTTTTCCATAGATGCTGCACAATTCTTTTAATTCCTACCTGGAATATACAATGGTATAGTGACAATAATCTAATGTGTTTAAATAACTAAAACTTGATTTATTTGCTGTCTATACTCATTTCTCCAAACAGAAGTTTCATTGTTTCCCAACTTAGAGTACAAACTCTCTCAATATCATTCCAAAATCTTTCTATTCCTAACTAAACTGGTTGTAACTAATTCAGCACATGGTATTATATATGCACATTCATTCATTCATTTACATTTACAATTATATCCAGTCACCCATTCACATTTCAGTTTGTTCTCCTTGTTGTAGTGATTAAGCTCACAGTTTCCAGAAAGTTTTTTCTCATAAAGATACATCCCATGCCTTGTATTCATGTTCTATTATAAGAAGTATGACTGAATAACCACGGGACAACCAATCCCTCCATAGTTAGCTTAGCTATCCTTTAATACAAGCTATGTTGCTATGATAAAAAAGTCAGACGATAGAGCCTTGGAGTCAACTGTAAAGAATAGTTTCTTTAAGAAACCAGAGTAGACGCAACCATAGCTGCTTAATGAGGTTAATGTAAAACTATGTCACCTTTCAGAGAACCTTGTACTAATTTGGAGAGTGGACTGTGTTTAGTATTTTGATTTTTTTCTGATCTCTTTTCCCCCCCTCTCTCTCTCTTTCAAACAGATACTTTTCCCCTTAGAGAAATAATAAATAAACAGGGACTAGCAGAATGCAGACAATATTATTTATTAAAGCAGCCAGAACAACCAGTGAAGCAATTAGAGGCAGAAGCCGAAAACTTGTAGATGGAATTTTTGATTCTCAAAGTGCATGCAAAAAAAATGCTAAAATAGTTTCTTTAGGCATAATAACAAAAGCGAGAATGAAATTAAGCAGTGAGAAAGAAACAGTTGGAGTTCAGTGAAATATAATAACTGATTCATAACTAAGGGGTTTATTTCATTATGTATGGCTCTAAATAGCATCTTCAATTGCAGTCAGCTCAAAATTGTATCCTCCTGTAAATTTTCCAGAGAGAGATGGCAGACCAGTGTTGAACAAAGCATTTTTTAATACTATGAAAGTGCATTTGCTCTTGCTAAATTTGAAAAATCAAACCACATTACCTTTCTACAAGGACAGCCATTCCCTAGGGTATTCTAAGTAACACAGAGACTGTTGGCAGATCAGTTTGAACTCAACTTTCTTTGCTCTAGGATCCCCCATTAAGTTCGTTTGATAAGGAGTGAGGTGTTTTCTAAAAATGGGGGGAGATGAAGTGTGGGCCACCTTTGAGCTCTGTAGAGCATCCAGAATACTCAAAGTTCCATGCTGACGTGAGGACACTTGAGTTCACGAGCTCCTCTATGATCCACCCATGATTAAAAATATACCAATGCTTGGTTACAACAAATTGTCTGTCTTCTTTTTACTTGATGATATGATCCCTGATTTTATAGTTAATAAGCCTATTAAAGGCAGAAGAATTAGTGATGGAAATGAAATCTTTGTGTTGTCAGCCCATGAACTAGCATGAAGTCACTCTCATTTTATCTAATTGCTACAATGGCAGAGTGTATGGATGATGAAGCCAGAAACATCTACTCTAAAGAAGTTCACTGACTTCCTCACTAAGAACACAGAGAGTTGACATCACACAGTTTCCATTCAATAACCAATGCTATGGCCCTTCAGGATTTTATTCTGCCTCAGAAACACTTTTCAGATAAGATTCCTAGAATATTTCTGTGAAACTTATGTTACACAGCTTCCCATGATGGGAATTGGCATTGCCTTGGGTTGCTAGTATCCATGGGTCCCACCTGTGTGTCATGGCATGTATACAGAAATAGGAACACACCATGTGTGTCAGCACTCAGGAGGCAGAGTCAGGCAGATTCTGTGATTTCAAGTCCACCCTGGTCTACTCAGAGAGCTCCAGGACAGTCAGATCTATACTGAGAGACACTTTATCTTAATAAAACAAAAGAAAAGAAAAAAACATTCAAATGTTGGTCGTTGATCTTCACCTTCCATCTTGAGACAAATTTCTCCTATTCACTGCTAGGTACACCTGACTAAATGGCCCACAAGTTTCCAGCGATTCTCTTGCCATCATTGTTCAACTCATAGCAGGAACACTACTCACTTTAAGATGACTTCTGGGTATTGGATTTCAAGTCCTTATGTTTGTGTGGCAATTCTTCTATCCACTGAAGTCTCTCCCTAGGGCTAGAGCTGCCCTCCTTCATGTGGTTATGGAGAAATTGCCATGCAAATTATGAAAGGAGAATGCTGGCAAATGTTGTGGAAGCACCTGCTTGGACAGTAGAGTTTCTTTTCTTCCCAGATCGACACTGAAACCCTGAAGACCTCCTTCCTGATTCATGTTACTCCTGACCTCAGTAATGTCTATTCTAACGGCTTTATGGAACTGAGGCTGATTACCACCTTTACCAGGTTCTTCTCTCTTCTCTTTCTATGATTTGATATTTTCACTGATTCTGGTTGCATTTTTCAATCTAAAAGCATGAACAAAATTTCTCATTGAGTACACTCACTCTAGAACATTCAGTACACTCTAGCATGCATTCACTAGTAATAGAGTGTGTATTCAGCAAGAAACACTGGGATAGTTTGTTAGTCTTTATTCACAAGTGTTCAGCATTTAGACAGTGGTGAATTCATTCAAAGTTCATTGATGCTTTATCATATTAATCCTGAGAATTAAATATGTTCTAATTCCTAGTAACTAATATGTTATAGATTAGACTGTCCAGGAAATGAGCACTGGGGTATAACACATGTTAGATTCAGAGTTTATGAAAAGAAAGAGGCAGAAGCCAAAAATGCAAGAATAAAATATTAAAATAAAAAAGCAAAAAGACTTCATTTAACCTAGTGGGTCTATTTCAGATAAATACTGTCAAGTACAGGAATTCTTCCTCATGCAAAATTGAAAAGGTCTCTGTAACTGTTTACCTAATAACAGCTAGACTTGGGACAGATCTCTCTGACACCTAGGAAAACTATAAAGAGTGAACTATTTGAAATGGATTTCTGGCCATATCCCTCATAGTATCTGCACCAACATTATTCCTTTAAGGGGAAATTCTGGACTATATCTCATTCTTAATGAATAAGCACATTGGAGACTATTTTAGTTGTTCATATTTTGATTGAATAGAATATCATACCACTGACATCACAATGTATTCACTAGGATAGTGCTCCATTAATGAGATAGATTCCCAGGGTACTAGCATCTTTCCGTAAATTCACAATTCTAGCTCTCTGCTCAAGTCCTCAGACTGCTACCACATTTAGGAGCACATGTTTTCTTTCTATAAGTACACATATATTTGATGGATATTCTCAGATGCTAACACCAAAATAACAAATCAAATGGCCTGAATTCTATCACTGTGGTATTGGGTAGTGAAAGTGACTGGTGACTATCATTAACTATTGATTTGCATGTCTTAATGAAATATTTTAAAACGAGAGATATAGTGTGGTGAGACTAGAATAATAGTTATTAGAGATATAAACAAAAAAGCAAGTGTTGATAGAGTTTAAACACAGATGTTGTACATCTTGTCATTGGGGAAGTATCTGTCCTCTTCAGGAAACAAAACTTGATAATAATGCTTATATTCTGAAAGAAAGAGCAGTGCTTGAAGAAACTGAGTAGGCAGTATTTTACATCATTTTACTCATAAGGCTGAATAAGCCACTTTATCTATATCATGGCAAGGGTATACTGAGGTCTTATCTGATATCGAGATATTTTTGGGCATCATTTCAACAAAGTATTTTTCATTAGATTTCTACCTTCCAATTTGAAGCTGTGCGCTGCCCAACCAATCTTGCTGTTGATGAAGGATAATCGGATTTGACTTATGGTGTAGAAGAAAAACATAGAATCATCTCAGGAGAGCTCACATGTTGAAAGTGGAAAATTTCTGTTTCCCTGTTCTATAAAAAGTCTACTAGATCCACTCTGTTAAGGGCATCTGACTGCAACCAAAGGGGATGCCTTGCCCTTGTTTCTCTGCCTTTTAACAAGTCTCTAGGTATAAATCTGATTTGTGATGATCTGCAGATGGTATCAGCCTTATACTTGTTGTATAGTACTTTCATCTAAGATAAAATATCCCATGTTGTAGAGAACCTCCTTAAAACATTAGTTCTAAAGTCAAGTGAAACATTCTATCTTCTAGAGAAATTTGTTAAACTCACGAAATAAAAACTTCAGAAATTTCTGGAAGTCCCTGGAAATAACAAGATGCACTATGCTACCTCACACTCCTTCCTCCCCATGGTTATATATGCAGTAAGGACTGCTGAGAAACAATGCACAGGCCAGCTCAACTGTATAGAAGAGGCAAAGCAGCTATGAGACTCAGAAACTCACTTGGCAACTTGTTGAGCTTTCTTCAAGTTGTGCAGCGTGCTGGAGGTTTTCAGCTTTCATGAGCTCTCACCCATCCTGGGGCAGAATTTTAGTGGTGCAGCTGTCTTTTAGTCATTTCTGCTCCTGTAAATAACCCTTTACCCATATTCCTATATGTAATTCAATAATAACTCATTAGCTTATCAAGTTGGACATTGGTGGTATCATTAATTTGGTCTGTCATCCTCAATTACCTAGGTTTTATGCACAGACATTTAATAGGACTCCTCAGGAAGACTGTCACACAATAGTAATAAATGACAATAACATTTATGATGTGATAGGAAATGGTCAAAATCGTGAAAGACGTATTCAGTGATAGAAAGGACAGCAAAAGGCTTGGTTGCCATCCCAAGGGAAGGATCTGATATTAGACAGGGCAGGTGTGGATTTGATGAAGGTTAGAAGGGTGTAGTCACAGGTCTGGCCCATGCTTTAGCCAAAGAGGAAGCATTCAGGCTAAGATCTACTGGAATTAAATGTATGATATTGGACTTTGCATAAGAAAGTATCTAATGGTGTAGAACAGCCGTTCAATTAAGAGATGGGAGTTTATGGTATTAAATATTTTGTGCCCTAAAAAAAAATCACATATGGCAGAATACTGAAGTGCTGTTCTTAAGTTATTTATTTTGTATATTAATCAATTAAACATGAGATTTTGATATCCTTGTATTTCTAATTTGCAACAGGTAGCATAAATATCTTACTAACAAGTAAATTCCCGGCCCTTACTACAATAACTTACGTTGCTGTTAAATGAGTCTGAGTCCAGCTAAAATTCCAAAACATAAGTAAATTTACAAAATTTTCACAAAAACAGCTTTAATACAGTTATTCACTATCCTTTTATTATTGTGGGGTGTGCATGCTTTTTTGTGCATAATGTTTTGCATTGTGCAGAAAATTAACCAAAATAAAAAATAGAGATGCTTATCAAAATCAGTCTTCCTGATAGCTACTTAGCATTTGTAGTGTGTCAATTATTATAATACCATGGATAGGATATTATTCATATAATTTCCATGGCTTTATTGATGTGAAAATATATACTATCTTCATTTACAAGTATAAACATTAGGATATTGAATGCAGTTTAATTTTATATGGATGATTCTCCTATTTAATAAGAATGATTAAAAGGGATATTAATATACTAGGCTTATCAAAATAATAAATACAATAATTAGTTCAATGTTATACTAAGTATTAATATTGGATGTAGTCTATATTGACTGCTGAATGGTTAGATACAGTTTCTGTCATTTTGTCTGTATAGCATTTGCCTAATTTAAATGATATTTGTAGAGAGAGAAGTTAAAATTGGTATGATCAATAGTCCTAAAAGGTAATCATTTAAGAAGAAAGCCACCTTTTAATAATAGGTTGTCTTGATATCTTTGTGTTGGGATAGTCCTATCGACACTCACTGAAATTAGTTTTAATTCCTGTCTTTAAGGTAAATAATGAAGATTTTAAATAGTCTTTCAAAGACTTTGCATTTTCTAAAATTAAACTATCTTAGATTTCATCTGTAACATTCTCCCTGATTTTTTCTTGGCACATATTTTAATTGACTATTAAACTTGCATCAAAATCTGTCCCACCAGCCTCCTCCCAAATAATGACTCAGAGACTTCCTATTAATTATGAGAGATCAGCCTATAGCTTAGACTTGTTTCCAACTAGCTTTAATAACTAAAATAAACCCATTTACATTAATCTATGTTCAATAATGTAGCATAAACTCTATCCATCTTGCACCTCCTGTTTCCTCTCCTTACCTCTGCAAGCCTGGATTCCTCCTCCTCTTTCTTTCTCTACCTAGAAATCTCGCCTATACTCTAGCCAGAAGGTTTCTCCAGTCTTGCCCAGCCCCAAGGTCCCACAGCCGCTCACAAAATAACCATTTAGAGGATTAATATTAATTACCAATTGCACAGCCTATGACAGGATTCTTGCTAGCTAGCTCTTATAATTTGACTCATTTCTATTAAATCTATGAGTTGCCACATGGCCGTGGCTTACTAGTATTTTTACATCTAGCTTCTCCCAGCTGTGCTGGCATCTCTTTCCCCTCTGCCTTTCTTCTTCCTGCCTCTCTCTTCAATTTTCCACCTAGCTATAACCTGACTTGTCATATGCCAAATGGCTTTATTTATCAACCAATCAAAACAACATATATTCACAGCATACAGAAAGAGATTCCACAGCACTTCTCTTTTTTTGTCTAATCAAAAAGGAAGGAATTAACTTTAACATAGTAAAATTACATAAAATAGAACAGCTATCAAGCAAAAATTACAGTTATAATATCTAGTCTATTTGTATTTGACAAAATTAAACAAAATATTCTATCTATCCTATATTTGTGAATTTAAAGTTTCAGTTCTAATTTATCTTTCATCATGACTAAGGAAAACTATAATTATAACTATCTAGTCTTCAACTACATCAAAGAGCCCAGAAGGATATAATGTTACCTAAGTAAAAAGGAAATGCATTGTAAGTAACTTTCAAAATTCTGGAAATGACAGAGAAAGCTGCCTGCCTGGACAGTCATCCAAAGTTCCTCTGTAATGTTGGGGCATCCATCTTCAGCAAACAGGCCTAGAGTTTTTTAGTTGCTTCTCCCTGTATCCTAGTTAAACAGAAAGTACAAACAAGTGACTTCCAAAAAATATGAGTTATGACAGAAACAGCTAGCTTCCTGGACCATCACCCGAGGTTTCTCTGCAATGTTGGGGCATCCATCTTCAGCCAATAGGCCTTGAGATTTTTAGTTGCTTCTCGCTGTGTCCTGTAGAATATTTGTCAGTCTACTCTGTGAAGCAGGAACCTGAAGAACCAATTTGCACCATTTTGGGAAATTCAGTGGTCATTTTCCTATGGGTCCTGCATGTTCAATTTATACAACATATTTTCAGCAGTCCAGGTAAGAGCATCCTTTTGCCCAAATGGCATTTTTGCCAAGAAGAAGATAAACTCCATATGGAGTGTCTTCTATGCCCATCCTCCTCTCTGAAGTAAATCAGTGCTGCCAAGAGCAGACATGTCTCATTGTCCAGAAAGTCTTAGTTTTTAAAACATTTTAAATGCCATATTTTGTAGATCTTTGAAGTGTTTGAAGATTACCTACTTAATTGAAATATATCTATGTATACCTAGAAAACTTAAATAACATGTCTAGAAGTTTGATTACAATTTCAAATGAGCTACACAAATGTACCTTATACAAGAGTAGACATATATATATATATATACATATATATACAGTATAACAAAATTAACTTTAAATTTATATCAATAAACTAAAATTCATAGCATTGTAACACATTTCAAAAGAGTTGTTGCTCTTTAAAAGTAAATTCAATAATCTACCCTTTCATCCTATCGTATCTATATCATCCCTTTTCTTCTTTAGAAAGAGATTGCATTTATAATCAACCTGCTTTAAATAAAAATAAACATTCATAAACAATATTTTGGGAATTTGAGCATAGCTTTGCATACTACTTCCTGCTGGTTGGGGGCACTATAATCTTATGAGGATCCTGAGGAAATTAAGAATTATGGTCAAGTCCTGACTGGAGTAAGCTGTGACGTGGTGTTCTCTGAGCCAGTTGCCTTGAAGTTGTCCTGGATGTTGGATCATCTGAGGCCTCTCACAGAATCTTGGGTGATCAAACCATACCAGCCTAGAAGCAATTTATAGGTTCCCATCTTCTGTGGAAACAAAAGCAGAACCTCTTTTCCAAAGCAGTGTATCTTTAGACACAAATTTTGAAGTTAAGATACCATATGTGTGTGTGTGTGTGTATATACACACACATGTATATATACACACATATATGTGTGTGTATATATACATACACACACACACACACACACACACACACACACACATATATATATATATATATATATATATATATATGTTTAATTCAGCAGCCTTTACAATCAAATGTCTTTCTGCAGTTAAAAAACCCAAAGACAATATAACCTAGATTCTCTGTGTAATTTTAATGTTTATGTGGCTTATTTTTTATATTATTCTTATTCTTTAAAGAATTTATTTTTTAAAACTATCCATTTCTTAATATTCTTCATATAACTGTCTATCCTCCTTTTCCTCTGTCTTTCAAGTCTATGTACATTTCTATACACACTATAAACAGTTTAGAGTCTTATTCCATCCTAATCTGTCTCATTGTGAATTTATAATTCATCTCTGACTAGGAGAGATTTTAAACTGTTAAGCTGTGTGGCTAGGACCTGCAGCAGCCTTGGCTGCTGACTCTGCCCATCTCAGCTTTTCAACATGGCAGGGGTACCCAGGAGAGTCATGCTTACACTGCTAACTCTGGGGTCCATGCTGCCATCAGGGGGCATGCAGTTGGCCCATAAACCCTTTTTGTCTGTATGAGTAAAAGCCAAATCTACCACACAGTGTGCTGAATGGCTTGGAGACACCTCTGCATACCACAGCAGGAAACTGGCATGCTGTACTCAAGCATGTGAACCCACCATACTGTAGTCAAGACACTGTGCCACAGTGTCTCTGTATTTTGGAGTCTCTATATTTCGGTGCACATGAAACATGCAGTAGAAAGCTGTTCTTAGCTCAACTTTAGAATTTCTTTTAAAATTCTCTCATGTTTTAGGTGGAAAGTCAAGCCAACACTTTGGGCAGCCAAATGTAGCCAGAATGTTTCTCCGATCTTGTCCAGTCCCAAGGTTCCACTGATACTTATAAAATAACCATTCAGAGGCTTAATATTAATTACCAATTGCATGGCCCATGTCAGGCTTCTTGCTAGCTAACTCTTATAACTTGACCCATTTCTCTTAATCTAAGTATCACCATGTGTTCCATGGCGTTACCTGTGTCACCTTACACGTTGTTCCTTGGACGGCATGCTGGAATCTTCATCACTCTGCCTTTCTTTTCCTGCCTCTCTCCTTGGATTTCCTGCCTACCTCTAAGCTGCCTTGCCATAGGCCAAAAACACCTTTATTTATCAGCCAATGGTAACAACACATATTCATAGCATACAGAAAGACATCCTGCAGCACTGTACCTCCTATTTAGTTATTGGCCATTAAACTTTTCATTACACCAATCACAGCAATATACCTTCAGACAGTGTACAAATCCTACAAAGTCTTCAGACACACAGAACATTTGTCTACGCTGAATTTTTCCACTTAGCTATCTTTAGATAGGAATAGATTTTTGTAGAATTTTATTCTTCTTGGGTCTTTTCTCATCTCACTGTTAGCTCCAAGAAAACTATATACTTATATTGGCTTCACACATATAAGCTAAGTTACACAAGAGAAAAATCATAACTATATAATGCCATGTCTTATGTATAGTAGGGAACTGCTAGGTTATTAACAGAGCTAGTACCTTTCATACCTAATCTGCATCTTTAATTTTGTTTTAATCACTTTGATCAGTGTCCCTCAAGAGATAGATCATCAAACCATAGTGTTCTTGGGAGATGTGTCATTTGGGAAGCAGGGTATAGTAGAAAATTTTAGGGCACTGTGAGCTTGCTCTAAAGCAGTGGTTCTTAACTTTTCTAATGCTATGACCCTTTAAAACAGTTCTTTATGTTGTGGTGAATCCCACCCATAAAATTATTTTGTTGTTACTTCATAAATGCAGTTTTACTACTGTTACAAATTGTAATGTAAATATCTGATATGAAACTCCAAACCAGTCATGACCCACAAGTTGAGAACCACTGCTTTAGAGCATGACTTTTTGTCTTCCAATACTGCATAAACTTGTACATGATATAATTTGTAAAGTTATTTTAACAATGTATATGGGGAATGAGTTGTAATAATACACATACACACACATGCATGTGCACACACACACACACACACACACACACACACACACACACACACATGACTTACATACACCCCTTACACAAAGAGAAAGAGAAAAAGGACAAGGAAACTGAACTATATTTGGAAACCAAATTATCTATATTTGACCCTAAGTAAAATAAAAGCTTAAAAACACACAGCTTGAGTTTTCTGTCTCCTTCCTCTGACAATGAAGGGAGGGATGTCACAGCATTGTGTTTTTCTTCATATGGAGCTCAGATACCAGAATCTTTCAAATGCCTTTGTTGATGTTTAATACAAAGATAGCTGCCCAAGTTTCTTCCACAATAAAAAATCTTTCCATGATACTTTGGATTACAGTCTGAGAAACTACAACGTATCACCTGATGTAGAGGGCATGTTAACATTTGCACGTAGGTAGGTGTTTCTTTGATGAGGTGACTTTAGAGCAGACATAACTGTACTTAGCAGAGAGGTTAGAAACTAAGGAGTAAAGCCTCTACAAAATCATCTACTGTTTCACCAATATCACCATTAGAAGAATGCAGTTTACACCAGGCTGTCTGTTAACTGGATCATTATAATAATTAGTAAAGCTCTGGAGTATATCCCTTATTCAACCTGCAGTTTGACTAAGTGACCCTCAAGTCACAGGGACTAGCAAGAGACCCGATAAATCCTGAAAGTGATCATAATCACCAAATGGTTACATTCTGATATTCTTAACTGCAGAGAAGGAAAAGGAATTCAGTGGGGGTGGAAGCTTCCTATCGGTATATAGCATGGAGGCTTGGTCAAGAAAAAAAAAGTTAAGAAGCATAGTCTATTTGTGCATTATAAGCAACAAATCTGATGAGAGCCTTTTGCATCTAAACTCATGAATATAAGAAGTAGGAGTTTTTAGCCAAATACTTTCTTGAGAGTATGAAGTAGAATTGTGTCTGTTGAGGTAGCACATTGATCAGGTAAAAGTTGTTTTTAATGATCAGCAACAATAGTAATGTAGCAGTGTACTCTTTCTCCCCACATTAGCATTCATTCAGTTGTTTTCAGAAAACCAACCAGTTATTTTCTTAAACTGACTACTGATATCTGAAAACTCCTTTGAGTTTTGTGCTAAATTACAACTTTGAGACATGTGCTAAGCAACTAATTTGAGAATTTTCTTGAGTATGTAGCCTTAGTTCCACAAAGAAAACTGGTTCAGTCCTTAACATTTATTTTCAGGAAGCATAACTATTGTGTAGAATGGTGATGAAACCAAGCAGTGTATTTTATAGATTACAAATAGGAAAGTTTCAAAAGGATTTTTGTGAATACTGGTTATCACAGATAATATGGCTTCTAAAACCTATCTTTTACACTTGAAAGGAATTATTTCCAAAACTCTCATCATTAAAACTGATATGACCATGACCCAAGAAGCTCATTTTCTCACATTCCACTTCTCCTGCATTAATGAGAATTTTTCTTATTGTGGCAGGAAGGTGATTCTACAATGTGCATATTATTCTGCTCAAAACCATAACTATCATCTAAAACATCATAAGTAATTGTGTGAAGGATCCACAAATATAATACATAAAATATCAAGGAGTCAGGATATTTTAATCATGTACATAAAAATCAATGTTTGAGCTAGCATATATTTCCTTTTTGAATATTAATACTAGGACACTAACTTTTTCTTTCTCTTTTCCCCTCCATTTTTACTCTTTTATCATCTCTTTAATAACATGATTATATTATTTACATGTAATAATAACCTTACTCAATAAATTATTATCTCCACATAGAATTATTAAATAACAGCAGAAAAATATCTAACTGTTTTGATGTTACAGTGGATGAATAAAACCTTCTTTTGTAGAAGGTAAAGAGCAGAGGTCAGATAAATGTTTGAAGAATAATAGGAGAGTCATTCTTCAGAAAGAAAACTCAACAAAGATTGAGGCCAAGTGGTAAAGATGACGTGGAAGAACCATGCCCTAGAAAGCCAGTGCAGTTTCTCTTCTCTTCTGCTGGAGTCTATGTTCTGTTGAGATACCCACAGACCCAGAGGTGAATAGCAATGTAGACAAATACCACAAAGAGTTTGGAAATAGTGTTAGAGTCTTTTAAGACAGTTAACTCTTCTAAAAGCTACTAAAGTATTTGAATTAGGATCTTTACTCACCTCTTTCTATTTCTGGACTCTCTTTCCCACAAGCAGTCTGGTCCCTCAAAGATCTCAACATGTATAGATTTACTTTTATACCTATTATCAGTTATTTTCAACTCACTACAAAGCAATATACTGTAAAGTAGATATGTTTTACAATTTATAGACTGGTAACTAAAACTAAGAGTTTGGTGTGATGATCCCCTTTCCTCTCTGCCCATCCCCCGGGCCCATATTGAGTTTCAGCTGAAGAGTCACAGAGGCCAGCATGTGTTCTCCCTTCTGTAATGGTATTCAGTGCAGCATTGGAGCAATCTGGAGTAGCTTAGTGACTAGGGTATGTTTCTGAAGCATTTGCCTCCAATGGTCATGTTTTCAGGAATTATATGTCACATCAGATTCTAAACTTCAAGTCATTACTCCTGATTTATTGTGTTTAGGCCAACTTACATTTCCTTGAGTGTTTTTTTTTTCTTTTCTGTAATTTGCTAGTGATGAATCCTTGATAGGAAATTATGAACCCAAACCAGTGACCCTTGTACATTATGCCAAGGGCTATGAAAATGTAATGTTACATGGCCTGGAACTTTCCTGATAGCCTAAGAAGAAACACACAAACTAACTATGCTCTCAAACATGAGAGCAGAGTTTGTGAGAAAATGAGGTGGATTAAAATTTATCCAGAGCTATATAAAAATGATGAAAAATAGAAGACTTTATTCCTGGCATTTAGAAGCCTAAATCCTAATTATCTTATTTAGTGAACCGTCTTTACTTAGATCTCAAAATTTAATACTTAGAAATTACTAATATATTCAAATTGGTGGATTCCAATTGAGAAAAAGTATTACCTCTTAGACTGAGTCTTGTCTATTCTGGAGACTTTAACAAAGTACCAGACTGGGAAGCTTAAGTAATTTATTTTTCAGTCTTCCAGAGGTTGGGAAGTTCTGAGACCAGAATGCCAGCAAAACAGTATCTGATGAGCTCCCTCTTTTGCTTGACTGTAGATTACTATCTCACTGTCTTTACACGTGGTAAGGAAAGGCGTTCAGACTCTCTTGGATTTCATTTGTAAGAGAAGATCATTCTTCTCAGCCATCCACCCTCCAATTTATTGGGGATTTGGATTCCTAAATACAAGTTTGGGGGCACAAAACATCCCAACATAACATTCTGCATCCTCTTTGTATTTCTAATACTATGTGTACATGTAGCACCCCGGATGATGTTAACCCATAAGTGATATGAGAGCCCTTGAGGCCATACTTACTTCATATTGGTCAGCACAGTGTGCCCTGTATAAACATCTCATCTAGTTCTCACAGTAATATTAGCTATTATTACTATCCAATGCTAAATACTTTCTCTTTGATCTATGAATGAACTTCAGAAGGAATCACACATACATATTTATTCTAACTTTCTATTTACTAGATAGAGTATATAAATATCACATTATTTTAAGAAATTCTATTTTATTCATTGTATAATAGCTTTTTTTTTAACCTGGGAGCCTTATATTGTAGACTCAAAATAACTTTGATTCCATCCAGAAATGTAAACTATTTCATAAAGTTATGGAAAGCAAAGTTTATCCACTAAATGTAATTCTTAATTTATATGAATAAAATAATATGTAGGATTACCCTACAATAGTTTTATAACATTGCATATATCCTCAGTCTCCAGAATTTCCATGTTTCCTCTATATATCATGGTTAAAGCTAGGATGGTTATATCTGTACTAAACATATGCAACTCTTTTTTCTTATTTCAAAAACAATGACAATTTACATTGCATTTATACTGCATTAGATATTATAGGTAGTCTAAAAATCATTTAAAATATCTGTGGAGTTGTAACAAAAATTAAATTTTATGTACAGATGCTATACCAGTTTATATAAAGGATGACAAATATCCCAATTCCTATGCACTTTGTGTTCCTAGACCCTGATAAAGTACAGAAAGAAAAGCTATCTACACTTACTGGCAAATATCCAGGGTTGAAATTTTCTTCCTGAGCATAATGTTGTCCAAATTTTCTTATAGGTTAGCCACTCTTCAGAAAATTTATCCTAAACTCAATCTGGCAATGAAATATTTGAAACAAACTTTTTTTTAGAAGCACCAAAGTCTTTCTTGACACAGTTAAAGTGGAAAATAGCCTTCAACTGAATCACTTTTCCCATCAAGTTCCCACCATTGTGGAATCATATAATGTTATTATGGTTTTAATTGTGATATTAATAAAAGATTGTAATTATTGTATTATTCTAATGGCCCACCCCCTGAAGTCTATAATAAACTGGAATTTTAAATGCTGAAATAAATAGTTAGTTCTTTACTAGAGTTGTGGAAGTTAGAAAACATCGAGAGCTTTTACAGATTTATGCCTTTTACATACAGTTAGAGTTGTGTCAATCTCCATTACCCTTCAACTAGATTAAGATTAATTTTTTGAGCAACTTTAACAATTATTAATAAATGGACCTGTCCTTAGTACCTATGAAGAACCAAAGACTTATGTATGATTTATTCCTAGTTTGCAAATCAATTTCCTATATATATAGGCACTTCATAATTTTCCAACAAAGAAATAAAGGTCAAGTGAGTTCATAAATTAGCCCAGAAACAATAATCCACACTAAATCACAAGTATAATGGTCTGTGGAGAAGGCTCAGTGGTTACAGACCTTGCTGTGCCACCATGAGGATCAGAGCTTAAATCCCCACCTGTAATTTCTGAAGATGAAAACAGGGGATCCCCAGAGCAAGTTGGCCAGGGAGACTACCTGATTTAGTAAACTATGTGTAAGATTGAGAGATTCTATCACAAAGAATAAAGTGGAGGGAGTGTTAATGAAGATTCTGAAATCAGTCTTGGACTTCCAGATATGCTTATACATACATGTAAATGTATCCATATACGCACATACTCATACACTTGCATACATGCAAACCACACACATACACATGAAGCAAAACGCAATGCAGATATATTCTGAACAAGTTTCTTGTCTTTATCCCTCAAATTGGAAGAAGCGAATAAGAAAGGAACTTTGTTTAAAATACATTACACTGTTCTAAGTAGTTTAAGCTAGAGTTTCCAGTCACTCACAGCATAACCACCAGATAGCCACGGAATGTTCACTGGACAAGTGGCTCACTGGACATCAGTGATTTGGCTAGTTCTCATTTACTATGGCCTCTGAGAAACTTTTTGCATCAATGTTTCCAATAACAGCACCACAAAAATAAAATTACTAGAACCCAAAGATGCCTGAAATTGTATTTAAGAAAATTATAGTTCAGGAAGTGATAATTAATCCAGCAGGTAATCTACAAAGAAAACCAAACCAAGCTAGTGGGAACTCATGAAATTTGGACCACCACCTGTGGAGCTTCCATGGGACTGGACTAGGCCCTTTGCATAAACAAGACAGTTGTGTAGCTTGATCTGCTTAAGGCCCCCCCCCCCCCCCGGCAGTAGTATCAAGATACATTCCTGGTGCAAGAGTGGGCTTTTTGGTGCCCATTACCTCTGGTGGGACAACTCGCACAGCCTTGAGGCAGGGTGAGGGGCTTGACTTGCCTCTACTGAATGTACCAGGCTCTACTGACTCCCCGTGGGAGGTCTTACCTTCTTGAAGGGCTGGGAGGAGGGAAGGGGGGGATGTGTGATTGGTATGTAAAATGAATAATAAAAAAAAGAATCAGAGCATATACAGTATGTGGGTCAAAATTTTACAGAGATACTTTATAGCTAACTTTGGAACCTCTGTGGTTCACTCAGCCATTATTTCACAGGAAAAGGACATTGGTCTTTAGTTACTGTGGACTCAAATATTTTATAATAAATACCTCCCCATGATCAACATTTTGTTGAAACTATCAATACCCATGAGGCAGAGTTCTTGAATCCTTTGTGAATTCTTCAATTATTTTGTAGAGTTGAGGTGGACTCTTTCCTATATTTTATGGTTAATAGTCACTGTCTAAGTTTTATTTGTAGCTGAGCCATTACTAAATCAGAAGTTATAGCTTTAATTGTTTCATTTTATTGAGGATTTCATCAACAAATAAATGTCAATAACATTAAGTAGCTTGTAGTACTATTCCAAACTCTTTAATGGTGATTGTTAATTGGCTTTAATAATAATATCCAGCTTTTTGCTGGTCTTTGAATCTAATCTAAAAATTGCATGTACAATTTCTAATGAATAAAAAGCTGAAAAGATGGAAGAATCACAATTTACCCAATGACACTTATCTGCCTACCTATTGAATTCATGATATAGTTAGTGCATATAGTGAGAAAATAATGCTGGCAACTCCACTTAACAGAAAATTGTATGACATACAATTTTATCAAAACCCAGTATTTCCTTGAACAGTAATGAATAAAATGTTGTAAGCACTCTTTGCATTGGCCTGAGTTTGTTGTTTTATACTGTATCACTGGCAATGGCTAATTATCATAAGTTGTCTAATAAATGTGATGGATTGTCCAATTAACTCTTCATCAGCATCAGTTTTTGAAGATGCTGCCTATTGAAACCGGTGGTGGTTTATGACCTCCATGTTGCATATGTGTCTAATTGCTCCTTGGACAATAATTATTAAGTTTCCTGTGTCTCATTCAGTCATTTTGTTTTACAAATTATGATGCCACAGAGTTTCCCAATTCATTTGGCTTTACAACGATGAATCTCCCAGGATTACTAAAGGTCTGCTGTAGAAGGTATGCATCAAAGAAATCTACAAGGAGATTATAGGTCTCTCTGTTCTGCAGGTTCTCCATCGACCGTCACACTGACTTGGAAAGACAGTTCAACATCAATGCAGATGATGGGAAGATAACACTGGCAACTCCACTTGACAGAGAATTAAGTGTCTGGCACAACATCACCATCATTGCTACTGAGATCAGTAAGTGTCTGAGTTTGTTTCTTCCTTCTGTGAATGTATTCATTTGGTACTGGTTGATCACATGATAAATGGTCTGTCCTGTCTAGATATTCTGTTTTGGGATTTATTTCATTGTATCATCCCAACATAAAATAATTTACACTCTAATAAATTAACAAATGTAAATACATGTAAAAATGAAACTTTTTCATACCTGAGTATATTTGTGAATTTTCTTGTTACAGAACCATTAAAAATCTTTAATAAAAATTCAATATGATTTTTTTGTAAAATCTGCTGTTTTATAGTGAATCAGTTTGTGGTGTTACTAAAATAATGCTTCTATCTGTCTTTGATAATGTAGAATTTTTTATGCTTAATGAACCTAGTACAACAGCTACATAGTGAAAACTAATATGACACAATTTTTGCAATCTTGAACTTTACTTCACTAATTTTTTTTCTTAAAAAAATGTGAAAGGGAGGATTCAATTCCCCACCAACTGCATAGAAAGCCAGGTATTGCAGTGTACGCCAGCAACTTTGGAGTTGTGAGTAAAGACAGACAGATCTTGAGAGTTCGTGGACCAACTAACCAGTCTAGATGAAACAGCTAGTTCAAGCTCAGTGAGCAATCTCGCCTCCAAACTAAGACAGGGAAGTGACGGAGGAGGACATCCCAAAGGCACTCGCTGCTCTTCCCAGGTGTCTCTGTTGGCAAGTGCACAAGTGAGTTCATGAGTAAACACACACACACACACACACACACACACACACACACACACACACACACACATACACACACACACACAGACAATATGAAAGAGAACATTCTTTTCATTTTGCATAGCATTAAAATGTTTCAATAAAGACACGATAAAGCCTTCAAAACTGCACAAATTCAAATGAGATGATACTGAATTCTAGAAAGACAGTGGTAAAGGGAATGTGGAAATGAAGATAATACTAATACCTTTGGTTTTAATCCATAGCAAAAAAAAAAAGTGTTAAAAGACGAGCATTAATAAAGCATCATGGCACTTCTGTATACCACAGAGAGAGTGCAGAGGAAAATTAGAGCTATCTATATACTCTAAAAGTCACTCATTGTTCTCTGTTATCAAATGTGAAAACAAGGGAAGTATCTCTGAGACATAGGGATGGACAGATACAGATACCCAGGTATAAAGAAGGATGCATTTGTGAGCTATGAAGAGGATGTCCTGATTGGAGCCTTGTGAAAAATAATTGTATTTGGATGTGATGGGGCACACTTGTTATCCTAGCACTGAGGAGATGAGCAGAGGGAGATCAGGATTCTATTTAAACAGGGGCTACCTAATGAGACCCTGTCCGAATAGGAAACACACACAAGAGAATCTAAATACATAAAAACAGCATCTGTGTCTGTTGAAAGCACATTTAAGTTGAAAGAATGTCTGGGTCTGGGAGGACACAGGCCTTGGAAACTTCCTTCTATGATTTCAGATATTATTTTCTCCCCTCAGGCCTTAGTGTGGCTGTAGTTTCTTCCCTGTAACATTAAGGGAACAATAAAACAAAGCACATCTTTTTGCTCGTCTGGGTTTGTTAGAAGTCTTAAGCCCATTCAGAAGTGTACAGACATGAAATGCTTATAATTTATAGTGCTGAAGCGCCATTATCACCTCAGCCTTTAATAGAGAAGGAAAAGTATATCTTGTTGCATTAGCTTAATACCATGTAAAGCTTGAAAGAAAAAAAATCTTTTATAAAGGATATAAGCAGTAGTTACTTTTAAAAATATTTTTTTTTTCATGAATAGAATACATTCTACTCAAGTTAACCTTAACCTCTGCTCCATTTTTAATGAGAATGATGCCTCTGCTTTAATATTCATCAAGGTTGTCCCAATTATAAGCAATCATGTATTCCGTTCTAAGGAACAAAAGTAAATGAATTCACCAAACAGGTGTTTAAGAAACATTTCAGGGCAATCTAGAAACAAAAGATTCATTTTCAAGGAATCTCAAAATGAGAAAGACAAAAGAAAGCAGATGTTCTGGGGCAAGGAGCTATTAACTCCAGGAAGAAAAGAGTACCAAAGCCCTGTCAGGGAATATGTACTTCGACTTTTTACTTCAATAACCATTGAATCTTTCATTCCTAACACCCATATTTTTAGTGTGGATAATGCAGGGAGTAAAATAGCCCAAAGCCCTGCTTTCCTTAGCGTTTTCCTCCTTTGGCCCTGGAAGTAGCTCCCTGTGAAAGAGAACATTGTGGTGGGCTGAGATATCCATAGAGAGAGGTACAGAGGTGAGGGAAACCATGAATGGCTGAAACTCAATCTGTTCCATGATAGTGGGGACAAAAACATGCCAACAGAGACCTCCTCTTAATGAATTTAAGATAATAGTAAAAATTATTTCATAATAAAGATGAAAAATAGCACTTCCTGTAATAGCGAAATATCTAGTTATGTTTATAATGATTATTATTACAAATATAGGAAAACGAAACTTTAAAAGAATATTAAGAAAATAAGAGTTTTTGTAAGCACTCAGATTTTTCTCTGACAAATGTTGAAATATGAGTCTCTCTCTCTCTCTCTCTCTCTCTCTCTCTCTCTCTCTCTCTCTCTCTCTCTCTCTCTCTCTCTTTCGGGGGGTAATAAGTGTGGGCATATCCACCTTGACTAGACTGGCTGGCAAATACCAGTGAGCTCAAGACCCTTCTGCTCTGTCTCCTGGTGCTGAAGTTAGGTCTCCTCCATTATATAGCAAGCAGTTTACTTATTCACTCATGTCCCCAGACCATTTATTTAAACCCCAATGACTTTAATTGGCTCATTTTAGCAGAAAAGTAATTTAGGTAAAATTGTTAAATGCTAAACTATAAATCTATTGTCAGTCTGATTTTTTTGCATTCATGTTCTTAATACCAACAAAAATGAGTATATATTTTTAATTTTTTTCTGAAATGCTGGGTTAGGCATAAATCTCAAAACTTTAAATGTACAATTAAGATATCCATTTTTAAATTCATGATGCAAAGTAGAGATAATAGGATCATCAGAACTTACAAGAAGTGGAATAACTGTGAAAATATTTTAGAGAGTTGTTTTCACTCAGTTTGATTATGAAGTGTCTAATCCAATATTTATCTTGAAAGCTATAGAATGGAAATATTTTTCTTAGGAAAAATATTTAAAAAGATGTTTGTTGTATTTGTCTAACATAAACAAGAAAGCCATCCAGGGTAATAGAACAAATAGAAGAAGGTTCTAATAATGACAGAGAAATATTCATTTCCAGGAGAACAATTTAAAATTCCTGTCTGGATGCCATCTCATCAGACAAAAAGATTTAAACAAATGAATTTAAGCTAAGAAGTGGATTTTGCAGAAGTCCATCTGTTACCTCTTTTGTGAATGGAGATGCCATCCTTTATCCCCTTGTGTCAGATTAACTTCAATGAGGCCGGGATGGCTCTCTGTGTGCACTACCAAAGTATCATCGTGATTATAGATTGAGCCTGCCATCCTGATCAATTGACGTATCTCATGAGACTCATGGACCTGCAGTTAGATGTCCATGTGTTAGCAAGAGATTAGGCAGAAGTGCTAGATCTCTGCTAGCAACCAGCCCAGCTCCAGAAACTATACCACCTGGCTGCTGTTTATCAGAACAATAAGTATCCATTGGAGTTAAAATACGTTGAACAATTTAATAATGGTATGGAATTATATAAGTCTTACAAAGCATTTAATCCTTAAATCACTCTTTGAAAATAGGTACTACTGTAGAGCTATCCCAGACAGTGTCACTCTAACCTGGTTTAAGTGATTTGTTCAGTGTTTTGTACACACCAAAGGTTGGGGTATAAAAGAAACTGCAAAATCTTCAGTTGGACCTTTTTTCTTCCTCATATACTGCTCAGTTTGAATTCCTGTCACTAATACCTACTTCCTGAAGTGAGCTAAGGGATTAGGTTGTCTCTAGAGAAAAGAAAGCATGAGGATAGTTGGGATACACACCATTATATATTATATAGTACACACACACACACACACACACACACACACACACACACACACACATATATATATAACATATATTTACATAATTAAGCATATTACAGGAAAACATATCCCTGAGCATACTCAGTTATGGTCAATTCAAGAAGGAAAAGACAGTAGACATGTTTAGAACATGCTGAAGTCAGGATCAATATTCACATATTCAAATGGTTAAAATGGCTGGCTGGCAGAATTTCTTCTGGGATTGTCTAGCTTGGCACCATGAAGACAGCAGACAGGAATGCCTCTGGGCATACTCAACTTTCTTCAAAACTTTTTCTCAGAAAGAAAAAAGGAAAGGACACTTGAAGGCATTTAATGCATGCAATTATACCTATATTTCAAAATAATAATCCATATCATAGACAGCCCCTTCTTTCAAAAGTGCAAGTGTTTTCATATAAAGGGGCCTGACTTGCCCAGCAATTAATGCTTTGCAAGAAAGAACAAATGAATATTGTCAGAGCAGGTTATTCTGCTCTAGAATTTATGAAAAGACAAAATGAAACAACAAAAAAGACAGAGGTTTGAGACTTTTCAAACTAGAATTTTAGCTCCAAATTAGAGATTGGAGAAGAGATTAGAGAACACAATATAGTATAGTTTTAGGGGACTTTGGTTTGCAGTGAATATCATCAATCTTATCAACTTAGATAATTGTTTATAACAAATGAATAGCGAACTGGAGTGGTAGCTCACAGTTAAGAGCACTTGCTTCCCTTGCAGAGGACTGGGTATTGGTCCATCTGCCATGTAGCTACTCAAAGCTGTCTAGAATTCTCATTCCAGGAAATCCAATGTCATTCCCTGATCTCCCCAGAAGCAGGAAACCACATGGTACACACTACAAGAGAAGAACTTATTTTCAAATTCAAAAACAAAGTTAAATAAAATAAAATTACCAGATTGTGGTGGCACACTGCCTCCTAGCACTTGGGAAGCAGAGGCAGAGACAGGCAGATCTTTGTGAATTCAAGGCCAGAGTCTATGGAGCGAGTTCCAGGATAGCCAAATCTACACAGTGAAACAATGTCCCCCCAAAATAATTAAATATTAATAATAAAAGAGCAGAAGTGGTAAGTTAAAAGAAAAATATATAATATCTATTTTAAACATATCAATATTTCAATAAATTGCCCCTGCCAGTGGGGTGTCAATGGGGGCAACCCACCTGTGGGAGAGAATGAAAGGGAAGGGGAGACACGAAAGGAAGACAGCAAGACAGTGTTCTGATCAAGCTGCAAATTTTATTCTCCTCAGCAAGGCTTATATAGCATGGGAAGGGGAGGGGGCAGGAAGGAGGGAAGGGGTGCACGACGTGCCCTACGTGCAGGTAAAGGGAGATGTGCAAGTTGTGAGGTTACAGGATGTTGTGCTAGGTGATAAGGTCTCTCACTGGTCAGGGCCCGTTGTTCTGTTGCTATGCTACCTGAACTACCTGACCTGTTCTTTATCTTTGGGGGCAACTGGTTTAGGGCAGGGGCTTGTTCTCTGGCCTAGCTAGTACTTTTCCATGGCCCATGTTTGGTCCCTGACAATAAAGTTCCCAATTTATTAAAAAATCCATATGCATAAAATAAAAACAAGTAATTGTTAAAAACAGCAAATAAACAAAAGATAGTCTTTCATCCCTCCCAAATCTACCTTTACTAAATCAGTTCCCAAGAGGAGAGATTCCTGCACCCACTTTTCACCTAACCTCTGAAGTCAGGTGGTCATTTGAATTTATAAGCAATGAAGAAGGGGGCAGAGTAAGGCAGGTGTTTCATATTCATTAGTTTTATAATGTTCCTTTGTCCATTTGTGTGGGGTTTTACTACGTACCTGGCTGAGAGTTGAACCAGGACTTGGATATGAAGAATGTTGAGTTTTTGGTGCAACTTTAAAAGATATGGGACATTTGAGGACTTTGAAGAAACTGAACTGCTTAGAATAGCCTTCACGAACCTTCCAGAGACACTGAACTCCAATTTTAAAGACTGTCCTCTGCACAGAACTCGATGGTATGGGATCGTAAGTGACAAAACTCTAGAACTGTGTACATGGGAGCTCGCAATATCATTTACAGAAAGCATTCATACTACTGCTGGTTACCTGAAAGTATTCAAAGCCAGAAGCATATAATTGCCCATTAAATTAATCTCTTTGAGTTAGCGATAATGCATTACTCAGGCCCACTACAGTAAACTGCACACAATATTGCAAATGAAGCTTTTCACTAATGATGGCTAAATCTCCAAGGGAAAACACTAGTTTTATAGCACTTAAAGAATGCTTCTTCTTGGCTTAAGGCCCAGTTGCTAGAATAATTGCTTTGTCCAACCTAAGTTGCTAAATAGTATGTATTGGTTTTTTTTTTTTTTTTTTTTTGACTGCTCATGTAGAAGAATCTGGGGTTCTAGAGTTGAGCAGATTTAAAGCCTTGACTAACACTTGGCCTCTAACTTTAGGCACAATGTTTGTTCACGTTTACTCTCAATTTTCTCATCTGGGAAATGTAAATAGTAATTACTCTTTCAATCTTGGGTGTAGTCAGAATTGAATTTTAAGTTATAGTACTATGCCTCTTAGTGAAGAATAGATCTATACACTTTGGAAAGTGATAAGTTCCTCATATTTTTTTTTTTTTTTTTTTGGTTTTTCAAGACAGGGTTTCTCTGTGTAGCTTTGTGCCTTTCCTGGAACTCACTTGGTAGCCCAGGCTGGCCTCGAACTCACAGAGATCCTCCTGCCTCTGTCTCCTGAGTGTTGGGATTAAAGGATAACATATCCTATTCCTAGGGTTTTATTAATTCCTGAATTTAAGATTATTTGTTTACTTTATGTTATCTATTCTCCATTTCTTTCCCTTCCTCACAACAAAAGAAAAAGAAAACAATAGCAAAAACTTGGTAATTGATCAAAGCCTTGCTTGTTACTGATAGGTGCAGATTCTTTTGTGTGGTATATTTCTTCACCACCTCCCTCATATGTTAGGTTCAGACAAGGTAGATTTGCTACTTATTAAGACATGGCTCCCAAAGTGAAGCAGGCACATACTTATATACTTACATGCTAAGACAGACTGATCAAATTGAAGACCAGATTTAACAGCAAGAAAGAGCTCACTGTCCTTCAGTGTGTATATTTAACTATCAGAGTTAGGACTAGCACTTCACTAAGATCAGTTTAATTTTCATGTTTAGTGTAGAAAAAGAGAGTCTACATCCATCTGTACCCCTTTCACAGAAAGGTAGAGGCAATAAGAGCTAAAATGGACAGTGGTATTCAAATGAAGCCTGGGTAAAAGAGCTATTGCTGCCTAAGAGGCCCAACTGCAATTGTACGTCTATGCCAAATATGATCACTTTAGAACATAGTTGCATGCCAAGTGCCTTTCAACATCTAAAAACACAGATAGGCATTTGGGAATTATAAGGTAGAGATCAATGTTCTCATCAAAGGAGGATAGAATCAAAGTTTTGTGTTTTGAATAAAAGTGGCCCCAATTGCCTCATATACTTGAATGCTTGTTTCTTGGTTGGTGTATTGTAGGGAAGGATTAGGAAATGTGCCCCTGTTGAAGGAGGAGTGGGTCGCTGGAGGTGGGTTTTGAGGTTTGAAAAGCCTACACCAAGCCCAGTGTCTGTCTCTGCCTTCTGCCTGAGGATCAGGATTTAACTCTCAGCTACTTCTCCAGCACCATACCTGCCTGTGCCACCATGTTCCCATCATGGGACTAATGAACTACCTCTCTGAAACTGTAAGCTAGCCCCCAATTCAATTCTTTCTTTTAAAAGAGTTGGCTTGGTTGTGGTTTCTCTTTACAGTAGAAGTGGCTAAGACAGAAAGGAAGTGAAAAATTAAAATAGGGAACATAAAAAGAATATTATTTGTTCTTGGGAATGGAAGTAGCATCCAAAATAGTTCTCCAAGGGGAAGACTTGGAGTCAATGCCATTCTAAGACAAAGGGAATGGCTAATGCAGGCTCAGAGTGAATGCAGCATTGTGCACAGCCCATACCAGTTTTATTTCAGTCTTGTTGATTCTCCTACCACCTTTCATGGTGCTCACTTCAGTTCTTTGAATAGTGACCTGGGAATTTCTCTTTGATTACCTTATCACCTGTAACCATTCCAACGGTTTATTTTCACATCCTCTTCATATCTTTTTATTCATTCTCTGTCTTGCTCATTGTTTATTCCAGAATGACAAGTGTATTGAGACCTGTATTGTAGATTTGAAACATGTCCTCTTTGGTGTGGCAATACATTTTATAGCAACCCAGTAGTCAGAAGCTAGAAAAGAAGCTTCTTTCCTTCTGATCTCTTTAGAAACCACTCCACTATTGGTATCCAATTTACTTTTACCCCCCAAAAGCATAGAAAGTAGCTAAGCAGAAAGTATGTCTCAGATTTTTAAGTGAATGTGGGCCATCCATGGCAGCCAGTTGTCCCTAGGATGTGGGAATGACCTTATGTATCTCAACTGATTACAAACATAGGGCAATAATGGATCCATTTAACTCAGGTAATGGTTTTCCTATAAAGATGGAGAAGTCCTATAGACCAGGAGAGAAAGTACAGTTACAAATACAGTCATCAAAGGAGACTTTCAGAGGTTAGGAGAGCAGACTTCTAAGTCTACTTAGCCAATATGTAGTCATTCATTTTCATTTATCTGCATTTGTATTTTTGGGAAGTGACTTAGCTTCAATATGTATGCTCCTTACAGAATCTTGTCAGCTAGACCAGGTTGCTATGTTTCCTGTGCACTATAAATGTCCCTCTCATCAAAAATGACTAGTCATGTCTAAGTATGTACTCTTATAACCTTGAGGTTTTTAAAGTGTATCTTTAAGACAAAAAAATAGTTAAATGCCCTATACTCATGAAGCATTATATTATTGCTATGTTTTTTAAATCAGTGTTTTATCTAGATACCCAACAAAATTCTTGAAAAATATTAACTAGATAAAGGAGTGAATAAAGAAAATAAGAAATTAACACTATTAAGGAGTACCCTTATGGTGTCTGACTCTGGACAGACATTATTAATTGATTGGTAGAAAAGAGTTTTTTACATATATATCACTCAGTTATTAGTTGTAAATTTCAGGCAGAAAAGTACACCTGTATTATTACTATCTACAATTTTAATTCATTTTTTTTCCCTAACTGACTGAACTCAGAACTGGAGAAAAATTCAGCTGCACAATATGAAGGGCAAGAGTGAGGGTATACTCCCTCTATGAAAATTGTGGAGTATTGACTGTACAAACAATGGCTTCTCAGGGAATATCAACCAATCTTGGGTGTCAGAGGCAGCAACAAAGGTGCTAGAGGAGAGGAGCTCTGAGTCTCCTGCCTCCTTCCCCAAAGAACCAGGCCTGCTGATCTAGTAAACTTTATTTCTTCCCTTCAAGAGCCTTGCGGCAAGCCTGGAACAATGCCATCCCATAATTCATTACACAACAAGTTTGTTTATCATTTAATCTGATCTGTATTGAGCAAGTGGCAGCAGGTTACAGAACAGCAAAGCCAAAAGAATGAAAGTGCAGCATGTTTTTCTGTTTACAGGAATCCCTAATCCAAAGCTCTGGGACTGAGGCTAAATATAGACCATCGCTTCCCTCTGAATGTCCCCAGCTGCTTGCATTTTTGCACCAAGTCAAGTGGCCACTTAGAAGGATTCTAGACACTTAATGTATGACATCTTGGGGTGGTATTTGCCAGTCGATCTGTAGCCACATTTATATGGAATATATTTAGGACCCTAGAATCTCTGGAGGACAAAGACTACCCTCAAATGTAACCCAAGTTCAAAGACTATTCTGCTAGTCACAAGGAGTGCCACACTTACTCAGCTAATGACTACCGGTTATGTGTACTCAGCAATATACATCAGTTAAGAAAAGAGAAATTAACATCTTTGAGTGGCAGCAATTTTGGAAAAGAATGTGTGCCGAAATTTTGGTAAACATTGAGGATTGATGATGCATACCTTTAGGTGTGAAACCCCTTCCAAATCCAAACAGCCAAAATTCAGTTTGCCTTGCCCAAATACAGCAGTTCTTCTTCTTGAACATGTATAAAATTTCTCTAACTCTTCATAAGTATACAAACACCTGGAGAAGCAAATAGGTTTCCTCTCATGACAGTAGTCTATGTGCCTTGACAGTTTGTTCAAGTTAAACACTTGGCAAAGCAAAAAGGCAGGACTAAGCCCCAGAGTATCTCCTGGAGGTGAAGTCATCAGGAGGGTGGAGATACAGCTGAAAAATAATTCTGTTAGGAAATTCTGGCCACTTTTTGTTGTGAGGCACCAAATACACTATCACAAAGAAACTAGGGCTCAAGATCTGGTCATACATCCTGGAGCAGGATAGGTCATAGATAGATCAGAACATAGAGAAAGGAGATGGGACACTATGTCTATGAGCCAACATTTGGAATCATTTAGCAAGGCTGGTTAAAACAGACTGCTGGAATAAAAAAGAAAAGAAATCTTATTTCAAATATGGCTCCTTTTTGGATTAATACTGCAGGTCTCACTGTCAGGAGGATGCATCTGTTCTAGTGGTAATCTTAACTCAAAATGAAAGTAAACCTGAATTAGAAGAGAAATTTGAAAATACAGAAATCTGCTTCAGTTTAAAAGTAATGATTGGAGAGAAGCAGATATTTCTGGAGACTGTAAGTCCTATTGACTAGGACAAAGAGAAGTGAGACTGTCATGCCAGTTCCATGCTGCACAGTGCTCTGATCTTAACTATGCTTGCTAATGTGATTAAGTCTCTCACAGCTGTGAGGCACCACCATCCATTCTTTCTCCCCATAAAGCAAAAAGTGCAAGCTTACCAGATTGATTGAGGGGGTGGATTTGATCACAAGTCTGCCTTAGTCTCAATCCCAATTTCTGAATTGTATTATATATCTGCTCATGAAGATTAATAAAGCATGTCTAGTTCACACAGATAAAATTCAGAGTAGGCCTCTGTAAAACGTGTTTCCATCTGCTCATACCCTTCTTATTTCTCCAAATCTTCATGAGCAAATCCAGGTGAGGTTATTAATTTTGATGATAAAAAGTTCTCCCATTATTTCTAAATTTTAGGATTTACATCTTTTTCAAGAAATTCTTCATGAGCAATTATGGAACACAGTGAGGGTACTGATAAGTTTTCTTCCCACGGAAGGAACTGAATAGGTTTGGATAGGATGGAGGTGATCCAGATGAGCACGAGGAATTTAATATTTACATCTGTGAAATCTCCTCCATAGAAATTTTCACTTTTAGAAACTTTGCTTCCATAATTCTAAAACAATTTAACTCTGAATTGAGTGCTAATATTGATGTCTAAGTGTTTTTGAAACCCACAAAATAAGCAAGAATGACGCTGCAGTTGGTACCATATTCTAGCTGTTATAATTTAACCGTGAATGAATGATAATGGGCTAGAAGAGGTAGACGTAGAAGGAAACTGGATAAAAAATGTGGAAGAGAAAACCTTGGACACTACACTACCATCAAATAAATATGAATTCCAAGTGAGCCTGAACTAGT
The DNA here is from genome assembly GCF_007827085.1 of Peromyscus californicus insignis. Classification (NCBI taxonomy): domain Eukaryota; kingdom Metazoa; phylum Chordata; class Mammalia; order Rodentia; family Cricetidae; genus Peromyscus; species Peromyscus californicus. Next base: position 112,460,735 of record NW_026294606.1, read on the forward strand.
AATTTCTTTGCTGTATACTTAATTTCCTTAACTTGCCTGATTAATCAGTGAAAATAAAATTGTGATATTTAATAGAAGGCTAAAATTCACTTGGTAGATGTAGGAAACCTATATTATGTTATATTGTGCATGATTATAACATAATATATATGTGCAGCATATTCATGGCACATAACATATAAGCTATTTTTAAACAATGAAATGATAAATCCTCTGAGAGTGTGCTTTTCAGGTGAATTCCATATACCATGTTCAAGGTACAGTTAATGCTTTTTAAAAAGCATTTCTTACTTGACTTTATTTAACTGCTTTGTTTAGCAAAAAAATAAACAACTAATGCATTGTAAAGAAAATATGTTTAAAAAATTCTTTTATTGATAGTGTTTAAATATTTTTTGTCATTAGATTGTGTGTTAGACACTGTAGCACTAACTGTAGCATGAATCTTAAAAGGTCTCATTAATAAAAAACAAACCCGAGAGCCAGATATTGGGGTGAATTCTGAAAGATCAGAGAAACAGAACCAGCCACAGCTAACCTCACCTCGCCAATTCCTCAGCTGATCCTTTTTCCTCAAACTGGAAGCTTCTGTGTTGGCATCCAAATGGATCTCAGCTGAACTGCTTCTTGAAAGCCTGAAAGCTTAACCAGGCTCTAGTTCCTAGTCCTCACACCTTATATAACTTTCTGCTTCCTGCCATCGTTTCCTAGGATTAAAGGTGTGTGTCATCATGCCTGGCTGTTTCCAATGTGGCTTTGAACTCACAGAGATCCAGACAGATCTCTGCCTTTGGAATGCTAGGATTAAAGGTGTGTGTGCCACCATTTTCTGGCCTTTATATCTAGTGGCTGTTCTGTTCTCTGACCCCAGATAAGTTTTTAGGGTGCACAATATTTTGGGGAACACAATATCACCACATCTAACTCTCTTTGCCAGTTTGTATTTCAATATTTTAGGATATAAAAATACCCACACTGAGCCAGCACTTGATTTCCTGCTGAACTATTTTTCACATTCCAATATAATTATGCATCAGTTACAAAGATACAAAGTTGAACTCCGCTGAATACCACAAAAACACACATTTGTTTATTTTTAAAAAGACAAAAAGCCTCTAAGACAGAAACTCATGTGGGGGTAATTTCACAGGGTAACTGATACCTAAAATAGACTTGAAAATATGTAGGTGTCTACTAGAAGTGAATGGTTAGACATGGATCTTAAAAAGCAGTTCCATATTCTATCAATGACCCCTAGCTTATGAATATCAGACCTTAGAGATAATAAGAAGCGCTGATTTCATTATCTTCTTGTGAACTCTGTCCTTTGAATGAGTGCTTTTGTTTGCAATGCTATCTATTATAAAGAGCTTACAGATCAGATAGGCCATGTCTAAGTGTACCAAATAAATATAGAATGTGTGCTTAAAATATCAGTGAATCCAACCAGGGACGAAGGTTGTTGAAAGCCTAGTGCTTGTTTCCGTGGAGCTTCTGTAGTGAAAGAAGCAACTTTGGACTAGAGTAATGTAGTCCTACAGGAGACATGAATCATGCACATAGCGTAAGTACAGAGGTGATGAATTCCACCTACAAACTGTATTCTCCAGGGTCTTTATAGTCAAGGTGGGAGTTACAGCATGATAGATAGTAAACAAGGTGGTCATAGACCACTGGACAGTGGAAGTACATCCAGAAGTTTCCCCTAAGATTGTGATGAAAATGGGGAACAAGTTCATCTAGATCTGATTTCTTTTTCTTTTCTTTCTTTTTTTTTTTTATTTTGTAACAGAGCTTCTCTGTGTAGTTTTGGTGGCTGTCCTAGATCTCGCTCTGTAGACCAGACTGGCCTCCAACTCACAGAAATCCACCTGGTTCTGCCTCCTGAGTGCTGGGATTAAAGGCATGCACCACCGCTGCCGGGCTTGATCTGATTTCTTTAGTTGTGTATATGGCAGGATTAAATGCATGCACAGTTATTTCCACAAAGACTTTCTGGTTTTGTTTAGTATATATTTTTAATGTTACAATAACCTATTATATATGTTAATGTATAACATCTAGATGGGAGTATAAAGGACAGAAAATAAATAATCTTTTGAAATGCTGAAAGTCAGTACTGAATATAACCACTTCTTTTTTTCAGTCATCTTTCCTACTTTAAGGACTTATGTTTCATATTCTATGTATGTGGGGAAAATAAGGGAATCATAATGTTTGTGGATTACTTGTAAAGAAGATCATAAAACATGTAAGAGAAAACATAAAATTCCCTATTTTCAGTTCAGTGTAGTTTTGCCTAATGACTTAGCTTTCTATCACTCTGTTATGAAAACTTTGGGGACATTTTAAAGGTGAATATCTATAATCATGTCATCTGCAGTAGGTACACTCAGATTTAAAAGGTTGCAAGGGTTATAAATCACATTGGAAAAGTAGGCTACATTCTTGAGTCTATTATAACTCTACCTCAAGGTTTTCTTCATTATCTCGTTGGATTGAGAGTTACTAGGATTTCTTTGTGGCTATTTGATGGCACATCTGTGGCTGTAGCCTTGCATGATAACACGGAGCACAGTCTTAGGGGTGAGATGTTTGAAGATTGGGAATATGCTATAAAGTCTGACATTTTGTGTTGGGCAAAATATTTGTTCGATTTTAGTGTCTGTTCATTATTGGAAGGTTGTATACTATAATATTTCGAGATTTATCATGAGTCTAATAAAGGTCATTCATATAAAATAATGAAGTAATTGAAACTTATGGGAAAAGATTTGAAACATCAGAGTCCTTTATTGCCTGCCGCAGTGATGGAATGGAAACTAGGGGGACTGAGAGTCTAGGAAATGTTCAGAGAACCTCCGGTAAAAATATTGCTATAATGATATGAAGACATTATTTATCCTTTACACCCTTCTGCTCTCACAATTGACAAGAGATTTTCCCCGATCCGTGGAACAGCTTGGTGCAATTGCTAAGTGGCAAATAGTATATATGCTTCTATATTTTTGTTATCTTTGAAACAAAGTAATTCTAATTACTAATATGATGAAAATTAAGATGTATAAAGCAGTAAGAACAGAACTAATGGATAGATGATTTTAGCATTGTTCAATTATTTTATATGGGTAAAAGGGCCTCAAGACCAAAGATTTTAGAACTGCTACCTTGGGAAGGCATTTATTTACTGAATTAGCTTGAGGTAATTAGTCTGTAATACTGTTGCAGAATGTATTTCCACTTGATTGTTTTTAAAAGTATCACCTGTAAAGTACGGGGCTTATATTGATAGAAATACATGTGTCCTAAGTAGGGCTTTTGGTACAGAGTATGGCCGTGGTTTGAATATGAAGTGTCCTCTATGGGATTAGGTATTAAATGCTGGTTTTCCAATTGTGGAACCTTTTTGGGCGGTTCTGGAAACTCTAGGAGGTAGGAACCATCAGATGGGGACATGTCTTTGAATATGATGTAGGGTTCCAGACTTCTTCCCTTCTCCCTGCTGCATGTCCCCCTTAAGGTGAGTAGCTTGTTCCTCGACGGGGTCCTGCTGTCACTATGTTCTGTCCAAGTCCAATGACACGGACCAAACACTGTGAAAATGAGGCAAAAGGAGTCCACCCTCTTTAAGTTGTTTCTGTCAGATATTTTGTCAGCCATAGAGAGTACTTAAAACAAATACATAGTACGTTCTCAATAAATTCTTGCCATTAATCTCACAGTGAATGTGAGGCAACTGAAAAAAACATATTGACATTTTAATTGACCTTTCTAAGATATTACAAAAAAGGTTGCCTTCACAGGAGCCAAAATTGCTCCCAGCCCAGATCTAAGCCTGACTACTGTTGGTAAATCCCCTTTAAATATATTTTAATTAAAAAAAATTGCATCATTATATCACTTTTCTGTCCCCTTTCCTCAATCCAGTGCCTCCAAATTTCCCTCCTTCCAATCCTTTCCATGATCCCTCTCACACTCTCAAATTGATAGCCTCTTCCATTATCATCATTGCATATATATGTTTGTGTATATAACTACAAATTTATCAATATAACCCACAGATTTTGTTTTTGCTCTTGTGTGAATATAGCTTCAAGTCTGACCACTTGTATTGTATATTAGGACTCTTTCAGAAATGCATGGAGAGCTAAGTATGTGGATTCTATAGAAGTGAAAGAGACTCAGCAACATTCTTCCAGAGAGGAAGATGCTTTTTATGGATAACCCCTTGGATACTTTTCCAGCACACAGCTGGTTCTGAACTAGGTAGATGATCTTTGAATAAGGCCATTATATACCTAAAAATTACACACCTAGCCTATATGTCTTTTATTTCATGTTTAATCCACTTTTGGGTGATTATTTTATACAAATTTAAAACCAGCTATGAAAAATATGAAGCAATAACAACAGCGGTAATGATGCTTACTGTTCAGTCATTTCTTGAGCATACTTTTTCATGCTTGACATAAAGCAATTTAGGGAGTAGCCATGAATTTTGGCAAACTGCCAGTGCCAGGGACAAATTATCAATATTATATAAATGATAAAAATTAGAAAAGTATTATTTTCTCTTCTCTCTAAGATCGCACATCTAATTCTTGACAGAAACCGGCTTTGATACAAGAACATCTTGCTGCTTTACCAGTATGACATAGGACAAGTCTTATTGGCAGCTATTTTATGTTTTATACCATACTGGCACATTAGCTGTATTACTAAGTTGTTAACTTCTGAGTGTATGACTAGCACATATCAGTGTTGAAGCTACAATTGTTTGAAGAATGTGAAAATAAAGTGTCTGTTCCTACTATACTGAGGATAAACCCCACAATCCCAGTGAACTTACCAAGATGAATATCATTTCAAAAAATTAAGACACAGTAGTAAGGTCTTTTGCAGATAAGGATAAATTTGCTCACATTACAATAGTCTACAGATGGTAAACTGTCTATTTACTCTCTATAATGGGAAAGTTACAAAACAAGTCAATGAAATGGCCCACTCTGGTGTTAGTATTGGTGTTTTATGCAATGAAGCCAAAGGTCAGAGGAGTTCAAGTTATCTCTTCAAGTTTGTTCATCTCCAAAGCCATTCTGGAATGCTAAGGATCCTCAGAACTTGGATTTTCTTGATTAACTAAGGATAGACATATTGCAGATCTATCCCAGTGGCACAAATTGTGATGATGGTAACCATAGTGTCAACTGTTGATCATACTGCAGATCACTGTCAAGTCTGAAAAACGATGATCTTACCTGGAAATAGGATGGCTAGAGCCATATATACTCATGCATACAGAAATCATTTTGTGAACACGTTTGGACTATAACAAGCAGAGGTAGAATTTACAGCATGTGTGTTTCTATAGTTCTTAGATTCAGTATGCCACTGTGCAGTTCAGTGTCCACCCTTTCCTCCTCCAGGAGCAGATTTTCCCACAGTACAACAGTGGAACCTCAGAGAGGAGTGTGCTCTGGTGTTACAAAGGTTGTACCTCTCTATTAAAAGATGTTTGGGTCATTTTAACTCAGTCCTCCTCTGAATGCCAGAGATAACTTGTACAAGTGCCTACTAGCTTTTTTTGTACAATTTTCTTACATTCAGTTTTGAGATAAGAGACCTTCAAATAGGTAAAATGTTTTAAGATCCTTTCTAAAAATTGGAATATATGCAGATATCCACCTAATTTCTTCAAGGTTAAAGATGAAACTTTGTGACATTTAAATGCTCTCCTAGATTGTCTTTCTATAACCAATAAACTCTATGTCTCTAAACGTCACACGGATATCTGACATGAAGCTTACATTATGCTCTAATTTTAGTCAGAATCTTTTCTGTCTAGGGAAAGTATTTGCCTTCCTCTGTAAAATCATCCTAGGATTTTTCTGCTTTTTAAAAATTCTTTTAAAAGACATTTGAGATTGTAATTTAATCACAGCATTTCTCTTTTTGCTTTCCTCCCTCCAAACCCTCATGTATGCCTCTTCTCACTCTCCTTCGAATACGACGCCTCCTTTTTCATTAATTTCTATTCTATGTATATATGCATTGGGTTTATATAAAGAAACAAAACTTATTTTTGAAAATTAATACAGGTTTAAATTTCATCATACTGGTTTAAATTTGGTGCAAACTTCAGATGCTATTGCATATTTTAAAATAATTAAGTTACTTCACTTGTTGTGTTTAAAGTTTAAGAATTTTAGCTCTCTTGCAGCAATCTGAGAACACTATTAGGCACATTTGTACATCTATAATTATGTAACGACAAAACATCTGAAAGTAAAAATGGGAAATTAAACTAACTGGCATTAACCATAGACAGTAAAACAACAGATGTGGGAAAGGCTGGATGCGTATTTCTGTGAACTCTGATGAATTTCAGGAGAAACAAATCCCGAATTGTTCATACACTAAATCTTTGGATTTAGTGACAATAACCTCTGCCATCAACAAGGTGGCAAGCTGAACTGTCAATTTGTACTGCGTGAATGCTGTGATTCAGTTTTCAGTCTTGTTCATGTTCATTCTTTTTCCCAAACAGGTAATTCCTAAAATCTATTTTACAGTTAGACATTTGATTTGAGTATTCAATTGAAGTTACAGAGAATCTTCTAACATGCATTACTAGTGTATTCTCATGCCTGTTTAATTCACAAAGGTTAGAAAGGTTCTGCAGGAAATTTTACTTGAAAAATTCAATAGATTAATGGAGATGGTATCTTAACTTATCCAATTTATTACTCTTTACAAATATTTCATTAATTCTCGAAGCATCTCTCTCAGGTACATAAAGGGCAGATATTATTAGACCCATTTTTCAAGTGTAGGAAAATAAGATAAAAAGATAAAGGAAATCATTTCCCTAAGAAAGTAATAAGACGTTTGGTCAAGCCTTTCCATGTCTGAGATTAGAGTATTGCTTTTGAAATATTAGAACACTAATCCTCAACATCTTTTGGTCATTATGATTGAAATTTGTATTGGGATGGAATGTTTTTTAATAACCATGCATCAATAGATACATGCTATATTTATATCTCCAGAAGTAGGACATTGTTTGTGCACATTAATATAAATGTTGGAGTACTGATGACTGATTTCTTTGGCTGTACCATGCTTCTTGCCTTTAGATGCACCCTGCATGTGTCTTTATTCTCTACACTTCTCTTTAATTATATAGTACAACAGAGTAGTGGGGAAAGATGTTGAGGAATACAGTAGCACTGAAACTAAGTAAAAGGTGTAACATTATTCTGACACACCTGCAGACATGACCACTGCTTAAGCTCTTCATCACATAGTCTGAATGGTTAGCCATTCAAAAAGGTGGTTGTAATTAGCTTTTTCCCCCCAAAGATGAACTGTGCACATTTGAAAGTCATCTGCTGGAAAAAGAGGGGAAAAAAAGGCCTGATGAGAAGCAGTCTTTGGTTTCATACTAAAATGTATTAATTTCTTGGAGAGACCCTCTGGCTACCTTTCACCTCGTTTTAAATTCTCTTCCCTTATTTCACTAAGGCATGGAGTCAGAGACACAGAGTTCTTTGCTGGTGTTTTGTCTAGGCCACCTACTTGCTGTGTGGCTATGGGAAGTTCATTTGATACTCCTGAGCTTCAGTTCCATTCTCTGGGAAAAGTATATAAAAAAGTCACTATCATAGGAGTGTACTGTGACTCCAAGAGGAAAGTCCATGTTTGAGCAGTGATCTTCACACCTGCCACATTGGTATCATCAACATATATAATAGAATCTGTTTGTCATATATTTTACTGTTACAGAATATACCTTGATTCATTTACTATTTCACACACGAAGAACTGTGAAACTGACAAAATGCAGTTGCATTTCTTAACATCTTTGAAGCAGTTTGCAGCCATATCTCTTTAATCATTTCATAAAACAGTTTATAAAAACACATCTTTTCTCAAGGAACATACAGACCATCTATTCCTTGTGAATTTTTCTATTTTCCTTAAGTTAAATCCTGAACCTAAAATGGTAAATGCTGTCAGTTGTGCATTTTCACAGCAATTACTTCTGTCTGCACACTTGCACAGAATGGAAATGTGGGAGGAAATATGCATAAAATCAAGCCAGAGACAATAAGAGATTTCCTCTTGAACTTTAGGTCCCCACAGTATAGTCTTACAGCTAATGTGTACTCTGTAGACTTGGAGGCTGTGTTTTGTGATTCACAGGGAAAGATCGACGGGGTGTCTTGCAGAGTAGAACATGCAAATACTCTGCCATTCTAAAGCCAGAAAACCCTGAGGTGGTAGATGTGAGGCTACTGCTTTGAGGTTATTGCTTGGACAGAAATGCCGTTAGAGCTGTCTGAGTGAATAATGTTATCTTGCTCTGACCCTGGCAAGAGTATCTCCAGTTCATGGCATTTCCTGCTGGAAAGGGTTGGAAATCAGAGTTAGCCCATAGGAGTTGGCCCAACAGATGAAGAAAGAATGGGCAGTTTTGCAGTGCTTATGACCATAGACACTGAAGGGATCCAGGAAATGGAAATCTTGTGTTTTTATACTCTGTTCAAGCTCACACTGGAACTATGTCACTCATGAGATGTGTAATAATACACCTCACTTAATACCACTGCTCCTATATGAAGTATGGGCCCAAATGACCTCATTCTTACCAGAAGCACAGCTGCATCACAATGGGATGCATAGCATATGTGATAGGAAAATACCTGAAGTCACTGTTTCTCAAGCTGAATGTACCCAAGAATTATCTGGGGATCTTGTTAAAACACACATTTTTATTCCCTAAGTTTTGGGTGCAGATTCTCCATATCTAATTAGCTTGTAGTGATGCTGGTGTTGCCAATCAGCAGATTAACTATAGAAGCAAAGCACTATTCATATTTAAAACATATTTGCTGCTATGCACACATTTAATAGTCATCAAAAAACAAAACAAACAAACAAACAAAAAGCCCTTTGAGGTGAGTATTCTTTAGCAGGTGTTTTAGTTACCTGGTGAGATTTGTAAAATACAGATTACTTGGCTCCTCTCTCTGAGTTTCTGCATGCATTGCATCATTGCATCTGCATTGGAGACTGAGAATTGACATATTAAAGATGCTTTTCAGAGTTGTTCTTCCTGCAGCTGAACCATTCACTGCAAACACTGACTTGAACCTAGCCTTCCTTCATCTGAAACTTCTAGACAGAATTTTGGAAATACTTTTTTCAAATATTGAAAGAAATAAGATAATCAGGATATGTTTGAATGAGGTGTTCTCTTGTAGATAATTGTGTATTTGTTTGTAATTGGAAGAAATAATACAAATTTCTCTGAGCTTTTCAGGTAAATTATTCCAAGTTTAATACCTTGAATTTTATAATATGTTACAGTCAGGGTATTCATATGATTCATGGAACTGGGCTCATTCAGTTATGCCCTTTTTATTTCGTATGGTATGTGTGTTCATGTTTATGCTTATCTTTACTCAGTTTTATCGTATGTATAAACCCATGCACAATTCACCATGACTAAAACACAGTGCCGTCGCCAGGGCCCCCACAAACTGCCTTCTTCCCAAGTCACATTTTTTCAAAATACTTAGAACCATTAATCTCTTCCCAATCTTTACAATGTTATCATTTTAAGAATATTACACAGTGGAAGAATGTAGCTTTCATGTGAAAAATTAAGGCTTGCTATTTCCTGAATTATAGCAGTGAATTCATATATATTAAAATAGGAGATAATACATTTATGTTTTTATAAGCTCACTGTATGATCCTAATATTTGTTCAAATGTTGACCAAAATAAGTAAATCCTCTAGTTTCAGAAAATATTCATAGCTAAGGTTATCATATGAGTGAATCATTCTTTCCAAGGTCCAAATTTTAAAGTATATGTATGGAAATTAGGTCTTAATATGAAAGACATTAAAAAGAGTAGGTCTTAATAGTAAATTTTGTATGTATCGCTTAACTCTTAACTTGATTCTGAATCAAAGTGTTACTTATTCATCCTGTAAGAATGGAATCTGTGTAACTTTGGGGGAAGAAGTGATTTTAAAATATTTATGAAGTATTAGTATTAGGAACACTGATCATGCCAATTCTTTTTTCTGCTGTATTCATTTTTTTTCTGATCAAAGATGATCTGAGTTAGAACAGAAAGATAGTTATCTTTCTCTTAAAAGAATTGATTCAACTAGAAATTACAGACTCACATACACATCATGTGTATCTGATGTGTGCTTTAAGAAACATCATGTGAAAATGAATATCATGGAAAGGTGTCTGATTTTTTTGTCACATACTTTAATGACAGCTTTTTAAAAAATTATATAATTTAAAATTACCTTTTTTTCTTGAAAACACATATGACAATAAAAAATTCATTTTTGCGTATTTTCTCCTTTTCAAAGACCAGTCATATGAATAGAATAATGCTAATTGTTTTTCACATTAAAATTACTATCAATACACATTTCAAATTATTTTTATTTACTTAATGTTAAAATTTTAGGTGGCTCACTAGCTATTTTTTGTTCTTCCTTATGCATGAAACTATGTTTACACTACCCATTACTAATAAGGCAAGTGATCAACACTGCCTAATAAATCTAATTAGACATACTACTTAAATACTTAGAAGCTTCACTTTCATAAGTTATGGTATCAAAATTATTTTATAAATATCTAATACTGAATAAAAAAATGAACCCCAGACAAAACAACAGGTTTAAAACAACTGGAATCAATTGATTTGTTTAAACTCTATAAGCTAAGCCTATCAGCAAGGTCATCGCATTTCTTAGTCACTCAGTGTCCACTAACAGGATGTGATAAAAGGGGTGGGTGATTCCTGGGACTCATTCAAATAAGACAGACTGAGGCTTGTATTTATTCATCTCGAAAAGAGTCTTCTAAATGTGTCATGATCTCTGTGATCCATGCTGTCTGATTTCCAAAAGTAAAACTGTTATGTAAGTGACAAAGGCAAAACCTGTCATTTCTTGTGGCTAGTCGGCTGACACCGCGTGCTTTCTGCCAACTTTAATTGCAAAAGCAGGACTAGACACCAGGTTCAAGGGAAGCAAGTCAATAGAATCAGTCTTAAAGAATTTTATGCCTCGTTTTCAGATAAATCAAACCCATCTGTGACTACAATTATTTGTATTCCTGCTAAGAACATCCTGATAGTTTAAATCCACTGTAGCATCAACGGCAAGATTGATGTCTAGGGTTTCCTCATACAAATCAAATAAATACCTGTTATTAGAGGTGTTGGAGGAGGCAAATACCTGGAGCATGGTTCCTCTCAACTGAAGATCTTTGAACTAAATAGACATTTTTTTTCAAGATAGGGTTTCTCTGTGTAGTTTTGGTGCCTATCCTGGATCTGGCTGTGTAGACCAGGCTGGCCTCGAACTCACAGAGATCTGCCTGGCTTTGCCTCCCAAGTGCTGGGATTAAAGGCATGTGCCACCACAGTCCGGCTTCTAAGTAGACATTTAAGCATATCAGATGTTCAGAGTCCAGGGGTGGCATTGGATAGGGATAATTGTAGAGACACCATCTTTCAATATGGAAGTATCAGGAAGTCATATACTAGTCAGTGGTAAAGGACAATTCTGGAATTTGAATTACTTCAGGTTTTACCTTCCTTGATTAACATGTTCCAGCTTATTTATTCTCCCAAACTCCTAGCTGAGTCTTCAATAATATTGGTTTTACGTTCTTGATCATTGCTGTTATCCATTTATAAATTCCCTTTGCAGTGGGTAGGTGTCTTCTCAACCCATTTTCGGTTTATAAGTGAGAGCCTAATGTTTTCCCATTGCAGTTTCTCTTTTAATCAGTGGCACTGTGTTTCCTTTAAAGACTCTCTGACCATCCCATACATCCATTTATAATTCAGTTAATTAAAAAAAAGTCACATTCACAGATCTCAAGGACAAGCCGTCTTAGTATGAAACACCCATGGTCAGAGCTCAAAGGATAGCAGGGAGTCAGTGTGAGACACTCACTTCCTATAAGATTCTGAGAGCTTTTGTCGTAGAACACAGGAAGAACTTCAATCCTTTCTGATATCTTCACATCAGAGGACAGTTTTCCTAGTCTATATTCCATCTAAGAGCTAAAACTCATACTATGAAAAAATTTTCTTTTCTGAATGTGTGTGTGTGTGTGTGTGTGTGTGTGTGTGTGTGTGTGCGTGCGCGCGCGCGCGCGCGATCTTTCAATTCAGCTGGTCCAGGTTCATTGGGAAGTTCTCCCTTTAACTCATTTCTGTTCATTCACATTTTATTTGGGCAACAAGAAGAAGCCATATGGCACTTTTAATATTCAGCCTCTGCCTAGAAACACTTTAATTAAATCATCAAATTCATTAAGTATTTCTCCTTCTTTCCAGACTTTATCAACAGGTAGCATTATGTAAATTTCAGCAACTACACATAGAAGGCTCTTGTCTTCATATTTTCAAGAATATACTCTACTTTAAATAACATAACAAGACACCACCAATAGCTTCCTCACCATACATTTGTCCTTCACAAATATTCTCTCAGAGTTTTTTTTTTCTTTCTTTTTTTGATTTTCACTAGCTTCTCGATGCATCCATCTCCTGTCTGCCACATGGTCCCTCAGATAATACCACATGTTTTAACTTGTCATTACAGCAGTAGCAATTACATCCAGTCATTAAAAGCTGTTTTGGTTATGCACGGTTGCACAACAAACAATCCCCTGGAACTTTATGAGATAAAACAGCTACACTGTTGAACTTAAAATTCTGAAACATGGGCAGGACTTATCAGGATCAGCTTGTCTTTGAAGTACATGACATCAGCTCTGTTGTTTGAAAATCATTGACTAGCATTTCTAAGATGTTCCACTCATAGAGTTTGCAAACTGGTGCTATAAAGTATCTCTCCAGGAGAGGGTTTGGGATGATGAAGTCCAAACAAAACGTCAACAAATGTTGCCTGTTGTTCCTGTCCAGGTTCGAAAAGATCCATTTCAATGGAACCAGAATGAGAAATGATGGACTTCTCAAGACTGCCCACTAAGAGATGGCACAATGTCATTTCTATCATACACACTGACAGCCACATGAATAGTTGTGGACACGTCAAATAACTTGGAAGCCAAATTGTAAAACTGTCATATTGATTTGAAAAACATGAAAGCACTCTATTACAAGATGTAGCTTATGTTCTCAAAATATTTTTAAACAAAAATAATAACTAAAATGTTTTATGGATTGATTTTTTCTCTTATTTTTGAGATAAAGTATAATTATATCACATTCCCAGTTCCACTTCCTCCCTCAAAGCCAGCCCATATACTCTTTCTTGCTCTTTTTCAAATGTATTGCCTGTTTTGTCATTAATTGCTGTTACATATATAACCATACATACACAGTACACACACACACACACACACACACACACACACATATATATATATACACACACACACACACACATTATATGATGTTCCTAAAATGTATGTTTTCAGGGGTGAGCATTAGATATAAGATAATCAGTGTGCTCTTCTCTGAACACTATTTCTTCTGCTCTCAGCATTCCTTAGTTGCCTGTGTTCCTTTGTGTGGCGTTGGACAAGGTCAAGAACATTTGTGTGCCTTATCTGTTGCTAAAAAGGCCCAGTTTGACATTCTAGGCCTTTGTGGTCACAAATAGGAAGTTCAATGAAGGACTAGTGTTGCAGTTTAAGCAGCCAGTGAGCTGGATGTTTCTTAAATTCATTCAGTTTCTTTTATCTTTGTTTGGTAAGTTAAGAATGTTAATAATATTTGTCACTCTCAGTTCAAAGGAGTCTATGATGATCAATACAATAGTTACTGCAAATAGAATAAAAAGATGAATATTGACAAGGATGACTATTTAATCAAGAACGCTGGGGATCTATAAGCTTAGTCTAACAGTAAACTTCAGGCATCTGTAGGATCACTTATTAGAAATCAGGCAGAATAATGTGAATTAAGTGTAGACAGGAGGTTGGATCTCAGTTCATCAACATCCTCAGACATGAAGAATCACATTGACAAATACAAGAAATTTTTATTCAGTGAAATTTAATAAAGTATGCTTTTTACAAACACCTAATTTGATCTCAATATGGATTAGTGTTGGAATACTTTTGGCTGAGAGATCAGAATGTGTGGAAATAGAAACACAAACAGTGTATTTCCCACATAATGGGTGACCCAGCACATTACACTAAATATGCCACCAAAAAAGAATTGTTGCTTGAAGAGGGGAGTCTATGTTCACAGAGGCAGAAGTGAAGATAAATCTCAGTAAGTGACATTGGATAATCACGTCAGAGTGAACGCACTAGTGTGCGTATCTGTGTTTGCATGTATGTATGTTGCTGCATTGCATAATAATGTATCAGAATATAAGGACGTGCGTGTGTGTGTGTGTGTGTGTGTGTGTGTGTGTGTGTGTGTGTGTGTGTGTTGACTCATTGGATAATCATTATCAGAATGTATATATTTACCCCCTCTCTCTCTGTGCCTCTGTCTGTATGTGTATCTGTCTCTGTATCTCTGTTTGTCTCTCTGTCTCTCTGTCTCTCTCTCTCTCGTGTGTGTGTGTAGGCTTCTAAAATATAAATGGAAAATACACCCCAGAGTACTTTGGGATTTCTTTTACTTTTCTAGTGGTTTTCTGTATTATATTTTTCTCTGAGGAATTCCTTAAAAGTATTTTCAAGGGTTTTGAAAGTGAAGTTGCAAAAGGAGATGACGATGCACGAATTCAAATTTACCTTAAACATTTGGCAATAGAAAAATTCTCCAGATTTTGTGGAAGTCCTGAAAGCAAATGTGGCAGAAAAGACATCACTAGATATTGCTTACATCTCAAATGTTAGGGGCTACAAATTAATAAATGTCAGCATTTGTGAGACTGAGAATAAAATATTGATATGATTTCTATTCATTAACACCAAAAATCTATCACGTTCATGACAAAAATGTGATACATGGATAATACAGACAGTATATAAATAATAAGAGAAAAATCGTTTTATAAAATTACAACTTGGAAATAACTTATCAGCAACCAATAAATGTGTTTCTTTACAATGGTTTTCCCAAAATTTTTAACAATTTAGCACATATCCTAAATTGTAATTTTCTTTTACCATCTGAGAAAAAATAAGCATATTCCTAAGTGATATCCCAATATGTGTTGCTAGTATAATTTATATGCATTTATCTTTTAACTAAAATAAAAATTTTAAATTTTCTACATTATTCCTGATGGTTTGAAATATTTAACTGAAAGAGGTATAGAATTATGTTACCACCATGGCCATGTATCCACATGTGCACATACATATGAAGCTATATATTGGTATTTATGCAGTAATGTTTTAAAGTATGAACTCATCAGCACATGCAATATGCCCATGGCTATGTATGTGTTGATTAAATCACACAGTTCATTTCATTGTCTTTCAAGTATTTATATGCAAATTTTATCTTTTAATGAAACTATGAACATCTTACAGTTACTTCTTACCCACTGACAAATAAACAATTGGCAATTTGATCAATATTTTCTACTCTACAAGCCTGAATTTATCTTGACTAGTTATCCTAGCTGTCACAAACTTTCCTTCCAGTGACAGTGGTTTTATTTGCCACATATTATTATTATGACCTAAGTTTTTTAATTAGAAAATTTTTCCATAAAGTACATACACTGCTGCAAGTAGTATTCTCAATGCGACTCATGGAAAAAGCTGACCATTCTTCTATTCATCTGTATGTCCACTGATCAATTGATTGCATTTTCATTAACTTACCAATTTCACATGCATTTATCAACTAATATTTATGAGCAAAGCATAGGTCCAGACTTTATGATAGCTAGATGTTTTTTATGAAAACTTAAAGACTTTTTCTAGAACCGTGTATGATAGAGATAGTACAATTTAAATCCTTATACCAAGGTCCAGAAAAGTTGAATATCTCGCCCATATTTAGTATAAGAAGCTCATTCAGTGTCTTCTTGTATATACTTACATTACATTAATTTCATTTTCATTGACTAAATGTAAAATGAGAGGTAGTGTAGAATGATAGCACTGTGACACCTGGTAGAGGAGGAAATTAAAAGCTCCCACTATTGTGTCATCATCATTATTCATTATTACTGCAGTTCATAGCCTCCACTCTGCCAAGTTCTTTACAAACTGCATTTATGTCACTGTATGGTGCTGTGTCCTTACAGGGCTCCAGGGATTGCTATAACTGGGAAGTGAGGGAATGAGGAAATCTCTCTCTCTCTCTCTCTCTCTCTCTCTCTCTCTCTCTCTCTCTCTCTCTCTCTCTCTCTCACACACACACACACACACACACACACACACACACACACACACACACACACACACTGGGGGGGCAGGGACAGATAGACGAAGATGGAGACAGAGATGCTTCTGGGATCAGGAGGACAGGGCTATTTAAGAGAGAAGCTGTAGCACCCTGGAAACACAGAGTGTATATTATATGCAGTTGAACAGAGAAGTGATGTTATTTCATGCAGCTGAACAAAGGGGTGGGTTATTACATAAAGGTAAACAATGAGGCAGAATAATTATATACAGCTGAACAAAGAGGCTGGCTTAGCTAACCTCAGTACCAGAGTCTCTATAGGGGAAGAATCTTCAGGACATAAACATCCAGGGTGAAAAGGCTGCAGTAGATACTTTCTGCACACACTGTCAACATTCACACAGGGACCAGAGGAAGCTTTGCCATCCCCATGGGGCTGAGGCATTGGTCCTTGACATGTTTTGCCCGTGTCAACAACACATATTCACTTAGCATTTTATTCATTCCCTACAGTACATATCCACACTTCTGTCTCCTCTAACTGGATCTGAATTATAAAATGCATCATGTAGTCTGTACTTATATAATTTAAAGAGTCAAGCTGTATTTATCTCATAAAATCTGTACTGGTGCTGTCTTAGTTATCACTTTTAATCCTATGAAAAGTTCTGTATATGAGCAAATCCTCAAGAAGTGTGTTTATAAATAAATAGTTTAAATGTGGAATTATTTATTATAATACCTAACATCCATCAAAATATCATGTATCCATTTGATTTTAAACTTAAGGAAATCATTCTGAAATAAAAGGCTATGAATTCTTTACCAACTACGATGAGGTTGTATCTGTTGTGTTTGATTCCTGACTGCCCACTCAGGATTCTCAGGTATGGTATGCAGGACCTTGCCTCTTCACATTTACATGTCATGCTTGCTTTTTTGTGTGTTTTTTTGTTGTTATTTCCATTTCTTTTTTTTTAACAAATGTAAAGATGTTCAAAGTTCTATTTTAATATTACCTCTCTCTTTTTTTTGTATTTTTTTTTAATTTATTTTGCAATACAATTCAGTTCTACATATCAGCCACGGATTCCCTTGTTCTCCCCCTACCGTCCCCCTCACCTTCTCCCCAAGCCCCCCCCCCCCCATTCCCATCTCCTTCAGGGCAAAGCCTTCCCCACAGACTGAGGTCAACCTGGTAGACTCAGTCCAGGTAGGTCCAGTCCCCTACTCCCAGGCCAAGCCAAACAATCCTGCATAGGCCCCAGGTTTCAAACAGCCAACTCATGCAATGAGCACAGGACCCGGTCCCACTGCCTGGATGCCTCCCAAACAGATCAAGCCAATCAACTGTCTCACCCATTTGGAGGGCCTGATCCAGTGGGGACCCCTTAGCCATTGGTTCATAGTTCATGGGTTTCCATTCATTTGGCTATTTGTCCCTGTGCTTTATCCAACCTTGGTCTCAACAATTCTCGCTCATATAAACCCTCCTCATTCTCGCTAATTGGACTCCCAGAGATCCACCCAGGGCCTAGTCATGGATCTCTGCATCCAGATCCCTCAGTAGTTGGATGAGGTTTCTAGCACAACAATTAGGGTGTTTGGCCATCCCATCACCAGAGTAGGTCAGTTCGGGCTGTCTCTCGACCATTGCCAGCAGTCTCTTGTGTGGGTATCTTTGTGGATTTCTGTGGGCCTCTCTAGCACTTTGCTTCTTCCTATTCTCATGTGGTCTTCATTTACCATGGTCTCCTATTCCTTGTTCTCCCTCTCTGTTGTTGATCCAGCTGGGATCTCCTGCTCCCCCAAGCTCTCTTTCCCTCGACCCTCGCCTTTCACTACTTCAAGCTCTACTATAGAGCTACAGTAATAAAAACAGCTTGGTACTGGCATAAAAACCGACATGTGGACCAATGGATTCGAATTGAAGGCCCTGACATTAATCCGCACACCTATGAACATATAATTTTTGACAAAGAAGCCAAAAGTGCACAATGGAAAAAAGAAAGCATCTTCAACAAATGGTGCTGGCAAAACTGGATATCAACATGTAGAAGGCTGCCAATAGATCCATATCTATCACTGTGCACAAAACTTAAGTCCAAGTGGATCAAGGACCTCAACATAAATCCAGCTACTCTGAACCTGCTAGAAGAGAAAGTAGGAAGTAGTCTTGAACGCATTGGCATAGGAGACCACTTCCTAAATAGAACACCAGTAGCACAGACTCTGAGAGAAACAATCAATCAATGGGACCTCTTGAAACTGAGAAGCTTTTGTAGAGCAAAGGATACGGTCAACAAGGCAAAGCGACAGCCTACAGAATGGGAAAAGATCTTCACCAACCCCACATCTGACAGAGGACTGATATCCAGAATATATAAGGAACTCAAGAAATTAGACATCAAAATGCCCAACAGTCCAATTAAGAAATGGGCTATAGAACTAAACAGAGAATTCTCAACAGAGGAAACTCAAATGGCTGAAAGACATTTAAGGAATTGCTCAACATCCCTAATCATCAGGGAAATGCAAATCAAAACAACTCCTTACCACCTTATGCCTGTCAGAATGGCTAAGATCAAAAACACTGAAGACACCTTATGCTGGAGAGGATGTGGAGCTAGGGGAACTCTCCTCCACTGCTGGTGGGAATGCAAGCTTGTACAACCACTTTGGAAATCAATATGGTGCTTTCTTAGAAAATTGGGAATCCATCTCCCCCAAGATCCAGCTATACCACTCTTGGGCATATACCCAAGGAATGCTCAACCACACCATAAGAGCACTTGTTCAGCTATATTCATATCAGCATTGTTTGTAATAGCCAGAACATGGAAACAACCTAGATGCCCTTCAACTGAAGAATGGATAAACAAAATGTGGTACATATACACAATGGAATACTACTCAGCAGAGAAAAACAATGACATCATGAGGTTTGCAGACAAATGGATGGATCTAGAAAAAATCATCCTGAGTGAGGTAACCCAGACTCAGAAAGACAACCATGGCATGTACTCACTCATAGCAGGATACTAGACATGAAACAAAGATGATTTGTCTGCTACTCATATCACCAGGGAGGCTACCTGGAAAACAGGACCCCAAGAAAGACACAGGGATCGCCCAATGACGGAGAAATGGAATGAGATCTACATGAACAGCCTGGACATGAGTGGGGGTATTTCCATTTCTTAAAGGTACTTGTCATGTATTAGCATTCCAAAATATTGCTTTTCCTTCAAGGTCCAAATGAAGTTACAACTCCTTCTGGAAATAAAATATGTCACAGAAGCTACAGAGACTTGAAAGGGCCCAGTGTGAAACAACTCACGATTAGAACTGTCTTCCATTCCCTTTCCAGACTAATGCTATTGAGAGCATAGACTACATATCATACTGTTTTAGTATCCCCTTTATTTCCAGCATGAAATCTGCAGTTTTATATTACAAAATACAAGAAATTTATTAATGAATGATCAAATTTTCTATAAAATCCTGTTTCCTTGTTCTCCTTCACTGCCTCTGGCTCCTATGGTCTTCTTTGCCCTCTTCTGCAACTATCTCCGAGCCTTGGGAATGGACACATGATGTAGATGTTGCATTTAGGGCTGAGCACTCTATTGTTGCTGGAGTTTTCCTGCCTGGCCCACAGTCAGGATAAATCTCTCTCACCTTCCAGTCCCACAGCTGCTCAGACCTGACCAAGTAAACACAGAGACTTATACTGCTTACAAACTGTATGGCCGCCGGGCGGTGGTGGCGCACGCCTTTAATCCCAGCACTCGGGAGGCAGAGCCAGGTGGATCTCTGTGAGTTCGAGGCCAGCCTGGACTACCAAGCGAGTTCCAGGAAAGGCGCAAAACTACACAGAGAAACCCTGTCTCGAAAAACCAAAAAAAAAAAAAAAAACAAACTGTATGGCCATGGCAGGCTTCTTGCTAACTGTTCTTACAGCTTAAATTAATCCATTTCCATTAATCTATACCTTGCCACATGGCTCGTGGCTTACCGGCATCTTCACATGCTGTTTCTCATCGTGGTGGCTGGCAGTGTCTCTCTGACTCAGCCTTCCACTTCCCCGCTTTATTCTCCTCCTTGTCCCAGCTACACTTCCTGCCTAGCCAATGGCCAATCAGTGTTTTATTTATTGACTAATTAGCAACACATTTGCCATACAGAACATCCCACAGCACTCTATAGTCACTGATGTTCTGCATCCTAAACAGTTTTGTGTATTCTCTTAATACCACCTTCAGCAAAAAAGAAGCTTCTATGATATGACTAGAAAGATGTACTGACCAATGGGTGTAATTATAAGCTGGTAGAAGTTAGTTTAATCCTGTGTCCCTTCAGCAGGGTGTTAAAAACAGCTCCTCCCTTAGGAACAAAGACCAGTGTAAGCACAGGTTCTTGACCTTGTTAACTGCAAGGTATGGGTTTTATCTTGTGGAACACATTGTAAATCCAACCAAATAGTGTTGGTTACTCCTATAGCATTGCGTCACTGTTGCATACGTGAGCAATACTTTCCATTCAGGTGGTTATTATCATTTGCAGGGGTCAAAGACATAGACGATTAATGATTAGTTCCTCTCGCAGTAGCATTTGTATTACCATGCAGCACTCTAAAAGTGAGCCAGAGGTGAAACTTCCAGGTCAATATCAGCTTTGTTTCTCCATACATTATGACATAAATATGTGATGTCTTCTGTTTTATCGCTTACAGGTAGATTTGGCATTGTTTCCTTTAAGGTAATGGTTTTGAAGAGTCTTTTACTTTTAAGTTCTTTTACTTAGTTTAAAGTATCTCTCCTCGTTTGTGTTTAATACACACAATAGAAAATGTTTGTAACAAATTATGGTATTTCCCTCGTAGACACTTCTAGAAGAAAATTCCTTCTGATACAGTATGATTTTACAATTTAACTTTTATTGTGTCCATATCAGATTAAGTTTAGAGAAATATACAACTGCAAGAACTTTGAATGTAATCAGGAGATGGGTACATTTGAAATCGGATCCCGGTATCTCGTGGATGTTTATTAATAGTCTGACTCTAGGAAAGTAACATAATTTCTCTTTATGTTTGTTTCATTATCTATAGTTTAGTCAGACAGACACACAGACAGACAGACAGACACACACACACACACACACACACATACACACACACACACACACACACATACACACACACACACACACACACACGTATGTATACATATATAGTAACCACAAGCAGCACATCCATCATTATTAGCTTCCTCTTGCATTAATTCCTTGGTGAGCCTTTTCTATTACTCTAAAACTATACTCATTGACATTCAGATGATGAAATGATTTGTTTAATTGCCTTAATATATTAGGCAATTAATTCTTTTAGTGTTGAACAAATTCCAACAATTTCCTGAGAAGAAATTATAATGAAGGTTTACGTGAAAGAAATTAAAGCTACTCTCATATATTTCTGAAAAAAGTACCTTCATAGGCAATATTTGAAATTTTACAATTCTGAGTTGTACTCAGGCAGTTAATTAGAGGTTAATATGAATATCAGGGATGAGAAACCATGCAAAGAACTCACTGGCTACATTTAATGTGAGGGCTTTGTTTTGGATAGTGAATTGTGGGGCCACATCTCTACCAATCAGAGTTATATAATAAGTTGGTAAGGGCATATAGTAATCAATGGCCAACCTACTTATAGGAGAAAAGGTGTATCACTGTGACCACATGACAAGGAATTGTAATGCAGCAAATAATTGTGATGGAAAACCACTAATCTTGTTTTACTAGTTAATCCTTAGATATGACTTTCCAGTTCAAATTTAGTAGTTAAAACTGTTATATTTAAAAAGTAATACTTGCTTTTATTGAAAGATTAGAACAAATATTTAAGCCTACCTTATTACCACATGTCCTTTGCTCTCTCATGTTGTTTTACTTTTTTAGGATAAAATGTCAGGTACCAGAAACCTACTACTATGGATGGTGACTATTTTTTCTCCTGAGAAGCTGTACTAGAAAAATGCGTCCTTGAAGTGATCCAAAATGTGCTTCAAGTTTTGTACTTTCCTTCTTTGCTCAGTAAAATACTAAATATGTTTACAAATTGTTAATATGGCATGTTTTAAATTTCTTGGAATAATGGCTAAAGAGAAATATATACTTGTAGAATTTGACACCAATTTTTAAAGATCTCAGAGGAAGGTGGGTCTATAAAGAAGAAACTTCAGAGTTCAGCACAAAATAAAACAAGAAACAGAAGACAACTTCTAACATTTAAGATTCTGGAAGTTGCTTGGTCACTCAGGACATTAGTTGGTATCCATATCTATGTGCTAGTTGGACTTTTGGAAGACATTCCTCTGTTTATAACTTTAATCTATACTTTGAAGTCCTCTTTGCTGTTTTTAGTTCTACGCGTTTTCTCTCATCTCTACAAGAATTTGTGTTTACTGCTAGATATGAAGTAAATATTTATTAAATGAACAGAGTTTAGAAAAGACATCTTTCAAGTAGAATCATTTCTGTGAGAGAATTATCATTTTAGTTTTGCTATAGAACTGCTATGGAAGGGAAAACATAATGGGTGAATATGGCACCAATGAATGAATAATCTACAGTATCAAGTATAAAATGGTGACATCGATAACTTTCTGATGTGCTATGCATTTATTACTAACTTTGAAAGGCTTCCATTGGCAAGTAGGATTATACCATCAGTTTGTTCAGAGGAAGACTTACAGAAAGAGGGGGAAAAAAGAGAGCTGAGGCCTGCAGTATGGTTCTGCTATAGCCCAGTGACATAGAGATAGTCAGTCAAAATGATTCATTCGACATTGGTTGGCTCTGTTGACCTCATGGAGAAAGTTCTACATAAAACTGGTCACACTAAAAGTAACAAGCCAACCTACATGGATATATTAGATTGTGATTTACTCAAATAACTTTGTTCAAAACTTTGCTCAAATTATGCCAACCTATGTCAAAAAGGAGACACCATGAATGATGATTCACAACAGTAAAATTGCAGAAGCCAACAACAGCTTGTTATTGCTGGCAGGGCACATTTCTTACATATTTTTACTTCTCGTTTTTAATTTTTACGCTACTATATTAAGAAAAATCACTTTTCTTCTTTTAGAAATTAAGGCATTTAGTGGGTCATGTATAAACATTCTACATCCTCTGTAAATTCAGAAAGATAATAAAGCTTTGGCAGTTTGGGAGGATTGGTATTATTGGACATTATTTTGTAAACAACACTGAAGACTCTGATGACCAATGTACTTGTCATCCTCATAATGTGTGGATACAAACTGGATGTGGTTTGTGCTTCTCAGCTTTTCTGTTGTCTGAATTACAAACTGGCAGGATAGGCATGCTGGTCCAAGTTAATTTAATAACTCTTCTCCAATAAACTAGGTGAGGTATGTGCAGCTAGCATCTACATTTTAAGTACAACTAAAATATTATAGAAGTATGACAAACATTTGAAACAAAATAGTATCATCTGTAGGCTTTTTTATTGACTCTGCAAGTATATTAAAAAGTACTACCCATTAGTTATAGCTTTGCACATTTTACTCAATATGTCATTTTAAATTGCATGACAAAGATATATAATATTCTAGTTTGGCTTCTTTTTAATATACATAAACAGATGGCTTGGAGGAAAGACTGATGTACAAATATATCTGCATGTATATCTGTGTTTACATCCACATATATTCAATCCATTTGATATTACCATCTGGTAATAAATCAACAGTATCCATTTTATTGTTATGCACATGTCACTAAGGTAGTAGCTTGCATTACAGTTATGTTGTCCAGCTCCTCTAATCATTTATCTTGAATTATGTGTGTTTATTTATGCCAATATGCTACATATATCTTATTCACTGGCACAAGAATACAGAATTCACTATAGTCCAAGCAGGGAATGAGGAAGTGCAGTCTCAAGAGATAGATCTGGCCTTTTAGAGCATTAACTAAATATAACATAGTCTTAATGATGACCTCTGGACTCTGTACTTCTCACAATGTTCCTTAAATTCACAGAGCAGTAGAGTTATTTTACAACAGTCTTTTGCCAGTTGCTCCACAAGAACAGCATGATTTACAATTTCATTTTCTTAGAAAAATTGCGAGT
Organism: Peromyscus californicus insignis; assembly: GCF_007827085.1. Classification (NCBI taxonomy): domain Eukaryota; kingdom Metazoa; phylum Chordata; class Mammalia; order Rodentia; family Cricetidae; genus Peromyscus; species Peromyscus californicus. The sequence goes on from NW_026294606.1 coordinate 112,485,254, forward strand.
TTATTATGCTCTAAGATGAAGCAGATAGATTGTGTATTTTCCTTATGACCATGATGCTGGCTTATGTTCCACAAACTCTCTGACTGTGATCAAGTATAAAGTAAGAAGACAAAGGCAATATTTGCAAGCAACTAGTGATAAGAAATAAAGACACAGAGAAAGGAGAAAACATTGAAATGAGTCCTAAATTTAGCACTATTTATTCCCTTAAGAATGTCATGCATTAGATGTAAATTAAAAGTAAAATTAACATATATAATAACAATGACACAGAAAAAAGGGTATAACAAATTGTCACTAACAATTAATGTGTTATCAACATTCTTACATTGCACATAAATGTTTGAAGTCTCATATAACACGTACTGTGTGAGAGATCTGTCTGTCTGTCTGTATATTTGTCTAGTCGCTGTCTGCTATCCACTATCTATCCATCTGTGTATATTATGTTTAGTATTTTCACTAGACTAATATTAACACATTTCTTATAAAAGGATAGTGGGATAAATGACATAACAAACATTAATTGTTCAGAAATAAAATAGGAGATGTTTTATGGCTTTTTGTGGAAAGAATTGCACAGAATTTTGTTCATCCTGCACAGGCAACTCAGATTGACCAAAAACAAAACAAAACAGACAAGCAAACACCACACACACACACAAATGGTATGACTTAAATCTAGCTTACTGAAAGGTGAGTTTACTGAGGTTACTTGCAAGAAGATGGACCAGGGTATAGTCACAACAACATGGATGTCTTAAAGGCAACTCCATTACTGAAAATCCCATCCCAGGTTGAGTGATGACACCTGGAAGCCACATCCCTGGAGCTTCCTGAGTAATCGGCAGAGAGCAGTTGGACTGAGAGAAACTCTTTACCAAGTGTCACTTATGCAATGTTGAGGAAGAGTTTGATTCTGTAACTTTTAGAAATCACAAGGCCTTGTAAGTTTAAATCACTTCCTTGGTCTTATTGGGCTCCCTCCTCCTTCCAGGAAGGAATGTGCCAATGGGAAGGAAACAGCTGCAAGTCAGCAGGGGTGTTATGGGAAAACTGAAGGGAAATGTCTCAGAAAACAGTATGAAATTGTAAGACCCATACTGAAGCCATGTAAGCTGTCATTGTTCTATAGGCTGCACACTTCAATTAGTAGACAAATTGTCAGACCAGATTTTATAAAGCAGCCGATATACAAGTCTCACTTCTATTCATAAATGGATTTTAAATATAAGTATAGTAAGCATTAAAAGGAATACAAAACTTATACAATTCAAACCAAGAAAGCAGTGCAGCTGTCAACTGGGGAAAAAGAAATATTACTGAAAGTCAAGGAAAAGTTTCATGAGGAGAAATGACTGCGGTCACTGAGGCAGAACAAAGCTATTGACATTGTACTCACCTAACAATGGATTTGCCAAGCACAGAGTGAAGAATTGATAGAACCACAGTGAACAGTAAGAAATAGCAAATTCTAGATTATTGGAGTTACACTTCTTCCGACAGATGTAGATAAACATACCAGAGGTAGAGAACATTAAAATATCATAATTAATATACTTATTTAGTTAAGTTGTAAAATATGAAATTAAAATTATGGAAAAGACTATTCTTAATTTGAAACATCACCCAAAATCCTTCTGAAGTGGCCCATGTACTTCTGAGACGTTTTCTTGGCATAGACACATGCAGAGACATTTTCTTAGCATAGATAAATTAAATTGCAAAATGTTATTCTTCAGTTTCGGACATTAAACCATAAACTTTTGACTATCCTTTAGAAAACAGAATAAAACACCAAAGAAAATTAAGTTGTTTAAAATCAAACAATACCAAAATGTTGACTTGACAAACCATGTAGGGTGTAGTTAACGCATCACCTGATGGGGTAGGAACTTTATGTGTCTGTATCATAGAAGAATAAATTGTGGAAATCAATTATCTAAGCCTCTATTTCACAGAGGCTGAGAGAAAACAGATTAAAACATCACTGGAAAGTGAAAATAAATGTAATAGAAAACAATGTGATGAGGAACAAATACATAATATTGAAATTTAAAAGGAGCCAATGGTTATTGGTTAACATTTGTGAATAAAGTAGATATAGCTTTTGAGGGAATTTTAAGTGGTATATGTTATTACTACCATATATTAAATAGCTTATCAATGGTGTTTGTGTAATTGGTCTGCAACTATACCACTCAAACACCCATGATCTAGCTTTTGCTTAGAATGATTCCATTAGCTTCATGGATGTCAATAACTTTCCAAACGCTTGTGATATAGACTTAGTTTAAAACAAGCTTAGCCTTTAAAATTTACCATGAATGAGAAAATTTAAAGCATATATATATATATATATATATATATATATATATATATATATATATATATATGATGTATTTTTATCAATTGAATACATTATATTCCAAACACTTAACACATACACCCCAGTGCTTAAATATACTGACATAAAATCTGAAAATGAAAAGAAGGAATATTTCCATCCTTTTGGAAATGTCAATCTAATCTTTTCCCTAAAACTGTATACAAATAGTGGCAGGAGATAAAATTAGCAATCTTTGCTTAATACACAGAATTGTAGCACTAGAAAAATCACAATCACTAATATCTCAAAGTAATATTTTACTCATAGAATATGCTACAAATTATGACATTTAAAAACATAATAGTGCAAATTAAAATTCAGAAAACAGAGAAAATAATATATAATAAATTTCAATAGATATACAAAAAGTTGCATATTAATATGTTGCTCAAAATAAGAGCCACTCAACCAAGGGAAGAGAAACTCATCCTATAAAACATATGTAGCAAGTATCAAGCTATCAATATTTCACATCCGTAATAGTGAAATATTTAAATATTTCTGGTTTCATGGTAAGATGAGATTTGCTACTATTGCAAATCTAATTTAATTATACTGGAGGGTTTGTCCAGGGCTGTAAAATACACAAAGAAGAAAGCAAACACCTGTAAATTTGGAGGAGGGGAATATTGTTACTACCCATGCACAACATGATTGAGTGTTTAAGAAAAAGTCACTTCTATTATAATAGTAAGTGAAGTTTGCTTGATTGTTAGTTATTATAACACATTTTTACTTGCTAGCAACTCAGAAAATAAAGATACTGCTTATAATGGCATAATAAAAATAGAACAAAAACTCCTTAAGTTATGTAGTAACAAAATCTAATGCAAGGCCTTGAAACATTAAAGAAAACCTACTTACATAAAACTAAGATAATCTAAAACTTAATAGTTACACAAAAGTAAATACACAAGAAAATTAATCTCAATATAGTATATATTTAATAAAATGTTGGTTGTTTATTTTTATAAAGAATAAATATGATTTTTGAAAATTCAAAAACATTATGCCAGTCCTCTTAAATTTGGTCTATAGGTTCTAAGCTGTACAATTACAATTTTGATCACTTTTAAGCAAGTGATTTGTTGAAATTATGTGACATTTCCCTTTCTGTGTCCTGATACTGAACATGAAGCAAGTTAATGGAGGAAAAATGTTATTTTAGTTCCCAGATTGTAGTCAGTGGCTGCATGGCATAAGGCAGGAGCCTGGGGCTGCTTGCTCACACCTGAGTAGATTAGGAGGCAAAGATAAGGGCATTTTTGTGTTGAGCTGGCTTTCTTCTTTTGCTCCTATTATTCAGTCTGGAATCTCAGCACACAAAATTGTGCATCCCACATTCAGGGTGAGTTTACTTTCCTCAGTGAAACGTCTCTGATAATTGACATAGTCAGAGGTGTGTCTCATTAATAGTCTAGTAGTTTCCTAATTCAATTCAGTTGAAAATGAAGACTGACTACCAAAATATTTTAAAATGTGCATGTAGATTTAGTGCAAAAGTATAGAGAAAGTGTTTATGAAAACAACTTAAATATCCTGTTTGTCTTGCTCTTCTGGATACATACTTCCGATTTACTGATTCCTGACTTGAGTCAGTTTGGGCCAACTGATGCAGTCTACACAAAACTTTCATGGGCACACTGGATGCTCAGAATTTGATAGGTTATAATATTTCATGTAAGTCATAAAAGTAACTACAATCCTTCCATTTGTCTGAAATCACATTTTCAGCTGGCTTTAAAAATAATCTATGTCCTCTCTGAACCTGGCTTTCATTTTGCTATCCTCTGCCTTTCTTTCTCTCAAAATCATCTGTATTCAAATAAATTCTATAAAAATCAAAGAGATGACATATCACTCAATGCTTACTGTGTCGTTTCTAGTATTCATATTTTTCCCTAATAAAGTGAGTGCATTTGTTCGTATTTGCATAGTTTGGAATCATCCTTTTTGAAACCTGGGACTAAATAAGCATTTAAACCAAATATTAGAAAACTGTCCATGCATCTTCTGAAACTCTTGACTCCATTATCATTCTAATGTCTAAGAAATCTAAATAGAATTGCATTGTATTTTCAAGTAATTGTTTTCAACAATCATAAAGAAAATATGAAAATTTGTGAATAAAAATATTAATGAAAATTTAGTTCACAAAGTAGATTTAGAGATGTTTACACAGAAGCTTGAGAAGATATGAAATGAACAGAGACTATAACAAACCCATTACATTATTTTTCCTTGCCTTTTGTACTACAGAGAGATAAGAGATGTGTAAATTAAATACAAGCATAAATTTAGAGATGTAGAAAGGACTCCATAATTTGAATAACAAATTCAGCAACAAAATTGAGAGACAAACTAATCAAGCCATATAAAAAAAGAGAAAAACCAAAAGTGTAAATACACACGCATTCCTACCCCAAAAGACATTTTAGTCACAGAATATACAATAATGAAAACAAATTTGTAAACATATTTTAAGAATTAAAAATAGATAATGTAGAAATACACAGGGCAAAAATAAATGAACAGCATCTTTTCATGATCATGAGTACCAATTTTTCCTGTATCAACTCTCATCCATGGCTCTTAAATGTAGAAGGTAGTTTTTATAGATTTACTTTGAATTAATATGAAGTTGGATATGCAAAGATGACTCGGTTGTTAAGAGTGTTTGAGGAACAATCTTAGGGGCTGAAGTACATATTTTAACTCACGTGAAAGCAGACATTCTCTTCATACCTCTACAAGCCTGTGACATTAGCTCTGACCAAGGCAGGGACAGGAAAATCTTTGGGGCTTGTTCTCTTTCAGCCTAGACCAGAACAAGGATCAAATTGTAGGTTGAGGGAGAGACCCTATCTCAAATGACTCATTGTAGATACATAGAAATCAGTTCAGTTGACCTGATACTTGGTTCTGCTATTTACAGGCTCAAGAATGACATATGTAACAAGAGACCCAACTATTTCCTCCTATTTGGTACATAAAAAGAGTGTAGGCTGAATTCACGGCTTTTTTCAATCAGGAAAATCAGAGAAAAGTGAGTGATGAATCACCTATCTGATAATGCCGTTTAAGACATTTTCTTCAGAGTTTAAGGACTTTTTTAATATATTAAAGTCTTCAGCTTACTGAATGAGGAAAAAAATAATGTTTCCTTTTCATCTGAGGAAACTCCTTGGTTAATAGAAAAGCTATGTCCAAAGGTTTTGATCTTTAGATGCCAAAGCCCATTTGATTAAAGTCAAATTTAATTTGAAAGTACTATGTTGGTATGTTTTATATTTCATGGATAAAATGGAATGATTCCTATTTGTATTCTCTTACAATACCACAATAAAATTTTTCTAGAATTCTGATGACCACCAGATTTCTTTAGGTGGACTAGAGGATAGAATGTCTCAATAGGTATTTGGTAGAATCAGGGGCTCTGTTTGAACCTTGTGTCAACCCAGCTGTCTTACACAGGAAACACGCATAGCTGTAAGCTATTGAGAAATGTCTGTTAAAATATTTCCATTAGCATGCCTATTTGAGAGTGCCCATTAGTTAACTGCCTTCTAACTATGTTTTTGAACTGAGCAATAACAGTGGGTGGTTTAGCAATCTTTAGTTATTAAAAAATGATTATACCACCTGTGGGCAAAGGTATTTCTAAACGTATTACCTATAGTCATTTAAGAGTTTAAACCTAGCTCTGAAATCATGTTCCAAGATCTTGCCATTTTCAAAGTTTTATTTTAAACTTCCTAAGTTGTTTCCTTTTCTATCACATATTCTGTTCACATCTTCTTTTGTGAATTCTCATCACTGCTCTTATCCTGTGTTCAATTATAAACACTTACTTTGCATTTCCTCTTGGACTGTAATTTACTGTTCATGCTGACCACCCCTCTCCTTCTAGAAGGATCAAGAACTCTTTATTAGACCCCACTAGTATAACTAATTTGTCAGATCATTCCTTTCTTCTCATAGTATAAAAAGGCGAGGATGTTTAGTTCAGTCAATGCCTGCAAACACAGCAGCTCATTGAGCTGTTAGAAACAGATTTCCAGTAACGTGAATTAAGCACTTGGCAAGATTCCATTACCTTTGATTATAAAAACGTGAAATTGATGGTCAATTTATGAGGTTATGTGACAGAGAGAGGACAGAAAGTCTTGAGGAGTTAAATGATAGACCAGCAGAAATTGTTTAGAAAAGGTACTATTTCAGCCTTTGCATCTATACTTCATCTTTTAAAAGTAGTCTGATTTTCATGGCCACTGGAGATGGTCTTTCCCTTCCAGACCTTTTTGTCCCATCTCTTGTGTTTAGAAAATGAATCTTTAATGAATGTTAATCAAGTTTCTAATTATAATATCTTTATATTTAATGTTTATGTATTAGATGAAAGGCAAACATTTTTGGGGCCAGTCACAAAGGACATGAATAATTTCCTCAGAAGCATATCTAATTAATTTTATTACTCTATAATATCTTTAAAATTTGAGATCTTATCAATTCATTAATTTAGATAAAAGTGAGTCTTTAGTACTTAAGTGTGAAATTTGTGCTGAAAATCCTCAGTTGTAATTTAAATCATGTGCAATTATCTAGAAGGTATAAAGGTAATATTTGAGGGATATTTATCATAACTTGGTTGTTGATTGTATTTACTTTTTTAGATTTGAGGCTGTTTTATAAATATTTTTAAATAATAAATTATAATATAGAAAACATTCCATATATAATAGATTATATATAAAACTTCCTCATTTGTCATCAGCTTACCTATTCTTAGGTCCTACTATAAATCGGGGCATAACAGAATGAACTCTGGGCTTTTTTTCATATCCTTCATACTCTAAACAAGAAAGAAAACCTACATTTTTTAAAACAAGACTAATAGTAGATGATTATTTAAAAAAATTAAAAGGTTCATCCCTAAGTAAATACTTTGTAGGACTTAGAAAATTGTAAATAAACCGTCATACTTTGAACCTTTTGATTGTCAGTGACTTGCCTCAGTATGTGGAAATACACTATATCGAAGAAATAAACAGAGCAATGAAGAATAAATAAATGAATATTCAACTATATTAACAAAATTATCATAAAAGGACTACAGTATTTTTTAAATGTCTTAAAGGAATAATTTTTCAAATTTTGAAGAATGAATTCAAAGTACATACAATTAAATTAATTTCAATTCACTGCTTTCTATGATAGAAATGGAGTATATTTATTAATATCACTCTAAGTCATTCCAAATATTCTAGCTTTCAGGAAGAGAAAAATTATTGGATCAAATGGTGACTTAAAAGAAAAGGTTAGGCCCCAGCCTAAGATCCTGCCACTATTACATCAGGAATAAAGTTCTTTCCAGTTGTTATGACTTTAGAATATAGTATGAGATCATTCTAAATTACTTCTCTATGCCTTAAATCTAATCATAAGTGTTCATATTCCAGTACCATTAGAGAAGTTGAGGAGTTGACATAGTTTATCACATCTTGTGAGTTCAGTAGGAAGACACAAGATGATATGGTGACAATAATGGTTACCATAGACTTCAAAACATTTTCTACAGAAGGTAATGTTTCCTATGGGCTGATAGAGAAATTATGACATAAGAGAAAGAGGATATTTTTATTAAAATACAGGTGCAGGCATGGGTCAAAAGCTATTCAGACTGTATGAACTCTGCAAAATTATCTTAACAAGAGTATGTAGTAAATAAGGAAACAAAAAGACAACAGCAAATTCATCACAAAAATCAGATCCTTACCTTAAGCTCCATATCCCTGCCATACGAAAGAATGTCTCCTTGCTTCAAGCCATTGACATTGCTTCAATGGAATAACACCTCGATCTCTTTAGAAGAGGGGTGGCTTGAACTCATTCTTAGAAGGAAAAATGATTCATTAAAGAAAAAAGGATGTTGGCATCAGTAGTTGAAACTGTATTTCGTTACACTGAAATGCTATTGTTTTCTACAAGATAGTTGAGGCAGCCATCTGTGTCTACTGCATTAATGTCACTTTTCAATGCAGTAGAAACAGTTTATCTTTTCCTTTATTTTTTAAGGAAAAATACTAAATAAAGAGAAAAATCCTGATGCAGCTTAATACTAGAGCTCCTAGCCCAGTTGTGCAAGATCTTTGTTCCTATCATACACACACACACAGAGATAGAGATAGAGAGAGAGATAGAGAGAGAGAGAGAGAGAGAGAGAGAGAGAGAGGAGATTGAAAATGTAGACCTTGCATTAAATTATCATTTTTAAGTACTAAGAAGTCTCTATATATGTATTTGCATATAAAATGTGTGCATGCAACATCAAAGGGCAAACAGGAACTACCAACTACCATAGTGATAGATTTTGACTTATCAAACATTGTCAATGAGCCTAGCTCAATGTCTTACCATGCTGCTCACTGCAAATGATCTAGACACTGTTTAAAGAGTAGATTTTTCCGGTACTTTCTATGCTCTACAGTGACAGACTTGCTAATGACTGTTTGATACAAGCAATTTTTTTACTCTTTGAAGATCACTTAGTAATGCTATCATTAGATTGAATGCAAAAATATTAAATAGAGATTCCCCGCAATTATTTATATCCAAAAGAATTGTGTTAGGAAATAAAATGATTTAGTCTTATAAAAATAAATGAACAACTAACAGTGATTTGCTGTTAAAATGCACAAAATTAAAAAAAAATAATGAGGTTAATCTGTACAACTACTCAGGGAGGGTTGGAGATTACAAGTGCAATTTTGAAAATATTAGTGGTTGCTGTGGGGTGGTCTGTTTGTCAAATGTGTTGTTGATTGGTCAATAAATAAAATGCTGATTGGCCAGTAGCCAGACAGGAAGTATAGGCGGGACTAACAGGGAGGAGAATTGAGAGAACAGAAAGGTGGAGGGAGACACTGCCAGCAGCTGCTATGACAAGCAGCATGTGAAGATGCCGGTAAGCCATGAACCACATGCCTAGGTATAGATTTATAGAAATGGATTAATTTAAGATAGAAGAACAGTTAGCAAGAAGTCTGGCATGGCCATACAGTTTGTAAGCAATATAAGTCTCTGTGTTTACTTGGTTGGGTCTGAGCGGCTGTGGGACTGGTGGGTGACAGAGATTTGTCCTGACTGTGGGCCAGGCAGGAAAACTCTAGCTACAAGTGGTTATGGAATTCATTAGATAGATTTAGTGTGATATCTGGATTCAATCTCCAAACATTGCTCAAACTCAAGATAAATAAAACAAGTGTGTAAACATTTGAGGACTTGGTAGTGATTAAGTACCTGAAAATAATATATGGCCCCCAAAGTTTGAAATAAAATTGCTTCATGTTGAAAGACCAAAACTGAATAAGTTTTAATGTTATGACCGTGTAAAATATTTTCTCTAAATAATCAAATATATACAGTAATGATAGTACTGAAAATTACAAAATGCACAGGCTAGAATGTACCTAAAAACATGGCAGCTACTTATGAGATAACCTTTATTTCTTCCACTATACAACTTACAATAATTTCATCAATAAAATGTTAAACTCTGGAGTTTCAATTTCCCTGGGAGAAAAAATGACTCAAAACAGCTGTGAAGGAGGCAAAGTTAGGGCTTGAAGCTTTGTTTGCTGCAAACACCATTCTTTTTACATTGCACCAACTCATGGTCAGGGTGGAAAGCGATGTAAGCCTTTAAGAACACAATCATTTTGAATTTCAAGTGTAACCTTTGCAGAGTTTTGTTGACTAGACAAAATTTGAAATGTCAGTTTCTTGTCTTAGAGACATGTGTTATACTGTTTTTAGAATTTGCATTTCATTAAAACTAGAGAGCCACAAGCTTCCTCTATAGGAGGAGAAGGGATTAATTCATTAGATAATAAATGGCAAAGTGAAAAAGGTGAAACTTAGAAGGTATTTGATGTCATTTTCTTGATTTGCAGGAAGTTGCATCCCATTACTTTCATGAGAGTAATTCCATGGGGTCAATGTCAGATACCCATCATCAAATCAATTTTGAATGTTAGGTAATGCTTCCATAATTAGTTGAATCCAAATTTTAAGGGTTAGCTAGGAAGCAATAGAAAATTTGTAGCATGGTTGTAATTATTTTGTGTGTGCTTTAGAAGTCACTTTTATAAATAAAAATAATAATGAATATTTGAAGGTTTTAGAGACTTTTTTGTTAATCAATTGTCAAAAAGAGAAGTTTGATATTAAATGTAAGCCTATTTGTTCATATTGAAAACCAAACATGCTTTTCTCATTGTTTACTTATAAATATTCAGTGTCATAGTGACACAAATAAATAATTGGCTCTCTCCATTACATTCTGTATAATTTACAACAGATCAAAGATTATAACATGGTACATTCAGAGTCAAATTGCATTGCATTTATTACTCACACAAAAAGTCATTACCTAACCCAGTCATACAATTAAGAAGCAACTAGATTTTGTGTGTGTGTGTGTGTGTGTGTGTGTGTGTGTGTGTGTGTGTGCGCGCGTGTGTGTGTTTGTTCAGATACATATATACATATACTTTATATTTAGTTTAGAAGCCTAAGGACTATAGGTTATATATTAGGTTCTTTACTATAGGAATTGATCAAGAAACATTAAAAGACTATAATCTTATTTATGTAAAAGTATTTCTGAAAATGTCACTACTATAATAACCCAGTCTTCTTGCCTTATCCAAAAATATGCTAAGATTGATTTTTAATGAAACACAAAGTTTACAAAATACTTGATTGTTTATCTCAAATTTTATCTTTTTCATGACTGTTGAGAACTTTTCAACATGTGATTTAATTCTGCACTTTTGCTGGCTTCTTATGCTTAATCTTAATAGATACATGCTTAGAAAATGAGTAAGAACTAAGAATGGGCACTTTTCTCCCCTCAGTGAACAGATAAATCTTTGTTGGATACATTGATTTTCCTTTATATAATGGCTTGTATCAATAAACTTCATAAACACAATCTCTCTTAGCTTATTTACATATGGTCCTTTGTGGGGCAAGCTCTAGAAAATGATGTTTAGAATATTAATTTGTGGCTTCTTTTTTATTTTTAAAGTAGTGAAGCACTTGCTGTTCTTCCTCAACACTTTTAGGTCAGATTCTATAATCATTACATGGAAAACATCCTAGTGAAGGGAGGTGGAAATAGAGAGAGGGAAGTTGAGTTACAAGTTCAAAGGAAACACCCTGAATGCTGATGCTGTTTTTTCCTTCCCATAGGAAACCACAGCCAGATATCCCGAGTGCCCGTTGCTATTAAAGTGCTGGATGTCAATGACAACGCCCCTGAATTCGCAGCCGAATATGAGGCATTTTTATGTGAAAATGGAAAACCCGGCCAAGTAAATATCTCCATGTTGTTAATGCTGAATATGTTTGTATACAACTGTCTCGTATTTAATTAACCTGCATCATCAAGTGCATTTGCATTGATTTGATCTACAAAGTCACAGGCATGAAACTCATCCAAATGGGAACAGAAGGGGATATTTGTCTTTCTCAGATATTAATTCTCTTACTACTTATGACCAAATTGGCTCATAAAAGTGGAATGATCTGCTCTTCTATGAACCCAAAGCCAAATCATTGTCTTAAAATTCATCAGATATGGGTCATGTCTGGGGATTATCTTACTGTGCAAGAGCTTGAATCGATCTTCAAATGACAAGAATCTAGTAAATAGCTCATGAGAGGCATGCATTTTTGTTTTATATTTAATAGAATAACTCTTAAATGTTAACCCCAGAAAACCAGTAATTTATAGGAAGCTTTAGGTAATGATTTTTAAATCTGTACACATATGTGTAATTTTAGGTAAACATAAGATAGATATCGATTTTTAGAAATGCTCATAAGGCATATATAGTTGTAATGATGGAACGCATTTTGCATAGACAGAGAGAGATAATGAAGACAGAAAGATAAAGGGCAGCAAATAAAAGTGTGAGGTAACATAAACAGAAAGATACAAAAGATGAAAAGGCAGAAAAGCAGGAAAGAAAAGAGGGAATGAGGGAGGGAGGAAAGAAGAGAGGAAGGGAGGGAGGGAGGGAGGGAGAGAGGGAGGGAGAGAGGGAGGGAAGGAGGGTGGGGAGAGGGTATAATTAAAGAACAAAATCTACAGAAATCACTATACTCTGAATGTCAAAATGGAACTAGCCTATGTAAAGTATTACTAAGCCACAAATGTAATAGATTTATTTTAACCAGGTGATGAAGTACTGTATGTTTAAGAAATTTATCATTTTTCAACTTCCTAATTTATTTCTGGATGGTGACATTTTAATTTAAATAAACAGCAGCTGACAGCATGACACTGGAGTTGTTAATCCAACTATTCTCGTGCCTCATGTGGGTGTTAGGAATTAAACTTACTATTTGCCAAGAAGCTTACCTGACAAGAGTCATATTTTTTTTATCCTAAAGAAAAGAATAGGACTGTAGGTAGCACTCTAGCTCTATTCTCTTATTTGATATTATAAAGGGATGAAGGGTAACCTACCCATAAAACAGTGGGCAAATCTTTCTAGACTATTATTGCTTATCTAAGTGCTGAAGTTCCCACTCACCCTCAGTCTACCAAAAAGCAAAGCAAAACCAAAGAAAACAAACAAACAAAATGAAACACACACTTCACACACAGCAAAGCTGAAGTTCTCATAATAAAACGCATCATCTTTAAGTAACTAGGCACTGTGTTTTTTATCAAAACATTCAGCCTTAACAGTTTTTATTTTCAGAGTCCAAAATTTGCCTTATTTCTTAATTTTATGACACAGAATTATCAAGTATGAATCATACTTTTCAAGCATCTTCCGCTTATGATACTTATTAGCAGAATAAATCACTCTGTGTGTGTGTGTGTGTGTGTGTGTGTGTGTGTGTGTGTGTGTGTGTGTGTACATGTGTACAAATGCCTGCATGAGCAAATATCAATGATATTATTTAATTATTTAGCCTGGATTAATAGACAAAGATTGATCAAAATGTGGCAGGTCAAGTTCAAGGATGTGGTTGTTACATGGACCAGAAAATTGATAGGATAACACAGCCACCACAGATATAAGCTAGGCATTTATACATCATACAGAATCTGTAAAATGCACTAGAATTTAAGTAGAATTTCATTGCTCATGCAGAACTCATCACACAAGTTCAGAGTCAATGGAATTGACACTTCACACATTGGCCTCAATAGTGATATCGACAGGAATGCTGCTTGGATCGCTAGGAATCTGGAGCTTGACCCTGTGGAATTTGACTGTTTATAAGGATTTAATGATTTTTTTTCTGCAGTTCTTATCTTCAAAAAAAAAAAAAAAACAGAATAAAAAGCAATGGAATGTTTCCTCACCTCTTCAATGCAACATCAAAATAAAAAAGTTGATTCTTTGTTTTATGAGTTTTGCAAATCACCATGAATGGTTTATTCTGTGAACAAATGTGTTTACTGTGTATGTGTCACCGCACCGTGTCCCCTAATGAATGTGCTTTCAGCTTGCTTACTGGAGTTTTACTTCCACGAAGAGATCAACCATTGTTTTGCATTGGTTTGGATCATAGACATGACTGGGTGAGGCATCTACTACTGTTCACACAACTCCCTTGTACTCTCTGAAAACTTTGTGTGAGCCAGAATTCATGTAGGGCTCTTTATATCATTTCTATCTGTTGATGATTGAATATCTAATTTCTACATTTTATCTTATTCCTACACTTCCCCAATTTTTTTTTACTTGTTACTAAAGTATACAGTGTGCACTTAAAAAGTTTGAAATACGTGTATTTCTTTTTCTTTTCCTTCCTTATTTTTTTTAGATGATGCCTCAATACATAGCACAGGATGGCTTTGTACTCAGAATGTCACTGATACTGTTTTCATACTCTTAAACCATTCTGTCTCAGTCACCCCAATGTTGGGGTTATAAGCACATACACTCATATCCAGCTAGAATCTGTGTTTAGTCATCTCTCATAATATCACACAAATGGCTAACTCACTTTGGAATTACAATGTTCATCCTCAGTGATCATAATATCATGAAATGTAAATATTTTAAAAAGAAATATCTCTCACTACATTGATAGTTAAAAAGAGAAGTATCATTCACTATGTTGATAGTTATCAAATAATATCAGTAATAAACATCTGTTAGAAAATAATCACAGAAAGGTACAGGTCATATTCCAACGACTCATGTACCTGGAATGTACACATTTCAGGATAAATACGTAGAAAAACAGCTTCCTCAGAACCTTTGCACCTGGAGTAATTTAATAATATTCCAGGGCTACGTCTTGAAGATACCCAGTATAAATGGTCTGGACTGGAAGGGCATATGCAAAACAATTTAAAGTACCTCACAAAAATGGAGTCTAGTGTAAATAGAGACACAGAATCTATTGCAGCTTATTCGTTTCAACAGTATTTGATTTCTATACACACAACCAGAATCTAAAAAAAAGCAAAGTGAGAGGACCCTTTACTGTGCCTGAATAATCAGCTCCACTTCATAAGGCGTCTTATTAAAAGAGGTATAACTATGCTTTGGAAGGAACATTGTGAATCACACCTGTTTCTATGACCTTCTTAAAATTATGAAACAGAAGGTAGATTTCATAAAACTGATTCCCTCGAGAGAGCAGCAACAACTGTCATAGAGAGGCAGGGGTCATTGTCCGTCACAGAAAATCAACCCAAATCCTTTTGTTTTAAAATACTTTTTAATGGTCCTGCTAAATAGCTAAATGCAAATGCAATATTTTGGATCACTATGTATTCTCTTGAGACACCATATCTAAAATGCATAGGTAAGTTATCTTATACCACATGATATCAAGTGGCATATATCTGCAGAATTCGAGTCCTAATCTGATTTTGGTCATCTACCAAATGATTGGTTGTCAGTTAAATGGGATGCATAGAAAAGATCTCTTCACGTAGGCCTCGATAAAACTGGGAATGTGAATTGCATTTAAAACAATATGTCTGATAGTTCCTACTTCTTACTGAGAGGGTGTTTATTGTTAGAAAGCGATCAGTGAGCATCAGTTATATCCCAGGACTTTGCTAAGCATGAGAAATTCAGTGTCATACAGTATCTAAGCATCAGACTTTTATCATCATAGAATTTTCTTTCTGCTACATGTGCATTTAATGTAGAATTTACAGATTTTCAAGAAATTCTTTCAAACACCCAGCACAGAAAGAAGCTAAATGGACCTAAAGAGATAACAACGCATCAAGAAAAGTCCTCAGATCCTAAGATAAGTTCCACAGGGACAGAAAACTTTTGGCAAAGAGTCAGCCAGAGTCTATCTGAAGAGACTGGGGATCCAACTGGGCGGGTTGGGGAACAGGTAACAAATGTGCAGAGACTAGTGTCCTCTTTAGGTGTGCGTGACAATTCTACATTCAGAACCAAACACGGGAAAGCAACTTAGACCAGCAGTCACACCTGGCCAGAGTCTCCAGAACACTGTTCTGTATCTTATTTCCTGATCTGGACTTCCCTATAATTTTATTTCAGATACTAATATCTTGCTTACTATATATAAATAGCAGCTTACTCCCAATAGCTCCTCAGTCCAGGGACTCCACAATTATTCATTTTTGGTGTGAATCTAAGTGCTCTGTTTAGTATTTGAAATACTTAGATAACAGGTTGTTTAAACTTTTTATTCCTTCATGAAATAGTTTATATTGTCTGTATAAATGAATGTAATGGATTATAATTTGAGTTCCACCAACATCTATACTAACAGAGACCTACCTTTTAGAACCAAGCCATTAGGTATTGTTTATAAAACAACAAAACAAAACCAAAAGACTTAAGCTTAAAATTTTCATCTATCTCTGGGAACATTTTAGCCAGTTAGCATTTATTAAAGAATTATCACAGCTCACCAAAACATAATCACCCACACTTCTGGATGATATGTAGCATAGTTCCTATATAAAGGATAATAACAATATCTTAGAATTATGTTTTAAGTTGATTTGATTCAGCAGTAAGACATACTTCAAAAGTTAATTTCTCAGATATTATTATAGAAATGTTTGCTTTACTCTCAGACAAACAGTGTACATGCTAACCTCTTTGAATGAAAATTTGTTCATTTATGTATTGAACAATATTAATTATGCATCTGTGGTGTACCAGCATTGTAACATCAGTTGGAAAAACAGTATGAAAGGGTAGAAGCTTTCTCATGAAGGCTAATGAGGAACACATTGTAAACACAATAAAGTGGGTGAAATCATATTATTCAAAATGTTTCATTTAGAAGGAAACAAAAATTAAAGCAGGTAACAGAGGAAAGCAACAATGTTGCAAGAATCTAAAGTATTGTCAGATAACTGCGTTTGTTTTATTTTTATATTTGTTGTAATTTAAAGTGAAACTAGAAAATGAGAAAATACAAGGCATGAAGGGAGTGGGGCGGGGGGCTTATAACCATAAACTTAAGACAGTGCAGAATCCACAGCAAGATCTCTGCTTGAAAACTGAGGATGTCTATGGGTGATAATATTTTCTAGAGTTTCATGTCTGAGTAGAATTTGCACCAATACTTGTGAGTGCAAACACATCTTTAAAAGGGAAGAGCCTGTAGGAGGCTGTAACTGCTGACCACGCTTACAACTTGGTGCTTCTGCATCAGGTGTTTACAATGGAGACAGAAGCAACTGAGGCTTTATCCTGTAGGTGGGAAATGAGACATAGGATCATTTAACATATCATAGAAATTATTGGTTGAGGAATTTGACATTTTCAACCACTACAAAACTATGGAAGCCAAGGCTAAAGAAGATTGCAGTGTTTTGTCTTCTTTCTTTTTGTTTGAGACAGTCTCACAAGGCCTACCTGACTGAACTGGAATAGCATACTGGAGACCAGGATGGCCTGGAACTCCAAGAATTCCACCTGCCTGTGTTGAGATTGAAGGCATGTGCCACCACACGCTAAGCAAAGGTTTCATGATGCTACAGAAGTGTTTCAAACTCAGTTCCTGAAGGTGCCAAAGCCTTTGCAATTTCTAGAGTCTCGTTGTACTTTCCAAAGAAGAAGAATTTTAAAATGTTGTGAGTATGTAAAATAACTATTAGAACCCTAGCCATGAGAACAATAAGATTCTGAATAAAAAATGAGAAACACAATCAAACTGGAAAACATATATCAACTCCTGAGAAAAATACCATACTTTACTCAAAAGCACTCCATGAAACCTTGGATAAAAAGGAAGAATGCCTCATAAGAAAAGTAAAGATAATTATCCTTTAACAAACACAGGAAAGAATGAATCTGTAACTTTGTTCATTTGTTTTTCAGTTTCTGAGACTTTCCTAAGAAATATAAAGCAACAAAATAAAACGAGGGTGTTTTGTACCATCCGTGAAGCTGTTGTTATGGGGATTTAATTTCAACATTTTCATCAGAAGTCCTCCTTCCTGATCTATCTGCATACACAAGTAGGAGGCAGGGCTGATTTAAACTAGAGGAAATTGATGACCACAACAGAATACATGAATTACTATTTTTCACTTGACTTTGGGTAGAATAAAGATGGTTAGTTAATAGGATCCATAAAACTGTATATGGAGAAACTGTATGCAGCATAACCTTGTTAAATGAGTTATTAATAGGAATATGGCTTGCAGAGCACAATTTTGAGAAGATTTAAAGGACATATGATAACATGCAGTTGAAAAATATGATGCAAGAAAAATACAAATGTCAGTCATATTTAAGATACACCCATATTGTGACGCAGAGTTAAGGAATGGGAGTTAATTTAAAGTCTCATATCTTAGGGAACACTAGGCAGGTAGGTATTAATATATCCATAAACATATAGACATATGGTTTTTAGCTTTGAGCAGAGCTTCACGTAGCCTATGTCAGCCTAGAACTCATTTTGTAGCCATAGGTAGTCTTGCACTACTGGTTTTCCTGCCTTTACCTCTCAGGTTCATAAACACGTATTTAAAAGTTCAACTCATTTTTGTAATTAAATAATAATAGGGGTAGAACATCTCCAAATTAAAAATCAAAGTTATAAACTTTCCCAAAATTCAAGTATTTTTGTGCTCCTTGTATAGAAATTTTTTACAACTGACCTTAGAGGAAAGGTTACAGTGAAAATACAGTCAAATACAGTAGAGCTTATGGAAGAGTATGTGCTTGGCATGTAGAAGCCCCTGGCTTTAGTCCCCAAAACTACATGCAAAGGAAAGTATGTTAGAAAAGAGACAAATTAAAATTATATCTAATTATCTTCAAATGGCATATATAGGTATGCATGAAACAGAAATGAATTTCATTAAAAAACCAGAGTCCTATCCTTTAGATGTCTTATTATAATTATGTATAAATTCCACATTTTTTAAAAACACCTTAAATTTAAAATTCTACAGCATTTTAGATAAAAGGATAAACAATCATCTGTGTGTATTTAAAAAGTGTCAAAGCCTAAAAAACAAAATATGCATTATTAAAATCATATCTGTTGTGTTTTTTCTTGTTATTATTACTTACTTTGAGGTGGCTTGCAGAAGTACATACAAACATACCCTAAATAAGTCATTACCACAGAGGACAAGATACTGTTCATTGTTTGAATGATTCCTCTGATTATTTATATGTGTCATATTTTTCTATGGGGAAGGAAGGACACAGACACTCTTTTATTATTATTTGTATGCATTTTTGGATTAGGATTGATTTGTCAGTTTATCTGAATTTTTTCAAATTCCCTGGGTCTACAAATAGGAACACATAGTGTCTAAATCTTGTTCTGAACTCTTGTACAGCATCTGGAAGAACCTCTTTTTTTATTACAAGTCCTAGCCCTTTTATTATGGTCCCTGCTGTGCTAAGATTGATGATCATGAGAGACAATTTAGTAGTCTTTAGAGATGTAAAGTGCATTCTTGGTTTATAGTTTATAAACCTATTAATTACTCAGTAAGACTTTAGGATAAGGTGAAAGTCAGGTGAGCACAGGTACATGTTTGTTTCATGTGTTTTTCTAAAGTATGTGGGAGGAGCATGGTTTTGAATAAATTAATACTGACTCTAAATACTAACAGGATTTAAGATTAGGCTTTGTATTAAGGACATAAATTAGATGCACAATAAAGCCAGGGGTATTAAAAAGATGGAGAAATTAATGGTCACAGTTCTATAACCTTCAAGTGATATGATGCAACACCTTCCTGTAGAGGAGAAGAACCTTCCATATTTCTAACCAGAAGTTGTAGATGATAGTATTTCTAAAAGTAGGATTCTGAAGACAACTTGTGCTGTAGCATAATAATCTGTGAGGTGAGATGGGGTTGTGTGTGTGTGTGTGTGTGTGTGTGTGTGTGTGTGTGTGTGTGTGTGTGGTTTTATTTGTGTGTTTGTGTGTGTGTTACTAAATAAGATTGAGAACCAAAGTTCTAGAACATTTATTTAAGAACAATTTGTTTAATTACACTTTCTTTATATTTATGAAGGCTCATGAATTTCTATAAGGGTTTTCTATGGTATTTTGGCCCTGTAATTCATTTCTGATTATTAAATACCTAACATTTCTATTAAAAGATATAGATAAAATTAGTGATTGAAGGCAACCACCTGTAAGTCATTACCTTTTAAGAATAAATGATAGGACCCAGTTCAGCTTCAGAATTAATGTTTGCCAGCACACGCAGTCATTGGCAGGTAAACTATATTCCAATAAGTTGAGTGTGGGAAAGAAACAGAGCAGAAAAAAGGATTGTGATGTCAAACCTATGAACACAACTCGAGTTTACATGTAAATGAAAGCTAACTACTTCAAATTCATAAAGCTCTATAATAGATGGAGTGGTTTGTTTTTAATATTGATTAATTCTGGAGACATAAAAAATGTTCGGTCAGCAAAAGAACACAGGTAACAAAACAGATAGCAAAAACCCCAACATATCTAAACATGCTGCTTAGGAAACACCAACTATATATTTTTATGTCAGTTCAGTGTCAAGAAAAATGACTAAGGCGAGGTCAAACATGTGATGAAGGATTAGGTGTTTCAGAGTGGATTTATGAGGGCCCAAATCCTTCATATTTATTTAAAAGACATTGAAATTCCTCATCCCCTTCCTGATGTCATTCCTGTAGTTCTCCTTTTATGCTGTATGTTCTGAAGGGAACATACATCTGACATGGTGGAGGCAAAGGGTGTTTCCATCTTTAAAAATGGCATAGGAAGTCATTGTGAATAAGGCAGCAAAGAAAATCCAGACTAAGACTGGATGGCTAAACAAATTAGCCTACCCATTCTGTCAATAACTTTTAAATAGACATAAACTGTGATTACACCTGGGTCCTTTTTCTAGTTTTGATATTATTGGGTCATTTTGTACATTTCTTTGGGTATGTTTTCTTTAATATCTGTAGTTCTTTTTTTTTAGTAAATCAAATTATTTTAACTTTATTTTCATGAAAAAATATTTTCAGAAAAATCTCTCTTCCTTTTTCATCACCTTCTATTTAAATCACTGTAGGAGAAATTAAAAAGTAACAAGATATTTTTCTGAGTGATAGTGTGCTTCATTTGCCTCACTGGTCTTCATTACACAGCATTCTTAGAGAATGTACACACACACACATATATACACACACACACACATATATATACACATATATATATATATATATGTATATATATACTTTTGCATTTCTGAATCCTTGAAGAATATTTCAAAAGTTGTAACACATTAGGACTTTCTCACCTTGTCTCCAGGTAGAGTTAAGATTATCAATATTAATTTGATTGTGATTTTTACCGTTCAGAATCAGGAGGGAACCATGATAGTGTTAAAAGCAAAGACATGAGCAATGAAATACATGGTTCACTTTCCAATCTCCAACATGTTAGAAATGTAAGCTGAACTTTACTGAAATGCATATCTCAAAAATGTTGAAGTCAGTGAACCTTGGGTGAACCTTGCATACTGATGAGAAGAATGTAGCCAGTCTTCAGCGAGACATGTTAAGGATGAGACATGACATGCAATGTTTTTGATGTACTAGTAAGCCCCTAAGGTTTACTTCTTAGGATATTATAAGGATTAACAAGAATGAAAAAAAAGTTCCAATCATCACATATTTATTTATCTATCCATTAATTTACATACCTAATACGTATTAAGTAATTGCTTGCTACTGCTTGCCTGACATGTTACAATAGCACAGACAGGGAAGAATCTCACAGATTGTCATGTTTGAAGACTAAGAACAAATAAATGAGTAGTAACTACAAAAACTCATTGGTAGTGTTCTAATTGATCAAATGATACTCATGTTAGCAGATGTCATCTTCAAAAATATAAAATTAAAGAAAATAAAATTTAATAAGAATTAAAAGTATCACATACAGATTTAGAAACGTGGATAAAGTAACATTTTATTAGAATCAAAATCATGTTGTGATACATGTTATTGAGTTTTTCTTTTTCGTTTCTTTCCTTAAAAGATTCTTCGATGAGTTTTAAGAAATACAATGTCTGTACACTTCAGAATTCAGGCATGGCCTCGAAATACATTTCCTTAATAATACCCTAAGCAGTCTTTGGTTTCCTTTTTTTTTTTTTTTATAGAGGAGCAGAAGTTGTTTTTAGTCTTCAATTCAACTGAATAAATTTCATGAGAATTTATTAAACCTTAGGTACCTTAGTTGCATAGATAAACTCATAGATAGAAGGGAAGATATCTAAACTGAAAATTAGGTAGAGATTCTTCATCTGCAATTTCTCTGGACTTTTTTATAAATGTCCATGCAAGAGATTTTTAATTATTTTAAATATCAGTAGAGGAAACAGAACCTCACAGTAGGAACTCTGAGATTTCTGTTTGCCATCTCTGCACTTGCCTCTGTAACAAGACTCTCTAGGGCTTCGCTCCCTTGAATACATCTGCACTTCTTTTTAGTCCACTGACTAAACTAAGTGTATTCAGATGTTATTACATCATTGAAAAATTCAGCCTTCTTAATATGGATATCTTAATGAATTTTAATGGTACAACGTCCTTCAAATGATCTACCAGCATCAACATTTAGATAAAATGCAAAGGCAATCGTGATCTGTATTAAAATAAAATTAAGCATCAAATAGAGTTTAACCCAAAATGTTAACTGCAACCAGTTTATGGGATATTTGCAAAGTCAGTTATTCACCATTTTAATCACTTTCTTCACAACACCTCATGAACTTAGCATGGCTTGACCCTTACAATAAACCCTTTCTGCCCTGGTGACTAAAACACATGAGCACCACATTTTTTTTTGTCCTGTATTCAAAATGATTTTCAGACTTGAACCTGTAACAGAATCACATGGGTTGTGGAACTTGCGTATTGTTATGCCCTGCCCTGATACTTTCTGGTTTGTGAGTTTGGGCGTAAGACACAGAAATTATATGTCTAATGAGTCCTAGTTAACATCAATGATGGAGAAAGCATTCTTCATTTCCAATATGATGTTCAGACAAAAGTTCTGAGGTGTTGTATGGTAAGTAGCTGTATCCCTTTACATCAGATAAAATAAAGTATGGATTGCTTGCATTTTTTTTCATTATGGTGGATTCACTAATCAAATAACTTTGATGTTGGTAATTTCATCAGTACATATGAGCCTTTTCATATATAAGTACTATGAATATTAGTGCATTATCTAGGTATCCCGTTAGAATGCACTTACTTGTGATCCCAAGTTATAAGAAACTATCTCTTCAACTGTCCCACTCTTCAGATGCACTCATATACAAAATGAATGACTTTTCTAACAGTCTAACCTGGTAACAGAAAGTCTGTGTAGAGAGTTGGGTAAACGGGGAAAAGAATGGCACAACTGATTCGGAGGAGACCCCTGTCGTCCCTTTGACTTTTTAACATGAGATTCTCACAGAGTTGTTCCTAAGTAAAGGGTTCAGTTTGTACTTGTCTCTTAAATAACTGTATATTCACACTGCTCTAAGGAGTTGTGTGCATTAGACATCTTCTTACCTTGCCCTTTCATTCAATTATTTTTGATTCTATGACTCCAGAGCTTTTCCATGCTTTTAAATACAAAAGCATATATACTGTTGTTTAGTCAGAATAAATTACAATTCTTTCTTCTCAAATCTGGTTAGAGTTCGATAGCTTCCTTTTTAAAGTACAATAGTTTTCTAAGAATCAAAACATCATGTCACTAATCAGTAGCAATGCCCTTAATAAAAACGTTAATAATGATCATTTCATTGGACATTTCATGACAGTATTATTTAATTTTACAAAAATAATCAGAATTTACCCAAGAGAAACCACTCTATGTTTTAAGCATAAAAAGAAACTAAGTTTCAGAGTGTCTCCAATTACTCCCTTAGAGAAGGAACACTAAAACAATGACTTCAATGTGGAAAGTGTAATTTAAGAAACCTCTCTCCTAATGACTGCCTCTATGCTTAAGGATAAGTTGCACTTGCAGCTACTTTATGTCATAGGAGGACTCAAACTGACTGCAATTATAATAACTTATAGAATGTAACTAGATAAATTTCTTAACAAATTTAAACATAATGTAAACATTAATTTTTAACTTTAATGCATTTCCCAATATATTGCATGGTACAATGCAAAGACTCAAAAGTACTGAAGTTCAAAGATTGTAGTTCTCACAATTGAACAAGTCATAAATCACAAGATAATGTCATGCACAGAATGATCCTTTTTCTCTTTATTGAAGACTTTAAAGTCCAATGGAACATTCATATTCAAATACGCACAATATACTTAGACCCATCATCACATACACAACGTTTTATTATTCTCACAGTGTCTCCCTGTTACTGCCACTTTTGCTGCCACAGTTCAGTCAGATTGGACTCATATGATAGTTATAAGCAATAGAAGCATAAGCCATATATTTTTTTTTACTATGTGAGCTCTTGTCCAATGTTTCACATTGAAGTAACAAATATCATGGAATCATAAGTGAGAATTAAGATAATTCTCTGTCATCCTGGAAACAACGTGGCATTGTTAGAGTGGCTTTTGAAAATGAACCCAGGACCTTCAGTGTAGGATTCCAAGAGTCTGTGTCTATCTAAACAGTTCTCTGCACAGTAGCAACTCTTCTAATCTCTATCATCTATTTATCTCAGAATAAAATCCTAATCATTGTTTGCATATTTTATCCACTGGCCTGAAAAACAGCATTCATTATTAGAAGAGAACACATGTAACTCCTCAAGAAGGAATCTTGTAGGGAGTTTTGTGTGAGGGAAACTCTTTCTGGCAGCCACACATAACTTGATGGGTAAAAAAGTATTGTGAGGATTCAAGGTTTAAGTCTTCCTTCCAAGATCCTCCCCAAAGCCCACTCGAATCACTGTAACAGTTCCAAATCTCATTCTAGATGCCCGTAAATACTCAAATTGGAAAGAAACCTGTAATTGCCCAGTGGAATTTTCAAATACACTTAACTTTGCTATTTCAAGCCACAGACATCAAATGGAAACTAAGGTAATGCTCTTAATTTTCATCAACTTATCACAGCTGAGGTTTAAAGTGATGGATTCTGCTCAAATCATTCTTGGCACAAACCATCCATGACAATTTAGAAAGCTGAAAATGAGTCTTTAGACCAAAGTACCAGACCACAAAAGGGATATCACTGGCCTATTACAAGCAATGGGAGCCCTCTGAAGTGATCAGAAATGCTGATGACAATTTTATGTTACAGGTCATTCAAACAGTAAGTGCCATGGACAAAGATGATCCCAAAAATGGACATTATTTCTTGTACAGTCTTCTTCCAGAAATGGTCAACAACCCAAATTTCACCATCAAGAAAAATGAAGGTAAATATGTCAGCTTTGTGAAATGGTGTAGTGTAGAAACTGGGAAATGGCATGCAGTTTCTCAATGTAAATGGAAAATACAGTTAAAATACTTTTGTTATGAATAGCTGAAAGTCATTTTATCAGCAACATAGCAAGGTAGTTACAGAATTTCCTCTTCCTAATATTGAAATTACAAATAAAAAAATCCATTGATGAAAACTAGTGGTATTCCAAGGAACACCTCAATCACCTCCTTCAGTGCTTCCAAGAAAACTGAGATCCTGAGATATCTGTCACAGAATGAAATAGTTTGCTCTTTGTAGTTGTAACTTTTAATTGAATGTTTACTAAGTCTTTTGGGAAAGTCTGTTCGAATATTTCATGGATTGTGGGTACACAATAGCGGTATTTGTTTTAATCCTGTACCATCTTTAAATAGCAAATAGCTAACAAAAACCTTCTTGAAGGACATTTCTTATCAGTATTATTTGAGAAATAATACACTAATTTTATTTCTATGTCTCTGAGTCACAGAGAATATTTAATCTATTTCTTCATTTGTTGAGAGTCTTACTTAAATGGCTAGTGTTCCTTTTACTATAGTTTATTGTAAAGTAAGGTTGTAGCTCAGTCTTCAAAAGTCCATTTCATGTATATATTGATATTTCCTCAGCTGCCATATTTTGGAAAAGGAATTTTGACTTTAATTGAGCTCTAATATATTCATCTTAGACCTCCATTAGAATATTAGTATTCTCCAGGTCTGATTTCTGGTTTTCTTATAGGCATTTCTTTGCTTTCTAAATGCTCCATAAAGAATTTATATTCAATTAGTATAGGAAACTTTACTTCATGATAATAGTTTGGAATATTGCTATCTCAGTGTGAAGGAGGCTAATGGATTTTGAGAAAATTCTGTTCTGAAATAAAATATCATTTTATGGCTTAAATGTATCATGGCCTTGCCTTTCACCACAGTGCTACTTAGCTCTTTTGGAATGCTTTGATAAATGTAGATGCATCACAGAAAAGAAAGCAAGAAGGTCAATATACAGACATTACTCACCTAGCTGGCTTCCACTATCATAAACATTAAAATGTCAACATTTCGGTCTCTCTCCTTAAAGATGCAATACTTGCATGTTAGTCATACCAATCAGAAACTCTTATCCAAGAATATTATTTTTGTTCTCTTATGAAGACATGAAGGATTCGTCTTTTATGGAAATCTTGTGTATATGCCTATGCTAAAAGCCCATTGATAAACACCAAACTAATCTGAGAATCTAGACTAATGTGGCCCCTGCTTATGTTGATCATGAGCTAATTGGTGTCTAGATTATTTTTGTATAAAATATCCTACATTTAAAATGTCCATATAAAGGAATATGTTCTCATTCTTTATATTCAGAGAACTTATTTTTTTTTCTGTCCATTCCATAATTTAAAGACTTGCCTTTTTATAGTAGTGGCCCTGGAAGACACTGTACACAAGTGTTGGATGAATGAGAAGGTAAATTACTGGATTCCAGATAAAGTCTAATTTCTGCCTCTATTTAAAAGGACAATATTTCTGAAGGGAAAATGTCATCTAATAATGAACAGATTTCATCTGTTCTCTCTGAAATTTTGGAATTAGTGGAAAAAAAACAATAGAAATGTTGTGTTACACATTTCGATAACCTTTCAGAGGAGTATTTAAAGTTGCACCGATTGTGTGTTTTGTTTTATAACTAGAAAATAGAAGCCCAAAATTTGGCCTATCTCTTAGGTCTGAAAAGAAGACTGGGTGTTACAAAACAGCTCAGAATAAAAAAAGGCACTCTGTGTACTACAATTGTTCATTTTAAATCATATAGTCATTTGTTTTGCAAATTGTGACTGCAAAATTTGTTTTTCTAAGGGGGAATATTTTTATTAAAGAGGAAAGAGCTGCTGTTCATATTTATGTCCGGAAAACATCATAAACTAGGACTGTCTTGTAGAATGTAAGGCATTTGTTCACTGTGACTTCGGAATCAGGATCCAAATATTCAACATCCCCTCATAGAATAAATCATGATGCTGAATGCCTTTAGAGTAGATATGTAAAGTTTATACACAATTTGCCTTTGCCTAGATTGTAAATTCATGAACTGATTCATAGGCTACTACTGCTTTGCTGTATGGATACTTACTGTGAAAAAGGATGAAAACAAGGTGTCTTGATAATATATGAAAACAATTAAAATAATCAAAGAGTTTGCCAATTTTAAAAGGTTTGTATAGATGGATAGATATATAGTAGATAGACATATAGATGGTGAAGCGGGAAGCTGGTACACAGTTTGTAATTATTTTCAGTGTTAATGATGGGAGACTCTAACGTTGATGTTGATATTTTTATTATTTACTGTGATATCTAATGTTGGAAGCTTAGGATAAAATCAAATACTCTAAATATATTTATAGCTATTATCCATTTATTTCCTTCTTAATCTGTACTTTTAATGATTAGGAATTGATGCTTTGCAACAGAGATAATCATGATTTATATATTTAAGACTATGAGAATAAGCCATTTAAAAATTTTGCATTGTCTAATACATTCAAATCCACTCTTGATGGATGAATTACTCTCCCACTTCATGGAGACAGTTGAAAAGCTGTGCATTTTCTGAGGAACTTGCAGTCATGCCTTCCAACTCAAAATTATTGTGATCGTTCTTCTTAAATAGATTGGTCCTCATGCAATTTTCACTTCACTAACTCATAATCAAAGACAAAATAAGATAGAAATGAGCTGTCTCTTTCAAACTACACAGTTGAATGATTTCACAAATAATTCTCCTTCTAAGTATATAGTAATAACGTTTCTAACATAATAAGATAGCCATTTTCAATATGGAGGAAGGGAACATGGAAGGTCAAATATGAAGAGCCATTTATATTATGCACACCTAAAATTCAGAGCACCTTGAATCTTTTAATTTTATGGTATAGACAATATGGTAAAGTTATATAGGCTTCTTCATTTTATAATTGGGTGAATTTATAAACAAAGAGTTTTGCTGACTGCATTTCAGTATTGGTTTCAATTCTAACTGTGCAAATGGAAAATACCCAACAATTCAGTACAAGAAGACAAGGAAGATAAATGGGCCTTTTACAGATACCAAAATATCTTGCTTTCAGGAAATCTGAGGTCTGCAGAACCTGCTTTTCTCCAGCCTGAACACTGTAGGTAAAATAGTTTTTGACTGGAATTGCAGCATCACTGGCTGCTGAGATGGGAACTCTTGTGGCTTGTATCAAAATATTGAACTGATTTAACACGTGAAAGGAGAATACTGTGAAGCTCTTTTCTTTAAGGAGAGCTCTTTAGAGGAAATACACAGTGAACTTAAAATTAGTCTGTACTTAGTTAGGCTGGAGAAAAATCTAGGAAAAGAAT
Source organism: Peromyscus californicus insignis (assembly GCF_007827085.1). NCBI lineage: Eukaryota > Metazoa > Chordata > Mammalia > Rodentia > Cricetidae > Peromyscus > Peromyscus californicus. The sequence continues at coordinate 112,513,961 of NW_026294606.1, forward strand.
CAGAATCTCAAATTAAGTTGTTTCCCCTCCCCTTGGACACCTTTTAGTTACCATTAAGTACTGCTAAAAGACATCCACTCAAGGACTGTCATAGACTCTCAGTGAGGAACCATCGAAGTAGTATACATGAGGCAGTGAGGCCAAACACCAGCACTACAAAGAAAAACATAAATAAGAATCTCACTCTGAACAAATAATTTTGATAATGGAAATTGCATGAATGCTGAATAGAGCTTTTTAGTAAATATGTCTTCATTAGCTCAATATCTATAAAATATTTATTATTCAAATTAAATTATTATTCATGTCTTTTCTTAGGAATTCAAATTCAACTGATGGCCTACTTCAAGAATATATGTTTTATACATTTAATCCTATCAAAATATTTACTGTAAAATATTATTTCTATAGATAAGTTACTGTGAATATCGGTTTTCTCATCTGTAATACCAGGATAACAGCACCTAGCTTCCACGGACCTGTGCTATGATGATATATATAAACTCAGACTGAGACATCTCTGAGGATGTGGAAAACCACTCATCAGTAAATAGGACATGATCTTTTTATATATGAATATTATTTCTTAACCCTTTATAACTTCTCTAGCATATCATTCCAACTAGGCCTCTTTAAAACTTTTTCTCCATAGATTCTTTGCATATACAGAGCAGTAATTTTCAGTGACATCATCGACAATGACACTGATACTCACTGAAAGGCTTTGCAATCAATCTCCTTACATTCCCCAAGGTCTTATTTTAGAAAGACAAAAGACTTATAAAAGAAGAACAAGGAGGAGAAGGGATAAGGTTCTGAGATTTAGTTGTGAGTAGAAAAAAATTTTTTGTTAAGCTCTTTCACTAAACTGAAGCTCAGATTTCTCTCCACAGTGGTTACTCACTTTTCAAAGCTTTGACTCTCTTACTATCCTAATGCTGAGTTGTGGGAACTCGATGTGAGACATTTGCCTAGATTGTCAACATTTTTTGTTGTTGTTTGTTTGTTGTTTTGTTTTTTTAACCTTTGATTTTTGTCAGTTAATTTCAAACTCTTATTTTCCCCAAATCAAAATTTGTGGCCTAAACCTAAAGCAGATTTTTTTCTGATCACAAGCCAGCCAGACTGAACATCTTCCCTCCCCTGGAACCATCAAGAAGTCTTTTCTTCTATTCAGGATGAAGAAAGTTTCCTCTTTCTTCTGTAGTGAAGTGAGTTAAATGCCTCCAGGCTGAACTTGAACATTAGCTCTTTTGGTTGATTAACAGCTAGTGGATAAGTCATGAATGCTCTTTCAAACTAGCAAAGGCCTCCTTACTTCTTCCATCATTCTAGGATTATTTGACCTAAGAAAAGTCTATTATAAATTACATTTCTTTTCTCAAGTGTCTATTACTAGGGACACCATCCTTTAGCAATACCACATGCATTGTTACTACTTTTTTCCAGACTATATATATTTTTTCCAGACTATATATATATATATATATATATATATATATATATATATATATATATATATATATATATATATATATATATATATAGTGGCTGTGTGAATATGATAAGGGATGTCTTTTCTTTATTCCACTATGGGAACACTGCATTCAATTTCTATAGTAAACATTCCCATAGCATATCCCCCCCACCAAAAACCAAAACAAAACAGCTGATATTTCCATATATTTTTCAACCATTGCTCATAAACAATATGGGACTTCCTTTTCAATCATAAAATGCATGACTCAGTTTTCACCAAGAAATCAGGGGGAACTCTATAATATATAAAATAAGACTATATATAATATTGAAAAGTCTTCTACTTTAGTAATGCATAATTTATTATTTATTGGTATGCTTATCAGCAACATGTTGTTGATAAAAACCCATTTATGTTTTATAAATTTTAATTACAGAAAAAATATAAGTTAAGAGTTAAAAATAGATCTATTCTGTTTCATTAAATTATTTATGACTATACAATTGAATTCCGAGAATTGGGAGATTTTATTTACTTGACCTCATGTTAGATTGTAGTTTCCATATTTTTAAAAAAAATATCATAGGGTAAATACATCTTCAGAAACAAAGAATTTCCTTTGCAAATAGTGAAAAAAATCTTAAAAACATTACTCTGTTCAGATAAAAAAAAATGCCCTTACTGTCTAGTTTTCAACGTGTGTTATGGGAGATAATTTAGTTCAGACACTGACAACCACTGGTATTTAATTTAGAAACGCATAAATTTATGTGTATTGTCAAAGTTATTTCTATCAGAACTCCTCTGTCAATTTGCTAGCAATCATTTCCTGTCCTTATAGAATATTCTTTTTTTCCTGGCTAATTTTTTTTTAATTTTCTTTTTCATTTTACATGCCAACCACAGCTCCCCCTCCTTTCCCTTCTCCTGCTCCCCCTCACTTCCCCCCACCTTAGCCACCAATCCACTCCTCATAAGGGATAAGGCCTCTCTTGGGGAGTCAACAAAGTCTGGCATACCAAGTTGAGGCAGGACAGAGCCCCTTCCCACTGTATCAAGGCTGAGCAAGGTATCCCACCACAGGGAATGGGCTCCAAAAAGTCAGTTCATGCACTCATGTACCTGGGATAAGTCTTGGTCCCATTGCCAGGGGCCCCACACACAGATCAAACCACACAACTGCTACCCACATTCAGAGGGTCTAGTTCGGTCCCATGCAGGTTCCCCAGCTGTCATTCCAGACTCTGAATTCTCACAAACTTGGTTCATCTGTCTCTGTGGGTTTCCCTACCATGATCTTGACCCCTCTTGCTCAAATAATCCAACCTCCCTCACTTCAACTGAACTCCAGGAGCTCAGCCCAGTGCTTGGCTGTGGATCTCTGCATCTACTTCTATCATTTACTGGATGTAGGTTCTATGATGACAATTAGGGTAGTCACTAATCTGATTACAGGGGAAGGCCAGTTCAGGCACCCTCCCCACTACTGCTAGGAGTCATCCTTGTGGATTCCTGGGAATTTTCCTAGCATCAGGTTTCTCCCTAACTCCATGAAGTTTCCTATATCAAGAACATTCCTTTAAATGAGAGCTTTGAAAAAAATACTAAACCATATGTGCACATTTACCTTAAAGTTACATTTTTTTTTTATTTTCAAGATACTAGAGCATAGACTCTTTGACAATGTTGTTCTCTGAGATATTTTATTCTCAACAGCTTTGAAAGAAAAATATAGGGGTTTGCTGAATACCAGCAGATGTGTATAGAACAACTTAGAGTTTTGTTTTGTGGTTGCTGTTTGCTTTTAGTCAGGTTTATTTGCACACTGTTACTGTTTATGTCATTGAAGAATAATGCTATTTACTGGCTTATCATCGATTTCCAAGCTTAGGAATAGATCTTAGGAATCTGTGGGTATCAAATGAACATGACTCTGCTCTGAAAAACAGAATCTAGAGTAAAAATTGAATGTGAAAACAAAATGAACTGTCAATCTATGCAAATTTTCCTTTTCTTAAAAAAAAAAGTACTAAATGTAGTTGACAGTCATCTCATCTCTGTTCAGCACAGAAGTTTGCATTTTGAATTAATTTGAACAGTTTGTAGACAAAACATTAGGCATACAAGACATCCTGTCTGGGCATGTGACCTGAATGATGCACACCAACCCCTGAGGTTCCCACAGCTTATGGTAGTAGATAGAAGCTAGATGTAGATAAGAAGTGGTGAAAGAAGGGATGGAAATTGATTGATGACAACATGAGAGTGGGGAATGTACATAGCTAACACTGCAAAAGTTGGCTGGTTTGAATTATAATAAAGGATTAAAGAGAACCCAGGAAAACAGAAATCTCAGGTTTCATAATAAGCAATATGCACATTTGGAACTTTAGCCTTCTGTTTATCATCTATCAGAACTTGTACAAAGAAAGGAACTGTATTTTTATGTTAACTCTCAGCTGCAAATAATATTTACTCCTATGCTGTTCTTAATACTAAAACATTAAGTGAATGAAAGCAAAAATGCTATTGTGAGCAATGTGGGAAATTGGAAATAAATGCTAGCTAACTGCTCTCTTTCTTCTCTTTCTTATGCGGTTCTTATTGTGCATCACCAATCTGTTATATCCACTCAATGTTAAAAATAAAAACATTACAAATAAGCCAGAAATAGGCGTTTGAGGGTTAGCTAATACTACGTCTTATTGGTCCTCATATAGTGAGCCAGCACTCAAACATGTCAGTGAGCTTTTATCATGAGTAAAGCAGAGGTAAATGAGAAAATGGAAAGAGGATTATTTGTATAACCTAGGTGGTTCATTGACTACTTCACTTATTATGGTAAAACAGAAAAATAAAATAAAAAGCAACAAAGTTTTGGAATTTTTCCAGACCATTAGAAAATGCATAGAGTTCTTGGAAAATGGTATATTTGAGAGTCGAGTGGAATGACACCGTTTTAAAAACTGGAATAACATATGAATAGTGAACTGGGCTGGTATTGAATGATAATTACAAGGTTAGGGTCCATTAAAAATGAAACAACAGGTCGTTAAAGTGTGCTGTCAATTCTATTTCCGCCATTCTGCCCGTAAATTCTTGGTTCATTCTTTAGATTAAAATGCCACACTAGTTAGACATCAAATTCCTTCCCCTTCACTCTTTGTGGAGTGTAAACCTTGCACTCATTGCCTTCTCTCTCTAGCTAATTTCTAGTCATTGGTAATCGCTCAAGGATCCTGCTCCTCGTCTTTATTGTTGTCAGGTTTGGTGAAGTGTGCCCTCTTTGCTTTCCTTTGCAGTGCCTCATGGTTCCTGCTAAGGCAGATGTGAATCCAGAAATGTCTCCTTCACGTACTCTAAGGTTATTAATAATATATCATATCTTTATTCGCTCATTCATTTATTTGATATCCATTTATTTTGTGGCTCACACATGTCAGAGAGTGCTCTGTGAGTTGGGAATAAAGTAGTGAATAAAATAGATATTGACTTTTCCTCCTATATAGTGTATTTTGTTCTCCTCGGGATTCACTTTTTGAATACCAATTGAATTCTCCAAGAGGATGCCATAATTTAGCAGGAGTATTTGTCATATAGTGTAGAAATTCATAGGCTGTTCTGCAGAGTACTCTGATTTAGGGTGGAATGATCCACATTCTAACTTCTATGCTGTCATAAAGTTCCCTTAGACCTTATCCAATTTGTGAACCTACTCCTACATAAAAAAGAATTAGTTTTCACTGATTCTATCATTTCCATCTTAAAGAAGAATTGGCTACTCAGAGTGATGATATCAATCTATAATCACAGACAGCTGATTCTCGACTGAATTTCTTATTGATGCTTCTGTCATGAGAAAGTTTGGATGAGGGATGTTGAAGCACACTAGTACTGTGTGTGTATAGCTGCAAGGTCAAGATATATTGGTGAGTCCTTTACAAACACATAGTGACCTGTGGGTATGGTGATTTCAGTGACCATACAATGTGTTTTATGTGAATATCAATTCTATTTTGTTTATGAAAATGTAATAGTTGTGATCCAGTTTCATTACACATAATTCATGCCTCTACCTACTTCCATGCATGGCTGTCTTGTTAATCAAGGAAAGTGTTAGCTTATTCTCAGTATATAATATTTACAGAGGCCATCTAATTTATAAAGAAGGCATTAGATTGATTTCTGGGCATGAAGTTGGGTACATATTGTGTCTACTGCCTAGCCTATAAGCTCCTATAGATGCTATAAGGGAGAATGGCTGATGTACTTTGTAAAGGAAGATAGTAATTACTACATATACACCAGGATGGGTTACTTAGTAGCTTTGATTCCATACCTGAAGCTTGCTTACTAGAATTACTTCCCTCAATTGCTTAACTGAATTATTATCTGACTTTTGAGACTGCTTCTATTAGTGATTTGGGAAACAAAATTAATCTTTACATAGTAGACTGAGTACAGCCATCTTTCTACAACTTCTTTTATTTTCTTTGGTTAGTCTATACTAATTTCGTGAAGGTCACTTTATCATTTACTTCCCCCTCAACCTGGGACTTCACCTTCTACAAGTCATCAATGAAACTGATGCTGCTAGACTACTAAGGCTCAACAATTCTAATACACTGGATGCAGAAAACTGTACAACCAGAAGGAATATTACAAATAGGATCACTAGCTAAAGGATGATTGGATAACCCGTTTAACATTCTATAATAGAACATACTATTAAAAAGGAATTGCTATGATGAACAAATGCAATAATGGAGAAAAAAGCCAAGGGAAGAACCTGCAATTTATGTAGCAACCAATATACTTTGTTTTCTTTCTCAACTTTCAAGAGAAATCATGCAAATATATGGAAGTGATATTTACTCTAGAAATTGCAGGATAACATCTCCATGTATTAAGATACTAGAAACTATTGTTAAAATATTACTGTTCTATAACATTAAAGTGTCCCTTTCTACTACATTGTGGCAGAATTCTTGACATAGCAGGGTATTAAACTGTTCCCATACACTGGGAGAATTCATAAAGCAAATGGGAGGTGTTTCCAATATTTCAGATTTTAGCAATTCTTCATATCTTCTATAGAGAGAGTCAAGGAAATGAAAGAAGTCTCTTGAGGTATTTGATTATTTGATTCAATTTTTATTTGTCACAAAGATGTTTCAGAAGAGAAGAGTCCTGAAAAAGTAAGATTTCTCTATACCTTACACATTTAGTATGGGAAGTTTTGATATACTGGTGATTCACATAAAGGGTAAAAGAATAGGCCAACATTGTTTTAAAATTGAAAGTGTCAGGAAATACTCCAGGTTAGCAATAAACTACATGACCACTAGACTTTTCTGGTTGCAGAAAGAAAAGTAATGTTTCTGCTATTCTTATGGGTTTATATCTTATTTTGATGTTTATTGTAGGATATTAAGTGATTCACACTCAAGATCTGCTTATATGTGTACACAGTCTAATACAGAAAAGCAGATAAACATCAGTAATACACATGCAAAATTATGCCAGTGTATCTTAAAAAAAAACTTAAAAATGGCAGCTGGGGAGATGAATCAGTAGCCACAGTGTTTTCTGCCTATGAATGAGGGCCTAATTTTAAATACAACACTCATATAAAAAGTCTGGCAGGGTGGTGTTCATCCATTGCACACAATTGACTAGGACATGAGGCAGCTAAAGACAGGGATCACTTCTGGAGCTCATTGGCAAGCCAGTGTGTTAGAACTGATGAGCTTTGGGTTTAGTGAAAGACCCTGTCTCAAAAAGTGACGTGGAAAATGATTGAGAAGATACAAGATACTAACTTCAGTCTTCCACATAAATACAGTTGTATACATTCACCCACTAACACATGTATAAATTCACATATACATAGACAGAATACATACATTGACAGACAGACAGACAGATAGATGATAGATGACAAAACATAATTTTGGATATGTTCTGAAACATTTAAGTCAGCACTAAATTATATTTTTTATAAATATTTATGGTTAAATTTTCCCATGGAAAATTTCATAATGGTGAAAAGATAATTGTTCTTAATTATATTTCTCAAGGCAACAAAACAAAATATAGGTATAGTTAATTATGTGTAGGTGATGTGATTAGGTAAAGAGAGGAAATGAGGAATAAGTTGTCCTGAGTATTAACATTAGCAAATGTCTAAAATGATGGTAACATTTTCAAAAAATTTATTTAAGATGTAATATAAGTAACATCATATGGTATAAATATAGTTGTTTGGAAAATACAAGGCATGATTATAAAAATTATGAATCAAGTTCATGAATTTTTGGAATTTGGGATTCTCATGATTTTGGAATTTGACAGTTCTTTAATGATTTTAAGATAAGCATGTACATTTTCACTAGTGTTTTATGTTCAAGTGATACAATAATTAAAATATGTGGATATTTTCTTCTAATACTTTACACGACCTGCCATCTGTCATTTTTTTGTGCACTACAGAGGAGTAAACCAGGTCAGATACTGATTTCAGTCTTACTGGTCACCAACTATCTTTGAAAACCACCTGATGATTTATTCCTGGAATGGTTGGTTAAGAAAATTGCTCATGGCCGGGCAGTTGTGGTGCACACCTTTATTCCCAAAACTGGGGAAGCAGAGGCAGGCAGATCTCTGTGAGGTTGAGGCCAGCCTGGTCTACAGAGTGAGATCCAGGACAGGCATCAAAACTACACAGAGAAATCCTGTCTCGAAAAATCAAAGGAAAAGAAAAGAAAGAAAGAAAAGAAGAAAAGAAAATTGCTTGTATTTTACTTTCTCTTTTTCACAAAATGTGCTTTTATTTTTCAAATAATGGATTCATCTTCAGTTATACACTGGGAAAAGATGTCCCAATATCAGTTTGTGTGAAACTGGAAATTAAAAAAAAAAGACAAAAGGAAATTGTCTATTGCATGTATTATATTCATATATATATTAGTATAATATACTAATGAGGATTTTTTTTTTAATTTTAGAGATCTTAAACATCTAGTATCCATTAAAAAGAAGGAAAAAGTATTTAGAATGGCTTACTATTTTGTTAAATGGGTAAAACAGTGTCTATGTCTCAGTCAGAGTGCTTGAATTTGATCTCCTAGTCTGATATAGTATAAGGAAAAAACTGATTTTCACGAGTTGTCCTCTGACATCTCTAAATAGATAGATAGGTAGATGGTTAATAGATAGATAGATAGATAGATAGATAGATAGATAGATAGATAGATAGATAATGTATATAGATGATAAGACTTCCTGTAGCACTATGATTCCATATCAACAGTATTCCTATACTGTTTAGAAATAGCAGCCTGAAGTCTTAATGATTTAAAGTGAGGTACACCTAAATGTAAAAGTCCTGAGTCATACACATGTTCTCTTTACCTTGATACCTATAGGGTATCATGTTCATAATTAGCAAACTTTAAACTTAACTTCGTGTCTGTGTCCACATCATCCAGAACTTGCTTGTTTTCCCTGGCTGCTCAGCTTGCCTTCTTGTATACCCAGGTTAAACCCTTACAGGGGTGCCATCACAGTCAATGGGCTAGGATCTTCCATATAAACCACAAATCAAGAAAAAATGTCTGCACAGACTTGCCTAGAAGGCAATCTTATGGATCCAACTATCAATTTAGATTCCTCCTTTCCATATATTTCTAGGTTTGTGTCAAGTAGACAAAATACAACTAGCACAAAATACAACTAAAACAAGAGGAAATAAAAGAAAAACTAGAATTTTCAATATTTCAATGGATGAAACCAAGAACTGTGTACTTATTTATAAACAGAACTGAAAGAAAATTACAAGAACTTAATCATAATAAAATTACTGTTGGAAATGATGTAATCGAGATCAACACACTGAGTGACATAAAGTGTAGACACATTGTAAGTTAAAAGAAAGACATTTTCAAAGGGAATCATTGATTTCATTATATTAATCAATTGCTTAGTTCCTTTATAGAATATCTTTGAAAATAACTGATGTATGATTAGCAAGGAATTACTTGTTTATTTCCATAAAAAGTACTCTTTGATGTCATTATTGTGATTTGAACTGAGATCATGCATACAAGGCAAACTCTCTCTCTTTAAGCTCCAGGCCCAAACCTAAATGTATGATTTCCAATATTAATTGAAATCAGAGATCATAAAATCCAAATCTTAGTTATGCAAGGTTCTCATTGAAATGGATCATTGAAGTATTTATTGAGTCATAGTTTTTAGAACATAACTTGGAGTTTTAGCATCTGGGAGCTTCATTTATTGGGGCCTTTGATTCTCAAGAGAATATTGCTGTTTATAGAGGGTAGAGGTGTTCTTAAGGTGTCTGATTTATGTCACTTAATATCTGATTTCTTGTCCCAAACATTTTCCTTGAAAATGACATATGCTTGTGTTTCAATCATTTAGTTTTATAAGCATACATATACATGAATACACACACACCTATGTATATATATATATATATATATATATATATATATATATACACTTATATACATAGGTGTGTGTGGGTGTGTGTGTGTGTGTGTGTGTGTGTGTGTGTGTGTGTGTGTGTATGTGAAATGAAAGTAGAGGTAGAACTAACTATCTGGGAAGAAGAAGATTAAAGGGAGAGGCCAAAAGAGCAAACAATAGGAATGTGAATACAGGCAAATTACATGACACATACATCCATACACATAAGTTTCACAGTGAAATACTTCATTTGCACAATAAATATACACTGATAATAATCTTAGAACTTGCTTAACAATAATCCACATGGAACCTAATTGTAAGTTGGTGAGACCTTGTCTCAGGGAAAACCGTTAGTGGCTTATGCTAGTAATATGTTTGAAAAAAATCACAATAGCTCAGGAATCTCTACTTGGAAGTCTTCCCTATTTGTCTCTATATACTGTGATTTCAACGAATAAGTAGGTTTTTATTTAAAGGGATAATATGGCATCAGAATTTCCAAGAACAAAGAATATAAACTACTTAGGAACTATTGTCTTAGTTAGATTTTTCTATTACTGTGAGGAAACAATGTGACAAAAATCATCCTGGGCAAGAAGGCTTATTTGGCTTATGTGTTCCAAGTCACAGTTCATTGTGGGAAGACAAATCAGAGACTCAAACCAGGTAGGAGCCTGAAGGAAGCAGCTTCTGCAGAGACCATGGAGGGGTACGGTTTACCGGCTTCCTCCTCATGACTTGCCCTTCAGGTTTCTTATAGACCACCAACTCAGGGATGGCACCACACACAATCAACCGGGCCCTCCCCCATCAATCACTAATTAAGAAAATAACCTACAGATTTGCCTACATCCTATCTTATGGAGGCATTTTCTCAATTGAGTTTCTTTTCTTTCAACTTTCTCTACTTTGAGTCAAATTGACATAAAACCAGGCAGTACAAAGAGTCAAGCCTTAAATAATGCCACCTCTAATTGTCTTTCTACAGGACACTAGGGAGCTAAGCTGGTTTGTTATGGTTATGTTGGGTTGTGATTGCTTCCACAGAGATGCTGAGGTTATAAGCGGAGTCCTATGTTAGGAATGTTGTAAATTCTATTAAGTGTAACTCAGACTACTACTCCCAAAATACAGTTATAATGATAAACTGGGAGAGGTTAATATTTCCTGATAAACTCCAGAATCCCTGATAGCCTCACCACTTGGTCCATTTGTGTTAAGATTATGGAAGTAAAAAAAAAAATCACATTACTATGAGCCTGTGTCTGTCAATATACATGGAATACAGTAGCCAGGGCATAAAAGGAAAAACTATGATTCAGATAAAAGTTGTAGAAAGTAGGATGCCCATGAATAGCATGAATGTAAGCCTAGTACTACACATAATCCCTTATAATTCTTCTCTTTTTGGGCTTCATAGTCATATATTCATATATATACGTGTATACATGTACACACATACACACACACACACACACACACACACACACACACACACACATATATATATATATATATATATATATATATATATATATATATATATGTAATCAGAGGCCACAGATTGATAGTGAGAAATGACAGAAATGTTTACAGCATGATAAAAATCAAACAAACGATTTTCAATGACCTCAATAAATGGTCATTCTGACTGAAGAAGAGTAAGTGAAAACATTTAATGCAGCTTCATTCTAAAGCATTTCCCTCAAAGGACCTAGAGAGACCAATGAATTTACTAAACTAAATGAATTGCAAGTGGTAGAATTCCCATTTAAATTATCTACACCATAAATAAAAATGGGCTCAAGAACCAAAAATATGCAAGGTTTAAATGGCTTGTCTAATGATCACTGCCATGTGCTAGAAGGACATTTCATGATGTGGTCTTTCATAACCCACTACTTCTGTCATATGCTTACTTCACTAGAGAACACAAATGCTAGCTTTCAGATGAGAAGGCCTGCATAGATCTCATGGCTCGACTTGTGGAATGAGAGGACTTGTCTATCATATATTCTGTGTTAGTTCTTCAAACTGTGGTTATGTTTGGCCTAGATTATGGACAATTGATCTGACTGAGCAGTTCTCTGTATTTACAGTGGTAAAATGCTCTCAGATCTGCTATTCCATTATGATAGCTGTTCTCTGTATGTAACCTGTCTGTGGAAAACAAGATACTAAAAAATCACCCTGTAATTCCCCTGAAAACTTATGAAGTGCCTCTGTCTTAGTTTCAAAGGTACATCATCTCATTGTCAGTCGTTTTAGTCCATAAGTCTGTAGTTTTGCTAAAGTGAACCTGCCTTTAATTCACACTCATCATTTAGCTAACAGAAGCCCTTTGCTTCTAAGTCCTCTCTGTCCGCTGGAGTGCCTTGATTGATAGCTCCATCACAGTCAGAAAAAGCAGAGGAAGGTCGATTTTAAATGGAAGTCTGATTTAGTAAATACAGAGTCAGGTAGGCAGCATGGGTAGGCCAGTGGTGTCAATGCTGTGGTTGACCTCAGTGAAGGAATTCCTTCACTTTCCCTGGGAAGCCCTTTGGTAAGAAAAAACTCTCCTCTTCAGGAAGTTATGAATTGCCGTTGTTTAGTATGTGATCTACATTGCATGACATGGCGATATGTCACTGTGAGATGTGACATAATATAATGTAAGTGACAGACAGCTAAAATTTTACAACATGAAAACTTTTTTTTATATCCAGAATCTGCTATCAAATTTGATAGCAGCTATCAATCCATTTTTTTTTCTGCAGATAGATCAAAAGTCTGATGTTCATGAAAAGCAGGTCATTTTGAAACATCCACAAATACTTCAGTGCCTATGCATCTCAGAGATAATAAATCAGTTTAAGAAATACTTTGAAAGCTACATTAGTCTTTACTCAAATTTTATTTTTTTCCTTTGACTACAACAATATTGTTTTAGACTGCATTTATTTTCTGAATATTACTAAGAAATGATTATTTATATATTATTTATTGTCTTGTCTATTGCAATGAATTGCTGCTGGAGGTGCCTTTATAATCCAGGATACATTGATAATGTATTATGATTTCACAGTTGGAGGAAGTATGCTAGGCTGCACTGATCCTTTAATATTAGAGGTCATTATCAATTACCCTGAATATAGTCAACCTTATCTGAAGACTGCCCAAATGAATGAATGTTTTCTATTTGTCAAGTCCTTAAAACAGGACATTGCACTCTGTGGTCTAAAAATGCAGATAACTTTTTGGTCTAAAGGGGCAATTACAGAATCATTTTCTACATCTTATCTGATTTTGTTTTGTTTTGTTTTTCTCTTATCTCCCAGGAGTCCCATCTATATGATAGGAATTTGTCCAGAATGAATGCATTCTGTATTTTTTTTTTTTTTTTTGGTTTTTTGAGACAGGGTTTCTCTGTCTCGAAAGGTAGCTTTGGAGCCTGTCCTGGAACTCACTCTGTAGCCCATGCTGGCCTCCAAATCACAGAGATCTGCCTGCCTCTGCCTCCTGAGTGCTGGGATTAAAGTGTGCACCACCACCGTCCGGCTCATTCTGTATTTTTATCAACCAGACATTCTTTAAAAATTATCATTTATTACTTGTGCCAGGAAACAGGTTTCATCAGGACATTACTATGTCTGCAGATAATACAGTTTGGTTATTTTACCCTTCTGTCATCTTTTTGTCAGACAAATATTTATATGTCTTTTTTTTATATTACACACATATGGTGCTTCTGTGAATGAAACATTGGTTAGAAAAATGACCACAGACCTTGTGGATGTCCCATCACCTAGGATCCACAGTATAACCAGCTCTCATCACCCACAAAATGCCCACTTATAATAATCTGGAAACAAAGCATAGGGCTCTGTCTTGCTATAAACTTACTTACAACTGTAATCCATGCAAGTGAAAGAGGCTCTATACTCAATTTGGTTCACATTGGAACACAATATGTTGAGTAAACCCACTTCTCTACACTCTCATTGTGCTTTCAGAAAGACACTCTGAACAATGTAGATTAACCCATAGTCAATATCTATGTTGTCCCTGCCAAGAAATGATGAATATCAGACACTTTTCTCTGCCAGAGTCAAATGGCACTGGTAAAATAGATAAATAAGTAAATAAACAAACAAATAGATAAACAAGAATAAATACTTAAGTTTTAGATCATCAGACAAGAATAGCAAGCCACTGAATTCATTTTTTAATGACTTTGGGGTTTGCTGCCTTATTTTTGAATTTGTGGAGATGCTTTAAGAATTAAGTGTGATAGTAAGAGGAAGCTGTTGCCGTGGAGCTTGATGTGTAATCATAGCTAGGATTTATTCTCTGCTCAATTCTTTAATTGTTACAGTTAATGATAATGCATGTGAGAAGCCTGAAAAACAGAATGTGCTCTTTCTATAGCATGCATCTGCTGCTACTATTTGCTTAGAATTCAGAATATTTATATATATTTGTAAAACTTATGGGCCTTCATTTTATTCACATACTTCATACTTCATTGATCTTTATCTTTCCTTTAAGACTGCTCTAGCACTTCACAATACCCACTGTCCTCAGCAAGTGTTATTTTTACACATAACTCATTTAATAACAATAGAATAACAATATCATCAAAGTGTTTAATATTCTTAAATGGCATCAGATTGTCAGGAATATCTAGAAGTATAATCTGAAAGTGCTTTAGATGTCTTAGCAAATGTTTCCAGACTTTTAAATGTTATCTTATTCTATACTATGAGTGCACTCATTTTCTTCTACGGATTCAGAAAAGGCATTGTGAGGTCCATTCTCACTATTATATCCATTTTTTCTGCCTCCACTGATACAGCACCTAATGAGCAATATGTAAACTGACACAACTGTACCTATACAAGCAGGTGACACATTAAACTTTGTCCATATGTCTGCTGATTTCTGTCCTAGACAGCTTATCCTGTGAGAATCATTTCCTGCACTGAAAGACAGGACCAGTGAATAGCATTGAGTTTTCTAACCAGGAAGCCATAAGTACTAAATTTCATTAATTTAGGCTTCTAAAATGAATAATTCTTTTTTATCGTTGTGTTTCAGCCTGTCTCTCTTTTAAATAAGCTAATTAACACTTTTAGCATTTTGTCTACAAAATACCCTGCCAAGGTCTGCAAATTCCTGACATATTTATACGTGCATTTTTCTTATACAAAAGAATGGGTCCCATTGTGTATATAATAGGTTTCATAGAGGTATATAAAATGCTTTGATCACATTCACCGTAATAATTATTTTGTAAAAAGTCATTTTCTCTGGTAGGTAGATAAGAAAAGACAACAGATGGAATGAATATGATCCACATCCCTTATATGCGTATATACAAATGTCATAAAGAAACCAATTACTTTTTACACTCAACATGAACTAACAAAACTCCAAAATAAGAGAAGAGAACCCTGAGGAAATTGTTCCTGTTACCAAATATGTTTCTTATTATGCTTTTGCTGTTCTGTAACATCTTCCCTGTTTGCTGTAGAGTTTGTATAGTTTCATCACCTTCATATGTTTTACTAAGAAGGGCTGCTCTTCCAGCAATTGCTTCAAGTCCCCTAATTTCCTCTTCAGCATCTTCTCCATCAGTCTTAAAAAAAGATATTATACCTCTTAGGTTTCTAACGATGTGTCCTGTTTTAAAGTAATTATGTCTTCATTAGAAGGTTATTCTGTAAAGCAAACTATCCTAAGATTAAATATATATCAAACTACTCAAAAAATAAGTAGCCAAAAAGCAAGGTTATTTATTTGCTCATGAGGATAATTTTGTGATTTTTTTATGTTTAATTTTATATTTCTAATTTCATTAATTCATTTTTAAAGTTTAACATCATTTTTGATGATTCCCTGCATACATGTCAATAATGGGTTGTGATTATATTCCCTCCCCATTACCTCATTTACCCTTGCTCACTCCTACTGGTCTTCTTCTTTCCAAGTACACCATTTTCCGTGTTGAAGATTCTTCCAAACCCCACTGAGTTTAGGACTACTTGTAGAAGATTATTTACTGAAATGTGGACAGTTTACCGGTAGCTACACAGTTGAAATAAATGATACTTCATCCTTTGAAAACCATTCATTGACACTAGATCTTCAAATATGGCTGGGATGTCATGATCATCACCAACCTGCTCCAGCCACATCCATGCTTAAATGTTGAAGGGCTCCATCCCTATGCATGCCTTGTATATGATATTCACAGTTGCTGTGTGTTCATGATTGCAAAGTCCATGCGGTATCCAGAAGGTAGGGTTTCATAGAACTCTTCCTATCTTTTGTTTCTAACATTCTTTCTGCCCTCTCTTTCAATATTCTCTTTGGTTTGAAGGGAGTAATACAAATGCTCTGTTTAGGGATGAGCACTCAACAATTATTGATTTGCAATACATTGACCAATTGTGACTTTTTCTATTAACTTCCTTCTAGTGAAAAGATATTTCATGCCCAAGTGAGGGCAGTACTAGTCTATTGGTGTGCTTATTAAAATTTCAAAAGCATTGAAGCTATATGTCTATTTAGGAAAAAAAAAAAACAGTAGGAGATCTCACTCATCTTACACATCCCC
Source organism: Peromyscus californicus insignis (assembly GCF_007827085.1). Taxonomy (NCBI): domain Eukaryota; kingdom Metazoa; phylum Chordata; class Mammalia; order Rodentia; family Cricetidae; genus Peromyscus; species Peromyscus californicus. The sequence goes on from NW_026294606.1 coordinate 112,530,538, forward strand.
CACAGCCTGTGGCCTCTCATCTGTGGGATTTTGACCAGTTTTATGATGTACATATTTCTTTCTGTGGAGCAGGTCTTAAATCCAATCAGAAATATTTCAGGTTATCCCTCTCCATCCCAGAGAGTCAGTGTACAACTGGCCATATCTTGCCCCCTGGCAGAATGTTATTGTACCATGCTGTGTCTACAGCTTGGGAAGACTATGATCTTTCTCTCAGAGCAGCCTGTGTGGTGCCTCCTGGCACTTGAAAGTTATAACCGAGAGGGAGCTTTCAACTCAAGGTAAGACTGATTTCTTGGTGTCCTGTATCCAAACTATGTACAATCTTTAGCAGTAAGGGCTTACCACGTAACTCTGGTAGAAAATCAGTTAATTTGGTGCCCCTTCTTATGTGGTTAGATTTTGCTAGACCTAAAAGTGTAGACAGGCCTCCTGCTGTATATTATGGCTTGTTTAGTATTATCTGGGTCAGAAGGGAGCATTTTCATATATACACACATCTGATCCTCTGGAAAGGTAGTATATGTATGTTCACAAGATTATATAAGACTGCCAATATAGGGAAAAGGAAACTCATCCATTCTTTACTGCTTCCTAGGCGAAAGCAAGATTCATGCCTAATTACATACTCAAGGTAGCAGTCCATTGTTCTGAAGCAGAGTTGTGGAGAGATCTATTATGAGCATTTTTGTTGCAGAAAGTACATAAGAAAACTATTCATTATTGAACAACAATTTTCTCCAGAGGAAGACAGAAAAGAAAAACTACTGCAAAACAATAAATGTTCGCCATTCTATTCAAAGAGTGTAGACTAAACATTAACAGTGGGAAAAATATCAGGCAGTGGATAATCTATGCTTCAATTAAAAAAAGAAAAGTTCTTAACTGGTAATATCTAGATATAGCCTAATATGTACACACACACACACACACACACACACACACACACACACACACACACACGTCTGTGTGTTTTATGTGTGTTGTGGTGTTGGAAAGTTCCAGCAGATTTGAGTAAATATATAATTCTACTTCTGTACTTGCTGAAGAGATAAATGTAGAAGGCAAATAAGACAGTATGCTTTTTTTTTAATATAGAGAAGTCTTCAGTAATGAATCAATCAAACTGTGTCTATTACGCATAGTCGTAGGAAGTGTTGATGAGAAGTAGGCAACTGTCAGCCTATAAGAAGTCCAAACATTTAGAGATGAGTCTCCAGAGAAAGGATGCTCATGGGCCTATGAAGTAGTCATCATATTTATGTTAGAACATTGAAATTCATATTAGCAGAATGACTCCCACTCAAACATTGACTTGGTCAGTTCATATGTATGTTAATTCTTCTAACATTATAGATGTTTACCATGAGCCATGTACTATCAAACATATCTTATAATTTTGGCAATAACTGTGTGGTCACCAAAACTTGGGTTTACACCTCTATATTTAAGATATTCCTTATATTATCATTAACAATTTATTAATAATTTTCAAGTAGATAGCAATGTACCTTTGATATCTACTACAGTAATCAAAACATTGATCAAATTGCCTCAAAACTCCTGATTGAAGGAGTAAGTGTATATAAATCGTCCTTTCTTTAGTGCTATGTATTTTTTAAAATATTATAGTCACACATTACAAATGCTATCTTTTATAAATTCCTGTTAGTTTTATTCATCCATGAGCAATTAACACAATGTGATTCCATACCTTTTCTGTGAGTCATTAGAAAGATATTCTATTGAATGAGGAAATGCAGATTAGTGTCATGATCCACTTTCTTCAAGAACCACTGTTTAATTTTCTTTTCTTGCTTACTTCTTTTTGTTCTAGAGCTTTCAGATACCCTATTAAGTTGCTTATATAAGATGTTTTCAATTTCTTTATCTTGCTTTAGTGCAATGAATTTTCCTCTTAACACCACTTTCATTGTATCCCTTGAGTTTGGATATACTGTGTATTCATTTCTTTTGGATTCTAGAAAGTCTATAACGTCTTTTGTAATTTCTGTCTCGACTGATTTTTTCAAACAGTAGAGAGTTGACTAGTTTTGATGAATTTGTACGCTTTCTGATGTTGTTGATAGCTTTAATTCATGCAGGGAGTTATTTCAATTTTCTTGTATCTGTTGAGACTTGCTTTGTGACTGAGTATGTGGCCAATTTTGTTGAAAGTTCCATGAGGGGCAAAGAAGAAGGTATATTCTTCTCTGTTTGGGTTAAATGTTCTATGGCTATTCAATTTGTTCATAATGTCTTTTAGCTCCAGCATTTCTCTGTTTAGTTTTTTGTCTGGATGACCTGTAAGTTGCTGAGAGTGAGGTAGTGTGTTAATAAATAAAGTTGCCCGGGGGTCAGAGCTATTAGCAAGCCATAGGAAAGCAGGGCAGTGGTAGCGTACGCTTGTAATTCCAGCACTTGGTAGGCAGAGCTGGGTAAGTCTCTGTGTGTTCAGGGATACAGCCATTATTGGATACACATGCTTTTAATCTTAATACCAATCATGGAAAACCTGGAGGCCTATACAGACAGGCTGTGAGGAGGCGGTCATGTGGTTGGGTTTACAACCAATGAGAAGGCAGGACAGGAACTCTATATAAAGACTTTAACACAGGGGTAGCTCTGGTTCGGAGAGGTAGGACCACCGCAGGAGGAAGGGTAACGTTTTAGCTCTTAGCTCTGACCTTTTGGCTTTCTACTTTGCATTGGTTCTGTGTTTATTATTTAATAAGAAGGTTGGATACATCTACAGTAGTGAAGTGCCCCACTATCAGTGTATGAGGTTCAATATGTGATATAAATTTTCCTTTAATGCATATGTAGTGTTATTCTCTATCTCTTTTGATGGATTTTGTCTTGAATTTTTTTTCAGATATTAAAAATGTCTATAGCAGTTTGTTTCTTAGGTTCATTTTCTTGGAATATTTTTCCAACCTTTTACCTTAAGATAATGTCTATTCTTGATATTGAGGTGTGGTTATTTAATACAGCAGAAGGATTGATCCTATTTTCCCATCCATTCTATTAGTCTGTGTCTTTTTATAGGAAATTGAGATCACTGATATTGAGATGACCAATGATTATTGATTCCTTTTATTTGTTGTTGGTGGTGGTAGTGGTAGTGATATGCTTCATTTTTTTTTGTTTTGTTGGTATGAGATTATTTATTTCCTGTGTTTTTATGTATATAATTAACTTCCTTTGTTTGGAGCTTCCCTCCTAGCACCTTCTGTATATATGGCTGGATTTGTAGATAGTTATTGTTCAAATTTGACTTTATTATGGACTATGTTATTTTCCCCATCTATGAAGATTGACAGTTTTGCTGGGTATAGTAGTCAAGGTTTCATCTCAGGTGTCTTAGAGGCTTGAGCACATCTGTCCATGCCCTTCTGGCTTTTAGAGTCTCCATTTTTAATTGATGCCGTCATAATATTTCTGCCTTTATATGTCACTTGATCTTTTTCCCTTGCATCTTTTCATATTCTTTTTGTTCCATGTGTTTAGTGTTCTGATTATTATGTGCTAAGGGGTCTTTCTTTACTGGTCCTATTCAGTTGTTTTCTGTGTGTGGCTTGTACCTTTATTGACATCTTCTTCTTTAGGATAAGGAAATTTTCATCAATAAGTTCTTGAATGTATTTTCTGGTTTTTGAGCTTGAATTTTCTCCTTTTCATTATTTCTGTCATTATTACACTTGGCCTTTTCGTGGTGCCCCAGTTTTCCTGTACATTTTGTGTCAGGAATTTTTCAAATTAAACATTTCTTTGACTGATGTATTCATTTCTTCTATTGTGTCTTCAATTACTGAAATTCTCTCTTCTATTTCTGGCATTCTGTTGGTGAAGTTTTCCTCTGGAGTTTCTGTTCAAATTCCTAAATTTTTCATTTCCATAAATCCCTCAGTCTATGTTTACTCTATTGTTTCTATCTTCAATTTTAGGTCTTAAAAAGTTTCATTCATTTCCTTCAACTATTTCTTCATTTTTACTCTCTTTCTTTAAGGGATTTATTAATTTTCCTCCAATTTTTTGTTGGTGTTTTCCTGATTTTTTAGGGGATTTATTCATTTCCTCTTTATGGACATCTATCATCATTGTATAGTTGGTTTTAATATCTTTTTCTTGTGCTTCAGCACTGTTGGAATATTCAGGACCTGCTGTGGTAAGATAGCTAGGTTCTAGAGGAGACCTAATTCCCTGGATCTTATTGATTGTGCTCTTATGCTGGCTGGCATCATGGCATCTGGATTTTGGGTGATTATAGGTCTAGGTGCTGATTCATAGGGGTTTTTTTTGTGTTTTGTTTTTTGTTGTTTTTTTTTTTTTGAGTAAATGGTTTTTCCATTGGTTTCTATTCTTGATCTTCTGTGGGTGGGATGGCTGTATACTGCCTGTTTTACTAGCCCGGTGGAGTGGTGTGTTCACAGGGACACTAAGAATGTGTCCTTATGTTGTAGTTGCTGGCATGCAGTTAAGAGTTGTGTGAGGGAGTTCAGGAGAGGACGGTCCATGGGATCCATGGGAAATGTGGGCAGAGGGAAGGGGAATCTGAAGCTGGTGTTCTGTTGCAGAGCTAGGAAAGGGGCTGAAGAACTGAATCTGGGGGTGGGGGCAAGAAAGCATCAAAGATATGCATCGAAGAAGTTAGAATTTCTAAGAGGTGATCCCCAAGTTGAGTTTTATAGAAATTTTGAGCTAAAGTCATGATGTCCTATCCAATCCAGGGGAACAGAACTGAGGAAGGAAAGAAAATTATAAAGATATATACTCAAAATTCATGTCAGTGACATCAGTAGCAATTGGTAATACTGTATGTCTCAGTTGAGCAATGGCTCAGGTCTTCCTGACATGAGCTTGAGAATCTGCCTTATTAGGAATTCAGAAGTAGAAAGGGATCCACTGAGGCAATGTGCAAAGCAATAGCAGTTTGTGAGTATAACACATATGAGGAGCTCGGGGACCCAACACTGAAGGAGAAGTCCAAAGAAAGCATCTGCAAGGAAGAATGTGCACAATGGAAGTGTTTGCGCTACCCAGAAAAAAGGAAATAGTCCTGATTCAATAGAAGATAGGGAATGCCTTTATCAGCCAGGTGCATAAGCACTCCTATTACTACAAGATTGTAAAATGAGAGGCAAGTAGGGATTACTATCTAAAAATGTGTCAGAAGAGAGAGAACTGGGGAGGTTTTGAGTAAATGCATGACTAAGATTTCAAAATAGAAAAAGAAGGAGGCTTTAAAATGACTCCTGCCCCATAATAAGCCTAGAAAGATGAACTACACCCACATTGAATAAACTATTCCTATTTTGAATGCCAGATTCTCCAATTACTAGCTATAGATACATGTTGACCTTAACTCAGAAGCTTCTTAGATTGAACATTAATCTCAGAGTTGACACCTAATCCTATTAATGAACATGTTACTTGGCCCAAGGGTAGGGGAAGAAAAAAACTAAGTGAAAAAACCAGGAGGCCTGAGAGATTCAGCTAAAATGATTAATCAATAGAAGCTCTAAATGCACGTATGTTTATTGAAGAGCATAAATATTTTATAGTTCCCTTTCCTACAAATACTGACCAAATTCTGAAAATCTTCCCTATTTATAACACTAATAAAAGTGGCATTCTTTCAAACCTCATTTTTCTCATGTGAAAAAAAAAAGAGTTTATATCGATAGAACAAATGACTTTGGGATAGTCTCTGTGCAAGAAAAGTCATTTAATGAGAGAGTTTATTACTGATGACAAGTTGCCAAGTTATTCCAGGATTTAAGAAAGAGTAGCAACAAAAAAATTGTAACAGAGATCAATACAAACATCCAACATTCAAGATGAGTGAGGCATTATTTTATGTATACCTCTTTTTTGGCCATGCTCCCAAGTGTTAGAATGCTGCCTCAAAGACAGTCTTGAGCTAGGAATTTGATCATATTTAAATCAAGGATATCGCATTGCCATAATGTCAGTTCAAATCCCCAAGGGCTGACTCTTCAGCACATGTATAGTACCTGCCCTTGTTCCTATGCCTTTGATTTACATACACCAGGTATCATGTAATTGTTTAATGTATAAACAGATATTCTTAGTGAAACTGGGTAATGACCATGACATTACAAAGGAGACAGTCAAATGTAGTAACTTCTAGTTTGTGGTTAGTATTGAATTCATATGTAAAACCTTGTTAGGAGAAACCTCAGATGAGTTTGTTCAGCTCTCAAATCTCAATCCTTCGCTGTAAATATCCATAGTAGTAAACCATTTTCATAATATCATCTTTACCAAAATGTGTCAAGAAGATTCAATAAATATTTGTCACACCAAATATCTTATTCTTATCATCATTGGGGAAAAGAGTCTCCAATTATAATAGACTTTGCTTCTTAGCTTATAACCTTTTTTAAAAAAATAACATACTTTATTCAGATAAGGCCACGCTATGTAATCATAGCTAGTAAGAACTCACTTTGTATATCAGAGTTGCTTCAAACTCACCCACATCTTCCTCCTCTGCCTCCCAAGTGCTAGGATTTAAGGTCGCCATTCCAACATTGGCTTGCTAGCATTTATGTCATTTCTTTGCATCTCTTCTTTCTCTGTGAAGACCCATGGGAGTCATTACTGTGTCAAGCTCAGCAAATTTGATTAGGCAATTACCAGCTAATGGTCAAGAGCAAGTAGCAAGGGTGGGATACATAATCTAAAGTAGAAGTAGGTAAAGAAGTTGGAAGGAAATTTGGCTAATATTAATTAGTGTTCCCCATACAAGTCCTGTATATATCTTATTAACATACTTTTTATCTAATGACAATATTAAAAAGGAGCTCTTTATTGTACAAGAGCCACCATTTAAACTCCATTCATATTGCTTCTAAAATTCTTAGTGCTTAGTGAAAGAATGATGTATTGTGTCACAGGAAGTATAGTGCTTCTCAGTTCTTTAAAGGAAATAAAGGGTAATGCCTCTACACCGCGTAACAATCTAGAAGTGTAGGTGTCTGTGTAGAATATCCATTCCTGCATGCAATTATGTTTCCCACCTTTTGGAGTCAGTCCTTCAGGCTTTCACATATTGCAGACATTTTCAGGGTGTGAATTATATGTGAATAAACACCGAGCAACAGTTAAAATTAATTTAAGCACAATCATGAGACAACTCTCTACTGTCCCCATTCCAAAATCTCTACCATTTTAAAATCTTCTCTTTGATAATGACAATAATTAATGGTACAAATGTTGAGCAAGGCCTACTCTTTAATACAATGAGACAAAAATATATTGCACTTTTTTTGCAAGTCAATTTGTGGTTTTTCAAAAGAAATTCCTCCTCAGTGGGGAAAAAGTGATAGGGAATCCATGTTGTTCAATCTACACATTACTTTCATCATGTCAGAGTGGTATCTCTGTAGAAACCCAAAACATGGGAATATAAATAGCTACCCTCAGGCCTGAGAGAGCAGCATGAGGTTTCTCCTCTTTTTCACAAGCACTGAGTGTGGTTCCCTTCTTCCATGTCCTCAGTATACATGAAAAAAAAAAAAAACTCTCATTCATTGGGGAAGCAGAACCCTCCTTTCTTGAAGTCTTTGAAAGCCTATTGTTCCATGGTCAAGTCTGAACCATGTAGGAATTAAGGAACTATAGGGATCATGATTTCTCAAGTCTTCATATATTAGTAATGATCTGGCCTTCTGCTAGAATTTCTAAAACCCATGTGGTTACATCCTGGGCTTGCATCACACTTCATTTTCAAAATATAAAATAAGTGCTCCAGCAGAGAAATTGGTACAACAGAGATGACATTTGCATATGGCATTGCAAAATAAATGGATGTGTGCACCCCTTGCTTTTCTCTCTACTACTGCATTCTGCTCTTGAAATTGCTTTAAGAAAAAAATTTCAGTGGGTAGAACACAAACTATGGAGAGTCTTTGGTATAAGAATTCTACCCTAGTTTATGAATTACTAATTTTAGTGTTTTCACTCTAAGGATCCTCATTTCTGATTATTTTCCTCATCACTAAAATGTGGAAATGAAAAGAAACAGTGCTTGTTACAAATTAATATAGATTTTAATATATTAATATTAGTTAAAATTAACATAATAATATAATAATACTATTTAAATGAGATGAAACTTTGAAGTGACTAAATTCAGTTACTTAATTATAGATTCACACATTCGATAAAAATCATTAGAATTCACTCAGGCCTGGATTGGTATTTTCTCTAGTTTGAAGAGGATAATGTAATACAAATAGAGGTTAAGTGACTTGTCCATGTAGTTGATATTTGGTGAGCCAGGTTCAAACCTAATTAGTCTGATTCCAGAATGAACAGTCAAAAACATTGTGTTAACGAATGCTTCTTAGAGTATGATAGCAGGATACCACTAACATGATGATCTGTATGAGGACTATTGGAATTATAGGTATGATGTGTTTTTGGAGGGCATTAAATCAATAGCAACTCAATGACAATCATCATAAGCCTCATTTTTTTTTTTTTACATTCTTTAGACTAGACTGTAACATCAAGAATCCCAGATTCTAAGTGCTGCCACTAAAGAAAAGAAATGCATTACAAAGTGATGAGGAGTCTCTGGACCTTTTAGTCCCAATCTATGAAGTCAATATGGATACTTGATTATTACAGTGCATTGGAGACTGTTACATAAAACTATGCATGTGCAGTATATATTCAATAGGATTTGACCTTTATTAACTCTCTAAACATCATGATTATTTGACTCAAGTATAAGGATGAAACACTTCCAACTAGAGCATGCATGTGAAAAGGAGAGGACATCTTGGAAGAGTAGTTTCTCTCCTTCTTCCATGTGGGTATTGGCATTTGAACTCGGAAGGTTAAGCTTGCTGGCAAGCACCTTTACTCTTTGCCATCTTGTCAGCACCATGCTCAAATTTTATAGCTTCTTTTTTATATAATTAAAGGAAAAGTAAAGATAAGTAAGACTAAAATTAACCCATTGTAGTCTAGGAATACCATTCAATAGTTTGATTCTTCACAGCCTTTAAGAAACTTGGTCAGCCCTAAGCACATATACATGAAAGTGATGCTAAATGGACTTGGTAATTTGCATATGTTAATATGAAGAAAAGAGATCGTTAATTTGGTAGAGAGTCAGAGGGTAGATGGGAGAGATTGGAGGTGGGAGATGGAAATGATGTAGATACATGTATAAAATCCATAAAAATATAAAAACTTCAAATAATAAAAAAATATAAGAGAATAGGTTTCTGGGCTCAGCTGGTAAGTGCATTTGATGATGAGTTTGCCAAGCAGAGTTCAGTCCTGACACATAGAAATAATTCTTCAAGAGTTGTCCTCTGACATTCTCATGTTCTCCATTGTGGATGCCTGGATGCATTAATGAACACAGAAAAACACACAAACACACAGATACATGTAAAATAACTGAATATAATAATAAAAAAAAAGAAACTTGATTTTTCTGCTGGAGATCTGGAAGGTTAAAGGTGCTTGAGGCCAAGTCTGATGATTTTGGTTTGATCTCTGGCAACAACATGGCAGGAAAAAACACCACAAATCTTGTAAGCTGTCCTCCAACTTCTGCACTAGTTCCTTGGCATATGTACCAGCCCCAAATAAATACTACTAAAGAAAAACAAACGCATGAACAGGTAGACACTAAAAGAATGAAAGAGTAAAGAAACTTGATTTCAGTATACATTTAAATTTCCAGTCCTGATGTAGAGGAAGCGACATAATTTGCATATAGAACTATGGTAGGAAGGAAGTTAGAGTTAGTATATAGGAACTTTCAGAAAACCCACCAGAGTTACTACCCTAATTTAAAAAGCCAGGGTATTGTTCAGAAAATTTTATTCCAAGGTGGGTGGTAGTGGTGCATGTCTTTAAGCCCAGCAGTGGGAAGACAGAGGCATGAGGAGCTCTGTGAATTTGAGGCCAGCCTGGTCTACAGAGCGAGTTCAAGAACAGCCAGGACTTTCACAAGGAGAAATCCTGTCTCAAAAAAACAAAACAAAAACAAAAATAAAATTCTTCCATACTGTCAACAACCTTTTGGGTTATGCATAGTTGCAGAATTTATATCTCAAAAGGGCATGTGTAACAGGCAGATGTGATTCTCTAATTACTAATGCAACTTAACCTAAAATACATGGAGTGTAATAATACAAAGTAGGCATAAACCCCAGCCCTGTTGTGGTCTCCAGGCACAAGGCTTCCAATTAAAAATCTCTCCCTTTTCTCTACCCAAGTAGCATTTCCAGCACAGATATCAATCTTGCTGCAACATCTTTAATACTGTTAATGATTGGATCTTTCTGTAGAGAGCTTAAAAGCCTGTAGAAGACAGTGACAGCCCTGAGGTATGTAGGTTGAAGGTTACACAGTGGGTATAGAGAGTGATCTGAGCATATTAAAGATGTGTACCAAAATTCAAAGAACCAGAGGAGGACCACTTAAAAAAATAACACTTGAATACTAACCAACTGCTGCTTTTCAAATAAGAACTTTGGAATGAAGGGATAATTTGCAATTTCCCTTTGGGCCTGTTTGCACAGGCAAAATCAAATGAATGGCTGAGGTGATCAATACCAGGAACAATGTTGTATACAGACTAGCAAGCCAAGAAATATAAAAAGTGAATAATCAGAACAAAACATCAAGTCTCTGCTATCCTGAAAATAGAGTAACACATCCTCTGAATGTGATGGGAAACATCCCTGAAATGGTGATGTTCATTACTTGAATTATTGTCTAAGCATTCAAGCTATCTTTGTTTCCTTCTAATATCAATAAACACTGTGGTAATTAGTTAGGGAAGTTCCATTATGAGGGGAGAAAGCAAGTTGTGTTTTGATTTAGTAGCATGCCATCCTCACCATCCTCCTGTAGGATCAGTGATGTAATTATTCTCATTTTATGTAAAAAGAACCTGAACACTCAATCTTCCAAAAGTTCCAATGTCCACAGTTGTGGCATTCTGAATGCATCCTATCTAGACTGAGCTCAGAAACTATTCAGAGTCATTCCTAGTTTGTACTTGCATCTACATGTGTAAGAGAGAGAGAGAGAGAGAGAGAGAGAGAGAGAGAGAGAGAGAGAGAGAGAGAGAGAGAGAGAGGAGAGAGAGAGAGACAGAGAGAGAGAGAGAGACAGAGACAGAGACAGAGACAGAGACAGAGACAGAGACAGAGGAGAGAGAGGGAGGGAGGGAGGGAGGGAGGGAGGGAGGGAGGGAGGGAGGGAGGGAGGGAGGGAGGGAGAGAGAATGGTCTCTTCTTTGTTTCTCTTTAATCTTAAAATCTCCATCTTAAGTGTCCCCCTCTCAGGGTCACTAAATGTGTTCTTTCTCACCACTACACACTCCTCTGCTTCCTGATCAGTGACCCACTCCTCTGCTTCCTGATCAGTGACCCACTCCTCTGCTTCAGATGCACTCAACATGGACTAGAGTTGGGTCTTCCTCGTGTGTTCTTTTTTCTTCTCTTCTCAGTTTCCAAACTGGCTTTTTGCTGATGTTGAGAAGCCAAGCAGAGGAGTGGAGACCCCAAGGAAAATGAGGATCATTTGGGTCTAAGTGTGGCTTTCATTAAAAAGATCCAAATCAATACGTAGAAACAAAACGAGAGGAAGATATAATTGCAGAAACTCAAAGGAAAATTATCATAACTCTAAAATCAGAATCATATTTAACTGTAATACATAAGTAGCAAAGAACAAAGGAATAACTTCTGAATCCACACTACTATGGATATTGATTGTTTTTATAAATAGAAGCTTAAAATTAGAATACAGAATATGTATCAGGAAAACCCCACATAGCACATCTTGACTGTCTTTCCAAATTATGTTTATTTTTTGTACTTTAAAATATTTTTCTGTTCGAATTAAAAATGAAACAACATTATCCTAATAAAATGAACTCTCATGGCATCTGACCAATAAAAGTTAATGAGGTATTAAACACTCCCAGAAATTGTTATCTATCGAAACGACTTATTTTAAGAGTCAAATGCTGTTGCTCCTCCCTGAAGATTGGCTACTTTCACTTTTTGACAAAGAAGGAAGATTGAAAAGCTCTTTACTCTAGTAGAAGGCAAGCTAAACAGCAAGATCTACTTACTGACTTCTGTGAACATATTCTTTTTTTTTCAATTTTAAGTATAGAATTTCCTGGAGCTTGAAGGGATTCTTTCTCAAGAGATGTCATGAGGACTTTTAAATATTATTTTGTTATATGAAACTATACATTTTGATTATGAAACTAAGTATTTTGATTATATCCATCCACCATCACCTCCATCCAACTCCTGATTGCTCCTACACTCCAGCTCTCTACTAAAGTCATGTTCCCATTTTTTGTTTGTTTGGTTTGGTTTGATTTTTGTAGTTGTTTTGTTGTGTTATTAATAGCCCCCTGAGTTTAATTAGTGTTGTCCATAGGTGCATGGATATAGGATCAGATATTGGGGCATAGGCAACCCACCAGCAGCCAGAGGCTCAAAGGAGAGTGGCTCGCCCTCCCTTGGCAGCAAGCAGTTACCAATCCCTGCCTACCCTATGTGGGTTTTCAAAGGCCCCCTCCTCAGTCTATGCTGAAATTTTGTCTAGACTGATTTTTTTTTGCTTTTTTGCCTATAATGTTACCATACTTGCTGTGAGCCAATATATGGGACACCCATGTCACACCAGAAGTCAGCATTTCAGTTTTCCTCTCCATCTGCTGACACTTAGGTTTTCTAAGTCCTTCTTCCTTGGTGATGCGACTATGTTGGATGAGACAAGGTTGATACAAATGATTCATCCATAACTGAGCATTTACAATTATTTATCCTCATCACGTTGACTACTTATGAGTCTTGCATTAAAAACTAACCACTATAAAAAGAAGCACTTCTGAATCAAGTTGCTGGCAACAGCTTAGGATCTCCCAAGTCATGAGCTTTTGTCCGGCCTTACAGTACCATGCATGAAATCCCTAATGCAGAGTAGGTCTCACACGCAATGACAAGGCCAGGTGTGCTTCAGCATTCACCTCTCTCTGTTCATTGACTGCAGAAACAATTGAACAGTCACTTGATGCACCTGCTGCCAGGCCCACCACACAATATGGGAAATACACTCTCTTCAACCTGGAGCCCATTTCTCAAGCTGCTCCTCTCAGACATATGTTCAAAGCTGTGAGAAAAGTAACTAAAATATGGAAATACTCGAGATTATCAATGATTATGCTCCTAAATTTAAAACTAGCACTGCCTATCTAAAGAATGTATAGTGTTAGACAAAAGGAGATATTGCTGCCCTTACTAAGAAGGCAGAGAATAAAGTATGAGTGGCTATGCTCATTAGAGTAATAGAAATTCAGCGAAAACAGAGTGGCAGCCAATACCAATCCTAATATGGCAGAGGTACCAGTGCATTATATGATTCAATGTTGAGTTTAAGAATTCTTATAGGAAATCACCCTTTACATCAGATGAATTAAAGTTTGAGATTGCCAGTGGGAGAGCGTTTGAAAAATAAATGAAAAGTCCCAATAAGGAAAGAAGCAGTAGTTTCTCACAGGGGCCAATGACATATTATATCTGTCAGCAGTGCAGGATTATGATAGGCTCTTCATCTCAGATCATGAGGAGATCAGACTCAGGTGCAGAAGGGACTTTCTGAAACAGGAATCAGTGGAGTTCAAAGAGAAGACAACTATGTATCCTTCTGAGAAAAACTTTGAAAATGTAGAAGCTTTCTTTTATATGAATTGGGAGATGTTTAAAGTGACATTTTGCTATTCTTTTTACATTTGTTCTTTTAGTGTGTGTGTGTGTGTGCACGTGTGTGTGTGTGTGTGTGTGTGTGTGTGTGTGTGTGTGTGTGTGTGTGCATTGCAATGCTTGGGGAGGCCAGAGAATAAATTCTGGTAGTTGGTAGTCAGTTCTCTATTTCCATCATGTGCATTTTGGGGATCAACCTCAGGTCATCATGTTTGATAACAAGCACTTAGTAGCTGAATCACATCTCTGTCCCTAAACTGATGAATATTGTCATGTGATTAAATTAAATAAACATGCATTTTAACTGTATATTTCTAAGTTTGCTAAAGGAGTGAACTCATGCTTTCAGTATCTTATGAAAAGCATAAAATGTTACATCTTCTCGTGATTAGCCCTCATCCATTTATTTTTAAGATCCTCTGAGTACACGTGGCAGCAGACTGTGAGACATTCCATGAGGAGGTGCTTACTTTGCACACTTCTATAAGCAGCTTTGATGTTCAGTATCATCCTATCATGGAGTAAGGAACTATAGATCATCTTGTCTGATCTGTAACTTTTATTAGTGCCTAATTACTCTGAGTAGGGTCTGAAGCAGAGTGCAGAAATAAAGAGAGAGACAATCACCTTGCTTGATGCTGGTTTTTTTCTAAAAGACAGTCAGTCTTTCAACAAGTATGATAGGAACCAAAACATGCTTTCATAGTTGAAGTTCACCATAGTGGAAAAAAATCTATTTATAGTTTCCTAAATTTTAACACAAATTAGTGTTGTTGATTTATACAGAATTCTATTGACATGATAGTCTAATCTGTTTCTTCCTTCCATTTATCTAGCTACTTAAAGAAAAATCAAGTTGTATCACTGGCAGAAATACCCCTGGGAATTGTTAATATAATTTTATTTTGTATTCTTACTCAATTGACCTTTTCATTGTTATGAGACCATCTTCTTTATTATCGGTAATATTCATAGTTTCAAAATCCATCTTGTTTGATATTAACACAACCACCTTAGAATGTTTGACTAGTATTTTCTTGACATATTTTTCAGTTACAAGTTTGAGGATAATTTTACATGAAATTTTCTCTGTGTCTATAACTTTGTGATTGAAAAATTAAAATGACATATCTTTTCATTAGCATTTATTCTTTGTACATAGCAATGTGATTCAAAAACAGAAAACTTTCATTCTAGTATGTTATGTATCTTTACCATATTTACTCCATATCCTCTGCTCTCTCCTCTAAACCTTATTTAACAAATAATCCTTATACTTTCACATCATATATCTGTACATATGCAAACTTATACAAGGTTATGTGTGTATAGATTCAAGTTTCACATATAAAAGAAATACCATATTTTATTTTAGAGTGTGGCTTATTTCACATAACATGGTGATCTACAGTTTCATTTTTTTTTCCCTGCAAACCATATAATGTTGTTTGTCATCATGGCAAAATAAAATCTTATTATGTACATATACCTTTCATGTTATCTGCCCATTCATCTGTCAATGTTGAGATTGATTCCATGACTTAGTGACCGTAAAAGTGCCATGATATTTATGGGTATGTAGATATTGTTATGGTGTAGCATGCTTACTTAGATACCTCTGGTTATATTCCTAGAAGCAGAAAAGCTAAATTATATGATAATTTTTTTGAGTTTTTAAAGAATGTTCCATAGAGATTTCCACATTACTCAGACTCATTTCCATTCTCACCCACTATGCAGAATCATTCCTTTTTGCCCTCAGTCTTCACCATCTCGTGTCAATGATAGCTGTAACTGAGATGAGGTGAAATCCAAAGGTAGTTTTATTTACATTTCTCAGGCACCTAGAGATGGCGAACATTTTTCATATGTAGATTGACTATTTGTACTTCTTTTTTAACAAAATATAATTATGTGACATCTTATTTTCCTTTCTTCCCTTGACCCCTCCTGTGAGCCCCCAACCTGCTCTCTCTCAAATTTATTTTCTGTTTTTCTTTAACTTTTGATATACATGTTCTTTTTTCCAAAAATATATAAATAAAACCTACTCAACTATATAAAGTGACCTTGATGTATTATTTCAGAACTGACCATTTGGTATTGGATAACCAATTATTGGGTTCTTCCCTGAGGAAAACTATTTCTCCTGATCTCAGCTTTCCTTGATTCTCTGTATTCTCTTCCAGGGTTGAGACCAGTGAGATATTGCTCTTCTTTGTCAGCATGTCCATTGGCATCTTCGTTGTTTAGATCCTTGTAAGCAGCCATGTTAGTTACAAATTATCTTCGCATTTAATGTGCCCATTAGTTGATTACATCATGTGGGATTTGGTATTTGGTTCATTTCATGCTTCATATGTTCCAAATATATATTAATCCCAATCAGTTGTATAGCAAGTAAATTTGTTCCTCTATTGTATAGCCTGTACTTTTAGTGGTTTTCTTTGTATACTTTTTCATTTGAAGATTTAATGTATTTTTTCAATTCAAAAGTTAAAGTTTTTTTTATATGATCCACTTTCATTGTATTCTTTCTCCTACTCCAACTCCCAACTCTTACAAGATCCTTCCCATCCCTATTCACCCAACTTAATGTTATCTCCCTTTCTCTAAGAAAAAAAGAAAGAAAAAGAGCTCCAAAAATTAAAAAAATAATATAAATATAAATCAAAATAAACAAAGTAAAAGTTAAAAAAATCAGAGATGAAAATAGCCAAACAAAACAAAACAAAACATAAGGTACACATATGCACACTCTCAAAGTAGTCATGGAGTCTGTTTTGTGTTGACTCCTGGGCATTGGGCCTGTCTTCATATGTGGTTGATACCTTTCCCAGAAGATATCAATTGTAAATATATTTTTGATTAGGGATAGGACTTTAGTCTACTTTCCCTTCTCAGTACTGGGATTTTTCAGTTTGAGCGTGTGTAGATCTTGTACATTCTGCCAGTCTCTGGGAGTTCCTTTGTGTCCAGAAGATGCTTTTTCCTTGAACTAGTCCAACACCTCTGGTTCTTACAGTCTTCCACCATCCTTTTCTGAATAGATTCCTGAACCTTGAGAGAATGAGTTTGATGATAACATACCATTTAGGAAAGAGTGATCCAAAGTCTCATTCTCTACACATTGTCCAGTTGTGAATATCTTTTTTAATTGACATATAATGTAACAAGAAGCTTCTCTGATGATAACTAAGTGCAGCTCTGATCTATAGGTATAGAAACATGTCATTAGGAGTCATTTTATTGCTCTTTTCCTTTAGCAGTATAATAGTAGAAAACTTTCATGACCTATCTAGTCTTAGGTACTTCACCGCTTTTAGTAGCATGAGGTTCCAACTCATGAGTGAGTCTTCAACACAGTAGTAGTAGTAGTAGTAAAAATGTGGTTCATTACTCCCATTTGCTCCATGATTGCACCAGTATGTCTTGGAGGGAGATCTCTCCTGTAGGACACAGGGTTTATAGCTGGATGAAACAGATGATTACTCTTTTTCTCTGATAGCATATAAAACATTTTCCAGAATCACACATGTCGGTCTATGGAAGTAAACATTCTAGTTAGTCACAAGCTCTATTTCTCCATGTTTGAGAACAAAAGTAAGTCTTGTCTCCAACAACAGAATCTTACCATCAGGTTATGAAGAGTAAAACCCTTGGCAATGCCACGTGAGGTTTGGATGGCTTTATTGGACTCTATTGGCGAAAGTCTCATCTGATGTAGCACATTCATGAAACTGGAGATTTTACTTGGGAGGGAAAGATGTCTAGTTGGGGCATTGTTTCCACTATTATATGGTGACCCCATTTAAAATCCTTTCATATATGTATATCTTTAGGAAGCATTTACGATACTAGCTTTCCATAGGGCATTTCAAAAGACCTTTAGTGTTAGATGTGTCTTCCCATATTTAGTTTACTTTTATTTGAAATAAAATTTATAATCCCATGCTTTAAGTGTTCTATTTAGTAGTTTATTTTTATTGGTTCATAATTGTTTTATTTCTTTCTCTGTCAAATTTCTTTTTTATAATTATTTGGTGTTCTATTTAATGCTTTCTGCTAATTTACTAACCATAGCTATCTCATTAAAACTATTGTCATTGGTCTAATATTTATATTCTGTCAGTATAGACTATACAACTTCATATATAATATAAAAACTTCAAGTTAACGTATTTTTGTCTTCATAGTTATCAATAGATAGGTAGGTAGATAGATAGATATTACATTCTGTTCCTACACAATACAAAGCTAGGACAGTGCCTTATTCAGTGTTCTGCTGCTGTGAAGAGACACCATGACCACAACAACTCTTATAAAAGAAAGCATGTAACTGAGGCTCGCTTACAATTTCAGAGGTTCAGTTCATTTTCATCATGGTAGGGAGCATGTCAGCATATAGGTAGAGATGGTGCTGGAGAAGCAGTTGAGAGTTCTATGTCTCAATCTGAAAGCAACAGGAAGGGAGACACTTGGATTGGCTTAGGCTTTTGAAACGTCAAAGCCCACCCCTAGTGACACACTTCCTCCAAAAAGGACAACCTAATCCAACTAGGCCACACCTCTGAATTTCTCTCAAGAAATGGCACTCTCTAATGACAAAGCATTATAATATAGGAGCCTATGGGGGGCATTATCTTTCAAACCACCAAAGAGAGTCATTTTTATGTAAATATTCTACACTTATAGGACGGCATTTCATAAATTACAAGATACTTGTTTTAGATACTTACACACTATGCCAGAAATTTTACCTTTTGTGTATGGATTTTAGTTTATCTGTAGAATTTTCTTTCAAGAAAATTAACTTTCTTTAACTGATCATTGGTGAATGATTACTTTAGAACCCTTAATTATGTTTTTATTTTAACTGTTATTTTATGCTTTTCATGTCTGTTGTTGGGGATCTTTCATCACACCTTTGTTAGACCATTAGACATTGTCATACTGGTCACTTGATTTTCTTGTCATATTTTCACGTTGGTGTGTTAGTGTGGAAGCATCATACTGACTTCCATAGTGGCGGCATTAATTTATACATTTACTAGAAGTAAGTGTTGTTTTTTCATGAACCCTTTTAAAATTCATTGTGGTTTGTTATGAAACAGGGATTGAAAAAAACAATCCTGAATCCTTCTACATCTGGAGAATAGAACAATATTGCATGCAGAAAACTTCCAAAATACAAATCCAAAGCTGATGAAACCTCACATGAGTGTTTAGGAGTGAGACTTCTGAAATAGCATATTCCCTAAACTTTCCTCGGTTTATTAAATGTGTCTTCTATAATGAAATACTGTGAAGAATTTGGTTTTCGGGACCTTTATTGAACTGCTCAGTGATAGGAAGTAGCACAGGTTCATTGCCAACTAGGAGCCTGGGAAATCAAATATCATCAGAGAATATTTTAAAAGACTCATGCAAAAAATCTTTTATTTAAGAAAAAAAGTATTAAAATGAAATCATGCATGACTTCAAATGTATTCAGATTTCTCTATAGTATACAACAATAGGATATTTTATCAGATTACATTTTCAATAAAAAAAGCGTTTGAATGAGTCTGATGTGATTTCTGCCTCAGTCATAAGGGTGACCTACACAGGTGTCTTTTCTTTCTCCAATCATTTCCTTTCTGCTCTCTCCATCTGTATTTTAACCTGTTAATATGTGGGTGAATATAATGAAAAGCAAATCATTTTGACCTTTAATGTAAAGTCATTTTTGAATGATCAAAACAGCACTATTTTCAACACTAGAAAGTTTGAATCTTAAGATACAAAACTACGTGCCATTCTCAGCAGTCTGGGAGGAATGATAATGTAACCACTGCTTGAATGATAATTTTATCTACATAGCAGCCTTCCATCCTCTCGCCTTAACTGTATATTAAGACTTCTGCCCAGAGATATATGTTTAGCCAACCTATTTTAATAGAACATATTAAATTTTAAAATGATTCAAGGACAAACACTGGACTTCAGCTCCCTGTAGGATGCCACAGTTTCTTGCATCATTTCCCTCCTTTTCTAGCAGCTCTTTTACCACTAAACCAGGAAAGAAGGAATTATGCAGGAAAACTGCTATCAGCTGCTACCCCTGCTGGATTACACAACCCAGAGCATAATAGCTTTCCCAGTGACGCCTCTGACAGCTTGGGCAAAGCCATTAACTACTGCTAACACCTAAGGGGAGAAATGACTCCCAAGCTTCCCAGATTTTTATACCAACAAAAAGAAGTTATTTCAAATGTAGAAATCCAGACCCCACCCTTAGAAACTCTTAGTCAGCTGTTTTAGGATAAAACATGAGAATGCACATTTTTTTTACATTCTCAGCTATTTATATTTAGATATAAAGTAATGTAGTGAATGAATATTTTCTTTTAATTTTATTGTGTGAATATCTATACATGCACAAATGAAAATTAGATAAGCTTGGAATTTGAAATGCCAACATGGACCAGATAGTTCAGAGTCTAAATTACTAGTATTTTAAAATAAACTTATAAACAGATACACTACGATGCTTTAATGTTTGTATGTGCTTCTTTAAAAATTACTACAATGCACCATGCAAGCTCAGTGATGAGTGCTGCCTTTATTGCATTGTATGTATGTAAAATTAGGTGTGGTTTAGATGTCTCTAGGCATTGTTTATTATCTGGCCCCATTATATACTGAATCATTTTATTGACCAATGTAACTTGTGCATTTATTAGATAAGTTAATCCTCACCATTTTGTGTTCTTTTCATGCACATAACATCATGTATGATATACTTCTGAATTATATTCTGAATTATATTCCTTGGGTTATTTCTTCTATTGACTAATTTCTAAAGGAGTTTTCATTTTCACCTGGTTACTGCAGGATGGTAGAGTTTCCTTATATTGAAGTTTTGATGTTGCTGGCTCCAATTGGAGACATATGCAAGAACAGTCACTAAGATTGCACTAAAGAGATCTTTGTTGACTGAGAATCATATAGAGACTGATGTTATTAGCTTCAATATTTAAAAGTTAAATGTATGATATTGAATATTTTCTGATGGACAATTTCAACATATAAGTAAAAGAAGCATACATTTGGAATTCAGAAAAGATAATCTGGCATTTGAGTTAGATTGCAATGAAGATTCTAAAACTCCCCAAAGAGATTAGAAAAAGACAATCATATCTTAACATCCCTATCATCCACTTGTTTATTTAATAAGGATGAAGTAAAATCTATAGAGATTCTTTAGAAGAACACATATAGTCTGTCATGTACAAGTAATAAAGATAATGATCTCCTCAAAGGATCTCACAGTTGGTCAACAGACAAAGTCTATTCTACTGCATTACACTTTCCTGGATAGGATACTGGCAGAGGCTTTCCTTAGTTAGGGAGCTCTGGTAGGCACTTGGTGCTGAATTATTGAAAACAAAATTACTTGAATGTATCAATGTGTACTTGAAAGAAATTAATATGGAATTTGGCTAGAAAAAAATAGATTAACACCATTTGTGGTGCTTGACTGGTAAAGCATTTATGACTTGTGTTCATATGTGCAAAGGAACAATTCTACATGCTTTGTGGAAGAACAGATGATAGGCCCCAAAAAGGTGATGATCTCATGGATAGTTGATATCTTTCAAATCAAAGCAAGTTAATTGGGTAGCAATTCAGCTCAGGTGCTTCTCTGTTCTCTCACATTCTATACTCACTCCCAACGATTAAATTTTCAATATCTTGGCACAATGTGTCCTTCACTTAAATATCTGTTTTAAAGCAAATCTCACTGTAGTCCTTTGTATTTTTTTTATCATCTCTACGGATAATCACAAATCAACTTCACTGCAAAACAAATTCATCTATGATTTCTAGTTTCTTGCTATCTTCATATGCTCAGTCAACACATAAAGCAAAAAAACCAATCGGCTGATGATAGTTTTCCAATACATTGGCATTTAATATGTTATTTTCTGAATCCTTCAGGAGAGTTCAGTAAAGACCTGGCTATTATTCATTTCCAATTTCTCTAAAAAGTATGTATCCTAAAGTGCAATCTTTATACTTCTTTTTTTTTGTTTGTTTGTTTGTTTGTTTTTGCGAGACAGGGTTTCTCTGTGTAGCTTTGCGCCTTTTCCTGGAACTCACTTGGTAGCCCAGGCTGGCCTCGAACTCACAGAGATCCGCCTGGCTCTGCCTCCCGAGCGCTGGGATTAAAGGCGTGCACCACCACCACCCGGCGTCTTTATACTTCTTTATAAATTCAAATAGTTAAAATACTCTTTCCAGATCTGCTAATATTTATAAAAGCTTTAAAATTCTCACTCAAGTAAAATGGAAAGTGATTCTTGAAGTAGTTTTCACTTTGGTAGGTCAGTTATGCCTATGTCCCTTTTAGAATATGAAGGTAATATTGGTCTTCACACTTGAGTCCTCAGAGCCTGAAGTGGGATAAATCTACCTTTCTTCTGAGCATTAAGGGATCTGTAAAAGGTACATGGAGCATTTGTGTAAGAAAGAGCCTGCTAATTAAGTCCAGGAGGAAAAGCCAGTACAATCCACAGCACCAGAGCAGTGTCACTGAATGTGCATGGACACTGGATTTTGTGATACCTGATTCTTCTGTGGAATCCCAAAGGCTCACTGGTTCATAATGTAGTTATGGCTAACGTTATTTTATAATATGCTATTTTGTTTTCCTATGTGACAATGATAAGCTGTGTAACGTCTTCTCAAAAGTATAACATTCGATGTTGGATAGCTTTTTTCTTGTTGTTTACTTATATTTATCTTGCATACTTATATGTTTGTGCATATATGTATTAGAACCTGTTTGTACATGTACTGGTAGAGGTCAGAGACTGATGTCAAATATCTTCCTCAATTGCTTGTTTTATTGTGTGTGTCTCTGTCTCTGTATCTGTCTATTTGTCTGCCTGTCTATCTGTCTCTGTCTGTCTATCTCTGTGTGTGAGTGTGTGTGTGTGTGTGTGTGTGTGTGTGTGTGTGTACACCTATCTGTGCATGCGCATTCATGTGAACAACAATGTATAAGGAGGTCTAAGGAGACCTTTCTAAAGTTGGTTCTCTCCTTCCTCTATGTAGGATCCAGAGATTATGCTCAAGTCATCAAGCTTGGCAACAAATTCCCTTACTTGTTGAGCCAAACCATAGGAACCATCCATCTTAATTTTGAGACAAGGTCTTTCACTGAACTTGGAGCTCACTGATTTGGCAAAACTATCTGGCCAGAAAACCCCCGGAACTTCTTGTCTCTTCTGCCCAATGACTAGTTACAGGCTCTTGCAGTCCTACAGCGCCTTTGTGCTGAGGATCCAGTCTCAGATCTCATACTTCAATATCATGTACTTTATGAAATGAGTTATTTCTCCAGCCCTGGATATCTTAGTAATTGTTTAAAAAATCATATACTTTAATCCACCAAGGACCTTGGCCACTTCTTTTTTCCCCTCGTTTATGAGGATAGCAGCCAGAGATAGAAAAGCTTCTCTCTTGCTCTTTCTCATTTATTCTTGTCCTTGCTTTTTTAATAAAACATTTTCAGAACTCTCTTTGCCACATTTTTAGACAAGTTTTGTTAAAAGGAGACAAAGAAACATTGCAGAAAATACATTGAACTTGATTATACTTCCCAGTTTTCAGACGAGAATCCTTGAACAAGTCACTTTATCTTTTAAAATCCTCCTCATATGTACAATGAGAGTCCCATATCGATTCCTATCCTGCCCCAGTAAATTATACACAGATATAGAAGACAGCCAATTGTATTCATTTTATAGAAAGACCTTAAACTTGAAGGATAAAAAAACAGAGTGGTTTTTCATTTTGTTTTGGTTTTTTTTGTATTTGTTTTGTCCTTTTTTTTTTTATTGTTGTTGTAGTAGTTTTGTTTTGCTTTTGGAGCTCTGGGAGACATTTGAAAATGCATGCTCCTTCTAGAGGCAAGGACAGAAAACTTCCTTGTCTCTCCCATCTTCTGTTGCTGCAGGCACCCCTTGGCTTATAGCCAAATCATACCACCTCTGCCTCAGGCACTCTGTTGCTTTATTGTTCCTTCTTTTCCCCTGTGTCAAATTTCATTCTTCCTCAGTCTTGCACAGACAAGTATTAAAGGATTTAAGTCCCACTGAGTAATCCTATGCAAACTCTATATTTCACAATTTTAAGTCAATTACCGACAAAGACTCTTTTCCAAGTAAGATCACATTCCTAGGTTCTGTGGATTAGGTTTTGGCATGATTGTATGTTGAATCAGCAATAATAGCATTAAATTAATGTTCTACCACTCACCACAGTGAGCACATGAAGAATACTGAAACCAGGACAATAAAGATAGCAAGCAAGCACAATCTTTTCTGGGCATTATCCCACTAAATACCATCTTCATTTGATGTGAAACATTTTATATTAATGCTTTAGAAATGAGGAATCTAGTTTCTTTAGAAAGAAATCCTTAAAACCTGCTTATGTGTCTGTCTGTGGCTTACTATCTGTACATTTCCATTCCCAAACGACAACTAGCTAGATATTTATAGAGCCCTGGTGCTGGAGGAACTGTGATGCAGAAAAAGCTCTAAGTGTGTTTTCCTATGTTAAAAAAGTGCTAATTCATTCTATGTGTAATTGTAGACTGTTGACTAAACATTCCACTTGGTGTTAATCTAGGAGATTGCAAAAAGATCCCAGATGATGTTCTCTTTTGAAAGCCAGACAGATCAATGTTTTATGACTGGGTGTCTTTTATTATTAAAGATGATAATATTTGGTAATGATTCAACATATAACCATTGAGATGATAGACTCCAGGTGGCAGGATGGACAATCTAAAAGGAAAAAATGATAAGGAAAAACAGCAAAAAGTAAGACAACAGTCTAATTACATATCTCAGAATACACAGCTATTTGTGGAAGATGATATGCACATATATATTTAATGAACTTTGCAAAAAGCTATAATGATGCAAAAGAAAACTGGCTTCACAAAAATTTAATTTTATAAACTCATTACTGTGAGACTATTCCCCCATGAACTCTGTTTGGAGTCTGAAAATGTGGGTGAAGTATAGATGTTCCATTTGCTTCATAACCTTAAGTATTAGACACTGTGTGTGCATACTTTCTCTGTGCTGAGCATGCACAGATTTAACTGTTTCTCTGGCTTTGCCCAGTGTTTATAAATAAACTACAGTTATAGCACAATGATAAGAGCTTAATTAAAACTCTTGTCCATACTTCCTAAACACCATGCCAATTTTCATTTGTGTTGACCTTATGACTATTTTCATTCCTCTTGACTTGACCAAGAAAATTTGAATTAAATTTGCAAGTCAAATATCTCAAAAAGGCACAATATCTACAGATTATCTCTTCAGCTATTTACTTTGTAATAAATAGTTGCCTGGCAAAAGCCTTCTTTAATTCTGGCTCCTTTTTTTTTTTTTTTTTTTTGTCTTACTTGCATATAAAAGACAAAGAAAGAAGGATTAACTCCATGGTTTTAAATGAATGGGTCCCGAACCAAAGTCATAGTTTGGCATTAGGACCACCACAAATGAAATTCACTGAAGCCATTTGAAAACTAGGATCTGCTGCTGTGTTATCTAAAATTATAGACTGTGTACAAAATATTGGCAGAAATTATAAGGAACACTTTCACTAAAAATACAAAGGGCCAACTGAAAGAAATTAAGGGAAGAAAAAAAAGGAAGGGATGAAAGAAGGAAGAAGGGGAGGGAGGAAGGGAGGGAGAGATGAAAGGAAGGACAGGGAGGAAATTAGTGAAAATTGAGATATAAATTATACAAAATTATGTATATAATCATGTAGAAAAACAGGAAAAATTGAAAAATTACCCAGATATACATTGTTTATCTCTTTAAATCAGATTTTGTAATTTTGTTGTTGTTGTTGTTGTTTTAGCATGGAATATATGTGTGATTACGACAAGGTATTAACCTGACCTTGAAATTGGATAATACTGCAGCTTGACGGTTTTGACAACAGAAATGTATTTCTTAGAAACAAGAAGCCCAAATTAGAGATTCTAGTGAGGAAGGTTTCATCCTGAGGCCTCTTCTCTTGGCAAATAGGGGACTACCACATCGATGCTCCCATGTAGTTGTTGTGTACGAGCATGAAAAGCAGGGAATGGAGAATGCCAATTCTTCTGCACCTCTACTTTCCAGATCACTAATTCTAAATGATCATGCCATCAAATATTACGGCCTCATTAGTCTGGCCATCTCCACAGATAGCAACACTGTGTTAGTTTCAATGAAGGAACCTGAGAGGCACAAATCCATCAACTTCGCAACAAATGCAGCTATTCCTAAAAGAAAAAAAAAAAGGAAGATATTAACTTCTGTGAAAAATATTCTTTTGATTTCCAATTTTGAGTGATGAAATACTATTAATAATCATGGGAAAACATGGAATACAGGACAAAGGTGTCCACTTTTATAAATAAGGGGAAATCTCTGGAACACTTGTTTTACATGATGGCTTTCCCAGTACTTTGGCTGTATCTTCTCTGAGCTTTCGTACTTGCATATATGCTTTCTCAATTTTTTGCTCACTTCCTATGATATGAAGCATTCCCAGAGAAAAATTTA